>NC_091625.1:70001257-70689500 GCF_027580195.1 Bos mutus | reverse complement strand
AATATGTCCATGCAAGTAGTGTGATGGACAAATGAACAAAGTGGTTCCTAAGAAGGTAGGAGCTATTTAGACAGGTATCAATTGCTACTGTTCTAATTTCTCATTCACGGAAAAAAATGAAGACAAACTTTACAACATATTGTTAATACATGAGCTATTCAAGGAGCATATAAGGTGCAAATATAATCATTCATTATCATAATAATATACTATATCCATGAAAAAAAGTTAAATGCAATTCGGAAACCCACACCACAAAGATGGCATGAAGTGTTTTGAATGTAAAAGACTTACTATGGGGAAGAGGCTCAAAGGAACCAAATAATCAGTAATAGAAAAAACAAGAGCCTGTATTTGCTTGATGTGCAGACCAATCCTGCTGCAGAAATTGAGATGTAATTTATTTAAATGAACCTCCCTTCACCCTCAGGGGGAAAACTTTGTACAGTAAAATACATAATGAAGAATTGTAGGTTAAAATGATACATCACTAAATCAATTACTCCCATCAGTGTATTGGTATCTCCAAAGAATTGTGTTTAGTCTGTTCTCTGTGATGACTGATTTTTTTCCTTTAAAACAATTGGTACAAAGTCTTGTGTTCATATTGCTCTCAATACCTTGACTGCAGTGCCTGGGCCCCAACAGAGGAGAAAGAATTATTGGTTACTTTACTTATTCTCTGATTCTTTGGATGTGAGTATCAGCTCTATTGTTTAACAAATACACCAAATGAGACTCACCTCATTATGCCCCTTGTCCCTCATTTATGACCCAGAAGTAATAATAATATAGCAATAGTGTTCTCTCTCACATAGTATTGTGAAGACTAAGTAGGGCAGGTAAGTCAGTCCCAAGCACAGAATGAGTGGCCTATAACTCAAAGCATTCTTAGGTTTGCATATCAGAAGCACTCAATAAATGTTCATTGAAACAAAGGCCAATGGATTAGTCCCCACACAACCAGAGTAATTCATAGTAGAGAAAAATGAGAGCAGGAGCTTAATTTTTTTAAAGAAGAAAGTCCTGATATAGTTATAAAAACAGAAGAAATATAGATTAGGAAAGTTGAAAAATTAATGATTTGTCTAGTACATGTGAAGCTCTACTAAAAAAAGACAACTGAAAATGTATTGAACAAGATGTTAGAAGCACTTGTTTGAATCTGGAAGCTTTATGATATTCAGCAGAGTTTGTAAACACTTTAATTTTAGCTTTCTTATATTTAAAATGAGGAAATATGATTTCTCTATAGCTGTGAAACAGAATTAAAGTTACTGCATTGAAACCACTAAATGAAAATAAACTGATAAATTCCAGTTCAGAACTGAAGAATTGTGGCTAAACTAAGCAGTCTAGAGTGCCTTTAAATCATGTTTATCATCTTTAATCATCAGATCAAGAGTTTCACACAAGTAGAATATAATCAGAAATAATTCACTATCTCAGGAAAAGTTTACCAATTAGAAGCATTTGTTTAATAATAGAAATGATGTGCTAATATAAGACTGATTTACAGGAAGCAAGAAATTACAGAAAAATAACAAGAAAATTGATAACAAAAGAATATGATTGAATGTTGATTTACTACTAGAAATAATCAATGACTACAAAAGTTGTGGATATAAAATCAACAAAATCTTGATTCCTATACACTAATAATGATGACAATTAAAAACAATTCCATTCACCATTGCAAGAAATACTTAGAATATATCTACCTAAAGAAACTAAAGACCTATTTAAAAACTTTTTAATAGATGGAAAATTTATTTTAAAAAATGAGTATACTACCCAAAGCAATTTATAGATTCAACTCCCCTAATCTCTTCAGTACTAGAACAAATAAGTTCACAATTTGTGTGGAAATACAAAAAACCTCGAATAGCCAAATCGATCTTCTTGAGAAAGAAGAATGGAACTGGAGGAATCAACCTACCTGATTCAGTTTCAAATCCACAGTTATCAAGACAGTATGGTATGGCACAAAGACAGAATTATTGATCAATGGAATAAAATAGAAAGCCCAGAGATAAATCCTCTATGGACACCTTATCTTGACAAAGGAGGCAAGAATATACAATGGATTAAAGACAATCTCAAGTGGTGCTGGGAAATCTGGTCAACCACTTGTAAAAAGAAATTTTTCTAACACCATTAAACTCAAAATGGATTAAAGATCTAAACGTAAGACCAGAAACTATAAAACTCTAGAGGAGAACATAGGCAAAACACTCTCCGACATACATCACAGCAGGATCCTCTATGACCCACCTCCCAGAATATTGAAATAAAAGCAAAAATAAACAAATGGGACCTAATTAACCTTAAAAGCTTTGCACATCAAAGGAAACTATTAGCAAGGTGAAAAGACAGCCTTCAGAATGGGAGAAAAATAATAGCAAATGAAGCAACCGACAAACAACTAATCTCAAAAATATTAATTTAACTCCAGATAAACGACCAATCAAAAAATGGGCCAAAGAACTAAATAGACATTTCTCCAAAAAAGACATACAGATGGCTAACAAACACATGAAAAGATGCTCAACATCACTCCAATGCAAATCAAAACCACTATGAGGTACATTTCATAAATGGCATAAAAAGTTAAAATAATAAATGCTGGAGAGGGTAAAATTTGGTGGGAATGCAAACTAAACCACAGCTGAAAAAAACTGGAAATAGAACTGCCTTATGATCCAGACAATCACACTGAGGAAACCAGAAGGGAAAGAACACGCTGTTCATTCAATAATAGCAAATGGAAGAACCTAGATTCCATTTGGATAAGAAAGCAGTGGTACATATACACAATGGAGTATTACTTTCAGCCATTAAAAAGAATACATTTGAATCAGTTCAACTGATAGGGTAAGTAAAGAAGGAAAAACTAAATACAGTCTCTGGCTTATGGAATTTAGAAAGATTTAACCTGACTCAGCAAAAGATCATCATATCCAGTCTTATGGACTCTGTGGGAGAAATGGGAAGATTTGGGAAACCATGAAAATATCATGTAGCAGATTCATGATGCTGGATGCTTGGTGCCTCCCTAGACCATGGGGACCATGTATACCTGGATCTTTTGATATTTGGCAAAACTAATTTATGCATTTAAAAATAAAATAAAATTGAAAATAAAAAAATAAATAAATAAAATGCAGATTTAAAAAAAAAAAAAAAAAAAAAAAAAAAAATAAATGTTGATTAAACAAAGCTAAACTTAGAATAGAATTAAGCAATTTATTTAAAAATTTTAAAAATTTATTTAAAAAAAGATATACAACATCCTTTGAACTATTCAGTTTCAAATTTGTAATAAATGCATTTATCGGCCTCTGGCCATTTAGAATAACAAAATTTTTTATTTGACTTTTGATCCTTGAAAACTCTTATAAGTAATTTTTGGAATAATGCAAATGTGAGGAAATAGTAAGTTAATTTAACATAAAGTACAATAATGAATGACAACCTTAGAAACCAATGCATGCAATAAACATAAGTTAACTGGTAAAATTTCTAAACACAGCTGAAATGTTATGAGCAGACAATCACCAAGTAGAAGCTCATTCAACAAATGAAAGTTATTTATTGCACCAATTACCTTTCCCATAGTAAATAATTCAACTGATAGGCTCTAAAGAAAGGTCATGTTGTTTCCATTACATACAGGGTTTTATGTTATAGTTACCAAAGAATGATGAATCTGAATTTAAGTGTTTGGGTCAAATTTGAAGTATAATTTATTTTACATTAGAAGACCTTAAACACATATGACTAAATTTTATACCCAGAGTGTGTTCACTGTTAATCTACTGTCAATTCCTCCATCTAAAATGTAGACTTACCCAGAAAATAAATTTACTGTTGAGGAATTCTCTCTCAAGACTTTGCCAGTGACAATGAGTTTGATGGCTTTTCGAAACCAAGGATAAAAGAATGCATAAATCAAGGGGTTCATAGCTGAGTTATAATAAGCAATCCAAACCAACATTTCATAAACATATGTGGGAGTGATGAAACCTAGGAAGGCATCAATGATGGAATCCAGGAAGTAAGGCAGCCAGGAGATCAGAAACGCTAGCACTGCAATGCCCAGCGTTTTTGCAGCCTTTCTCTCCCTCTTGGCCACTCTGTCTTGGTAGCTGTATGAGCATCGCCCAGTCTTATTGCTCAGATTCTCAATTTTTCTAGCCTGTTGTTTAGCAATGAGGAAAACATTGGAGTAAAGAACTATCATCACAAGGGTGGGAATGAAGAATAAAATGAAATTCACTAATACCCAGCTCTGATTCACTGCAAATTGACAGCCTCCCACACAGGTGAGAGCACTTACTAGATCCTCCAGTCCAGCTGCATTCGCTCCTGTGCCAAGAAGGGAAAAAGAATAAATAATTGAAAAGAGCCAGGAGAAGGCAATACACATGCCAGAAACAGACACAGTGAACCTGATTGGATAGACCAGGGGGTCAGAGACGGCAATGTACCTGTCCAGAGAGATAAAGCACAAGTGGTAGATGGAAGCATAACAGAATGACCCATCAAAACAAGTGTGAAATTTACAGTAACTCTCCCCAAAATACCAGCAGCTCTCCACAGACCTCACTGTGCTGAAGGGCATCACAGTCACTCCCACCAAGAAGTCTGCACAGGCCAGGGAGGCAATCAAAAAATTGGTTGGAGAATGCAGCTGCTTGAAGTGAAGAATGGAAATCATTACCAAGAGGTTTCCAAATACAGCCAGCACAGCTCCAAAGCTGAACACTGTGTACAGGATGAGGCGGGGACCTGGTGAGTAGGGGGTTTTCACACAGGATCCATTCAGGTGCTCGTAGCAGAGCTGCACAGCTGCAACAGTGGATGAGCTGCTGTTCATGGTGCTGCTGTAGATAGCACGTAAACATCCGGAGAAGGTCCTCCCTTTTTCAATCAAATAAAATAGAACAAAGATCTTTGAACCAGTTATTTCTGTTATAATTACCAAACATTATCATGTGACCTGTCATGTATTTATGTTAGTTTTAATCTCTGAACATATTAAATAACTGTATATTGAATTTGAATTTATTTTAATTTTAGAATATAAAGTATTATTTTTATACTTAAAATGTACTCTGAAACAATATTCTAAATTGAATAATAATTTAACTTCAAATAAATCTGTTGCAAATTTTCTTTTCCCACAAAAGATGTCTTACCTTACAATTTAACAAAAATCTTTTATTACCTGACTGATGTTTGGGTGGGTATTCCTCTTTGTCAAAGTTAGCACATGTGTTATTGATTTGTTATTCATTCATTACCTTTTAGGGAAGCCCATATAATGCCAGTGGTAAAACTCCTGCCTGCCAATGCAGGAGATGCAAAAGACGCAGATTACCTTTTACTACTCACCTCCAAACTATCTAACAAGTTAATGCCAAATCCCCCCAGGAAGCACAGCCAAATCCCATATCCAAAATCATCTACAGTGGAGTCCCTATGGTGCAAGGTGTGAAGAAGAAGAAATTCACACTTTTAATCTCCAATTAAAATTTATTGTTTGATGTAGAATAGCATGGATACAAAACCCAAGGAAAAAGAATAAACACTCTCACTCATAATGAAGCAGAAAATAAAATAAATTAACAAATACATATTAAAAGATGATACATCTTGATTAGAGTCTATGCAAAGAATGGAAGTTTGCAATTAAAATCTAATTACTATAATTCACCATTTTAACAGATTAGAATTCTATGACCATCCAATGAAATGCAAAAATGCATTTGATAAATTTTAACTTTTATTCACTGATAAAAGAAAAAATTCTTAGCTAACTAAAAATACAAGAGATCTTTTGTATCTGAAGAGGTCTGTACTAAAAGGATCTATCACATATGATATACCCAGCAGTGGAATTTGAAAGAATTCTCTTTAATATGAGTCAAAAAGCAAAGATGCTTCAGTGGGAGAAGATTTATAGGGTGTAAGTCCTTGCAAGACATCCATGAATTCACCTGCATTCCATTCATTCATGTAGGCAACATTTATATATGTTTATTTATTTAGAATTTATTTGGGTCAAGAAATAAAGATAGGAGAGTACACAAGAAACATCCCCTGCCCTTTAAGGGTGTCTTCATGTAATATGAGAGACAGACAGAAAATAGCAAGAATAATGTGCTTCAAGCTAAAATTAACACATATGAAACATATAAAGTTCAATTTGATATTTGGCAAAACTAATACAATTTGTAAAGTTTAAAAATAAAATAAAATTGAAAAAAAAGAAAGATATAAAGTGATGAGAAAAAGAACAAAGCTGGAAGTATCATGTTCCTTGACTTCAAATGATACTATGAAGCTGAAGTGACACAAAAACAGATGCACAGATCGATTGCCTCTGAATACAGAGCCCCAAGATAAACTCACACTTATGGTCAGCTCATCTGTGACAGAACAGGCAATCTGTGACACAAATGGAGAAAGGACAGTCTCTTCAGTAAGTGGTGTTGGGAAAACTTTCACTTCTCAGAGAAATGGATTCTTCAGTTATGCTTGTACACATGGGGCCATGGGACACTTGGGGATTTCTAGGACCTGTCATGACTGCATGCTACTCTCAGCAGCTCAGGAATCTTTTACTGTCCCTGTGCTGTGCCAGAGTGGTGAGATGATCTGTCAGGCTACATCCATAGACAGCCTAGGTGACCATTTCCGCCCCATGGTCTCCATTCTTATTGACTTCTGTCCAGAAAATGGAGAATGAGCTCCCCCTACGCTTGGATCTTCTCCCTTCAAACATATTTGACTCTTATCAGTTTTCTGTCACTGCTTCAAGAAATCACCACAAACTTGATAGCTTGAAACAACAGAAAGGTATTCCCTGATAGTTCTAGAGGCCAAAATTATAGAATCCCAAATCAAGGTGTTACCAGGACCAAGCTTCTTCTGGAGGGTCTAGGAAAGAATCCATCCCCAGCCTCCTTTAGTTTCTGCTGACTTCCAGCAGTCTTTGGCTTGTGGCCTCATCACTCTAATCTCTGCTCCTGTTATCACATCACCTTTTTCTCTCTGTGGGTAATCTCCTAGTGCCTCTTCCTTAGATGAACATGCAGGGTAATGCCTTTGATGTACTCACTCAAATAATCCAGGATAATTTTTCCATTTAAAGGTTCTTAATCACATCTTCAAGAGCTTTATTTTTCAAATAAGATTAGCATTGATGGGTTCTAGGGTTTAACATGTGGATCTCCATATAGGGCTTCTATAACCAATTACATGAGCTTATCATTTATTATCACTCTCAACTCAGACCATATTCAGAGAAATGGGTTACCCTTCCCAATAGACCTTCACTATTTTCTTACTAATTTCTGGTCTCTGATTATCCTTCCTACTCTTATTCCTGGATGCAAGGAAGTTTTGCTATTGTCCAGAACTAGTTCAAATGTATTGAATATCATTTCCTCCTGTCCCAACAGACTCTGGCCTTGTAAGTCTGAAGTGTTAGGAAAATAATCCTACTTATTCCTCATTTCAACCAAAGCAATCAAAATAGAATAGATGTTCTAAAGAGGTATTTCAAGTTTCTCTTATTCACAACTTGATTTTTTATTATATGGAAATTTTAAATTTTGAAACATGATGTTAAGAGAAAAATAGGAAGAAGAAAATGAGCATTGAAAATAATAGGGAGGTGAGCATGAAGGGTGAAAATACAAAAAAATGTATTTACCAGAAGACTGGGAAATGGAAAAGTTAAAAATCTTAGCAATAAGGAAAGATGACCAATGTGCTTTTGGAAACACATTTCTAGGAGATGGTTGAAGAAACTCACTTTAAACAATGTTTGTTTCATTGAGTTTGAGGAACAGCTTTTCTCAAATTTGAAATTATACCCAACACTATATAGTATGCCATTAAAAATGGAAATTTTTTTTTCTAATTTTATTTTATTTTTAAACTTTACATAATTGTATTAGTTTTGCCAAATATCAAAATGAATCCGCCACAGGTATACATGTGTTCCCCATCCCGAACCCTCCTCCCTCCTCCCTCCCCATACCATCCCTCTGGGCCGTCCCAGTGCACCAGCCCCAAGCATCCAGCATCGTGCATTGAACCTGGACTGGCAACTCGTTTCCTACATGATATTTTACATGTTTCATTGCCATTCTCCCAAATCTTCCCACCTCTCCCTCTCCCACAGAGTCCATAAGACTGTTCTATACATCAGTGTCTCTTTTGCTGTCTCGCATACCGGGTTATTATTACCATCTTTCTAAATTCCATATATATGCGTTAGTATACTGTATTTATGTTTTTCCTTCTGGCTTACTTCACTCTGTATAATAGGCTCCAGTTTCATCCACCTCATTAGAACTGATTCAAATGTATTCTTTTTAATGGCTGAGTAATACTCCATTGTGTATATGTACCACTGCTTTCTTATCCATTCATCTGCTGATGGACATCTAGGTTGCTTCCATGTCCTGGCTATTATAAACAGTGCTGTGATGAACATTGGGGTACACGTGTCTCTTTCCCTTCTGGTTTCCTCAGTGTGTATGCCCAGCAGTGGGGTTGCTGGATCATAAGGCAGTTCTATTTCCAGTTTTTTTTTTTGAATCTCACACTGTTCTCCATAGTGGCTGTACTAGTTTGCATTCCCACCAACAGTGTAAGAGGGTTCCCTTTTCTCCACACCCTCTCCAGCATTTATTATTTGTAGACTTTTGGATCATGCCATTCTGACTGGTGTGAAATGGTACCTCATAGTGGTTTTGATTTGCATTTCTCTGATAATGAGTGATGTTGAGCATCTTTTCATGTGTTTGTTAGCCATCTGTATGTCTTCTTTGGAGAAATGTCTATTTAGTTCTTTGGCCCATTTTTTGATTGGGTCGTTTATTTTTCTGGAGTTGAGCTGTAGGAGTTGCTTGTATATTTTTGAGATTAGTTGTTTGTCGGTTGCTTCATTTGCTATTATTTTCTCCCATTCTGAAGGCTGTCTTTTCACCTTGCTAATAGTTTCCTTTGATGTGCAGAAGCTTTTAAGGTTAATTAGGTCCCATTTGTTTATTTTGCTTTTATTTCCAATATTCTGGGAGGTGGGTCATAGAGGATCCTGCTGTGATGTATGTCGGAGAGTGTTTTGCCTATGTTCTCCTCTAGGAGTTTTATAGTTTCTGGTCTTACGTTTAGATCTTTAATCCAAAAAATGGAAATTTTTTAAACTAAATTTCCTCATTTTAATTTATCTAGAAAACAAATTTATATTGATAAATTTTTAATCTTGACCAGTTATATTAAGTTTTAATTCTCCCCTAAACCAAGGGTAAAGAAAAGAATTTAAAGCTGAATTTTTAAAATCCAATCCAATAAGTTTATTGTAAATTTGAATGATTACTGTGTATATATTTAATATAACTGTTGATGTGTTTGGGTTTAAATGGATTGTATTACTGTTTTTTCTAATCATCAAATTTTTTTCTTTGTTCTTTTAAGGCTTCTTGACTTATTTTAATTAATTTTTGTTATTATTCAATCATTCCCTGCTATGAAATTATAAATATCACTTTTATCATTCTGTTGGCAGGTACCCAAGAGTTTCAATATGTATTGTTGATTAATTAAATTCTTCCATAAATTCATAATTTTATGAATTCCAAGCAGTGCAAGAAATTGCCAGGAACCACAGCTAAATATCTAAACTTATTATCTCCCCCACCTCTTTTGATAACTGTTATCATTTATTTTATTTAAATAATTTAGTTTAAATTTAATTAAATCCCAAAAGATATAATTTAAATCCCAAAAGGCATTTATTTTAGTTTAGCATGTATTAAGTTTTCTCTTCTTTATACATTGTGATATTCATTATTTCCTACCTTTCAGTGTTTCCTCTGGAATCGATTTTCTTCTCCACGGAGAATTTGCTTTATTAGCCATCTGCATGTCTTCTTTGGAGAAATGTCTATTTAGTTCTTTGGCCCATTTTTTGATTGGTTCATTTATTTTTCTGGAGTTGAGCTGTAGGAGTTGCTTGTATATTTTTGAGATTAGTTGTTTGTCAGTTGCTTCATTTGCTATTATTTTCTCCCATTCTGAAGGCTGTCTTTTCACCTTGCTAATAGTTTCCTTTGATGTACAGAAGCTTTTAAGGTTAATTAGGTCCCATTTGTTTATTTTTGTTTTTATTTCCAATATTCTGGGAGGTGGGTCATAGAGGATCCTGCTGTGATGTGTCAGAGAGTGTGATGCTCAACATCACTCATTATCAGAGAAATGCAAATCAAAACCACTATGAGGTACCATTTCACACCAGTCAGAATGGCTGCGATCCAAAAGTCTACAAGTAATAAATGCTGGAGAGGGTGTGGAGAAAAGGGAACCCTCTTACACTGTTGGTGGGAATGCAAACTAGTACAGCCACTATGGAGAACAGTGTGGAGATTCCTTAAAAAACTGGAAATAGAACTGCCTTATGATCCAGAAATTCCACTGCTGGGCATACACACTGAGGAAACCAGAAGGGAAAGAGACACGTGTACCCCAATGTTCATCACAGCACTGTTTATAATAGCCAGGACATGGAAGTAACCTAGATGTCCATCAGCAGATGAATGGATAAGAAAGCAGTGGTACATATACACAATGGAGTATTACTCAGCCATTAAAAAGAATACATTTGAAGCAGTTCTAATGAGGTGGATGAAACTGGAGCCTATTATACAGAGTGAAGTAAGCCAGAAGAAAAAACATAAATACAGTATACTAACACATATATATGGAATTTAGAAAGATGGTAACAATAACCCTGTGTACGAGACAGCAAGAGAGACACCGATGTATAGAACAGTCTTATGGACTCTGTGGGAGAGGGAGAGGGTGGGAAGATTTGGGAGAATGGCATTGAAACATGTAAAATATCATGTAGGAAACGAGTTGCCAGTCCAGGTTCAATGCATGATACTGGATGCCTGGGGCTAGTGCACTGGGACGACCCAGAGGGATGGTGTGGGGAGGGAGGAGGGTTCAGGATGGGGAACACATGTATACCTGTGGCGGATTCATTTTGATATTTGGCAAAACTAATGCAATTTTGTAAAGTTTAAAAATAAAAAAAATAAAAAGAATTTGCTTTAGTTTCTTTGTTTGTGATGGTGTGCTGGCAATGAACACTCGCTTTTTTTCAACTAAAAAATATTTTTATTTTATGTTCCCTTCAGCTTTGAAGGAGAAGGCAATGGCACCCCACTCCAGTACTCTTGCCTGGAAAATCCCATGGATGGAGGAACCTGGAAGGCTGCAGTCCATGGGGTCGCTAAGACTCGATACGACTGAGTGACTTCACTTTCACTTTTCACTTTCATGCATTGGAGAAGGAAATGGCAACCCACTCCAGTGTTCTTGCCTGGAGAATCCCAGGGACGGGGAGCCTGGTGGGCTGCCGTTCATGGAGTCGCACAGAGTCGGACACGACTGAAGTGACTTAGCAGCAGCAGCAGCTTTGAAAGGTGTGTCTGATACTACCTCCAGAATTCAAAGTCATCAGTCATTTTATATGATGTGAGCTGGAAGCAGACATCTTTCTTATAGAATTTTTTTTTTTTTGGCTGTGCCACTCCCCATGAAAGATTTCCCCCTATCAGGGATCAGACCCATGCTCCCTGCAGTGAAAACTCAGAACCTTAACCACTGGACTGCCAGTGAAGCCCTTGTGTAGGATTTTTAAAAAACATAACAGGAAAGTTTTCTTAGGGGACATATATGGTATAATTCAAAGTCACGGAGTGCTTTTCCACCTCAAGTAAATTAAACAATTGTGGGAAATATATGTCTATAATCTCTATTTGTATGGCAAGTGAAGGCATTTGGTGTCCAGAACTTGTTTCTCAATAATATCAAGGCAGACTTAAATTTTTTTTAGTCATACTATCTGCAAATGATGATACACTAATTTTTAATTTTTGAATTTCCATGTCTATTTATATGGCTTGTCTAATTGTATTAACTAGTACTTACAGCATTTATAAAATGTGATAACATTGGACCATTTTGTCTTTATCTGAACCTTAAAAATTGTGCTCCTAAAATTTTAACTCTGAGTATGTGTTGAATTTCAGTGATAGATATATTTTTACCATGTTAACATGGAAACAATGAGCAATCAAAACTTTGCATAGAACTTAGGGAAGATCCAGGAACTTCATTCAAATGCTCAGTATTAACATGGCCTGTGTCTTTGTTCTTTCTCTCTTGGGTATAATATAATAGACAATATAATAGATTCATCCCTACCTACTAATGAATTTGTCTGGAATCATGCTGCCAACTCTAATTTAGTCATCTAAGACCAAGGAGGTTATAATGTGGTGTCAATACCATCAAGGCATTGTAAGTTTTTATTAGAAAGCCATGATAGGCATATTTGGGATAGTCATATTGAGAAAAGACTATCATGAAGTGTATGATAGAATCTGCTCTCTTATTTTCTTTTGTTGTATTCCACATACTCACTTCATGTTCAAGTGAATTTCATATTTAGAATTACATTGAGATTTTGGTGTCATTTGTAACAATATAATATTTTGCTTACTCATAGAACAAACTTTAAAAAGTTTACTTTTCCTTTGGCTTGTCATATACATTATCTATAATTTAATTTAGTAACAGTGCAATTCTCTATGACATTTATTGAATGGAGATATCAGTTCAGTTCAGTCGCTCAGTCATGTCTGACTCTGCAACCTCATGAACCGCAGTACGCCAGGCCTCCCTGTCCATCACCAACTCCCGGAGTCCACCCAAACCCATGTCCATTGAGTCGGTGATGCCATCCAGCCATCTCATCCTCCATCATCCTCTTCTCCTCCGAACTATAATATGATCCAACTCTTTCACTTAATTTTTTCTATTGTCCTCTATACTCTAAAAATAGGGAACATTATATCTTTTCTTAAAAATCTGCTACAGCTAATCTAATTTATTAAGGATAGGAAGTGATAGCATGAAAATGTATTTATCGTTACCAACCCACTCATCTATTTTTTGTAGATTGTCTTTCTCTTTTCCCAAGCCCAGGCTTCCACTTCAGGAAATTAATCCCACAATCCAAAATAGCTTTCACACTCCAATCTGCCTATACAAGTTGAAACATGCTTGAAGACACCTCAAAAGTTCTTTCTACTCAAAAATAAGGCCTCTTTAACAATATTTTAAGTCCTCATTAATAATTTTTAACAAATTAAAGCCATGGGACCACATGTGGGTGAGAAGACAATGTTATAGGAAAGACCAATACCAAGTGCCAATCTGGTAATGACAACTAGTCCTCTGCTTACAGGATTTAACATCTATGGTACTCTTCTAAGCCTCAAAAATATAATTGAAAATTCATTGTCCATATTACCTACAAAACACTAGACAAAATACATTTTTTTTATCCTTAGCCATCCTTGACACAGGTATTTGCATATAATTAATGTTCAGAATTTATTTGATAACAATGAAAAGCCTCAGTGAAAACCAATGAGAAAAAATTACTTCAACCATTTTAACTGAAATAACAGCACAGAACAATCCAAAAAAAAAGGCTTATATACCAGTATTTTATTATAACTTAGTTTCATTATACAAAATATTCCGGAAATGCATTCCAAAAACTCTTATTGAATCAATAGTGTAAAATATTCCAGAGATCAACATGTAAACTTACAGCACACATTGTTTGTACTCTCATTAATATAAAAATTTTTGTAAAAAGCATAAAATTCTTGACCCTACAATATCCCAGAGAAGTAAATACAGACTACATTTAGGTGAGAAAACTGCTGAGAATAAATAAGGATGTGAATTACACTTTACCTTCCAGCGAGAAAAATTGGTGCAGAAATTGTCACTGTTAGTGATAATTGCTTTCACATGCAGATTTTACATTAGCTAATGATCATTATGCCAGTCTTTTTGTGGTACAATTTTCCCACAATTTTCTACTTCTGCATAACGTCTGTAACTAATATCTGATTCCAAAACAGAATTACTGCTTCCACAATACGGCAAGTGAACATTCCAAGATTCTGCACAGCCATTAAGCAGGAGAGGCTTACCTGCTGCTCCAAAAGCTCCAGGAAGGTACAGAGGAGTTAGAGATACAGACACTTGTGTGTGTGTGTTAAGTCCCTTCAGTTGTGTCCCACTCTTTGACACCCTATGAATTGTAGCCCACCTGTGGGGTATGGCTACTGTCCATGGGATTTTCCACCAAGAATACTGGAGTGAGTTGCCATGCCCTTCTCCAGGGGATCTTCCAAACCAAGGAACTGAACCTGTGTCTTATATCTCCTGCACTGCAGGTGGGTTCTTTATCACTAGCGCCATCTAGGAAGCCTTATGTAATGTTATTGAGTCTGGACTGTCTGATATGGGCTGAATCATGTCCCCTCATCCCTAATTCACATGTTGAAGTCCTAATTCCCAGTATTAAGCAGTATAACTGTATTTGGAGACAAGATCTTTGGAAAGGTAATTAAGTTAAAATGAGTTCTTAAGGATGAGCCCTAATCCAACATGACTGGTATTCTTAGAAAAGAAGATCAGGATGCAGACTCTCATGTAGCAAGGACCATGAGAGAACACAGAGAGAAGACAGCCATCTGCAATCCAAGGAGAGGGGTCCTCAAAAGAAACAAACTGCTGACACATTGATCTTGGGATTCTAACCTCTAAAACTAGGAGAAAATAATTTCTGTTGATTAAACCTCTCCATCTGTTGATACTTTGTCATGACAACCCTAGTAACATAATATAATGTTGCAAAAGACTGAGAAAAAAGAACAATTGAAAGCTATATGAAAGTTGAGCATAAATGAGAAAATTATTACAGATTTGACAATGAAAAATGAGATTCAGGATTCAATGATATGGAAAGAGACAAGTGCATGTGGTAAGAGCATGTGCAGAGTGTTGAGACAGATGACACGGTAAAACACTTTATCATTTATTATTTAGTGCAATAAATATCTTTACAATGTAAATATCTTTACATTTTATGATTAAAACACCTGCCTGAAAATTTGTTCCTGGCTAACTTGAAAAAAAATAAATATTTCCCCAATTTTGAAAGGCTTTATTCATTTTTTGTATCTAATTTCATCATAAATTCATAATTTTAAAAATAGCCCTAATCACTTCATGGGAAATAGATGGGCAAACAGTGGAAACAGTGTCAGACTTTATTTTTTTAGGCTCCAAAATCACTGCAGATGGTGACTGCAACCATGAAATTAAAAGATGCTTTCTCCTTGAAAGGAAAGTTATGACCAACCTAAACAGCATATTAAAAGGCAGAGATATTACTTTGCCAACAAAGGTCCGTCTAGTCAAGGCTATGGTTTTTCCAGTAGTCATACATGGATGTGAAAGTTGGACTATAAAGAAAGCTGAACACCGAAGAATTGATGCTTTTGAACTGTGGTGTTAGAGAAGATTCTTGAGAGTCCCTTGCACTGCAAGGAGATCCAACCAGTCCATTCTAAAGGAGCAGCCCTGAGATTTCTTTGGAAGGAATGATGCTAAAACTGAAACTCCAGTACTTTGGCCACCTCATGTGAAGAGCTGACTCATTGGAAAAGGCTCTGATGATGGGAGGGATTGGGGGCAGGAGGAGAAGGGGACGACAGAGGATGAGATGGCTGGATGGCATCACCAACTCGATGGACGTGAGTCTGAGTGAACTCCAGGAGTTGATGATGGACAGGGAGGCCTGGCGTGCTGCGATTTATGGGGTCGCAAAGAGTCGGACACGACTGAGTGACTGAACTGAACTGAACTGATTCAACTTAGTGCTGTCATTCATTCTAAAAATAAACTAATGGTTGATGAACTACCATTTAAAAGTCCCCCAGTTAAAATGACTTTCATGGCTTTCCTAAACCAAGGGTAAAATAAAGCATAAATCAAAGGGTTCATGGCTGAGTTATAATAGGCACCCCAACAGCAAATCTCATAAATATAGGCAGGGGTTATGAAACCCATAAAGGCATCAATTAATATATCAATTGTATATGGTAACCATGAAATCATAAATGCTACTACTGTGACCCCCAGGGTTTTAGCCGCTTTTCTCTCTCTCTTGGCCACTCTGGATTTATAGCTCTGTGATTCTGCTTTGCTGCCAGTATTTTCAATTTTTAGAGCTTGTTGTTTAGCTACAATAAAAATCTTACCATAAAGAATTACCATAATGAGGGAAGGTATAAAAAATATGAGAACGCTTATCAAAACCCATCCTTGATTTATAACAATTTGACAACCGCCTATACAGTTGAGAGCACTTACTAATTCCTCCATCCCATCGTCACTGACACCTGTGTAGAACACAGCTCCGCTGTACACAATGGGCAGGATCCAGGAGATGCAGATGCATACTCCTGACACAGACACCGTGAACTTGGTGGGATAGACCAGGGGTCAGTAACAGCAACGTACCTGTCGATGGAGATGAAGCACAAGTGGAAGAGAGAAGAGTAACAAAATGCCACATCACAGGAACTGTGAAGGGCACAAAATCTGGCTCCAAAGTACCAGCAGCTCTCCACGGACCTGACCATGCTGAAGGGCATCACGGTCACTCCCACCAGAAAGTCCGTGCAGGCCAGAGAGGCGATCAAGAAATTGGCTGGAGAATGCAGCTGCTTGAAGTGAAGAACTGAAGTCATCACCAAGAAGTTTCCAAAGATAGCCAATAAAGACCCAAAGCCAAACACTGTGTACAGAATCACCCGAGATGCAGGTGAGTAGGAAGATTTAATACAAGATCTGTTCACATTCTCATAGCAGAACTGCACGGTTTCAGGTTGGGAAAGATTGCTGGTCATGGTTCTGCAGTTGGATGCTTGCTTTTTTTCTGCCCTTTGGAAAAAATGGTTCAATTCTGAAAATTAAAAAAATAAAATAAATAAAACTGCATACTTGAATAGTGCTTTTAAAAACTTCTCATATTACATCTATGTTCCATTTTTTTATGTAAAGAAATTAAAAGAATTTTTAAAATTCTGAAATTTAGTCCTTCTGTGTTTATATAATTATTTCTCTGTATCTAAATCTCATAGGTAGTTAACTTTAAGCAAATCTACTATGGTTATTCAGAAATCACATTATCTGAATAATTGAAGAAATTTAATTTAAATACCTGGCCCTTTACACCTGTGAACTTCTTCCTTGCAAAGGATAATCACATGCAACAATTGCACATTTAAAAAGTCACCTCTCAATGGACCTCAGCCTTCATGTTGTCTGAAACGTTAACATCTAGGGTGCTTTAGAAAGCCAGCCAATAAACTTTGCCCATTATAAATTCCTCACAAGCAATCCCTGTAGTGTAAGGTGTGACTGATGAAAAGAAACTTACTTTTGTTGATTATAATTAAAAAGTTTTTCAGCAAAACATATTTCTCTGTGCCCTTTTACTTTATCAGAACACGATTTTCACATTCAAGAAATCGATTTTAATTCAACTGTTCCAAAATAGCCTCATTCTGTATTTGGCAATAATGTTACCTATTCCTATTTATAAGACTGGCTGCACAATTTGCAGGATCTGGGACAAAATAACAATCTGGAGATCTTTGTTCAAAAATATGAAAAATAGTGCCCTCACATTCACAAGTTTTTTCCCTTCTCTGCAGTTTCTCTCGACTTGCCAAGATTATTTGATTTTTGCTGTGGAATGCCTCACTCTCTTGGACGTGGAGATATTAGCAGGTCAAGTGCAGGTCCTCATAGGTGCCTGGAGACCCTGTTCTGCAACTCAGTGGCCCCCACTGCCAGGCTCCCCCTCCCACCAACCACTGAAACAATAGTCCAGGCTCTGTTTGGGGTGAGGAAGCTGAGCCAGGCATCTACCCTTCTCCTGGGCCTGCCGCCTCAACCAAAGACAGACAGACAACCCCCTGGGACTGCAGCCTCCACATCAGGACCCACACCGTGCATGAATTGGGGTAGGTGAGGGGCTTGGCCCGCTGAGTCTCTACAGGAATGTGCTGTGGCCCTACCAACCTGAGATGGAAAAACACCTGCCATGCATGCCTACAGTGAGACTGCTGGAGTGCGCACCTGACCACAGCCTTCCCGACGTCACGTCCAGTCCTCGCACAGGGTGGAAAAGGAATGGTGGTGGTAGTAGGTCAGAGTAAGGAAGGAGACACTGGACTGGGCCCAAAGCCAGGGGGTGAGGAGCAGGTGGATGATCCCAGGGAGAAAGGGATATAATGGGAGACAATCACAGGTATTGTGATTCCAGGTTCCAAGACCCTGCACATGCTCCATGGTCCCTTCCAACTTCACATACAAAATACAATTCAAAGATAAAATTATTACAAGTTCCAAAACTGCAGCTGCTGCTGCTGCTGCTAAGTCGCTTCAGTCGTGTCTGACTCTGTGCAACCCCTGAGACGGCAGCCCACCAGGCTCCCCCATCCCTGGGATTCTCCAAGCAAGAATACTGGAGTGGGTTGCCATTTCCTTCTCCAATGCATGAAAGTGAAAAGTGAAAGTGAAGTCATTCAGTCGTGTCCGATTCTGAGCGACCCCATGGACTGCAGCCTACCAGGCTCCTCCATCCATGGGATTTTCCAGGCAAGAGTACTGGAGTGGGGTGCCAACCTGATAGCAGGGTTCAGTGCTGCTGGACTAGTGGCAACCTATGGAAGGGCCCTGTCTGATTCGCTTCTGAAATTAAATTATCTCTTTGTAACAGCAACTAAATGAAGCAAAGAATGTCAAGCGGAGGCAACTGCCAAACTATCTGATGGGACAATTGGGAGCTGAGGGCCAGGCAGTTCTGATGGTAGTATACTTTCTGGACACAGAATTTTGCCCTTCGAGTATGAACAGGAAATCAGAGAATTACAGAGGCAGACTAAAGACTGTAAAGTGTTAATCACTCAGTCTTGTCCAACTTTTTGGGACCCCATGGACTGTAGCCCACCAGGCTCTGCTGTCCATGGAATTCTCCAGGCAAAAATACTGGAGTGGCTGTGGTACTGTATTAATGTACTTTTCAAGGTACTGTATTGTAAGATTAAAGATGTTTTCTTTATTTTTTGTGCTTGTGTTTGTTTGCCTTCTTTGTATTATTTCTGTGGAAAGTATTATAAACCTATTACATTACAGTACTATATAACCAATTATGTTAGTTGGGTACCTAGGCTAACTTCATTGGACTTAAACAAATTGGACTTACGAATATGCTCTTAGAACAGAACTTGTTTCTGTGTAGGAGATTTATTGTAATTGTATCCCTCATCTAAAATAAAAAGGAAAACTGATGTGTTTGTCTACAGAAAGAAAAAAAAGAATACTTGGTGGGTAGCCATTCCCTTTTCTAGGGGATCTTCCTGACCCAGGAATTGAACCCCAGTCTCTTGCATTGCAGGCAGATTCATTACCACCTGAGTGGTACCATTCTGAGTACCATTCTGAGCCACCCCATTAAAGTATTTGAAGTCTGAGGAGAAAAGTTACCTTTGATCCTTTAAAGCAAATAGGAAGCAACCCTACAAAACAAATAAGTGATGAAGAATTTTTTCCTTCACATTATGTTTAATACTTAAAAATTAAAGCATAATCTGCCATTGAGGATAAAAATAGTGAAAATAGCTTGATATGAAAATGAAACAGATATTAAAGATATTCATGAAAACAATTACTCAGTTAATGGTCAACCGAATTCTTCTGGGTAGTGCTACCTTTCTTCACTCTCAATTCTCAAACCTAACTTGTTTTCACCCACTCTTATTCAGTAACCTTGCCCCCTATTATCTGACAATATAACATACAGAATTTAAAGACTGAGAGGATGTAAAGATTTGGGGTGCATAATGGAAGCAGGAATCAAGGATGATTCCCAGGTGTTTAGCTTGCCAAAAAGAAAGATACAGTATGTAGTACAAAAAGTACATTTGAGGGGATGATGATGGATTAAGTTGGGATTGGGTAAAAGAACATAAAACTGAGGTTCTTCAGTGAGTAGGTTAGCCTGCATACTTTTAGCTCAGGAAAAAAATTGTGCCTGATATGATCATGTGGGATTCCTCAGCATACTGGTGTTTTTATGGGCATAGGAGTATATGTGACAGCCTGTTATACACCTGCCATAAAGCTTAGGATATATCTGCTACTCAGTAAGCATACAAAAAAGATCTCACAACCCAGATAATCACGATGGTGTGATCATTCACCTAGAGCCAGACATCCTGGAAACCAAAGTCAACTGGGCCTTATAAAGCATCACTATGAACAAAGCTAGTGGCGGTGGTGGAATTCCAGTTGAGCTACTTCAAATCCTAAAAGATGATGCTGTTCAAGTGCTGCACTCAATAACGCCAGCAAATTTGGAAAACTCAGCAGTGGCCACACAACTGGAAAAGGTCACTTTTCATTCCAGTCCCAGAGAAAAGCAATGCCGAAGAATGCTCAAACTATCACACAATTGCACTCATCTCACACACTAGTAAACTAATGCTCAAAATTCTCCAAGCCAAATTTCAGCATTACGTGAACCGAACTTCCAGATGTTCAAGCTGGTTTTAGAAAAGGCAGAGGAACCAGAGATCAAATTGCCAACATCTGTTGGAAATCATTGAAAAAGCAAGAGAGTTCCAGAAAAACATCTACTTCTTCTTTATTGACTACACCAAAGCCTTTGACTATGTGGATCAAAACAAATTGTGGAAAATTCTTCAAGAGATGGGAATACCAATTCACCTGATCTGCCTCATGAAAAATCTGTATGCAGGTCAAGAAGCAACAGTTAGAACTGGACATGGAACAGCAGATTGGGTCCAAATTGGGAAAGGAGTACATCAAGGCTGTATATTGTCACCCTGCTTATTTAACTTATATGCAGAGTTCAGTTCAGTTCAGTCACTCAGTCGTGTCCGACTCTTTGTGACCTTATGAATCGCAGCACGCCAGGCCTCCCTGTCCATCATCAACTCCTGGAGTTCACTCAAACTCACATCCATCAAGTCGGTGATGTCATCCAGCTATCTCATCCTCTGTCGTCCCCTTCTCCTCCTGCCCCCAATCCCTCCCAGCACCAGAGTCTTTTCCAATGAGTCAACTCTTCGCATGAGGTGGCCAAAGTACTGGAGTTTCAGCTTTAGCATCATTCCTTCCAAAGAACACCCAGGGCTGATCTCCTTTAGAATTGACTGGTTGGATCTCCTTGAAGTCCAAGGGACTCTCAAGAGTCTTCTCCAACACCACAGTTCAAAAGCATCAATTATTCGGCGCTCAGCTTTCTTCACAGTCCAAATCTCACATCCATACATGACCACTGGAAAAACCATAGCCTTGACTAGATGGACCTTTCTCGGCAAAGTAATGTCTCTGCTTTTGAATATACTATCTAGGTTGGTCACAACTTTTCTTCCAAGGAGTAAGCATCTTTTAATTTCATGGCTGCACTCACCATCTGCAGTGATTTTGGAGCCCAAAAAAATAAAGTCTGAACCTGGTCCCACTGTTTCCCCATCTATTTGCCATGAAGTGATGGGACCAGATGCCATGATCTTAGTTTTCTAAATGTTGAGTTTTAAGCCAACTTTTCACTCTCCTCTTTCACCTTCATCAAGAGGCTTTTTAGTTCCTCTTCACTTTCTGCCATAAAGGTGGTGTCATCTGCATATCTGAGGTTATTGATATTTCTCCCAGCAATCTTGATTCCAGCTTGTGCTTCTTTCAGCCCTGTGTTTCTCATGATGTACTCTGCATAGAAGTTAAATAAGCAGGGTGACAATATACAGCCTTGATGTACTTCTTTTCCTATTTGGAACCAGTCTGTTGTTCCATGTCCAGTTCTAACTGTTGCTTCCTGACCTGCATATAGGTTTCTCAAGAGGCAGGTCAGGTGGTCTTGAATTCCCATCTCTTGAAGAATTTTCCACACTTTATTGTGATCCACAAAGTCAAAGGCTTTGGCATAGTCAATAAAGCATAAATAGATGTTTTTCTGGTACTCCCTTGCAGAGGAACCAGAGATCAAATTGCCAACATATGCAGAGTACATCATGAGAAATGCTGGGCTGGCTGAAGCACAAGCTAGAATCAAGATTGCTGGGAGAAATATCAATAACCTCAGATGTGCAGATGACACTACTCTTATGCCAGAAAATGAAGAACAAAGAGCCTTTTGATAAAAGTGAAAGAGGAGAGTGAAAAAGTTGGCTTAAAGCTCAACATTCAGAAAACTAAGATCATGGAATCTGGTCCCATCACTTCATGGCAAACAGATGGGGAAATAGTGGGAAAAGTGGCAGACTTTGTTTTGAGGGGCTCCAAAATGACTGCAGATGGTGCCTGCAACCATGAAATTAAAAGATGCTTGCTCCTTGGAAGAAATTATGACCAACCTAGACAGCATATTAAAAAGCAGAGACATTACTTTTCCAACAAAGCTTTGTCTAGTCAAAGCTATGGTTTTTCCAGTAGTCATGTATTGATGTGAGAGTTGGACTATAAAGAAAGTTGAATGCCAAAGAATTGATGCTTTTGAACTGTGATGTTGGAAAAGACTCTTGAGAGTCTCTTGGACTGCAAGGAGATTCAACCAGTCCATCCTAAAGGAAATCAGTCCTGAATCTTCATTGGAAGGACTGATGCTGAGGTTTAAACTCCAATACTTTGGCCACCTGATGCAAAGAACTGACTCACTGGAAATGACTCTGATGCTGGGAGGGATTGGGGGCAGGAGGAGAAGGGGATGACAGGGGATGAGATGGCTGGATGGCATCACCGACTCAATGGACATGAGTTTGAGTGAACTCTGGGAGTTGGTGATGGACAGGGAGGCCTGGCCTGCTGCAGTCCAAGGGGTCACAAAATGTCGGACACAAACAAGCCACAGAATTGAACTCAACTTACCTCAGCTGAAGTTGAATGGTTCTATGAACACCTACAAGACCTTTTAGAACTAACACCCAAAAAAAGATGTCCTTTACATTATAGGGGACTGGAATGCAAAATTAGGAAGTCAAGAAACACCTGGAGTAACAGGCAAATTTGGCCTTGGAATACGGAATGAAGCAAGGCAAAGACTAATAGAGTTTTGCCAAGAAAATGCACTGGTCATAACAAACACCCTCTTCCAACAACACAAGAGAAGACTCTACACATGGACATCACCAGATGGTCAACACCGAAATCAGATTGATTATATTCTTTGCAGCCAAAGATGGAGAAGCTCTATACAGTCAGCAAAAACAAGACCAGGAGCTGACTGTGGCTCAGACCATGAACTCCTTATTGCCAAATTCAGACTTAAATTGAAGAAAGTAGGGAAAACCACTAGACCATTCAAGTATGACCTAAATCAAATCCCTTATGATTATACAGTGGAAGTGAGAAATAGATTTAAGGGAATAGATCTGATAGATCGAGTGCCTGATGAACTATGGAATGAGGTTCGTGACATTGTACAGGAGACAGGGATCAAGACCATCCCCATGGAAAAGAAATGCAAAAAAGCAAAATGGCTGTCTGGGGAGGCCTTACAAATGCCGTGAAAAGAAGAGAAGCAAAAAGCAAAGGAGAAAAGGAAAGATATAAGCATCTGAATGCAGAGTTCCAAAGAATAGCAAGAGATAAGAAAGCCTTCTTCAGCAATCAATGCAAAGAAATAGAGGAAAACAACAGAGTGGGAAAGACTAGAGATCTCCTCAAGAAAATCAGAGACACCAAAGGAACATTTCATGCAAAGATGGGCTCGATAAAGAACAGAAATGGTATGGACCTAAGAGAAGCAGAAGATATTAAGAAGAGATGGCAAGAATACACAGAAGAACTGTACAAAAAAGAGCTTCACCACCCAGAGAATCACAATGGTGTGATCACTGACCTAGAGCCAGACATCCTGGAATGTGAAGTCAAGTGGGCCTTACAAAGCATCACTACGAACAAAGCTAGTGGAGCTGATAGAATTCCAGTTGAGCTATTCCAAATCCTGAAAGACGATGCTGTGAAAGTGCTGCACTCAATATGCCAGCAAATTTGGAAAACTCAGCAGTGGCCACAGAACTGGAAAAGGTCAGTTTTCATTCCAATCCTAAAGAAAGGCAATGTCAAAGAATGCTCAAACTACTGCACAATTGCACTCATCTCACATGCTAGTAAAGTAATGCTTAAAATTCTCCAAGCCAGGCTTCAGCAATATGTGAACCGTGAACTTCCTGATGTTCAAGCTGGTTTTAGAAAAGGCAGAGGAACCAGAGATCAAATTGCCAACATCCGCTGGATCATCAAAAAAGCAAGAGAGTTCCAGGAAAATATCTATTTCTGCTTTATTGACTATGCCAAAGCCTTTGACTGTTTGGATCACAATAAACGGTGGAAAATTCTGAAAGAGATGGAATACCAGACCACCTGATCTGCCTCTTGAGAAATTTGTGTGCAGGTCAGGAAGCAACAGTTAGAACTGGACATGGCACAACAGACTGGTTCCAAATAGGAAAAGGAGTACATCAAGGCTGTATATTGTCACCCTGTTTATTTAACTTATATGCAGAGTACATCATGAGAAACTCTGGGCTGGAGTAAGCACAAGCTGGAATCAAGATTGCCGGGAGAAATATCAATAAAATCAAATATGCAGATGACACCACCCTTATGGCAGAAAGTGAAGAGGAACTCAAAAGCCTCTTGATGAAAGTGAAAGTGGAGAGTGAAAAAAGTTGGCTTAAAGCTCAATATTCAGAAAACAAAGATAATGGCATCCAGTCCCATCATTTAATGGGAAATAGATGGGGAAACAGTGGAAACAGTTCAGACTTTATTTTTGGGGGCTCCAAAATCACTGCAGATGGTGATTGCAGCCATGAAATTAAAAGACGCTTATTCCTTGGAAGGAAAGTTATGAGCAACCTAGGTACAATATTCAAAAGCAGAGACATTACTTTGCGAACAAAGGTCCATCTAGTCAAGGCTATGGTTTTTCCTGTGGTCATGTATGGATGTGAGAGTTGGACTTTGAAGAAGGCTGAGCGCCGAAGAATTGATGCTTTTGAATTGTGGTGTTGGAGAAGACTCTTGAGAGTCCCTTGGACTGCAAGGAGATCCAACCAGTCCATTCTGAAGGAGATCAGCCCTGGGATTTCTTTGGAAGGAATGATGCTAAAGCTGAAACTCCAGTACTTTGGCCACCTCATGCAAAGAGTTGACTCATTGGAAAAGACTCTGATGCTGGGAGGGATTGGGGGCAGGAGGAGAAGGGAATGACGGAGGATGAGATGGCTGGATGGCATCACCGACTCGATGGACGTGAGTCTGAGTGAACTCCGGGAGTTGGTGATGGACAGGGAGGCCTGGCGTGCTGTGATTCATGGGGTCACAGAGTTGGACACGACTCAGCAACTGATCTGATCTGATCTACCTCTGCTATAAGAAGTAAGTTCTTCCTCTGCTCCTTTGAGACACAAATCATTTTAATAGCCTCTTGCCTATTTTACCTCTCACAACTGTCTTTCTTAAGTACCTGACAACCATCCCTTGAAATGTTAGCATCAGTTCCCCTTTCCCATTTCAGTTCACTTCAGTTCAGTCACTCAGTCCTGATTGACTCTTTGCAACCCCATGGACTGCAGCACTTACAACCGCATGGACTGCAACACACTGGGCCTCCCTGTCCATCATCAACTCCCAGAGTTCACTCAGACTCATGTCCATTGAGTCAGTGATGCCATTCAACCATCTCATCCTCTGTTGTCCCCTTCTCCTCCTGCCTTCAATCTTTCCCAGCATCAGGGTCTTTTCCAACAAGTCAGTTCTTCACATCAGGTGGCCAAAGTTTTGGTGCTTCAGCTTCAGCACCAGTCCTTCCAATGAACATTCAGGACTGATTTATTTTAGGATTTCTTTTAGGACTCTTAGGATTGATTTCTTGCAATTCAAGTGACTCTCAAGAGTCTTCTCCAACATCACAGTTCATGTTGAGGTTTGACAGAAAACAGCAAAATTCTGTAAAGCAATTATCCTTCAATAAAAGATAAATTAATTTTTTTTTAAAAAAGCATCAATTTTTTGATGCTCGGCTCTCTTTATGGTACAACTCTCACATCCGTACATGACTACTGGAAAAACTATTTAATACTTGGGCCAGGTGGGCAATAATATTTAGCCAGAAGACTCAGGCTAGTATGTGGATAGAAAAAAAAGCTAGACAGCAGGTTCCTTATAAGACTTGCTCAACATTGATTTTGCATGGAAATGGAGAAGGAACTCTTCTCAATAAGAGGACCTTTAATTTGGACTAATTGAGGGACACCAGGAAGTTTTCCCAACTGAATAAATCTTCCCTTCTTGAAATGTCACTCTTAGCCCTTTATCCTTTTTACAAAGTACTTGTTGTCTCTGGATGCCCCCTAAAATTTCTCTTGTGCCTTCAACCACTGCCACCTCACAGGGGAAGCTGTGTGAGAATGGTATGTTTCATTTTCATGCTTTCATTCAGGCAGTAGTTACTGTTTAGCAGCTCATAGGAAGGAGACGGGGTCTCTAGGAGATGGTAGGAAGTAAAGACAGGGCAAATGGGAGACTCCAAAGTAGATTTTACCTGCCTCATAAATTAACAAAGATGAGTCATAGCAGAAACCTTATCTATTCTTCTCTTTAAAATTGTCTATTCTGCTTAGCTTTGAATCGCCCTTAGAACCTGATGAAAGATCACCCTTTGCCATTAGATATAATTGAGTACATACCTTGAAACTGTTGTGTCTGTGGACAGAATAAAATATAAATGTCAGTTGCTATGTAATACCTGGGAATATAGTCTACACTTTTTTATTTCTGAGAAATGCTATTGGTTTTTTGAAATTTATTATAAGACATTATGTTATTTCCCATCACTGTGTACAATAGCCAAGAAGTCTTTTTGGTTAAAATGCTTGATTGTATGACTTTAGCTAATCAATCTTACAAAGGCATGTTCTGAAACTGTCTCAAATAAAACATCCTAATAAAATTCTTTCCACTGATAAAATTTATAAAATTGAAACAACAATTCCAATGCAATAGTAGTTTGTGTACTGGCTCTTTGATCTCCAACACCTACAGATTTGTTTAAATCATCTTAATTTTTACACAAGACCTCAATGAGAACACCTATTATCATTTTCATTTTATAGGTAAGCAACTAAGATTTACAAAAGGGTAATGACTTAACCAAGATTGAAGCAAGAAAATGGTAGGGATGGGTTTCAAACCAGAGAACCTGGCTTTAAAATCTCACTCTGGACTCTGTAGTATGTGTAGATTTTACAGATAAAAGAAGGCACATGTTTCTAAAAACTACTAGACATTCATAATCCAGATAATATATCTCTGAGATATCACCCCATGAATGTCCATTTCCACTCTGTATTATGGAAGTTTATGTGTTATAGCATTTTTCTCATTAAATATAAAATTTGGGGATTAGACAAACACTATCCATAGCCAAATCTGGATTTTTCCTGAATATTGATTACTAACAATCTTCTACTTTAGAAAACCAAATTTAAAAGGAGACAGATTTTTTTAATTTATTTTTTTATTGAAGGATAATTGCTTTACAGAATTTTGTTTTTTGTCAAACCTCAACATGAATCAGCCATAGGTGTGCCCTTTTGAACCTTCCTCCCTTCTCCAGCCCCATCCCACCCCTCTAGATTGAAACAGAACCCTGTTTAAGTTTCCTGAGCCATACAGCAATTTCCCATTGGCTATCTATTTTGCATATGGTAATGTAAATTTCCATGTTACTCTTTCCATACATCTTACCCTCTCATCCCCTCTCCCAATGTCAATAAGTTTATTCTCTATGTCTGTTTCAAAAGGAGGCAGATTTTTAATGCAAAAAAGCAGTACACAATTATTTGATGGATGAAAATAAAGTCATTATTTGCTTAAAAATAGCCTTGAAAGTGAAAACTGAAAGTGAAGTCGCTCAGTCATGTCCAGCTCTTTGCAACCCCGTGGACTGTAGCCTATCAGGCTCCTCCATCCATGGGATTCTCCAGGCAAGAATACTGGAGTGGGTTGCCATTTCCTTCTCCAGGAGATCTTCCCAACCCAAGGATTGAACCTGGGTTTCCCGCGTTGTAGGCAGACGCTTTCCCATCTAAGCCACCAAGGAAGTCCCAAAAATAGCCTTAGGTGCTTACAAAGAGCAAGGAACTGTACTAGGTATTGAAATAAGGTGAAAAAATAACAAGTAAAAAGTACACTGCTATTTAGTATTGTTAGTGAACATCAGATTACTTGAAATACAAAGTATAATAAATCTGTCTAAAGCCTGAAAATATCTAAAAATTACTGCTAAGGTTCTGTGATAAACTTAAGTTTAAAATATAGTAATCAAAATAAATTTCTTGCATGTCAAAGGACAGTTGTCTTTAAAACTCACTTTTGACTTTTTAATTACTATGACTAGTGTGTTTCTGCTTTTTTTTTTTCAAGTGCAGATGTAATACTGAAGAGTCATTCTTCAAGACTGATACTTAGAGTTGGAATGTGTCAAAAATTGAAAAAAAAATAAATGAAAAGCATTAGAGCTGAAGAAAAATAAACAACAGCTTCAAATGTTGTAAACATAGGGATGTGCGAAATTCAGGTAAGCATCAATTACATCAGTAACAAAAGAAGAAATGTTGTTACAGTGGTGACCAATGAGTGACACTGACAGTTCTGCAAGAGAACCTATATATTAATGATGGTCTTTTTTGTCTTTGTAATGTGTTATTGATGGATTATTCACAGCCTTGATGCCAATTGATAAATTTGCTCTAATTCCAACCAACACTGAGGCAAATGACAGCAATTGTTCTATAACTTTTTTAAATTTATTTATTTTAATTGGAGGTTAATTACAATATTGTAGTGGTTTTTTGTTCTATAACTTTCTATTTATGAACACTCCATTTCAATATTTTTTTAATATACAATTTTTTAGAAGTAGCACTTTACTTTTAGTATCAACCCATTAAGAAAAATACATGTTGGACAAAATTATGAATTCAATAATGCTTTTACATAAATGCATATTTTATTAATAAAATAAACATGCACTTTAATAATAGTACATATATGTGAGAGATATAGTATTTATGAAATCTACAACCTGAGCCTAAGTGGATTAATTACATCTTTGCAATAACAGCCTACTTCCATCTTCAGGGTGTCTTGTTCCAAATACATCCAAGGCTCTGCAGCAATTTTGTATGCAGCTAGCCAAGAAGTTAATCTATTACTTGTATAAATAAATTAGATGTAGAAGAAAGGAGTGGTGCTGAGGTCATCACTGAGATAGTTTGGTGGTAAATAACCAAGTGTTGTGTTTTTTTCAATCAAAAGACTTTTATGAAGAACTTCTAGGACAGTAGAAAAATAAACAATAAAGACTACATTTGAAGTGTATTCTTCATTCATAAATGTGAATAAGAGCTTAAAAACATCACTGGACAGTATTTATTTCTACAATCAGTTCATCCAATGATTACACTCTACAAAGTGCAAGTGAACACAACAGTATGTTTATATATATTATTTAAGTCCCCCAGATTATTTTCCTTATTATATATGAATGTCACTGTCAGTTTACACTTGCAATTAACACACATTTCTATGAAGACAACATTATTGATTCACTATTGAAGGGACACAGCTTTGAGCTCTTCTCTGGAGAGAGTGAGAGGGACCTTAATAATGATCATTTGAAAGGTGACCAGTAGACCTGTTTGGTGATGTCATGTCTGAACCACATAGGTGTTCTGCCATGAAGACTCCGTATTCCCTTCATCCTCTTTTATCTTTATTTTTTTTTTCTCCTAAATACTGTCAGCTCTATTTGAAAGATATTAATGCATAAATGTGAACTAGCTTAACCTTGGAGAAGGAAATGGCGAGCCACTCCAGTGTTTTGCCTGGAGAATCCCAGGGACAGGGGAGCCTGGTGGGCTGCCGTCTCTGGGGTCGCACAGAGTCGGACACGACTGAAGCGACTTAGCAGCAGCAGCTTAACCTTTGTATTTCACAAAGTTTTTTTTTATAAAACATATAACATACAAAGTTTATGTAACTCTAGTTATCTCTTCTTTTCATCTCATAAAACAAGTTTGTTATAGAATAGTCTGTGAAAATGAGTTATCTAAATAAAAATTTAAGGCTGTGATTCAAAGATTTAAAAAGACAAATCACCCTATTCTTGGTTTTTTCAAATTTTTCTCCATCTTAAACACTTGACATACATGTTTAATTAAAATGAATTAAAATTCATATGAATAAGAAATGTTATCAGAGAAAACTAAAAATCTTCCTAGAGTCTATAGTACCAACTTGGGTACTTGCTATTTTGAAATAGTCCTTGTTTATATTTGGGTAATTCAGCTGTTATTATAATTCAGGTAATGTATATCTCCAAATACAGTCTCTAATGCAAAGAATGAACTCAAAAGTGGAACAGAATGTTCATTTGAATTAGCATTTGGTGGCTCAAACAGTAAAGAATCTGCCTGCAATGTGGGAGACCTGGGTTGAGTCCCCAGGTTGGGAAGATCCCCTGGAGAAGGGCATGGCAACCCACTCCAATATTCTTGCCTGGAGAATCCCCTCAGACAGAGGAGCCTGGCGAGCCATAGGGTAGCAAAGAGTCAGACATGACTGAGTGACTAAGCACATCACATCTTATCCAGATTGTTAAAAAAGCAGTACCATCTTTTTGTCTACATGCTCATTTGACTATAATAAATTATGTTCTCCAATAGTAAAATGTTCTGTAATCACGTAATTACTGTACATGTTTTCTGTGAACCCAGTGTCCATAAAATGGAGAGAAAGTATGACCAGGATTTAGAAAACAAAAATTAAATCTTTAATTCACTAGAAAATTTCCATTGCACCTTTTGCTTTTTCCCTTTTTCCAAAGTCCTTTTTAGATTAACAAGTTTCAAGAGTTTGTAATCTTACATTAACTTTCAAATAAAATATACTTTAAAAAAGATTTTTTTGTTCCCCCAAATCTAACTTCAAGTTAGGTAGGATTTTTTTCAGCATCTATATATTTTGGACAACTTAACATTGGTAACAAGTATAAAAGAATCTACAAAGTTCAAATTATTTGAAGAAACAATGAGAAATTTCAGAGGAAAAAGTAGAGAATCAGAAAAGCATAAAAGAATATGAAATGAGAGACAACATTACTCATTTAACACTAAATTCTAAAATAAATGCCAATATTCTACACATGAACACAACAAAATTTTGGAACAACTAACTTTTAAACATTAATATCCTTCTGGCTGGCAAATGATTACACTTGCCTCTCTAGATCCAAGTACTTAATTTTGCCCTTGACCTTACTCCCATGTTAGTTTTTAAGTTCCTGAAGCAATCTTGTTAATCTATGTCTGCTTCCTCAGAAAATATATTAATTGTGGATGAATCAACTCTTAAGACTTGGCCACTTATGATAAGCTTTATTGCCTTCCGAAACCATGGATAAAAAAAAGCATAAATCAAGGGATTCATAGCCGAATTATAATAAACACACCACACTAAAATCTCATAAACATAAGGAGGAGTTATAAAATTCATATAAGCATCGATCACAGCATCAATAACATATGGAAGCCAAGAGACCAGAAAAGCTGCCACTGCAATACCTAGTGTTTTAGCCGCTTTTCTCTCTCTCTTTGCTACTCTTTCCTTGTAACTCTCTGAGGAGCACTGAGCTTGGCTGGCTGTACTTTCTATCTTCCTGGCCTGATATTTAGCCACCAAAAATATCTTACCATATATAAACACCATAACAACAGTGGGTATAAAGAATAGGAGAAAACAGAGTAGAACCCAATTTTGATTCAATGGAGCCTGGCAGCCTCCTACACAAGTGAGAGCAACTACGAGGTCCTCAATCCCTTCCTCATTGGCCCCCGTGTAAAAGATAGAAAAACTGTATGTGACAGAAAAGAACCAAGAGAGAACAATGCATATTCCTGAAACAGAGACCGTAAACTTGGTAGGATAGGCCAGAGGGTCAGTAACAGCAATATATCTATCGATCGAGATACAGCATAAATGAAATAAAGAAGCAAAACAGAAGGAAGTATCGAAACAAGTATGAAATTTACAGTAGCTGTCCCCAAAGTACCAGCAGCTCTCCACTGACCTCACTGTGCTGAAGGGCATCACAGTCACTCCCACCAAGAAGTCTGCACAGGCCAGAGATGCGATCAGAAAGTTAGTGGGAGTGTGCAGCTGTTTGAAGTGAAGAATAACAATAATGACCAGTAAGTTTCCAAACACGGCCAGCACAGCCCCCAAACCGAGGACTGCATATAGAATTGCCCGAGGACCTGGTGTGTAAGGGGTCTTAACGCAGGACCCGTTGATGTTCTGGTAGCAGAGTTCCACAGCTTCAGCTTGGGAGAAATTGTTCACCATTGCCTTCTTTGAAAGAGTTTAGGGTTCTCCAATTCCCTATTTCAGCAATTTAAAACAAGAAAGAGATGGCAGTTTTAAAAGCTTCTGGAAGAAAAAATTTCTGGTTAAAATAAATGAAAGTTAGTAACTTTTCTCCCATTTGGGGGAGAATATGAACTCTAACCTCTTGGTCTTTTCAAAAACTATTCCCAAGTTTTTGATATATTTAGATTGGGAATTTGTTGCAGAGAGTCATTAAAATACAGTCAGCATTCTTAGTCCAATGATACATTTTATATAATGTAATTAGCTAATGGTTAGAAAGTCCCTTTTTGTGTGTTACTTTACCTTTTGAAACCTTGTCTATAACCTCCTGAGCTGAGAGCTAATTAGGCTACCAAAAGCTGGATTTTATCCACTAAGTCATCTCCCCTGAGTAGTCCACCAGTAAGGATAAACTGTACTTCATTTTTTCAAGAAGGAAGAAGTAAATTACGTCTCCTTCAAATTATAGCCTCAAAAATCCCTATAGTATAGAGTGTAAAGACTAAGGAAATATTTACTCATAATAACTTGCTAAACTTATTTGGAGAGTGTATTTCCTCCACTGCTTATATTTTCAAATTTGTGGGGTTTTTTGGTTTTTTGGTTTTTTTGTATTCCTCCGTGGTTTGGACTGCTTGAGATGATTTGCAAAACTATTCTTCCCAAATTGATACTAATATATAATCAGTGTATAAGTATTTTTCTAGCTAACAACCAGTTTTCAGTTCAGTTCAGTTCAGTCGCTCAGTTGTGTCCGACTCTTTGGGACCCCATGAAGTACAGCACACCAGGCCTCCCTGTCCATCACCAACTTCCGGAGTCCACCCAAACCCATGTCCATCAAGTTGGTGATGCCATCCAACCATCTCATCCTCTGTCGTCCCTTTCTCCTCCTGCCCTCAATCCCTCCCAGCATCAGTGTCTTTTCAAATGCGTCAGCTCTTCACATCAGGTGGCCAAAGTATTGGAGTTTCAGCTTCAGCATCAGTCCTTCCAATGAACAGCCAGGACTGATCTCCTTTAGAATGGACTGGTTGGATCTCCTTGGAGTCCAAGGGACTCTTAAGAGTCTTCTCCAACACCACAGTTCAAAAGCATCAATTCTTCTGCTCTCAGCTTTCTTTATAGTCCAACTCTTAAATCCATACATGACCACTGGAAAAACCATAGCCTTGACTAGACAGACCTTTGTTGGCAAAGTACTCTGCTTTTTAATAGGCTGTCTAGGTTGCTCATAACTTTCCTTCCAAGGAATAAGCGTCTTTTAATTTCATGGCTGCATTCACCATCTGCAGAGATTTTGGAGCCCCCCAAAATAAAGTCAGCCACTGTTTCCACTATTTCCCCATCTATTTGCTATGAACTGATGGGACTGGATGCCATGATCTTAGTTTTCTGAATGTTGAGCTTTAAGCCAACTTTTTCATTTTCCTCTTTCACTTTCATCAAAAGGCTCTTTAGTTCCTCTTCACTTTCTGCTGTAAGGGTGGTGTCATCTGCATATCTGAGGTTATTGATATTTCTCCCAGCAATCTTGATTTCAGCTTGTGCTTCCTCCAGCCCAGCATTTCTCATGATGTGCTCTGCATATAAGTTAAATAAGCAAGGTGACAATATACAGCCTTGACGCACTCCTTTCCTGATTTGGAACCAGTCTGTTGTTCCATGTCCAGTTCTAACTGTTGCTACCTAACCTGCATACAGGTTTCTCAAGAGGCAGGTCGGGTGGTCTGGTATGCCCATCTCTTTCAGTCTAAAATCAGTAAGATTGATTAAACTAAGAAATAACTCACCTAGCCCTTCACCTTTCATCCTTAAAAAAACAGAGGCCTATGTAACACCTGGAATGGTCTGGGCTAGGGTGGGGAGGTGGTTAGATTAGCTACCTCTCTAGTGGAAATGGATTCATTCAAAGGCATCCAAAATTCAAGGAGATACAAAGTTTGTTTCTCCCAGTGTTTGTTTTTATTTGATTGTTTCTATACTAAAGAATACAGTCTTCAGACACTTTACAGAAGTCACCAAACAATTTAGTTCAGTTCATTCTCTCAGTCATGCCCAACTCTTTCCAACCCCGTGGACTGCAGCATGCCAAGCTTCCCTGTCCATCACCAACTCCCAGAGCTTGCTCAAACTCATATCCGTTGAGTTGGTGATGCCATCCAGCCATCTCATCCTTTGTCGTCCCCTACTCCTCCTGCCTTCAATCTTTCCCAGGGTCTTTTCCAATGAGTTAGTTCTTTGCATCAGATGGCCAAAGTTTTGGTGCTTCAGCTTCAGCATCAGTCCTTCCAATGAAGATTCAGGACTGATTTCCCTTAGGATGGACTGGTTGGATCTCCTTGCAGTCCAAGGGACTCTCAAGAGTCTTCTCCAACACCACAGTTCAAAAGCATCAACTCTTCGGCGCTCAGCCTTCTTTATGGTCCAACTTTCATGTCCATACATGACTACTGGAAAAACCATAGCCTTAACTAGATGGGTATGTCCATAATGTCTCTGCTTTTTTAATATGCTATCTAGGTTGGTCATAGTTTTTCTTCCAAGTAGCAAGCGTCTTTTAATTTCATAGCTGCAGTCACCATCTGCAGTGATTTAGGAGCCCAAGAAAATACAGTCTGTCCCTGCTTCCATTGTCTCCCCATCTATATGCCATGATTGATGGGACTAGATGCCATGATCTTCGTTTTTTGAATGTTGAGTTTAAACCAGTTTTTCACTCTCCTCTTTCACTCTCATCGAGGCTCTTTAGTTCCTCTTTGCTTTCTGCCATAAGGATGGTGTCATCTGCATATCTGAGGTTATTGATATTTCTCCCAGCAATCTTGATTCCAGCTCATGCTTCATCCAGTCCAGCATTTTGCAGGATGTACTCTGGATATAAGTTAAATAAGCAGGGTGACAATATACAGCCTTGATGTACTCCTTTCTCAATTTGGAACCAGTCCGTTGTTCCATGTCTGGTTCTAACTGTTGCTTCTTGACCTACATGCAGATTTCTCATGAGGCAGGTCAGGTGGTCTGGCATTCCCATCTCTTAAAGAATTTTCCACAGTTTGTTGTGATCCACACATACAAACGCTTCAGCATACTCAATGAAGTAGAAGTAGATGTTTTTCTTGAATTCTGTTTCTTTTTCTATTATCCAATGGATGTTGGCGATTTGATCTCTGGTTCCTCCGCCTTTTAGAAATCCAGCTTGAACATCTGGAAGTTCACGGGTCATGAACTGTTGAAGCCTAGCTTGGAGAATTTTGGGCATTACTTTGCTAGGGTGTGAGATGTGTGCAACTGTGCAGTAGTTTGAGAATTCTTTAACATTGCCTTTTTTGGGGATTGGAATGAAAACTGACCTTTTCTAGTCCTGTGACCACTGCTGAGTTTTCCAAATTTGCTGGCCTATTGAGTGCAGCACTTGCACAGCATCATCTTTTAGGATTTGAAATAGCTCAGCTGGAATTTCATCACCTCTGCTACCCTTGTTCATAGTGATGCTTCCTAAGGCCCACTTTACCTCACACTCCAGGATGTCTGGCTCTAGGTGAGTGATCACACCGTCATGGTTATCTGGGTTATGAAGATCTTTTTTGTATAGTTCTTCCATGTGTTCTTGCCATCTCTTTTTAATATCTTCTGCTTCTGTTAGGTCCATACTGTTTCTGTCCTTTATTGTGCCCATCTTTGCATGAAATGTTCCCTTGGTATCTCTAATATTCTTGAAGAGATCTCTAGTCTTTCCCATTCTATTGTTTTCCTCTATTTCTTTGCATTGATCACTTTAGAAGGCTTTCTTATCTCTCCCTGCTATTCTTCGGAACTTTGCATTCAGATGGATATATCTTTCCTTTTCCCCTTTGCCTTTCGCTTCTCTTCCTTTCTCAACTATTTGTAAGGCCTCCTCAGACAGCCATTTTGCCGTTTTTTGCCTTTCTTCTTAGGGATGGTTTTGATCACCGTGTCCTGTACAGTGTTATGAACCTCCAGGCACAGTTTGTCAAGCACTCCATCAGATCTAATCCTTTGAATCTATTTATCACTTCCACTGTATAATCATAAGGTATTAGATTTATGTCATACCTGAATGGCATAGTGGTTTTCCCTACTTTCTTCAATTTCAGTCTGAATTTGGCAATAAGGAGTTCATGATCTGAGCCACAGTCAGCTCCTGGTCTTGCTTTTGCTGACTATATAGAGCTTCTCCATCTTCAGCTGTAAAGGATATAATCAATCTGATTTCGGTATTGACCATCTGGTGATGTCCATGTGTAGAGTCATCTCTTATGTTGTTGAAAGAGGGTGTTTGCTATGACCAGTGCATTCTCCTGAAAAAACTCTGTTATCCTTTGCTGTGCTTCATTTTGTACTCCAAGGCCAAACTTGCCTGTTACTCCAAGTATCTCTTGACTTCATACTCCCGCATTCTAGTCGCCTATGATGAAAAGGACATCTTTTCTTTTTTTTTTTGGGGGGGGGGGCTGGGGGGATTAGTTCCAGAAGGTCTTGTAGGTCTTCATAGAACCATTCAACTTCAGCTTCTTCTGCATTCGTGGTTGGGACATAGACTTTAATTACTACCTTGAGAACCCCATGAAGAGCACCAAACAATAGTAACTATTTTTAACTTCATTTAACCATGAAAAGTTACAACCTTGAACCTGAATCTTAATTGAACTAGAGACTAGATTGCTTACTTACTTTATTGCCATCATACCATCGACTTTCCAGGTGGCTCAGTGGTAAAGAATCTGCCTGCCAGTGCAGGAGACACAGGAGATGTGGGTTCGATCCCTGGGTGTGGAAGACTCCCTCGAGAAGGAAATGGCAACCCACTCCAGTATTCTTCCCTGGAAAACTCCATGGACAGAGGAGCCTGGCATGATTCAGTTCATGGGACCACAAAGAGTTGGACTGAGCGAATGAGCACCCACAGCACACGTATCTCATACCATAGATTTGGCCTCTGTTGAAAGTGCAGGCTCTTAAAAAAAGCTGGGTGAACACACTTGTGTATATGTGTATCTTTTATCTATATGTCTATACTCTGTAGTTAATAAGCTTTGCTAATCTGTGAATTATAAATGTATGTGTGTGGTATGTGTGTATATATGTCTGTGGCATTTTCGGGCCTTACTAGTCCATGAGTTTTAAATCAATTCATTTTTACTTTTATTTCTCAAGTTTATACTTATTTAAGCTCTGGCTTACTGGCATAAATCTAAGTCTCCTCCTTAGAAGAGATCTCATAGTTACCCCTCGAATTCCCAAGGTAGGTGCATGCATGTACTCATAAGCCAGTTTACCCAATAAAATGACCATTTCACACTTCCATGTTTCCATCTTCTGCCACATTATCGAGAAATTGTTTATTTAACAAAAGTATAAATTATGATGCTTGAAATCTAAATCCCTTAAATAGTAAAAGTATAAGGGATTGAGGCATCTTAACTCATTATTTCTTGGCAGGTCTTTCTTACTGATCTATTTCAAGGGTAATAATGTCTCCCTTCTTTGACACTTTCATTTTTCCCTGTACTCTGCTGCCCCTTAGTGGTCACGCTAGGCAATACTGGGCTGACCAAACGATTAAGTTAAAGCCCAGAAAAGTAAGTGTGTGTTCAAAAACGTCACCACCCAAACCCCTCCCCAAAATAAGCTCCACACCAAACACTTTGAAAAGAGTCTCTGTGGTGACTCAGATGGTAAAGAATGAACCTGCAGTGCAGGAGACCCAGATTTGATCCCTGGGTTGGGAAGATCCCCTGGAGAAGGGAATGGCAACCCATCCCAGTATTCTTGCCTGGAGAATTCCAGGGACAGAGGAACCTGGCTGACTGCAGTCCATGGTGCTGCAAAGAATCAGACACAATACAGCAACTGAATGACAAACACTTTGAAAGCATGACAGCTAGAGACTACCCACTTTCTCCCTTCCAAGCTACTTCTCCATATAAACAAGTCAAAGAAAGATTTTTGAACTTGTCTTCATGTTCAAAATCACATGCGGTGCTTAAGATTTCAGGCCTTGCACCCAGAAGTTCTAGGACTGTGGTGAAATGTGCTTTTTTAAGTCATGCACCACAAATGATTCCGGCATTCCACAGAACATATCTTGAGAAACACTGCCCCAGGGGAAGTAGCCCTAGTAGAAAGGAAAATGCTCTCAACTCAATCGGAAAAATCAGGTCCATTCTTTCCACTCACACTTGCTAAGCACTTTCTAGAGCCAGGCATCCATGTTTGGTGCTAAGAATGCAGATAAAAGTCACAACCCCTAACCTGCTCATGGTCTGGTTTGGGAGAGGCCAAGTAAACAATTACAGAGCTCTGAGATAAGAACTCAGGAGAGAGGGAGGAGGAGCATTCCGGGGAACAAGGAGGGGGTGAAGGGAGGTCCTTGGGAGAGCCAGGCTGATGTTTTTATTGTAGAATGTTCTCCCGTCAGAGACTCTGAAGTGAGTAAGGACAGATTGTATTCAAGTTCCTAATTTGTCATACCCTGAACCCATCTTCAAACTCTCTGGGTTTCAATTTGTTATAAGCAAAAGACAGATTATACATGTCAATTTACACATGTGGTTTTGCATACATGTTTAGCTGTTTCTGGCACTTTTCACTTTTACTTGACAGTGTGCTTACAGTTTACACTAGTAACGGTGTTTCTGATAAGTACAGTGACCCCAAGACGTTATTCACTGTCTCCAAATACCTCCTACCCAGTGTTTTATGATCCTATTTATGTATGTGATCCAGATGCCTTAGGAAGAACAGTTGGCTATTCTTTCAACTAAACCAAGGTCCTAACTGTTTTTCATTAAGTTGTGTCCTACTCTTTTGTGACCCCTTGGACTGTAGCCCCCCAGGCTCTTCTGTCCATGGGGCTTCCAGGGCAAGAATACTGGAGTGAGTTGCCATTTCCTTCTCCAGGGGATCTTCCTGATCCAGGGATTGAATCTGCACCTCTTGCATGCATCTTGTGCATTGCAGGCAGATTCTTTACGACTGAGCCACCAGGGAAGCCCAAGGTCCTAATGGCTCATTGTATTTCATTATTAATTCATAATAATCTATCAAATAGAAATCTATAATGCATTTTTGTTTAATCTGATCATTGATCATGGCACTTCAGTGAATCCCAAGAAAGGTCCAAATGGAAAATAAAATGAGATAACGTGAGATGAGGGGAGATGAGATGAACGGAGAGCAAAAGGCAAATGGTAGATAAACAAAGGAAAAGATGAAGCAAACAGAGAGAGAAGTGATTCCCCGTCCCCACTGCACATTTCAGTATCTCTTCCTCTTTCACACCCCAGCATCACAAAACCCCCCTCCTCCCGAGGTCTTTCCTGAAGCAAGGTCAACATCTATGCACACTGCTTTAATCCTGGCCGTGACTCCTACAGTAGCAAAAACTAACATGTACAGAGTACATACCCTGTGCTAGGTGCTCTCACAAATGCTTTACATTGTTAATTCATTTAATCATTAAAACAACTGTATGAGGTAATATGATTTCTACTTGACATGTGAAAATAGAAGTACACAAACTTTGAGTAACTTATGCAAATTTAGGGAAAATAGGTGGCAAAACTAGAATTTCAACAAACCTGTGTCTTTGTCTTTAACTCTTTCTGTAACTATTTGAAGACAGCTTTTTAGTCCCTTTCTCTACTTCTTTAATTCAGTGGCTTATGAAAAAACGAGGCATCGAAATTATATCAATGACTTCAACAAGGAAAAAAGAACTTGGAGGGGAAATGTTTTAGAAAGTTTTGAGAATACCCATTGAAGGTCATAACTAGGAATATTCAAAGCCATGGCTCAGCTGGATTATTTCCTAAACTGTAAACTAACTGAGTAACTGTTATAAGAATTTCTTCAATGTTTTTAACATGTACACTTTTTCTTTAGCAGTCTTTAATAATCTTCCATTCTAATTAACATGAGATTTTTTAAATTGAAATGTAATTGTATAATGGTATAACTGACATATACCATTTCATTAGTTTTTAAGTGTGAAACATAATGATTTGATATAAGTAGTATAAGTATGTAGTACCTCACATACTGTGAGAATGTGAATAAGCTTTATTGGTTGCTAAATAAACTAGAATAAGTTTAGTTAGCAACCATCACCACACTTATTGAATAGCTACAATTATTTTACTGTGATGGGAACTTTTAAGGTCTGTTCTCTTAGGAACTTCCAAATATACATTACACTATTTTTAATTATAGTCACCATATTGTACATTACATTTCTAGGACTTTATTTTATAGTTGGAAGTTTGTACCATTTGACAGGTAAAAAAACTGAGGCACAGAGAAGGTAAGTGAGTTGCCCAAGATTTCACATCTGTGAGTGCTAGAGCTGGGGTTTGAACCCAGGCAGCCTGATTCCAAAGAGCATACTCTTAATCACTACATGATGGTCTGCCTTTCCATTGTCTTTATTAAAGCTACACTGTTGTCTGTGTGCAAATATCCTTAGGGAATTCCATTGACAGATATTTATTTTGTTCCCAAATGCTTGACACTTAAAATCATATTGTGATATGTCATTTCAGCACACTTGTCCAGGCATTTCCTCAGTATAGATTTCTAAAGGTGTTGTTGATGGGCTGAAGAGTTAGTACATTGCATTTAAAAGTTTGCAGAAAGGCTGTGTCAATTTATAGAGCTGCCGCACTGTAAGAGAGTGTCCATTTCCCCATATATCCACCTGTTAGCACTATGTAGTATCATTCCTATATGCCCAGTCTCTCATGTGTGACAGTGTTGAGCCCTTTTTTACACAGGTAAGACTCATAGATGCCCTTCTTGTTTATGTATGACAAGATGGGACAGACTAGATCAAATTCCCATTCTTAGCCTCATAAATGATTGACTGAACTTCTAGTCTCTACAAATCAATCAGAACAAAATGCTTGTTTTGTTCAAACATCGGTTAAGATTCCATCTTTCCCCCAGGTGCCTGAACTTTGGTCTATCCTCAGCCTTCCAACAAATGGCCAGCCCCTCCCTAACAGCCTCTCCTGAGAAAGGACTGGCCTCAGGAGAAAACACTTTCTAATCTTGTCAGTCCCTTTCATTCCAAGTCCTAACAGCTTTCTTCTTAGCCTGGTTTCCTCCTCTCTAGTAAAGAAACGGCCTATTACCTAACTCCCAAGACCTTAGAGATCTTGTGATCTAAAGGCTCTCCTCACTGCAACAGCTCCTTTCTCTCCACTGCAATAACTTTCAAGGAAATTCCCTTTTCACTAAGTCCAGATTTGTTTTTTAACAGGTCAAAACAACAACCACAAAACAGCTTGCTTTATTTTGCTTTTCCTTTTGTACTTTTATTGGCTTTTCAACTATGATTATTGGCTATTTTGATTTCTTCTCCTGCAGTTTAAAAACTTTTCCAGATATGCTCAGTCCCAAGTAATTTCAGCCATTTGTTTCCAGGAGATCCAACCACCAGGGACAGTCCAACACAGCTGTGTCTCTCTGCCTCCCAACCATGCGTCTAGGTTTCTGCAGAGCTTCTAGTCTCTACATGCAAAGTTACTTAAATTTTGGTTTGCTGACTTAGCTTCCTGGGCAGGAATGTCTCTATCTTGGACTTAGGGATGCATCTCAACACTGCTAAGAGACTGGACCTCAATTATTCCCACTATAAAAAGAAATGGTGATCACATGACGTGATGGAGGTCTCAGCTAATGTCACAATGGCAATCATAGTGCCATACACAAATGTATCAAGTCAACATGTTGTACACCTTAAACTTACACATTATGTGTCAAACATAATTCAATTATCAAAAAAGCTTTAGTATATAAAATTTTGCCTTAGGCTCTCCTTTTGGGGAAGCTTGGACTAAGGCTCCTCTGTGAGTTTTCTATTCTGAGCTTTTGCTACTTTTTCTAGTGTGATGTCTTAGGTTGGTGTCTCTAGATGCAGAAACTGAACTGGGGTATAAGAGAAGGTGAAAAGAAAGTGTAGAAGAGAAAAGTGTAGAAGGAAAGGAGGATGAGCCAGGGGAAAAGCTAGGAATGTGGTCTCAGCTAGAGACTAGCTTCAGTCCATCCCACAGGAGCACAGGTTGCACCAGAGAATCAGTTCTACCACAACTCCAGGAGTTCAGTTCAGTCAGTCATTGACTGAGTCTATGGGATCAGGGCATGCGAGCTTCTGAATGGAACAGCTCATCTTGAGTCAAGGGTAACTCTCCAGAGAAGGCAGTTGTGATTTGTTCTAAACCAATACAGCCACTGTGGTTTGGTTCCAGTAGCAGTTAAAGGGAATTTGACTGGAGAATCAATAGCCTCCTCCATATGAGAGTTGTCTTTCTTGTAAGTAATGAGCCTGTGAACCATTTGTGCTAGAATTTGCACATATTTTCTGTTCATTTGTCATTCTCTTTAATTGTTTTCATGATTTTAATAAAGAACTTATAAATTTTTCTGTGAAGATAATCAGCACCCCAAAATAGTGACTACTTTGGTGTAAAGAATATTTTAAGCTGGAAGCATTTGAGATCCAACAGATGCAAAGAAAGAAGAAGAAAAAGAAAGCTTTCTCAAAGCTTCTCTTATCTGTTTAAAAGTAGTAAATTCTGGGAAATTAGGCTGCTGTAAAATTCCTCTTCAGGGCACATCTACTCCGAGAATGGGGAACTCAACTATGTGCATGCATGCTGTGTGTGCTGAGTCACTTCAGTAGTGTCCCACTCTGTTCGACCTTAGGGACTATATTGTTATTGTTTAATCGTTAAGTCATGTCCGAGTCTTCTGTGACCCCATGGACTGTAGCCTGCCAGTCCTCTGCCATGGGATTTCCCAAGCAAAAATACTGGAGTTGCCATACGATTCTCCAGCAGATCTTCCCAACCCAGGGATTGAACCTGCATCTCTCATATCTCATGCATTGACAGGTGAGTTCTTTCCCCACTGAGCCAACTGGGAAGCTTTATGGGCTGTAAACCTACTCCAAGTCCCTTCCTAAAAGGAGTTTTAGTTTTAAGACCATTTATGCCTATGTAGTACTCTTGCCTGGAAAATCCCATGGATGGAGGAGCCTGGTAGGCTGCAGTCCCTGGGATCGCAAAGAGTCTGACACGACTGAGCAACTTCCCTTTCACTTTTCACTTTCATGCATTGGAGAAGGAAATGGCAACCCACTCCAGTGTTCTTGCCTGGAGAATCCCAGGGACAGCAGATCCTGGTGGGCTGCCGTCTACGAGGTCACACAGAGTCAGACATGACTGAAGTGACTTAGCAGCAGCAGCAGCATGCCTATGTAGAATCCCAGGGACAGGGGAGCCTGGTGGGCTGCCGTCTATGGGGTTGCACAGAGTCGGACACGACTGAAGCAACTTAGCAACAGCAGCAGCAGCAGCAGCACCATGCCTATGTAGGGGCTTCCCTTGTGGCTCAGAGGTTAAAGTGTATGCCTGCAATGAGGGAGACCTGGGTTCCATCCCTGGGTCAGGAAGATCTCCAGGAGAAGGAAATGGCAACCCACTCCAGTATTCTTGCTTGGAGAATCCCATGGAGGGAGGAGCCTGGTAGGCTACAGTTTATGGGGTTGCAAAGAGTCAGAGATGACTGAGCTACTTCACTTTCACTTTCATGCCTATGTAGACAAATATTAACCCAAACTTTTCTACCGCCAGTCTATTCTCCTAAAAACCTATTTGTCTTTCCTAAAGAAACCAGGGAAAGGTCAGTTTTCATTCCAATCCCAAAGAAAGGCAATGCCAAAGAATGCTCAAACTACCGCACAATTGCACTCATCTCACTCACTAGTAAAGTAATGCTCAAAATTCTCCAAGCCAGGCTTCAGCAGTACGTGAACTGTGAAATTCCAGATGTTCAAGCTGGTTTTAGAACAGGCAGAGGAACCAGAGATCAAATTGCCAACATCCACTGGATCATCAAAAAAGCAAAAGACTTCCAGGAAAACATCTATTTCTGCTTTATTGACTATGCCAAAGCCTTTGACTGTGTGGATCACAATAAACTGTGGAAAATTCTGAAAGAGATGGGAATACCAGACCACCTGACCTGCCTCTTGAGAAACCTATATACAGGTCAGGAAGCAACAGTTAGAACTGGACATGGAACAACAAACAGACTGGTTCCAAATAGGAAAAGGAGTACGTCAAGGCTGTATATTGTCACCCTGCTTATTTAACGTACATGCAGAGTATATCATGAGAAACGCTGGGCTGGAAGAAGCTGGAATCAAGATTGCCGGGAGAAATATCAATCATCTCAGATATGCAGATGACACCACCCTTATGGCAGAAAGTGAAGAGGAACTCAAAAGCCTCTTGATGAAAGTGAAAGTGGAGAGTGAAAACGTTGGTTTATAGCTCAACATTCAGAAAACTAAGATCATGGCATCTGGTCCCATCACTTCATGGGAAATAGATGGGAAAATAGTGGAAACAGTGTCAGACTTTATTTTTTTGGCTCCAAAATCACTGCAGATGGTGAGTGCAGCCATGAAATTAAAAGACACTTACTCCTTGGAAGGAAAGTAATGACCATCCTAGATAGCATATTAAAAAGCAGAGACATTATTTTGTCAACAAAGGTCCATCTAGTCAAGGCTATGGGTTTTCCAGTGGTCATGTATGAATGTGAGAGTTAGAGTGTGAAGAAAGCTGAGCGCTGAAGAATTTATGCTTTTGAACTGTGGTGTTGGAGAAGCCTTTTGAGAGTCCTTTGGATTGCAAGGAGATACAACCAGTCCATCCTAAAGGAGAACAGTCGTGAGTGTTCATTGGAAGGACTGATGCTGAGGCTGAAACTCCAATACTTTGGCCACCTCATGCGGAAAGTTGACTCATTTGAAAAGACCCTGATGCTGGGAGGGATTAGGGGCAGGAGGAGGAGGAGATGACCAAGAATGAAATGGCTGGATGGCATCACCAACTATATAGACATGAGTTTGGGTAAACTCCAGGAGTTGGTGATGGACAGGGAGGCCTGGCGTGCTGCGATTCATGGGGTCGCAAAGAGTCGGACACGACTGAGCGACTGAACTAAACTGAACTGAAAGAAACCTATTTGTTTTTCTAAGAAGTTTTTTCTCCTCCTTACCTTTCCCCTGTGGAGTTAAGCATATAAACCTGTGTTTCTATCTTTGTTTGTTAACATGTAACAAACCAGTGACTTCCTGTTTGCCCCAGTATTCATGCAAACTAAACCTTTTGTCCTGTTAATCAGTCTTCTGTTAATGTAATTCACAAGGCCCAGCTACTGAATCTAAAGTTGTAGTCTCTCAGTCCTGCCCAACTCTTTGGGATCGCATGGATTGTAGCCCACCAGGCTCCTCTGTCTATGGAATTCTCCAGGCAAGAATACTGGAATGGGTAGCCATTCTCTTCTCCAGGGGATCTTCCTGACCCAGGTATTGAACCTCGGTCTCCTGCATCATAGGCAGATTCTTTATCAACTGAGCCACCAGGAAAGCCAAGAGAGGACAGAGAAAGTTTTTTCTCTACTGCTACATGTGTCATAAATACAAATCATCCCATTCTGCTTTCCTTGCCTTTTTCACCCCAAGATAAAAGCAGTCATTAAGGTATGTGGAATATAAAATAAACCATAAACTTAGATCTACTCAAAGAAATGAAGAGATTCAGGAATGGAATATATGAAGGTAAAATAAATGTTTTTTTCATTTTAAATTGCTCTAAAATATGGATGACCATATTAAAACCGTAAAATACATTATGTTTTTATAGCATATGTAAAAGTGAAATGTATGACAATAACAGCACGAGGAAAGAGAGGGAGGATTTAGGAAGACACTACTATAATGTCCTTGGAAATATTACTTGAAGGTAGGCTCAAAATAATTTTTTTCTCTTTCTTTTTTATTTTTTAAATTACGACAGTATGATAACATATTTACAGGAGATTTGGAAAATACAGAAGAAAGTTACATATAGTTTCACTATATATTATAATTTTTAAGTAGTTAAATTAATATTTTTAGTTGGAGTTTCAATATCAAACCCTCAAAAATTAATAGAATGAATAGACAGAAAAGTAGAAGGATAGTAGTAGACCTGAAAAGCACTACGAACCAATTCAATATAAATAAGATTTATACAATTTTCACACAAAAGTAGGATATAAATTCTATTCAATTTCCCATAGACTATAATCTAGGAGACACTGGAACATATCCAGGGACATAAAATAAGGTGCAAAAATTTCATGGTCTAAAGGTATTGAAATCATACAGAGTCTGTTCTCTTATCACGGTGGAATTATGTTAGAAATCAACATAAAAAGATATCTGAAAATAACCCACATATTTTCAAGTACAATGTGACATTTACCAAGGCTCAAATTAATTTTAAAAATGAGACAAAATATTTCTAAGAGAAATATATGTCAATAAAGAAAATAAAATTATTAAAAATTCTTAAACCCAGGGAAGAAAGAAAAGGGTGAACATAAAAAGAATAAAAGGAACAAATAAGCAATTAACAGGATGGTAGACTTTAATTAAAAGATATCATAGATTTAATTCAAACATACTTTAAATGTTAATGATCCATACGTGTTGGTTAAGATTAAGAGGACTTTGAAATTAAAAATACTTTTATAACAGCATCCAAATGAATGAATACATTACATATGACTTACAAAATATGTTCAGGATTTGTATACTGAAAGTGATAAAACACTTATTAAGAATAAAAGAAAAGCTATATAAATGTAAAGATATACTGTGTTCATAAACTGAAAGTTTCGGTTTTGTTAAGGTGTTAATTCTCTTTAACTGAGAAAGCGTCCCTGGTGACTCAGATGGTAAAGAATCTGCTTGCAATGCAGAAAACCCGGGTTCGATCCCTGGGTCAGGAATATCTATCTCCTGGAGTAGGAGATGGCAACTGACTCCAGTATTCTTGCCTGGAGAATCCCACGGACAGAAGAGCCTGGCAGGCTACAGTCCACGGAATTGCAAAGAGCTGAACACGACTGAGCAACTAATTCTTTACTTTCACTTTCCTCTTCAACTGACTTTTGACAAGAGTGAGGTCTACTTAAGATTCACAACATGAGAGTTGCGAATTGAGTTTTAAATGGGGCAAAATGAGGACTGCTGACCGGGAGACAGCACCACAGATATCTCTGAGAGACTGCTCCAAAGAGGCAGGGGGGGAGGACAGTGTGTATATGATTTTGTTGAAAGGAGAGTACATGCAATCAGGCACATATTTTTCCAGAAGGCTTTTGCTAGTCTTATGACACTTTCTGCTAGTCATGAGAAACAGTTATCACCATGAAGGATTTTAATGCTTTTCTAGATATGAGGAGCTACAAGAATTGGGCTCATAAAATCACCTCCTGAGAATCTATCTGAAAACCTGTCCTGCCAGTTTTTCCCAAAGCACAGAATGCCTCATTTCTCCACTACCCTGAACTCCTTTCAGAGGGATGTTGAAGGTCAGCAGCTATAGCAGGACATGATTTAAGGTAGAGGCAAGTACCCATAGCACATGCCAATTTCTACCTGAGAGCGCAAAGGCAACTCAATGGAGAAAAAAGTCTTTTCTACAACTGATCCTGAAACAAGTAGACATCCATATTAAAAAAAAAAGAAACCAAAACTTTGATATACACCTCATACAAAAATAAAAATTAATATGTATTGTAGATCTACATGTAAAAGGTAAAACTATAAAACTTTAAGAAAACAATTTAGAAGAAAATCTGTGTAATTCTGGATTTGGTAATGAAAAGATTCAACAACAATAGCATGATTTATAGAAAGAAAAATTTGGCAAATTGGATGTTATAGAAAATAAAATTTTTTGCTCTGTGAAAGACACTGAAAAGAAAATAAAAAAGACAAGCTAAAAAAATAGGAGGAATATTTGCAAATGACACATTTGTTACAGCCCCAGAAAATATAAAGAACTCTTAAAACCCTACAATAGGGAGACAATCTAACAAAAAAAATGGGCAAACGATTTGAACAGATACGTCAGTAAAGAAGACATATAGATTTTAAATAAGCATATAAAAATGTTCAATATCATTAAGAAAATGAAATTAAAGCCACAGTGAGATGCCACTACACAGCTATTGGTTTGGTGGTTTAGTCGCTAAGTCATGTCTAACTCTTGTGATCCATGGGCTGTAGCTTGCCAGACTCTGTCCATGGGATTTCCCAGGCAAGAGTACTGGAGTGGGTTGCCATTTCCTTGTCCAGGGGATCTGGAGCTCCCCTAGGGAGCAAACCTGTATTTCCTGTATTGCAGGCAGATTCTTCACTGCTGAGCAACCAGGGAAGCCTATACATCTATTATAATAGAAAAAATTAAAAAAGAAAATCTAACAATATCAAAGGTTGACAAGGAATTAGAGCAAAAGAGATTCTCATTCATTGCTGGTGGGAATGCAAAATTATATGATCAATTTAGAAAACAATTCGGCAGTTTCTTATAAAATTAAACATATACAACCCAACAATTTCACTTCTAGATATTTACCTAAGTGAATTGAAAATGAGTACTTTTATCTAAACCTGCACACATATATAAGTTTTATTTGTAATTGCCCCAAATTGGAAACAACCAATAGGTGACAGAATAGTATTAGATAATGACAATGGAATGCTACTTAGCCATAGAAAAGACCAAACTATTGATTCATACAATAGTGTGCCTGTATCTTAAAGGCATGCTGCTAAATGCCAGAAGGCAGACCCCTTCTATGATTCCTTCTCCCAACCTTACACAATCCCTCACCCCTGCCCAGTCCATGCACTTTTATTTCTAAGAAGTACATTTGAGGGCATGTGGCAGTCATGGTGATGACATGAAGCCTGAAGTAATGTTTCAGATTTGTGCTTCAAATATTCAGTGCTGGCTTTGAGAATAATGACATTGAGTGCAGTGGAGGTACAGATGCCAGTGGATTGGGACACAGACCATGAGAGACAGAGATAAGAGGCCACATATTGACAATATTTAGGAGGTAAAATTAGAAATGAACATACCACTTGTCATGCTGTCAGCTGTAATTGTCCATGTAAGATTTCTGTGGCATGTCTATTAGCTCTACATGTAAAAGTGAGAGCAAAATCTGCTCTGTGCTTGGCATTTAACTAGGCACAGGGTGGTCTTACAAAACAAAGAGACTACAAAGGAAGGTGAGGGGTGCCTAAAAACAAGGCACAATGTAACAAACTTGTTTATTAGATATTAATTTCAGCTGCCTCTTAATCTAGGATAGATTTCTTAAAACAGCTGTGGTTTTCCCACTAATAATCAAAACCAAACTTTCACAAAAACTCTTGTACCTCTCATTTATCAATAAATTCCTTGTCTTGCTGTATTTTTCTTTTTGTGTCTTTTATTTCTCTAGCTGTCCCACAAGATCATATGGTAGTCCTTTAAAAAATTTTTAGCTCAGGGACTGTCATGTGAATGGACAATTATCTCCTTCTGTTCACTAGAACTACTATTCTAAACACTGGAGATACACCAGTGAAGAGTTCCCTAGCCTACATGGCAAAGGTTATTTAGGTAGTATTTATAATAAGGACACTAGCATGCAGATAGCAATTCCCACTCAAAAACTTATTTCTGATTGCCCTTCAAAATCTTTCAAAGACCCAAATCCCCAAACTTGCTAGACTTGAAAAATCCAGGTCACAAGCCTTCAAACAGTTTAGTTCAGTCACTCAGTCGTGTCCGACTCTTTGAGACCCCATGAAACACAGCACACCAGGCCCCTCTGTCAGCACATCACCAACCCCCGGAATTCACTCAAACTCATGTCCATAGAGTCGGTGATGCCATCCAGCCATCTCATCCTCTTTTGTTCCCTTCTCCTCCTGCCCCTAATCCCTCCCAGCATCAGGGTCTTTTCCAATGAGTCAACTCTTCGCATGAGGCGGCCAAAATATTGGAGTTTCAGCTTCAGCATCAGTCCTTCCAAGAACACTCAGGACTGATCTCCTTTAGGATGGACTGGTTGGATCTCCTTGCAATCCAAGGGACCCTCAAGAGTCTTCTCCAACACCACAGTTCAAAAGCATCAATTCTTTGGAGTTCAGCTTTCTTCACAGTCCAACTCTCACATCCATACATGACCACTGGAAGAACCATAGCCTTGACTAGACGGACCTTTGTTGGCAAAGTAATGTCTCTGCTTTTGAATATGCTATCTAGGTTGGTCATAACTTTCCTTCCAAGGAGTAAGTGTCTTTTAATTTCATGGCTGCAATCATCATCTGCAGTGATTTTGGAGCCAAAAAAATAAAGTCTGACACTGTTTCCACTCTTTCCCCATCCATTTCCCATGAAGTGATGGGACCAGATGCCATGATCTTAGTTTTCTGAATGTTGAGCTTTAAGCCAACTTTTTCACTCTCCTCTTTCACCTTCATCAAGAGGCTTTTAAATTCCTCTTCACTTTCTGCCATAAGGGTGGTGTCATCTGCATATCTGAGGTGATTGGTATTTCTCCCAGCAGTCTTGATTCCAGCTTGTGCTTCTTCCAGCCTAGCATTTCTCATGATGTACTCTGCATAAAAGTTAAATAAGCAGGGTGACAAGATACAGCCTTGACATACTCCTTTTCTTTATTGGAAACAGTCTGTTTCATGTCCAGTTCTAACTGTTGCTTCCTGACTTGCATATAGGTTTCTCAAGAGGCAGGTCAGGTCATCTGGTATTCCTGTATCTTTCAGAATTTTCCACAGTTTATTGTGATCCACAGAGTCAAAGGCTTTGGCATAGTCAATAAAGCAGAAATAGATGTTTTTCTGGAACTCTCTTGCTTTTTCCATGATCCAGCAGATGTTAGCAATTTGATCTCTGGTTCCTCTGCCTTTTCTAAAACCAGCTTGAACATCTGGAAGTTCACGGTTCACGTACTGCTGAAGCCTGGCTTGGAGAATTTTGAGCCTTACTTTACTACCGTGTGACATGAGTGCAATTGTGCGGTAGTTTGAGCATTCTTTGGCATTGCCTTTCTTTGGGATTGGAATGAAAACTTTTCCAGTCCTGTGGCCACTGCTGAGTTTTCCAAATTTGCTGGCATATTGAGTGCAGCACTTTCACAGCATCGTTTTTCAGGATTTGAAATAGCTCAACTGGCATTCCATCACCTCCACTAGCTTTGTTCATAGAGATGTTTCCTAAGGCCCACTAGACTTCATATTCCAGGATGCCTGGCTCTAGGTGAGTGATCACACCATCATGATTATCTGGGCCATGAAGCTCTTTTTTGTACAGTTCTTCTGTGTATTCTTGCCACCTCTTCTTAATATCTTCTGCTTCTGTTATGTCCATACCATTTCTGTCCTTTATTGAGCCCATCTTTGCATGAAATGTTCCCTTGGTATCTCTAGTTTTCTTGAAGAGATCTCTAGTCTTTCCCATTCTGTTGTTTTCCTCTATTTCTTTGTGCTGATCACTGAGGAAGGCTTTCTTATCTCTTCTTGCTATTCTTTGGAACTCTGCATTCAGATGTTTATATCTTTCCTTTTCTCCTTTGCTTTTCACTTCTCTTCTTTTCACAGCTATTTGTAAGGCTGCCTCAGACAGCCATTTTGCTTTTTTGCATTTCCTTTTCTTGGGAATGGTGTTGATCCCTGTCTCCCGTACAATGTTACAAACCTCCATCCATAGTTGACCAGGCACTGTCGATCAGATCTAGTCCCTTAAATCTATTTCTCACTTCCACTGTAGAATCATAAGGGATTTGAATTAGGTCATATCTGAATGTTCTAGTGATTTTCCCTGCTGCTGCTGCTGCTGCTGCTGCTCAGCCACTTCAGTCATGTCCAACTCTTAGCGATCTCAGACTCCTCTGTCCATGGGATTTTCCAGGCAAGAGTACTGGAGTGGGATGCCATTGCTTTCTCTGGAGGAGGGGCGGCCATGAGGAGATACCCCTCATCCAAGGTAAGGAGCAGTGGCTGCGCTTTGCTGGAGCAGCCATGAAGAGATATCCCACATCCAAAGTAAGAAAAACCCAAGTAAGATGGTAGGTGTTGCGAGAGGGCATCAGAGGGCAAACACATTGAAACCATAATCACAGAAAACTAGCCAATCTGATCACACAGACCACAGCCTTGTCTAACTCAATGAAAGCAAGCCATGCCATGTGGGGCCACCCAGGACGGGCGGGTCATGGTGGAGAGGTCTGACAGAATGTGGTCCACTGGAGAAGGGAATGGCAAACCACTTCAGTATTCTTGCCTTGAGAACCCCATGAACAGTATGAAAAGGTAAAATGATAGGATACTGAAAGAGGAACTCCCCGGGTGGGTAGGGGCCCAATATGCTACTGGAGATCAGTGGAGAAATAACTCCAGAAAGAAAGAAGGGATGGAGCCAAAGCAAAAACAATACCCAGTTGTGGATGTGACTGGTAATAGAAGCAAGGTCCGATGCTGTAAAGAGCAATATTGCATAGGAACCTGGAATGTCAGGTCCATGGATCAAGGCAAATTGGAAGTGGTCAAACAGGAGATGGCAAGAGCAAATGTTGACATTCTAGGAATCAATGAACTAAAATGGACTGGAATGGGTGAATTTAACTCAGATGACCATTATATCTACTACTGCAGGCAGGAATCCCTTAGAAGAAATGGAGTAGCCATCATGGTAAACAAATGAGTCCAAAATGCAGGACTTGGATGCAATCTCAAAAATGACAGAATGCTCTCTGTTCATTTCCAAGGCAAACCATTCAATATCACGGTAATCCAAGACTGTGCCCCAACCAGTAGCACTGAAGAAGCTGAAGTTGAACGGTTCTTTGACTTTTCACTTTCATGCATTGGAGGAGGAAATGGCAATCCACTCCAGTGTTCTTGCCTGGGGAATCCCAGGGACAGAGGAGCCTGGTGGGTTGCTGTCTATGGGGTCGCACAGAGTCGGATATGACTGAAGTGACTTAGCAGCAGCAGCAGCATGAAGACCTACAAGACGTTTCAGAACAAACACCCCAAAAAGATGTCCTTTTCATTATAGGAGACTGGAATGCAAAAGTAGGAAGTCAAGAAACACCTGGAGTAACAGGCAAATTTGGCCTTGGAGTACAGAATGAAGCAGGGCAAAGACTAATAGAGTTTTGCCAAGAGACTGCATTGGTCATAGCAAACACCCTCTTCCAACAACACAAGAGAAGACTCTACACATGGACATCACCAGATGGTCAACACCAAAATCAGATTGATTATATTCTTTGCAGCCAAAGACGGAGAAGCTCTATACAGTCAGCAAAAACAAGACCAGGAGCTGACTGTGGCTCAGACCATGAACTCCGTATTGCCAAATTCAGACTTAAAATGAAGAAAGTAGGGAAACCACTAGACCATTAAGGTATGACCTAAATCAAGTTCCTTATGATTATACAGTGGAAGTGAGAAATAGATTTAAGGGAATAGATCTGATAGACAGAGTGCCTGATAAACTATGGACGGAGGTTCATGACATTGTACAGGAGACAGGGATCAAGACCATCCCCATGGAAAAGAAATGCAAAAAAGCAAAATGGCTGTCTGGGGAGGCCTTACAAATAGCTGTGAAAAGAAGAGAAGTGAAGAGCAAAAGAGAAAAATAAAGATATAAGCATCTGAAAGCAGAGTTCCAAAGAATAGCAAAAAGAGATAAGAAAGCCTTCCTCAGTGATTAGCACAAAGAAATAGAGGAAAACAACAGAATGGGAAAGACTAGAGATCTCTTCAAGAAAACTAGAGATACCAAGGGAACATTTCATGCAAAGATGGGCTCAATAAAGGACAGAAATGGTATGGACATAACAGAAGCAGAAGATATTAAGAAGAGGTGGCAAGAATACACAGGATAACTGTACAAAAAAGAGCTTCATGGCCCAGATAATCATGATGGTGTGATCACTCACCTACAGCCAGATATACTGGAATGTGAAGAGAAGTGGGCCTTAGAAAGCATCACTGCGAACAAGCTAGTGGAGGTGATGGAATGCCAGTTGAGCTATTTCAAATCCTGAAAAACGATGATGTAACAGTGCTGCACTCAATATGCCAGCAAATTTGGAAAACTCAGCAGTGGCCACAGGACTGGAAAAGGTCAGTTTTCATTCCAATCCCAAAGAAAGGCAATGCCAAAGAATGCTCAAACTACCGCACAATTGCACTCATGTCACACGGTAGTAAAGTAAGGCTCAAAATTCTCCAAGCCAGGCTTCAGCAGTACGTGAACCGTGAACTTCCAGATGTTCAAGCTGGTTTTAGAAAAGGCAGAGGAACCAGAGATCAAATTGCCAACATCTGCTGGATCACCAAAAAAACAAAAGAGTTCCAGAAAAACATCTATTTCTGCTTTATTGACTATGCCAAAGCCTTTGACTCTGTGGATCACAATAAACTGTGGAAAATTCTTCAAAAGATGGGAATACCAGACCACCTGACATGCCTCTTGAGAAACCTGTATGCAGGTCAGGAAGCAACAGTTAGAACTGGACATGGAACAACAGACTGGTTCCAAATAGGAAAAGGAGTATGTCAGGGCTGTATATTGTCACCCTGCTTATTTAACTTATATTCAGAGTACATCATGAGAAACGCTTGGCTGGAAGAAGCACAAGCTGGAATCAAGACTGCTGGGAGAAATACCAATCACCTCAGATATGCAGATGACACCACCCTTATGGCAGAAAGTGAAGAGGAACTCAAAAGCCTCTTGATGAAGGTGAAAGAGGAGAGTGAAAAAGTTGGCTTAAAGCTCAACATTCAGAAAACCAAGATCATGGCATCTGGTTCCATCACTTCATGGGAAATGGATGGGGAAACAGTGGAAACAGTGTCAGACTTTATTTTTTTGGCTCCAAAATCACTGCAGATGATGATTGCAGCCATTAAATTAAAAGACGCTTACTCCTTGGAAGGAAAGTTATGACCAACCTAGACAGCATATTCAAAAGCAGAGACATTACTTTGCCAACAAAGGTCCGTCTAGTCAAGGCTATGGTTCTTCCAGTGGTCATGTATGGATGTGAGAGTTGGACTGTGAAGTAAGCTGAGCACTGAGGAATTGATGCTTTTGAACTGTGGTGTTGGAGAAGACTCTTGAGGGCCCCTTGGACTGCAAGGAGATCCAACCAGTCCATTCTAAAGGAGATCAGTCCTGGGATTTCTTTGGAAGGACTGATGCTAAAACTGAAGCTCCAATACTTTGGCCACCTCATGGGAAGAGTTGACTCATTGGAGAAGCCCCTGATGCTGGGAGGGATTGGGGGCAGGAGGAGAAGGGGACAACAGAGGATGAGATGGCTGGATGGCATCACCGACTCGATGGACAAGAGCTTGAGTGAACTCTGGGTGTTGGTGATGGACAGGGAGGCCTGGCATGCTCGATTCATGGGGTTGCAAAGAGTCGGAAACAATTGAGCTACTGAACTGAACTGAACTGAACTTCAATATAAGTCTGTTTTGGCAATAAGAAATTCATGATCTACACCACAGTCAGCTCCCAGACTTTTTGCTGACTGTATAGAGCTTCTCCATGTTTGGCTGTAAAGAACATAATCAATCTGATTTCGGTGTTGATCATCTGGTGACGTCCATATGTAGAGTCCTCTCTTGTGATGTTGGAAGAGGGTGTTTGCTATGACCAGTGCATTCTCTTGGCAAAACTCTATTAGGTAGGTGGATTCTTTACCACTGCGCCATCTGGGAAGCTCCTCTCACTATTTCTCTTTATTTTCCCCCATTCTGCAAAGTCGTCTTCATACGATGGAATTATGAGTACATCACACCTTTGCTTTCATACTTTAACTCCTGTTAGGGATTCATGTAACATGATATGCAGGTTTTCATTATGTAAATTCCATTTGACTTTCTAGTCTCATGCCCCTCCATTCCACCCACTTTGCTTTATCTAATTAAAGTCATAAGAGATCCCTGAGAGTTTACACTTGCCTATGGTTTTATGTTTTATGTGTTCTTCCTTTTGAGTGGAATGTCCTTTCCCATCTTGTCTCCCCAGTAAACTCTTACACATTTTTCAAGATTCTAGTAACTCTTCCTTTTTTTGGAATGGTCCCTGTCCCGGTAAGTGATCCTCATCTCTGGGCTCCCTTGGTGCTGTGTACAAATCTTTATCACAGCATCTCTTGCAGTGTTCTGGGAAAGATCTCACTCCTTGAGGGAAAATACTGTATCCTCCTCATTTTGAGATTTGCAGTGCCTCACACAGCACCTAGCACAGGGCAGAGCATCAGTGAGTATTTGCTGAATGAAATAAAGGAAGAAATCAAGATGCTGAATTAGGTTACCTGGACCTGTGCTTCTCATAATTATTTGTGTAATTTTGATGATGCTTCTTTGGGTTTCAGATTTTTTTCATCTGTCAAATGGGGAAATAGAGCTAGCTTTTCTGTTAGGCTTTCTCCAGCTTTAATACTCGATGGCTGAAATTATCATCTATTACAAAGGCTGAAATACATATTTTATTTGATTACAGAATGTTTTATAAAAAGGTTAAGAATACTGGGAAAAAATTTTCGCAAAAAATCAGAATTTCCACTATATCTCAACAAAGCTGATAATTTGATTATATTGGGCCAAGGTTCCTAAAAGTCCACAATCGGCTCTAGCTGAATCATGCTGCCCCTTTAGATGCGGGTGTGTGCGTTTTGTCTGACAATCCTGCCCATCTTTTTCTAACAGAGTGAAAGTATAAGTTGCTGCCTATTGTCACACTTACACCACAGTATTCTTCAGGAAAAATGAGAACTAGAAAATATTTCTTGGGGACTTTCCTGGTGGTCCAGCGGTTGAGAATCTGCCTTTCATTGCAGGGGATGTGGGCTTGATCCCTGCTTAGGGAACTAGGATCCCACATGCATGGGGCAACCAGAGAAAGCCTGAGTGGTGCAACAAAGATGCAGCATAACCAAAAATTTTTTAAAAAAATAAAATATTTCTTGTTTCCATTTCTCTATTTAAAGGAGACAAATGAAAAATAAATAGAGAGCCTCTTATATTTCTTATCCTTGAGTGACCTCTCACTTAAGTACATTTGTATGCATAATTACAAACAACCTAAAATTTGCTCCTAAAGTGAAAGTGAAACTATTAGTCCCTCAGTCATGTCCAGCTCCCTGTATTCCATAGACTGTAGCCTGCCAGGCTCCTCTGTCCTTGAAATTCTCAAGACAAGAATACGGGAGTAGGTTGCCGTTTCCTTCCCCAAAAATTTGTTTGGGTGGTACCAATTCAAAGTATTCTGGCTTTAGATTTCTTTTCCACTTTAGTTTATCTGGATTTTGATGTCCTGATGATCCTTTCAGAAAATACTGTTGCCTTAATAAAGACAAATATGTGCTTTGTGCTCAGTTGGGTCCAACTCTTTGTAGTCCCATGGACTGTAGCCCACCATGCTCCTCTGTTCATGGAATCTTCCAGGCAAGAATACTGGAGTGGGTTGCCACTTTCTATTCCAGGGGATCTTCCCAACCCAGGGATCGAACCTGCGTCTCTTGTGTCTCCTACATTGGCAGGCAGATTCTTTACTACTACAGCGCCTGAGAAGCCCCAGTAAAGACCTCATTAATTAATTTGGTATTTCTTTCACCTGAAGCAACTGATGCTTTTTATCTAACGATTGCTTTATATTTGAATATTTATCATAAGAACATTCTCTGTTCACTTCAAATCCTGGGAAAACTACATCCTGCCTTTCAAGGATGCTATGAAAACTTGTCTAAGAGAGCACAAGGAAATTACTCTTCGTTTATTCCTTCATTGTTCCTGTTAGAACTGCAAGAACTGCATATTTATACGTTTGCATTTTTTTAATGGACTTGCGAATACGGTCTACTGTAGAGTTAAGTGTTGGGAAACAAGGTAAGGCATGAGTTGATGATGCGGCCTGAAGTCTAGGGAGGCCGAAATCACCAGATAAAGAAAACAGCAGCTCTCCATTCCCTCTTTTTGTTTTTTACACGCAAACTAGGGCGTTCGCCATCCGCACTTCAGACCTCAAAGAACACCTCCTGTGTACTGTGTGATTTTGCAGAAACCCCTGTTCCTTAGCTTAGAACCAGAGTGGGCGGGGAAGGCCGCTGTCACTCAACTCCACTGGCCAATGAGAGGGGAGAAAGCCCCGCCTCCTTCCCTGGGTGGTATTGCGGGCATGCGCAATGGGCGTTCCAGCGCCACCACCCATCAGCTGAGAATCGTAGCTGGGGGCTCAGGGGCCCTTGGGTCCCCGCGGCCAAAGAAGGAGAAGGAAGCCGAGGAGGTCGGGGTAAGAGGAGCCTCGGGAGGGGGTGTCTCTGGCGGGGCGCCCCGAAAGCGCGTGTCCCCGTGGCTGCCGCGCCACCTTGTTTTTTGTGCGCGTTGTCAGGTGGCCGCCGCCCCTGCGCTTTGCGGCAGGCTCTCGGGAGTCGGAGGGCCGGCGCTAACCCTGTCCGGAGATCTTGCTGCTCCCCACGCCCCGCCGGCTGGCGCGGGTGCGCCGCCCGATCAGGCGGGTCCCGCCGGCCCTGCCAGCCCAGCCCGCCCAGCGCCGGCTGCGCTCTAGCCTCGCCTCCGCCCCCGGCCGCCCCGGCCGCGCTCGCTCAGGCGCACCGGCGGGCTGCGCGCTCCGGGGCGGGGCTGGTGCCGTAGCCGCTCCGGCCCAGCTCTGGAATTCTGCTTCTGCCTCGGGCTGATCACCAGTTGACCTCTTCCTCTTTTTAACGCACAGATTTAGAAAACGCGCTTTAAAGTTCTCCTCTCGAATACAGAACAACTGAAGACATATATTTCTGTAGTAAAGGAGCCGTCTGTTTATTCGAAGGCTCATCGTGGTTGGTTTTCGGTTTGGCAAGGAGTTTGACATGCAGCCTTTCTTTGATCTTTTCAGTGCAGGAAAGTGTTAGTCGCTCTTTCGCGTCCGACTCTTGTGCGACCCCACGAACTCTAGCCCGTCAGGCTCCTCTGTCCGTGGAATTTTCCAGGCAGGAATACTGAAGTGGGTTGCCATTCCCTTCTCCAGGGGATCTGCCCGACCCAGGGATCGAACTCACGTCTCCTGCATTGTAGGCAGATTCTTTACCATCTGATACCTGCCCTTAATTGGCTTGCAGAAAGCCCTTTGCAGGTACAGAAAATATACCAGGATGCCTCCCTACCCCGCCCCTCTTGTTTTTTAGGTTGTTACTTTCCTTAAATTCAGACAAAAGAAAAAAATGCCCTTCCAGTCATATGCTGTGTATTTTTTTCCCTCTCAAGTTTCTTACATTTGCTTGGCTCTTGTAGACACATGCTAAATTTTGTTTAATTCAGATCAACATATTCTGACCATAATTATATATCATTAAAGCTTGCACAGCATCTGGAAGAAAAGAAAATGGTTATGAAATGCTGTGCTGTTCAGTGATATTGGAGTGAACGTTTCTTCAGGAGTTGTCCTGATCACCGCCCCCACCCGCCCAGGGCAGAGACTTATAGCAGTGTTAAACTGTGTGTTGTGATGTGGACAGGCCTCTGCTTTGCAGGCTGCTTTGAGAAGTTTGTCCCAGACTTTTGACTGGTTAAGAATTATGCTTTAGTTCAGATTTTCTGAAGAAGTTAACATGATACCATGTTAACTCAGTAACATGTACATTTTTCTTCAGATATCTTACTTCTGCTGTTCCTGATCTCAAAATCAGTCTGAATTTTGATTATGATCTCAAACTTTAGCTAGGGGCTGCTGGTTAAAAAATAAATCGTATAGAACACCTGCAGTAAGTCTGAGTAAAGTTTGCTGTAATTCCATTACATTTGAAAGCTTAGTGCATGAAAGAGTGAAAAATAATTCTTGGTATTGTGGACCAAACCGAGTTGTATGATAATTTAACGGATGGAGGAGCTGAGCTAACAAATGCAGTTCATGCAGCTTATGTTGACAGTGCTCATGCTTGTAGTAGAGTGATGACCCTCACATCTGTGGAACATCTCCTATGGCCCCAGCACTTGTGAATTCCACAAGACTGGCAGACTTGCCTCTCTCATCTCCATATTCCGGAGGTAGGAATAGACAATAAATGATGTACTGACTAGATCATTTTAAATGATGTTTAGCACTGTGATGCAGTAGGTTAAATCAGCAGAGTGGCAGAATGGTGACTTCGCACTTCAGATCACAGTCACTGTAGAATACTTCTCCAGCCATGTGACGCGACTTTCTGGGAGAAAAAGAGCAAGTCACCGAGGGAGGAGGTGGGGGCCATGGGATGAGCCCTCCAGAGAGAGGAAATACCGTGGAGCAGTGGCCCAAGTCAGCGATAAGCCTGGGACATCCTGGATCTGAAAGAAAGCCCTTGAGTTCACTGTCTTGGCAGTGGTTATATTAACCCTCAGACTGGGTATGTGTTCTTAGGAAATAGGTACATTTATTTTACAAATATTTATTGAGCATTTATTATATATACAGATACTTAAAGTAGAGCAGTCTATGCAGTAGACAAAAAAAAAAAAAAAAAACAAAACAAAACAAAATAAACCTGCCCTTCTGGGAGCTTATTTTTGGAGCACAGGTTGGCGGAAAGTACTGCTGATGCTCACTGTTAAGAAAGTGAAGCTGACTATAAACTATTTCTATTGCTTTATCCACACTGAATTTACAGAGCATGACCTTTATGTTAATGGGAATTTTAAGAATTCTGCACTGCATCCTGTAGTAACTAGGAATAATGTTTGATGCTCAAGATTCCTTTTAAAAATCCCCTTTGTTCTTTTATTTGTGCTCTTTAGAAACAGTCTTAAGATTCTCAGTACAAATATTGCACTTTGATCCTCTCTTCCCATCTTTCCCTTTGTAATGTTTATATATCCTCATACAATGCTAATTTTTGAGATGTTTGGTGAACACTGTTCAGCAGAACTTTGCTGAAATGGAAATGTTCCATCCGTGAGCTGTCCAAGCCAGTGGCCACACATGTGCGAACACTTGATAGCGCTAGTTTAGATAATGAGGTACAGTTATTCTGAGCCATGAAACTAGGAATTCTGAATGGCCTTTCAGAAGTATACAGCTTGAGTTCTTTGGTGCATTTTAGCTCTGGGCTACGTGCTGGATGGAGAGTGAACATGCAAAGCAGACCTCAGAATAACTTGGTTGATGTAGCCTGTGTGCAAAGATCATACACTTTTAAATCAGTTTATAGTTACCTGTGTATGTATTTCTATGTATTTTATAATATAGTTGGTTGTTTGGATCCTTTATTTCTCATAGCTCATCATCAGGAGAGCCAATCACTGTTGTCTTTTAGATATCACTATGAGCTTTGGCCACCTCATGCGAAGAGTTGACTCCTTGGAAAAGACTCTGATGCTAGGAGGGGTTGAGGGCAGGAGGCGAAGGGGACGACAGAGGATGAGATGGCTGCATGGCATCACTGACTCAATGGATGTGAATCTGAGTGAACTCCGGGAGTTGGTGATGGACAGGGAGGCCTGGCGTGCTGCGATTCATGGGGTTGCAAAGAGTCAAACACGACTGAGCAACTGAACTGAACTGAACTGAACTGATGAGCAGATGAGCAGAATAAGAGAAGATAAGGAAGCTATGCAGCCGTGTTACCTTGATTCATCATGAAGTTACCCCAGGCCTATTTCCCCATCTTCCTTGAGTTTAGCCAGATTTCATACAGGGTCTGCAGAAAGGTGGTAAATTTGGTGTTTCTGAATTGAGTGGGCTCACCTGTCCTTAATTTTGTTGTACAGGGCAGCAACAACATGGTTTTGTGTTTTAAAAATATAGTAGGCTTTAAGATTTAGTTGCAAATTTTAGTTCTTTTCTTACATTAAGTGTATTGCTTATTCTCATTATGCCTCAGTTTCTTCGTGTAAAAAATCATAATTATTGTCGTACCTATCTCCGTAGGCTTGATGGAAGAATCAACTGAGAAAATAAACATGGAAGTCCTAAACACAGTGCTTAGAAAATCATGTTAGCGATAATCTTGTTGAGTTTTTCCTTCCCTTCCATCGGTCACAGTTTCTTTTCATTGTTAGCTCAGCACTGAGCCAAGAGACTCAGCACTGCGCCCTTCCTCTGAGGAAATGCAGCCAGTCCAGCAGTGGCAGCCCTTTTGGATGAATGACGCTTAGTTGTCTCACCAGCAGAGCTTCCTCAAATGCAAGCGCTTGAGTAAAGGGATGAGGAACACTGGTAGTTTGTAGCTATTTGGTTGATTCTCTAAAGAGCAGAAAAGGAGACCATAAAAGAAAACAGTGGGAAGGCTTATCCTAGGCTTATTGAGTCTTGAGGGTTAAGGTTAATGCTACCATGAAGTGGCAGTCCATGGGACTCAGTGATCATACTCCCCACTCTGGGGGAGAAAGCGGGCCTCAGCTAATCCTGTGGTCAGGTGGTCCTGAGGCAGGGAAGGTGGTTATGATCTGTTGATGTTGCTCCTGCAGATGCAAGAGCGGAGCTTTCCTTTCTTCTGTGTGGAGTAGGAAAGCTCTTGGTCCCTGGATGTGCATTATCTCATTTGGATCCTGGCCGCAGGCCCAAATGTTAAGTGTCTTCCTCAAAGTAGAGACTTCCCATTTTTGCCAGTGCCACTGGCAGCTGAAAGGCAGTTAGTGAGTTCCTGCAGCTTCAAAGACATAGAGACACTACAGAGAGTGAAGAGTGTGACTTGGAGACGTGGATGTGAGACTCATTTGTTTGTGTGTGGACGGAAGAGCACCCCCAAGAGAGTACATAAAGAAGAAAGAGGAACATGTTCTCATCAAGTGTGTTTGTGTAGGCCGTGAGCCTAGTTGATAGAGGGAAAGGAGAAAGAAGGATATCAGTGAGCCAGGAGGACGTTGCCCCTGTCTGTACAGTAAAATATTATTTGGCAGTGAACAGGGAGGGAGAAGGCAATGGTAACCCACTCCAATGTTCTTGGCTCGAGAATCCCAGGGACAGGGGAGCCTGGTGGGCTGCAGTCTGTGGGGTAGCACAGAATCTGACACAACTGAAGCAACTTAGCAGCAGCAGCAGCAGTGAACAGGAGGGAAGAATCGATACATGCTGCAACATGAATGGGCTTTGAAAACATGCTGAGAAAAAGAAATCAGTCACAAAAAGAACACATTGTATGTTTCCTTAATATGAAATGTACAGAACTGGCAAGCCTGTAAAGACATAAAATAGATGAGTGGTGGCCTGCAGCTTAGGAACTTGTTCAGAAATGGGGAGTCACTGCTAATGGGTATCAGCTTTATTTGCGGGGTAAGGAAATGTTCTAGCAGTGATGTCGTGGTTGCACAACTTTTTATTATGAGTGTTTAAAGACACCATTGGATAGTGCACTTTAAATGGGTGAGTGTATGCTCTGTGAATTGTGTCTAAGTAAAGCTGTTGTGCTCAGTTTCATCCAGCTCTTTGGACTGCAGTCCACTAGGCACCTCTGTTCATCGCATTCAGGCAAGAATACTGGAGTGGGTTACCATTTCCTTCTCCAGGTAATCTTCCTGACCCAGGGATTAAACCCGCATTTCCTGTGTCTCTTGCATTGGCAGGTAGAATCTTTACTCACTGAACCATCAGGGAAGCCCTTTTCAACCCCCAAGTTCTTATTGGGGGAAAAAAGATACAAATTTTAAAGATCTAGTTGGTGTTTTGTAGGCAACTTGGGATAGTGTTGATCTCGCTGAATCCCAGATCCAGTGTAGGTTGGGTCCTCAGCTCTTCAGGTGGCTGCAAGCCCAAGTCCAAGGCTACCTGGGAGTAATCTTATTCCTGCTGCCCTGCTGCAGTGGTTCTACTGTTTGAGTAGAAGTTTGATTTACCCTTTTGTGAAATTGGTTTTGGGTCTCTTTCAATTACTTAGTGAAGTCCAAAGGGCTCAGAATAGAGAAACTGGACCTGTCAATCAGGGAGAGAGAATGGAGAGCATCTAAAACCTCCCAGGGGTTCAAGGGTGGCCCCGACACAGCAGAGCACAAGCATGGCCCCGGTACTGCTTTTCTGTCACAGCCGTTCCACTGTTGTACTTGCTACCAGCACCAACCGTTAGATCAGAGACACATATTTCCTGGTGGTCTCTTCCCTCCTGACTACCAGAAATCTCCAGCGGGTTCTTCTTGCGACATATTCAAACCAAACCTAGCATCCAGAGCCCACCCTCTTCTGTGACATCAGTTTTATGGGGCAGCAGGAACAGGTAGCGGAGCAGGCAATGGCACCCCACTCCAGTACTCTTGCCTGGAAAATCCCATGGACGGAGGGTCCATGGGGTCGCTAAGAGACACAACTGAGTGACTTCACTTTCACTTTTCACTTTCATGCATTGGAGAAGGAAATGGCAACCCACTCTAGTGCTCTTGCTTGGAGAATCCCAGGGACGCGGGAGCCTGGTGGGCTGCCATCTGTGGGGTCACACAGTTGGACATGACTGAAGCGACTTAGCAGCAGCAACAGCAGCAAGGACAGGTAGTGTTAGAATCACAACCCTGGAATTCAATCCCACCTCTGCCTAGTGGGTCGTTTGGGGTACCTTTCTAGTTACTAAATCTTCATATGCCACAGTTTGCTCATTGGTAAAGCCAGGTTTATTTGTCACTACCTAAAGGGGAGAACTTGAAAATTAAATTAGACAGTCTATGTGAAATGCTTTTCATTTCACAGATGTGCAGTAAATGTTAGGCCATTGCACCTTTTCCTTCTCTGAGTCATCTCCTGCTTACCCGACCATGATGCATCTCATCCAGAGTTGACCGTAGATTTCCCCTTCCTTTGGTAACTGACACACTGCCTTCATACTGTCCACGGGATCTGGGTCTGTCTGCCTCAGCTTCATGTCTTTGCCTTTGTTGTTTTTCATATAGTCATACTCAGGTATCCAAGTTTTACACCTGAGTTTCATAAATTCTTTTTAGAGAAGAGTGATAGTCATGTTTCCTTTTCCCTATCCCTATCACTTTTGCCCAGCACATGACTTTCTACTGATCAACCCACCCACCAGAAGAGATAGGATTCAGTTCCAGGATTCTGGTTCTAAAGCTACCCATCCTTGCTGCCCCCTAAAACTAATGTCACAGAAGAGGGCAGGCTTGTATTGCTTTTATTGTTTTATATTATTAACTTTATCATTCTCATAAATGGCAGACTTGATTTGAGCATTCTTTGGTATTGCCTTTCTTTGGAATTGGAATGAAAACTGACCTTTTCCAGTCCTGTGGCCACTGCTGAGTTTTCCAAATTTGCTGGCATATTGAGTGCAGCACTTTCACAGCATCATCTTTTAGAATTTGAAATAGCTCAAGTGGAATTCATCACCTCCATTAGCTTTGTTTGTAGTGATGCTTTTTGAGGCCCACTTGACTTCACATTCCAGGACGTCTGGCTCTAGGTGAGTGATCACACCATCATGATTATCTGGGTCGTGAAGATCTTTTCTGTATAGTTCTTCTGTGTATTCTTACCATCTTCATTCCAATTCCAAAGAAAGGCAGTGCCAAAGAATGCTCAAACTACCGCACAATTGTACTCATCTCACACGCTAATCCTGGAGAAGGGATAGGCTACCCACTCCAGTATTCTCACTTGGAGAATTCCATGGACTGTATAGCCTATGGGGTCGCAAAGAGTCGGACACAACTGAGCAACTTTCACTTCACTCACACACTAGTAAAATAATGCTCAAAATTCTCCAAGCTAGGCTTCAACAGTACGTGAACTGTGAACTTCCAGATGTTCAAGCTGGACTTAAAAAGGCAGAGGAACCAGATATCAAATTGCCAACATCCACTGGATCATCGAAAAAGCAAGAGAGTTACAGAAAAATGTCTACTTCTGCTTTATTGACTATACCAAAGCCTTTGACTGTGTGGATCACAACAAACTGTGGAAAATTGTGAAAGTGATGGGAATACCAGACCACCTGACCTGCCTCTTGAGAAACCTGTATACAGGTCAGGAAGCAACAGTTAGAACTGAACATGGAACAACAGACTGGTTCCAAATAGGAAAAGAAGTACGTCAAGGCTGTATATTGTCACCCTGCTTATTTAGCCTAAATTCTGAGTACATCATGAGAAGCGCTGGGCTGGATGAAGCACAAGCTGGAATCAAGATTGCTGGGAGAAATATAAATCACCTCAGATATGCAGATGACACCACTTTTATGGCAGAAAGCAAAGAAGAACTAAAGAGCCTCTGAAAAAGTGAAAGAGGAGAGTGAAAAAGTTGGCTCTAAACTCAACATTCAGAAAACGAAGATCATGGCATCTGGTCCCATCACTTCATGGGAAATAGATGGGGAAACAGTGGAAACAGTGAGAGACTTTATTATTGTGGGCTCCAAAATCACTGCAGATGGTGACTGCAGCCATGAATTAAAAGATGCTTGCTCCTTGGAACAAAAATTATGACCAACCTAGACAGCATATTAAAAAGCAGAGATATTACTTTGCCAGCAAAGCTTTGTCTAGTCAAAGCTATGGTTTTTCCAGTAGTCATGTATGGATATGAGAGTTGGACTATAACGAAAGCTGAGCACCGAAAAATTGATGCTTTTGAACTGTGGTGTTGGAGAAGACTCTTGAGAATCCTCTGGACAGCAAGGAGATCCAACCAGTCCATCCTAAAAGAAATCAGACCTGACTATTCATTGGAAGGACTGATGCTGAAGCTGAAACTCCAATATTAGGGCCACGTGATGCGAAGAACTGACTCATTTGAAAAGACCCTGATGCTGGGAAAGATTGAAGGTGGGAGGAGAAGGGGACGACAGAGGATGAGATGGTTGGATGGCATCACCATCTCAACAGACATGAGTCTGAGTAAACTCCAGGAGTTGGTGATGGACAGGGAGGCCTGGCCTGCTGCAGTCCATGGGGTTGCGAAGAGTCGGACACAACTGAGCGACTGAACTGAACTGGTTCAAGCAGGTGCTTTCTCTTGATTGTTTTGTTTGCTTGTTCGCAGCTCCCCAGGGCCTAATGTAATGTAGGCTGTGTAGCAGAGTCAGTTAGCATGCTGACTGCCTGCACCTTTACAGTGTTCTGAGCATACTCCATGAAAAGATAGTTCAGGAGTAGTTGAAATTCTTTGCTGTGCATAGTCCTATCCACAGGGACACTCCTTTTTATCCTTTTCCCCTAACTATGACTGATGTGTGGTATGAACTGAAGAAGAACAGACCTTCATTTTACCTGCTTCCTGTGGCAGCTGCCCCACTTAGCTTCCTGTTCTAAGATACTGGCTTCCACAGCAGAATTCTCCTTACTCTTTCAGGGGAATGTGCATGTGATGGGCCTTTTACAGGGTTTATTTCCTTTTTTCTTAACTTTTTGGCTCTGCTCTTTCAAATTGAACCTTTTTTCCCATTAAAATCAGAGACCCATTAGTGAGCTGTTCCTGTGTTAAGTTAAATGAGATAAAATGAAATTTCTGGGGAAAGCCTGAAATGGGTGTGCCATATAATTCATAATTGAATTCCTCTTCTCTGCCAGGAATTATTTTAAATGTTGGAGAAAGAAACATAAATAGTATGTGGACCCTGGCCTATAGTTGCTCACAGTTTAGTTAAGAAGGAAATATACAAATGGTTAAAATGATACACAGAAAAGGCACTTGCTAAGTCATCCTTTGCGAGATCAAAGATGTTTCCAAAGGGAATGGACAATTTGAACCTTATTTTCTTTAACATGTTTAATTCAGTTCTGTCCTATAAAGTCCATTTTTAAGAATATCAACATGTGAGTTTTACTCTTTGAAGAGTTCCTTTGCTAAATTTCAACCCTGTTAGGTACATCAAATTTGTAAAATGTATCTGAAACTCCAGTACTTTGGCCACCTCATGCGAAGAGTTGACTCATTGGAAAAGACTCTGATGCTGGGAGGGATTGGGGGCAGGAAGAAAAGGGGACGACAGAGGATGAGATGGCTGGATGGCATCACCGACTCGATGGACGTGAGTTTGAGTGAACTCTGGGAGTTGGTGATGGACAGGGAGGCCTGGCGTGCGGCGATTCATGGGGTCACAAAGAGTCGGACATGACTGAGCAACTGAACTGAAATGAAGGAGTAACTTTAAAATAGGTATAACTATGTGACTTTTCTTTTATGTTATTTAGGTGACTGCTGAGAAAACTGCACTGCTCACCAACAGCTGATGAAATTAGCGAACAAACAAAGCAACCATGTCTTACACTCCAGGTGTTGGTGGTGACCCCGCCCAGTTGGCCCAGCGTATCTCTTCCAACATCCAGAAGATCACACAATGCTGTGAGTTGAGTTTTAAATTGACTTCACTATTTGTTGTCAGTTCTTCATGAGAACTTGGTGGAGATTCAGAAATGGACAACTAGTGTTCCTCCAAGAAGAGATTCTCTTTAGAATGAATGTAAGAAATAATTACGTTAGAAGAGATAACCCTTAACTGCATTTTTCTGTAGTGTGTTAGGCAGCTAATAAATGTTCATTAATGAAAGATTTACAGATGTAGATACCAAGGTTTGCTTTAAAACTATGTGATTCTAGATGAGATCTGATGAAATCTCATAGCTTTGGAACTTGGAAGCACTTTCAAATTTTAGGAACTTTTGTTTATTAAAAATAAAATCTGACTGGATATGATATAGGTTAATTTTGTCAGGGTAAATGTGTAGTATATTATTAAGGACAGGGATGAACTAAAGCGGGGGTATTGTTATCTCCTGAGGCAGATGTAGAAGATAACTCGATTCCCCACAAATTATCCTTTGCTGTACTTGTCAAAGACGGAATACTAGAAAACTAGTTTAATGTGGCATATTGTTAGGAATTATTACTTCTCAGAGTATATATAATAATTTTTTTTTTAAAAATCACAGATCTGATCTATAGGTTTATTTGACTTTTTGTTTCTGAATCACAGCTAATCCTATACCTGGATCATTCTAGTCATTTTGCAATCAGTATTTTGGTCGTCCAGACTTACCTAAACTCTTTCAGGATATATTAACCTACATAGTTGTATTTTTCAGCCTACTTCGTTAAGGCTACTCTGTTTGCCAGAGTGCTGACACACTGGAACATCTGAAATGTTTTCAGATGACCAACTGTGTTTCTGTAATCATTAACTTCCCAACAGTTATTACTCTACCTGAAAGATTGAAGTGAGATATTAGTGTGTTTTGGAGTCAAAGGGAGTAAATTAGATTACAGATGATTCTAAAAAAGTGCTGCTATGCTCAGCAGTGTAAGGTAATTCATATTCTGATTTGGAGTAACTCTAGTTTTCTTTGGCTGTTCTTGGAGGAGCAAGGAAGGGAATGGCGTGGAGGTCCCACCTTATCCCCGAGAGTCCGTAGGATCGGTGCACTGACGGTTGTTCCAGTTTGTCCAGGGGCACCAGTGTTGGCTCCACCTTGCTCTTCTGGCTGCAGATCTGTTCTCGTAGTTAACTAAAAGGGCCTCTCCTTTCTGTGGCTCCCTGGCTGCTGATTAGAAATAATGCTAGTCTGCCTCAGGCTACCTGTGGGAAGATAAAGAGAGTTTATAATTTTAATTTGCATATGTGGAAAATCAGGACCTTTATCCAAGAAGGGAGGCCAGGAGGTCTTTTTCCATAGGATAGGATTGGTATCTTATGTTGGGAAAGCTAAATGGCGTCAGGAATTCTGGGAAGAAGATGGGAATGACTGTAGTGCCCAGAGATTACAGAAGCAGTGTGCACTTAGTGGTATGAAGGATGCATGGATGGGAAATGGTGTGTGAGCTTGAACTGGAAGGAAAATAGAGTGAACTTCAGTTAGGTCAAGCTCCCTCAGAAAGAGATCGGTTTATGAGGTAAATTGGACCAGAGTTGCATACTCATGGCATGGTTGATAGCTAAATATGTGACTACATTGTGGTTTGGGGCAGTCTTGGAGTATGTGGAAGGGTGAAGAGAAGACCCGAAACTCTTGTTTTTAATAGCCTTGTGAAGAGCCGTTAAAGAGACTGGGACTGTTCAACTCTGGGAAGGTACAGTCACCACCTTCAGATATTTGAAGCACTATCTTGTCTGAAACACAAGGAATATACCTGCTTGATCATAGAGTTCTCCACAGATGAACAGAGCCACAGTAGTCAGTCTTCAGCTTACAAAGGAGTAAGGGCATTTGAGCAATCCTAGTTGTTTAGAGATAGAATTGTCTACCTCAGAAGCAGTGCAGTTCTGAGCAGCATATCGTGGTAAGATATTTCTCAGGTCTGTTACTCAGAGTTTTAGATACCTGAATAATGGTTCAGACTGAGTGACTTTAAAGTTTTGATATTAAGTCTTTATTCATTCAGCAAATAATTTATTGAGCCCCAACTGCTTGCTCGTCACTGTTTAAGACCCTGGGTATCCAGCAGTAAACAAGATCCAAACGGTCCTGTTCTGTAGTTTCCAGTGTGAGGAGAAACCAGTGGTTTTTGTTTTTTGTTTTTTTTTTTAATTAATGAGCAACTTAATTTCCCATGAAGGAAAAAAAATAATGAGAGTGATGTGAGAGCAGGTGATTAGGGAGAAGCTGCCTTAGCTTAGAGAATCCTCTGAATGAAGAAGAGGAGGGGCTGATAGTGAGAAGATACTGGGGAAGAGCAATTAGTTGGAAGCCTGCTAACAGCTGGAAAACTACTAACAGCTGGTAGTTTTAAAAAGCAGTCCAGAGCTTAGGGTGTTCAGAAAACAGGAAAAAAAGAAAAATCCAGTGTGGCTGATGCACAGCACTTGAGGCAAGAGTGGCAAGAGACAGAACTGGGAGAGGAGGCCAGTCAGGTCACCTAGAGCTGTGGAGGCCATGTGAGGCCTTGTGGAGCTTAGATTTCAGTCCAAGAGGCAGGGAAGAGACAGAATCAGATCTGCACGTTGGAAAGATTACTTTGGCTGCTGCTTAGTAAATAGACTTTGAGGAAATAGAAAGAGGACACCCTGGCTATGGCAGGGTTTTGAAGAGAGAGGTGTTGCCTTGCCCCAGAGTGGTAGCTGGGGAGGTGGCGAGAAGTGCTGGATGTACTGTGGAGGCACAGCCAGCAGGACTTGTAATGCTTGGGGTGGGGTGGGGGCGAGAGGGAGAGAGGAGATCTGGGTGATGCCATGGTTTTTGCATTGAGCAGCCAAGTGGATGGTGGTGAGTATGTACTAAGATGGGAAGAACAACAGTTCAGGAGATGTGGGAGAATTTTGTTTTGGCCAAGTAAATTTTGAGGTGTCTTTTAAACATCTAAATGGAGGTGTCAAACATCTAGTTTAGATATATGAGTTTGGAGACCAGAGTGGCATCAGAATACAAATGATATTTTAAACTATAAATCTAAAATAATCACATAGAAGGGAGTAGAATTCAGAGGGCTGGAGCATTAAAAAAAAAAATGTAGATGTTGGGAAAGCAAGGAGAAAACAGCATAGTCAGGGAAGGAATGACCATTAAGGTAAGAAGAAAATCAATCTCTGCTGGGGAAATTAAAAAGAGTGTTTTAAGGATGGGTGAGGCATCATGTGTCTAATGTTGCCAAGACATTGAATAAGATGAAAACAGAGAATTGAATCTGGCAAACTAGTGACTTTGAAAGAATAAATCCCTGGATGTATTCCAGGGATGAAAAGCTGGTTCAGTCTCCGCAGATCAGACCATGTGATGCATACAGTGCATTAACAAAATGAAGGATAAAAATCATATGATCGTTTCAGTAAATAGAGAAAAAACATTTGACGGAATTTAACATCCATTTATGATAAACTCTCAACAAAGATGGGTATGGAGGGTACTTACTTCAACATAGTAACATCCATAGTAACAAGCCTGCAGCTAACATCATACTCAATGGTGAAAAGCTAAAAAGCTTTTCCTCCAAGATCAGGAACAAGCATAAGGATACCCATTATTGCCATTTTCATTCAAAAGTATTGGAAATCCTGGACAGAGCATTAGGCAAGAAAAATAAATAGAAGACTTCCAAATTGGAAAGGAAGAAGTAAAACTCACTATTTGCAGATGACATGATAAATATATATAGAAAACCCTGAAGCCTCCATCAAAAAACTAGTATGACTAATAAAATATAGAACTAATATAAACAAATTTAGTGATGTTGCAGGTTATAAAATCAATACTCAAAATCCGTTGTGTTTCTATACACTAAAAACAAATTATCAGAAAGAGAAATTAAGAAAATCCCATTTACAATTGTATCAGAAGGGAATAAATTTAACCAGGGATATATATTGAAAAATACCAGACATTAAGAAAAGAAATTGAAGGAGACACATGTAAATGGAGAACTATTCCATGTTTATGGATAAGAACACGTAATATTATGTCCATATTATCCAATGTAATCTACAAATTCAGTGTAATCCCTATCAAAATTACAATGGTATTTTTCATAGAATAAACAATCTTAACATTTATATTGCAAAACATCCTGAATAACCAAAACAATCTTGGGGAAAAAAAAAAGCTGGAGTAATCACACTCTCTGATTTCAAACTATTACAGAGCTATAGCAATTAAAACAGTATGGTATTGGTATTAAAAACAGACACATAGGTCAATGAAAAAGAATGGAGGGTCCAGAAATAAACCCGTGTATATATTATCAATTAATTTACAATAAAGCCAAAAATATACAGTACAAAAAGGAGTCTCTTCAATAAATTGTGTTGGGAAAACTGGACAGACACATGGAAGAGAATGAAACAGGACCACTATCTTACACTAATACGCAAAAATTAACTCAGAATGGTATAGACTTGAACATAAGGCCTGAACTACACAACTCCTAGAAGAAAACATAGGTGGTGAGCTCCTTCATATAGGTCTCAGCAATGATTTTTTAAATTTGACAACAAAAGTGAAACCTACAAAAGCAAACATATGTGGGACTATATCAAACTAAACCGCATAGCAAAGGAAACCAAAAAGACAAGAAATAACAGGTGTTGATGAGGATGTGGAGAAAAGGGAACCCTTATGCACTGTCTGTGGGAATGTAAATTGGTGCTACCACTATGGAAAACTGTATTGGAGGTTCCTCAAAAAATGAAAAGTAGAGTTACCACTGTGCTGTTGTGTTAGTCACTCAGTCATACCTAATGCTTTGTGACCTCATGGGCTGTAGCCTGCCAGGCTCCTCTGTCTATGGCATTCTCCAGGCAATAATATTGGAGTGGGTTGCCATTTCCTCCTCCACGGGATCTTCCCAACCCAGAGATCAAACCCTAGCCTCCCATATTGCAGGCAGATTCTTTACCGTTTGATCCGCCAGGGATTCCCATATGATCCAGCAGTTCTACATTTGGATTTTTATCCAAAGAAAACAGAAATGCTAGCTTGAAAGTGTGTCTCACTCCCATGTTCATTACAGCTTTATTTACAATAGCCAAGGTATGGAAGCAACCTGTGTCCATTGATGGCTGAATGGATAAAGATGATGTGGTGGATAGATAGATATACACAGTGGAACATTATTCAGCCATTAAAAAAAACCCAAAACCTTGCCATTTGTGACCACATGGATAGACCTCAAGTGCACTGTATTAGGTCAGAGAAGGGGGCAATTACTGTATGATCTTTATTGCATGTGAAATTAAAAAAAAAAAAAAACTCAAACCAAACAACCCCTAAACTTCTGCATATGGAGAATAGATTGGTGGTTGTCAGGGGTGAGGGGTGGAAGAAATCAGTCAAGGGGGTCAAAAAGGTAAAAAAAAATATATATATATATATTTAACTAAAAAGAAGATGGTTCACAGATTTGGAAAATTAAAAAAAAAAAAAAAAAAAAGAAAGGCAGTGTCCTATCCATGTTCCTTGTGTAGATGGAGAAAAGGAGGCAAAAGGACTGACCTGTTCCACTTAAAGGGACTTCCCAGCACCCTCTCACCTCTGTGTATATTACTGACCAGAACTGAGAGTCACATGGCTACTGCCAGGAAGGCCGAAAGCATCTTTTAGCTGGATTGCAGTGCGCTCACTAAAAATGGGGATTGCTCCATTTGAGAGAAAAGGGATAAATAAATCAATTATTTAGGAGGCAACTAGTAGATCCTACCATAGAAATACAAAGATGATCAAAGAAAAGGTGCATTTTTTTCCTACTATACAAGGGAGATTCTGGTGAGAGTATACTTGTGAAAGAATTGTCTTTGAAGGTGAGAGACTATGGGGAATGGACCACTGATAAGTGGTTTGCCTTTTTATCCACTGTGCAGATTTGTTGCAAAGTGTGGTGTGGACTCGAAATTTGATGGATAAAGATGGAAAGTTTCTGAGTTCTGAACAAAATAGGAGGCACAGGCACCAGATAGGTAGTGAGAGAGAAAGCTGTTAGAAGTTTATGGAAAGAAGAGAAAGTAAACTTCTTGAAGTTTTGACAGTTGAAAGAATGAGTGTACCAGGGAAGCAGAGGAAGGTTGTCTTTTTTAAATTCTAAGATTAAATGTTTAAATGATGGGAAGTTTAGATTTCAGTAGAGCAAGTTACTGCTAAAAATCTAACCTACCATCAAGTGTGCATTACTGATAAGGGCTCTGCAGAAATCACATGGAAGTGAAAGGGAGAAGTGTGAAATTTCAGTTCACTTTTCCCCCCATCTGGTAATGCTAATAATATTGAACGTGATTGAGTAAGATGATACTTTGCACCCCATTTAGGTGCTTCTCTTCACACTACATTTGCATCTTTTGAATTTGTGTCAGTACAAATTATCTAATTTTACAGAAGAAATCAGAAGATGCTGTAAGTAAGGAAATATCCTCATATTTAGAATATGTACATCTATTCAACTGAAGCTAAAGTCTTCCTGAGGATTGCAGTGGGAAAATTTATTTTCATATTAATTTTGATTAAGATCAATGAAAACATATAAAATACTAAATTGTATGGTTTAATTTATACCAAAAAAAAAATATTGAGTTGTATGGTTTAATTTATACCAAAAATAGCAGTCAAAAGGCTTAATTCTTGGAGGAACCCCAAAATAGCATTTCATAAAATTGGAATTTTGTGAGTTTTCAAAACAGTATTCTGGCAGTCCTGTTTTGCAAAATGTAGGGTAGAGGAAACAAAATGTTTTTAAACTTAAGTAGGTTTTTTTTCCCTCCCTATTAAGCTACTTTTTGTTACAAATAATCTCTAGTCTTGTTGATTTGCTTTACTCATGATGTATTTAAACCACATTACAATAATATAATTTATATTAAGCATAAAATATTTAAATATTCTAAATATGTAAATGTAAAATATGTTAGAAATTAAATTATGTTAAAATAATATCACTTTCTAAGTATATGCAGTAAATAGATTTAATAAACTAGAACTTTATTAGAGATTTCTCTGTGGAGCATTTAAAATGATTAAGAACCTGTTTTTATCCTAAGGGAGAAAGTGTTCTGTTGACTGTGAGTCAGCAAGGTGTTTGTGCTCCATTTTGACAGTATTCTCTATCTCTGGCCTTAACACGGAATTAAATCTTTCTTAGTGCAGTGTTCTAGGCAACCATTCCCAATAGACTGAAGTTGACGTACAAATAAAACCGATTGTTATCCAAAGACCAGAAGATCATAGTGCGTCAAAGACATGCTTAGATTTAGTTCTCAAACTTTAGATTTAGTTCTCAAGTTATTTTTTTAAACAGTACTATTTTCATTAACAGAATGAGGAAGGGAGATATACACTCGTTTACCCTTTAACATCTGTATTTTGTTTGGGACATCCTACCTTTGACATCCGGGACAAGGATAAGCAAGTCTCTGTGGGTTGAAAAGGCTTGAGCCTACTATATGAGGTGAACCAGAAGAGGGTGTTTCACAGGGCTCCTTCATCCTGGTGCAAACACACACAATTCAGAGAAGGACTCAGGACACGTGGAACACACAGAAAGAATGCATGTTTTTGAAAGAAACAGATAAATATATTGACATCCCGTCACATAATTAAAGACTTTTTTTAATTTTAAAAAATAGAAGTATTTTATACACACACACGTATATATAGAGAGTTGTTATAGAAATTATTTAACTATATGCAGAGTACATCATAGAAACACTGGGCTGGAAGAAGCACAATCTGGAATCAAGATTGCCGGGAGAAATATCAATAACCTCAGATATGCAGATGACACCACCCTTATGGCAGAAAGTGAAGAGGAACTAAGAAGTCTCTTGATGAAAGTGAAAGAGGAGAGTGAAAAAGTTGGCTTAAAGCTCAACATTCAGAAAACAAAGATCATGGCATCTGGTCCCATCCCTTCATGGGAAATAGATGGGGAAACAGTGGAAACAGTGTCTGACTTTATTTTTGGGGGCTCCAAAATCATGGCAGATGGTGAAATTAAAAGATGCTTACTCCTTGGAAGGAAAGTTATAACTAACCTAGATAGCATATTAAAAAGCAGAGATATTACTTTGACAACAAAGGTCCGTCTAGTCAAGGCTGTGGTTTTTCCAGTAGTCATGTATGGATGTGAGAGTTGGACTGTGAAGAAAGCTGAACTCTGAAGAATTGATGCTTTTGAGCTGTGGTTAAGGAAAAGACTCTTGAGAGTCCCTTGGACTGCAAGGAGATCCAACCAGTCCATTCTAAAGGAGATCAGTCCTGGGTATTCATTGGAAGGACTGATGCTGAGGCTGAAACTCCAATACTTTGGCCACCTCATGCGAAGAGTTGACTCATTGGAAAAGACCCTGATGCTGGGAGGGATTGGGGGCAGGAGGAGAAGGGGACGACAGAGGATGAGATGGCTGGATGGCATCACCGACTCAATGGACATGAGTTTGGGTGGACTCCGGGAGTTGGTGATGGACAGGGAGGCCTGGCGTGCTGCAATTCATGGGGTCGCGAAGAGTCGGACACAACTGAGTGACTGAACTGAACTGTATAGAAATTATTAGTGTAGCTCAGTAAATTATGTTACAATACCACACATCAGGAAGTAGAACATTGCCAGCCTCTTGTAGACCTTCTCATGCTTAGAGCCCATTCATACTGTCCATAGATCACCAGCGTCCTGACTTCTAATGTCACCAATTAACCTTCCTAGTTCTTAACTTTATCTAATGGAATCAAGTAATTTATGTTAAACTTCTTTCTCCCATTAGGTTTGTGCACTTTGTAAGTATTGTTGCATCTGTATTGTTACAGGTAGCTGTCAGTCCTTTGTTTTCATTACTGTATTCAGACATACCATATCTAGTTTTTCTTTCTACTGTTGCTGGACGTTTGGAGTGTTTCTGTGTTTTTGCTTTGTTTTGTTTTTTTTCCTTTTATGAACAATGCTGAGCACTCTTGTACATTGTTTTGTTTCATGTCTGTGTCTGGGAATTGGGTTGCAGTGTCGTAGGATAATGTGTATGCTCAACTGTAGTAGATACAGCAAACCAGTTACCCAAGTAGTGGCCCCACCAGCCACTGTATTCGTTTATGTTGCTCCAAATTCTTGCCAGTATTTGACATCTGCAGTCTTTTAAATTTTACCCATTTTAGCCACGGTTGTGTCCCATTGTGATTTATATTGCAGTTCCCTGATTAGAACCAGACTTTCAGAATTTCGCTGAGTGGGGAAAATCAATGAGACAATAGGAAAAGTTTCTAATTAGGCAAGCTCTGTGTGCATGCATGCACATTTCCTGAAATCAGATCCAGAGAGCAGTGTGACCTGAGTAAGCTGTCTAGTCTTCCAGAGCATGATTTTCTTATATATTTTTTCTGTGGGCTGGATTATGGTCTGTTCTAACTTTAACAGGCTATGATTTTAACCAAGTGAAATTGGTTAAACCAAGTAAAAAAATAAAAGTCCTGAGAGCTCTTCTAACATATGTGAGATTCTTCTCTTTGGTATTAAGAAACCAGTTGCCACATCTGGACCCTTCGTGCATGCTTTTAAATTCCCATAATGGAAACAGTTATCTGTAAGTTAGAACTAGAATTCCACTAAGAGCTATGTATTATTTCTAAATATTAAGAGGTGGGAGAATTGCAGTCACAAGGGATTCTGGAGTGAATCATGTCAGAATTATCTAAGTTATGAGTTGAAGGAAATTGATAGATAGAAATGACCACAGCTGACCACGAAACACATTTGTTGAGGTAAAAATTTACCGTACATATATATTACAGTAAGTCTTACCAGTGCTAATAAGAATTCTGTCATTTGAGTATTGGTTTAAAGAATCATCTAAAAGAGGAAGTTGGAGAGTGGCTAAAGCTTGCCTTTGGAAAAGAACCAAAAAAAAAGATCCATTGGTAACTTTATAAAATATGAATGTGTACGTGTAGAAGTTTTCTTAGCAGAAAAAATATGTGTGATATGTCATATGTGTTCCAGAAGATTTGAGAAGTCAGGACTTTGTAGGGGGGCGTAAAATGTGTGAACTGAAGCCCATATTATAAATATTAAGGGAAGGTGACTGAAAAAAGATTTATGTTGAATCTTCATTGTTTTATTTTTTTTAATCATATATCTCCTATAGATTAAAGCTGTTGATCCAACACAGATTTGTTTAGATTTGAAGTAAATATTATTGGTTTCTCTGTTGTGATTTCTTTCCTTGTTTATTGAGAAGGATTGGCACCTGGCTCTTATTCTCAGGAGGTCCTTAGGACTTTGAGATGAAACATAAAAATCTCTATAGTGGTGTGAGCCCTTTTGTTTCTTTTGAGAATGAATGCAGTTCTTTTAACTACAGTCTGGTGAAGAACACTCTTTTTGCACCTTAACACATGACTGCAAAAAAGGGAAGCTGGTATCATCAACTTCTCCTTTTTGGTTGCCAGAGCAGACTTTTCTTTAAAAAGAATCACCAGTCCTAAGAAGTTAATAAATTGACTGAAACGGTGTATTTACCTAGGAAATGGAGGTGTTTCCTTCCTTTCCTAGGGCGATTGGTTGGTGGGTGTTGGTGGAAGGGAAAGCAGTTTATAGAAGGAAAGGAGTAGAAAACATGTTCTCTCTCTCCACCCGTCCCTCCCTCCCTTCCTTAAAATGCGATATATCTACTTCTGATGTCACATGTCTGAAAATACCTGGTTGAATTTTTTTCCTCTTGAGGAGAAAAGCTTCAGTAGCTTTGAATTCACTGTTGTGATTTTCTTCGCCTAAGGTGTTGCCATGGAACGGAGGTAGGGGTAAAAATTCATGTCTTAACCCAAGGGGATCTGAACAAAGAGCAGCCACCCTTTCTTCTCTCTGGTGATTTTGCCCACGTGACTGAAAACGAGTGTGGTTTACAACTGAATGTGAGTGAACGCTTTCTGTTTGTTTTAGGAACTAAAATTTATTTTACGAGCTAAAATAAAGATACAGCTCCAGGGAGCTCTGTCCCTCACTGCCCCCGTATGTAAACCACTGTCCTGAACGTGAACTTTCTTACCCTTGGTCCCAAACTCCGTCCCTAGTTCTGTGTAGTTTTTGCTCCCTGTTTGCAACCTAAATGCACATCCTGTTGGTCCTACCTGCCAAATCTGTCCTTTCCCCTCTGCCTCTGCTGTCACCACGCAGGTCCCAGCTCCTACTCTTTCTTCTCTGGGTGATAGCAGCCTCTGAATTGTACCCCCGGCTCCCATTCCTGCCCACCTGCAGTCTCTTCTCCACACTGTAGCCGAGGTGAAGGATGTCAGACCGTGTCAGCCCGCCATGCCCCACCACACCCTCCAAGGCTGATCTTGCCCTCACTCTCCAACTGCAACCACTCTCCCTCTTTGTAGATTTCAGCCACAGTAGTTGCCTTTCCCCTGACTGAACAGTTGAGCTCCTTCTTAACTCAGAGTAACTGCACTTGCTTTTCCTCTGCCTCAAACATTTTCTCAAATCTTCACACAGTTGGCTCCTCCTTGGCATTCAGGTCTCAGCCCAAAGGTTGTGTCATTAGACATATCTTCCCTGACCTATCGCTGTGCTTCCTCCACTCATTGTTTCTCATTAAACAGCTTTGTTTCTGTGATGCCTTTCATCAGTAAGTCTGTTGTTCAGTCACTCAGTCATGTCTGACTCTCTGCGACCCTATGGACGGCAGCCTACCAGGCCTCCCTGTCCATCACCAGCTCCTGGAGCTTACTCAAACTCATGTCCATTGAGTCAGTGATGCCATCCAACCATCTCATCTTCTGTCATCCCCTTTTCTACCTGCCTTCAATCTTTCCCAGCATCAGGGTCTTTTCCAATGAGTCAGTTCTTCGCACCAGATGGCCAAAGTATTGGAGTTTCAGCTCAGCATCCGTCCTTCCAATGAATAATCAGGACTGATTTCCTTTAGGATTGACTGGTTGGATCTCCTTGCAGTCCAAGGGACTCTCCAAGAGTCTTCTCCAGCACCACAGTTCAAAAGCATCAATTCTTCAGCTCTCAGCCATCTTTATAGTCCAACTCTCTTCTATTTGATTGGTATATTAAACTACTATAATTGTCCGCTTATTTTTGCATTCCCTACTAGAATGCCAGCTCCTAAAGAGAAAGAACTTCACGTGCCCTGTTTATAGCTCTCTGTCCTATAAGAACAAATGAATAATCTCAAGTAGGTTACCCTTTATCTATATAAGTATGTGTGTCATGTACTAGCCATTATAAATGTTTATTTTTTTTTCTTACCTTTGACCTTATGGCAGGAATCTCTTCTCACTCATTTGGTAATAAGATGCTGGCTTGTGAATTCTTCTGTATTTCATCTTTATGCTTTTTTTCTAGGTGCCAACATTTTTTCCTTTACTACCAGAGTCTCTAATCTCTTCTATGGCAGGGGATCATACTTTAATGCAGAATTATATCCCTCAAGAGCTTTGCATACAGAGGCTATTAAGAATCCGTTGGATGACAAAGGATAGAACATAAAGGCGAGAATAGAAAACTTTAAAGAAGAGAATGTTATGATTTCAAGATGTGACCCTGGAGGAGAAGAACACAGTTTGATAAGATGGGAAGCGCTCAGCAATCCTGACTACAGTGCTACAATGTAAAATCAACTGAATGAGAACAAAACAAGTTTTATAAAGAAATCTTAATGCTCACGTTGGCAGCACATATATTAATACTAAAAATGGAATGATACAGAGAAGATTAGCATGGCTCCTGCACAAGGATGACATGAGGGGAAAAAGGTATCTTAGAAATCTTAAAGGAAAGGCACAGTACCTTTCTATGAGCCTGGTTCTGGGAGGGGGTAGGGGTGGGGTACCAGTTGTTTAATATGAATAATGGAAAGGGAGAGGGGAATGAGAGGGTACAGAAATCACTCTATGATGCATGGATCCATACAGCATTTGGAAATACTAGGAACATTTCATCTAGAGGGGGATTGGATTGCTGCTTCAAATAGTTGAAGGGATGTCAAGAGGAACCAGAGATCAAATTGCCAACATCCGTTGGAAATCATGGAAAACGCAAGAGAGTTCCAGAAAAAAATCTACTTCTGCTTCATTACACCAAAACCTTTGACTGTATGGGTCACAACAAACTGGAAAATTCTGAAAGAGATGGGAATACCAGACCACCTGACTTGCGTCTTGAGAAAACCTATATGCAGGTCAGGAAGCAACAGTTAGAACTGGACATGGAACAACAGACTGGTTCCAAATAGGAAAAGGAGTACATCAAGGCTGTATATTATCACCCTGCTTATTTAACTTATATGCAGAGTACATCATGTGAAATGGCAGTCTGGATGAAGCACAAGCTGGAATCAAGATTGCCAGGAGAAATACCAGTCACCTCAGATATACAGATGACACCACCCTTACGGCAGAAAGTGAAGAAGAACTAAAAAGCCTCGTGATGAAAGTGAAAGAGGAGAGTGAAAAAGTTGGCTTGAAACTCAACATTCAGAAAACGAGGATCATGGCATCTGGTCCCATCACTTCATGGGAAATAGATGGGTAAGCAATGGAAGCAGTGACAGACTTTATCTTTTTGGGCTCCAAAATCATTGGAGATGGTGACTACAGCTATGAAATTAAAAGACGCTTACTCCTTGGAAGAAAAGCTATGACCAACCTATACAGCATATTCAAAAGCAGAGACATTACTTTGCCAACAAAGGTTCGTCTAGTCAAGACTATGGGTTTTCCAGTAGTCATGTATGGATGTGAAAGTTGGACTATAAAGAAAGCTGAGCATCAAAGAATTGATGCTTTTGAACTGTGGTGTTGAAGACTCTTGAGAGTCCCTTGGACAGCAAGGAGATCCAACCAGTCAATTCTAAAGGAAATCAACCCTGAATATTCATTGGAAGGACTGATGCTGATGCTAAAGCTCCAATATTTTGGCCACCTGATGCAAAGAACTGACTCATTAGATGCTGGAAACGGTTGAAGGTGGGAGGAGAAGGGGATGACAGAGGATGAGATGGTTGGATGGCATCGCTGACTCAATGGACATGAGTTTGAGCAAGCTCTGGGAGTTGGTGATGAACAGGGAAGCTTGGCATGCTGCCATCCATGGGGTCTCAAAGAGTCGGACACGATTGAGTGACTGAACTGAACTGAAGTGTCAAGTGGAAGAGGATCTCCTTTCCTTTTGTATGATATTAAGGAGAGTAATTAAGAGTTGAGTAGAAGGAATTGCAGTGATTATGAGTGGTCCTTCCTGCAAGGTTTTCTGAGGTTGCTGTGGACTGGTACATGTTACTCATTCATCCAGGTGTTTGAGCGTACATCAAAGATACTTGACAAGTATCTTAATTTATTCATTTTTTTTTTTTTTTTTCCTCTCTTGTAAGCTGTGTCAAATTCCTTGTTATGGACTGAATTGTGTTCCCCTATTCATTTGTTGAAGTCCTAATCTGCAGTATGACTGAATTTGAAGATAGGGCCTTTGGAAAGGTAATTAAGGTTAAAATAGGTCATAAGGGTAGTGTCCTAATCCGGTGTGACTGTTGTCCATATGTGAAGGGGAGAAACACCAGGGATGCTCAGGCACAGAGAGAAGGCCACATGAGGATATAGCATGAAGAAGGCCATGTGCAAGCCAAGAAGAAGCCTCAGGAAAAGCCCACCCCACTGGCACCTTGACCATAGGCTTCCAGCCTCCATCCAGAACTGCGAGAAAATAAAATTCTGTTGTTTTAAGCCGCCACTCTATGCTATTTTGTTATGGCAGCCCTCGCAAACTAAACACAGCCCTGCATTCCGTGGCATATTGCACTGGGATTTAAAGTGACAGGAAACCCAGATAATGCTGAAGTTGGCTTTTGAATCCCAAGATTCTACACTTTGTTGTAATGTATTGTATTTTGAAAGTAATGCGGGTTAGTGTGCTTTAGGCAGGTATTGATATAGAATGAGAGAAGAGATATTTATATTAACTTCTTTGATTTTTATGAAAAACTCAAGATTCTGAAAGATGTTTTCATTTACTGAATAGCTCATTAGGAAGAGTAATTCATGGATAGTATAGAAATACCTTTATTAAATAGTCCTTTGTTATAAGGTTACTTCTGTTTGAAGTGATTACTGATAATGACCATAATGATAAGCCAACCCTGACAGAGTGACATTAGTTGATTTTTCAGCTCTTATCTACCAAAATCCCTAACTCAGGCTTTTACTCTGGGTAGAACTAGACTTTTGAGCATGTAAATAAATGGAACTTGGATACACAGATAAGAGAATGTTTTCATCTAGGTATCATTACACTGGGTATTTTCTCTATATAGATCTCGGAAGGATTCATTTGTAAAAACAGCATGAGTGGTAAGTTCCCCCAGTGTTAAACTTATAATCTTAGGATAAAGTCTCCATGAACAGAGGTTTGGTAAGTGCTGTATGGCACAGTCATGTACTAGAGGACGCACAGTATTGGGCTCAACTAGAGTTTTGGATTTGTCGAGTGGTTAAGATGAGTGGAGGGAGGGACTCAAGGACACAAGCAGGGGAGTAGAAGATGATGATGTTTAGGCTGGCTGCGGAGTGCAAGTTGGGTCAGGAGGCCAGTGAACCGAGGGGGAGGTTGTGTGAGGGAAAGTGGCAAAGAGGCAGGACCGAAGGGCCCTAGGTCCTGGGAGTTGTCAGAGGTTTGTTGGGATCAGGGTACCAGTCAGAGAGTGCTAGGCATACAGGAGGTGGTGATTTGTAAGTTGTGTCTATGAAACTAAGGTTATGGAACAGTTAACAGTTGTTGGTAATAAGAAGGCATTCGGTTAGATCTTGGAGTGTGTGATTTTGAGAGGATAGAGGATAAGCTCATTTGGAAAGAAACATACAAAGAACTGGGGCTTCTCTGTGGCTCAGCTGATAAAGAATCTGCCTGCAATGAGGGAGACCTGGGTTCGATGCCTCAGTTGGGAAGATCCCCTGGAAAAGGGAAAGGCTACCCACTCCAGTATTCTGGCCTAGAGAATTTCATGAACTATATAGTTCATGGGATTGCAAGGAGTCGGACACAACCGAGCAACTTTCACTTTCATACAAAGAACTGAGGCCAGGATTGTTGTTCAGTCCCTCAGTCGTGTCTGACTCTTTGCCACCCCATGGACTGCAGCCTGCCAGGCCAGGATGGTGGCAGGGTTATCAGCATGGGTACTGAGATCACCAGGAGCTGAGAGAGAGGAGTCGAGTGACAGTGAACCTGTAGCTAAAACCATCAGAAAGTCTGGAGTGTGACCTGAACAACCCAGAGTGACACCCACTGTTTCTGGGGCTCTTGCTTTCTGTGCATCTATCCTGACCTGTCATTTTTTATTCATTGCAGAAAAGAATTCTAAATTCTTTTTCTTCCCTAAGTTCCTCTGGTTTCTGCTTCATTGGTGCATATTATCTGGCCCTCTTGCCTAGGAGCTCTTTTGTGATCTTTCTTTAAAATTGCAGTTGCTTCACTGAGTTAAAAAAAAAAAAATTCAGTGCTATTTTGGGTTATAATTTTCACCTTATCCACTTCTGTGGTTACATTTTTTTTTCCTGCTGCGTTTTCCTCATAGGGAGTTTTGCTGTTCTTTTCCACAGTTTTTTATAGTCTTCTGCATGGTTGCTATATCTGTTCTTTCTGTTGTTATTCAGTGGAGTGAGTGTGCTTTTCCTGGCTGTGAAGGGAGAGGGAGGAGCCAGACTCTACTCTAGGGCCCCTTCCTCTCTGTGCTGCCCTGAGGCACTGTTTCTTTCCCCCTCTGCCTCTCAGAACCTAGCCTGGTGTAGGAGGGCTTTCCCCTCCAGCCATGGTGTCCCCCCATCACTCCATTGACTCCCCAGTGTTCAGCTGCTTCTTTCTAAGGTGTCCCTTTCCTCTTAGGGAAAGGTGACACTTTAAGAGATGGGTAGCCTGGGGGCCCGAGGGTGGTCCCAGCCTCCGGTTTCCAGCTCCCCCAGCAGAGCCGCCCCTGTTCCTTCTCAGCGCTGCTCCTGGACCCCACCTCGGGGTGCAGTCACCGTCTTCTGCTGGTGGATACTTGCTGGTGACATTTGGAGCTCTGCCTCCCCTGTTCTCATCTGCAACACCCCCTCACTCCCTGTCCATACACGTGGCTTCTCACCCAGGATCTGCTCTTATCTGTTCCTTTTGGCCAAATGTACATATTTTTGAGGATTTTTTTGTTGTCTTGGTTTCTCTGAAAATATAACTTGTGTAGGTTTTCTTCCCCCACCCCCACTCTGTTCTTTATGGCTTGGGGAGGGAAGAAGAGGCAATAACATGTGAGTAGCAGGGTGTTGCAACTAAAACTGATCAGGAATTCAGACTGAGGTTAACAGTTGAGGAAGCACTGTCATACAAGCTGGAGGGGGATTCCTCACATGCCTAATACTGCAGCTGCTTTTGGAGCAAGGGGAGGCCATCAGCGGATGACAGGAAGGAAGCTCATCCAAGAGGTGAGGTGGGCCGAGGAGGCTGGAAGACCGGAAGGAGTAAGGTTTCCCCGCTGGCAAGCCCCCTGTCTTAGCTGTGTACACAGACCACCCTCTCAAGGGGCCGTGTTCTACTCTGGGCCTCTGTTAACTCCTGATTCTAGACTCCCTCCAACTAGGTCGGCTGGGCAGGCCCATGTGACAAGAGGTTAAGTCTGAACGTCTTTGCTAAGTCAGAGCTTGCAGTATTCTGGCCACCTTCGAATTCCAAAGTGCTGTTTAGATACAGTTTGCAAATGACTCGCTTTTGTACTTTGTTCATTTTTAAGAACCATGACTTCAGATTTAACTTTTTGTTAGTCTGCAGAAGCTGTAAAATGCCCGAAATTGCAACTCTGTGACACTGTGTGCCTTTCTTGAAATATCTGGGAAGAAAACCAATGAGGAATTTAAAATTAAATGTGTTCTAGATGAGAGACTGCTTCATGGAAGCAGGACTTGCCTGCGGGTGTTGGAGTGCCAGGAGGGCGAGCACAGTAAACCAGAGTGCTTGGCCCCGGCTGCACCGGCTTCACCTGCAGCTTCTCAGCTCAAGACTCATTCTTTAGAAGATCCTTCATTTTCCTCCCCACCATGCACATCAGTTCTTTCACTCATGAAGAAGATAAGCTCCCTGTTCAGGTCACAAGACAAAATATTGGGGAAAAAAGCCCATAATTATTTCAGTAGTTTTCTTTCAGATTTTCTAACAAGTTTTTCTACTTACCATGTGCTTTTTAGAATTACAGTATACTTTCTTGGTTTTGATATAAGAAAATAAACCTAGGTCACTTGATTTTTTTTTTTTTTCTTCAAACCTTTTTGTGTTCAGACTTATTTTCAACCAGCTGATGCAGGTATTTTTTCATGGTACATTATCTTTTGCACCTTGTACTGAGTAATGATTAGCCCAACCTGATTCTAACTCTGATTATCGTAAAGTTACCGGTAACAGCATCTTGTGTTCTTTTATTAGGTTGGTACAAAATTAATGCAGTTTCAGACAGTAAATTTTAATCATTATCTGTTCAGTTCAGTCACTTAGTCATGTCCAACTCTTTGCGACCCCTACAGCACTCCAGGCTTCCCTGGCCATCACCAACTCCCGAAGCTTACTCAAACTTATGTCCATCGAGTCGGTGATGCCATCCAACCGTCTCATCCTCTGTCGTCCCCTTCTCCTCCTGCCCTCAATCTTTCCCAGCATCAGGGTCTTTTCCAGTGAGTCAGTTATTTGCATCAGGTGGCCAAGGTATTGGAGTTTCAGCCTCAGCTTCAGTCCTTCCAATGAATATTCAGGACTGATTTCCTTTAGGATTGACTGGTTGGATCTCCTTGCAGTTATAACTAGTCTCAAACACATCTGTATTAATCAGAATAGGAACCATTACAATCAACCCATTCTTGCTTATTTGAGAAATAAGTTTGTGTATTCCTGTGGCATAAAAATTCGTGCTTCAAGTTTCAGCAAACTTTTGGAAAGCATTTTCTGCGTCCTGCTGGTTGTGAAAGCATTTTCCCTGCAAAAAGTTGTTGAGATGCCTGAAGAATTGGTAGTCGGTTGACGAGAGAGGCCAGGTGAATGTGCAGATGAGGCAAAACCGCGTAGCCCCATTCGTTCAACTTTTGAAATGTCGGTTGTGCAGTGTGTGGTCAGACATTGCTGTGGGCCCTTCTGTGGACCAGTGCTGACTGAAGGTGCTGCATCTTGCAGTGCGTCTCATCGATCTGCTGAGAACACTTCTCAGAGGTAACGGTTTCACCGGGATTCAGAAAGCTATAGTGGATCAGCTGGGCAGCAGACCACCAAACAATGACCATGACCTTTTTTTGGTGCAAGTTTGGCTTTGGGAAGTTTTTTGGAGCTTCTTCTCAGTTCAGCTACTTAGCTGGTCATCGCTGGCTGTTGTGTAAAATCCATTTTTTTGCCACACCTCACAATCAGGTTGAAAAATGGTTCATTGTTGTTGAGTAGAATAAGAGAAGACAACACTTCAAAATGATGATTTCTTTGATTTGCAGTCAGCTTATGAGGAACCCACTTATAGAGCTTCTTCACCTTTTCAATTTGCTTTGAATGCCGAATGACTGTGGAATGTAGATGCTGAGTTCTTCTGCAATTTCTCACGTAGTTGTAAGAGCATCACCTTTGATGATTGCTCTTAATTGGTCATTGTCAACTTCCGATGGCTGGCCACCGTGCTCATATTCAAAGCTTTCGTCTCCTTTGCAAAACTTCCCTAACCACTACTGCACTGGACGTTCATTAGCAGTTCATGGGCCAGGTTGTTGATGTTGCAAGTTGTCTCCACTGCTTTACAACCCATTTTGAACTTGAATTAAAAAATTGCTTGAATTTGCTCTTAGTCTTTGAGATGACTGAATGACATCACCGACTCAACGGACATGAGTTTGAGTAAACTCTGGGAGTTGGTGATGAACAGGGAGGCCTGGCGTGCTGCAGTTCATGGGGTCTCAAAGAGTCAGACGTGACTGAACTGAACTGAAAAATAAATATAAACAGCAAGTAATGCATTAGCAAAAAAGCACAAAGCAAGAAATGTCCATTAAAATGATATATAACATAACCACATTTATTTAAGAATGTATTCCAATATCAAACAGCAAAGTTCAACAGTGCAAAACCACAATTACTTTTGCACCAACCGAATAGAAATTTATGCCATTTTGCAATGTTTCTATATATACCGTCTTCTATAATAGTGATGCTTAAAAGCACCCTTTAAAATAGATGGTTTGATAGATGAGGAAAGCCTGGAGGCTAATACAGAGTTTGCTTTTATTTAGAGTTTGTTTAATATTTAGTAGGGTTTTTTCCTATTAATAGTTCAGTTTCTCACTTGTATGTAACTGCTAGACATGGTTACTGTCAGGTAATAGCTGACTTTCTTCTTAATTGGGGGTTATAACTATCTTGTCTTGATTTATATTTATCATTATCTCTACAATTCTCATAACTTTATCAGAGTTTATTAGATTTCAGTACCCTCCTACAGCGTGTTTCACATTAGTTAATATATGTTAATAAGAATATTCTTATTCTTCATTTTGTTGTAAGAACATCACCTTCAATGATTGCTCCTAATTGGTCATTGTCAACTTCCAATAGCTGGCCACTGTGCTCATCTATGACTTCCAGAAGAAAAACATTAAGTCTCTTCATACTATTCTCTCTCATTTAGTAAGCTCTTTCTGTTTCCAGTACAAAGCCCTTACGTACATTGCCCCGAGTTGAGGTTCCTGATGACTGAGGAAGAGGTGATTTTCCGTCCACTTAACTGTGAGGCAGTTATAGCTTGGAGAGATGAGATCACTTGCCCAAGGTCAGCAGCCAGGAACGAGTGAGATCAGGTTTCCAAATCAAGCTGTCTGGCTCCCAGACTGCTTGCTGATCAGTGTTAAACTCGTCTTCCTCTGTGTGATGTTGGTGAGACTTGAGTCAGAATCTCTAAACCACTTGCCCATGTGTTTTAATAACCGTTATTTTTTTTTTCCACGATTGACAGTTTCAGCTGAGTTATTTCCGATTGAGCAACAGAGCTATTTTGTGTTAAAAGAGCAGGTGGTTGTATTCTGTTCTCCGTTATTTGGAGACATTTCTTTGAAGGTGGTCTGTGTGCCTTTGGGGGCTAACTCAGGGTGTCCCCAAAGCCTGGCCACTCTCACTGGTCAGACAGTGTCCTCCCTGGTCCCCTGGGAATTCTGACAGGTGGTAACAGTGCACAGCCTCTGATAGCATGCCTATAGTTGTACTGACAGGAAAAAAAAAAACAACAAAAACCTTTTGCTATGAAGCAGGTTTTTCCTTAGGTCATCCGCTAGATGGCAGCAGACTCTTACGGAACACAGTGGGTGTTTGGTACAGAAAAGAATGAAGAGGCAGAAAGGACATGGTTTGAGTTTTGTATAAATAATAATGCACTTTTCCTGGATGTGTAGGAAATGGTGTTCTCCTTATGTTATGAAAAATGTAATATACTTTAATGTTACCTCTCTAGTAGTAATAGTGCAAAGAGTTGTAGATTGTGAATAATGCAAAAATAATGTGCTCGTTGTATTCTTGTAGTGCTGCATCTTGATTTAATCCTATCTCAGTGTATTAGGTGAGTTTTTCTTCAAGTAACTGTTTATGGCTATGGAAAGAATTAATTCCGTAATTTTCATGTTTCACAAGGGTTTTTTTTTTTTTTCCTTTCAAATTAGACATTTGCCAGTAAAAATGAATATGACTACTTCAAAAATTCACAATACCCCAGGCAAGGTAATGAAATGAAATTTACTAGACACGACTTGGGAGAAGCTAGGAATGATTATCAGTTATTTTAGATCACTATCCTGTTTGTTACTTACCTAGAAACCTCTTTTTTGTCTCTCTGTCTCTAAACCAATTTTTTTTTGTAAAGAGTTTTGAACATGTCAACATGAGTAAGGCAAAACATCATATGAGCCACCATCCTAAAACGAGGAGACAGATAGTCATAAACTGGAGAGTAATAAAATAGATTGGTAACGATACATCAGTTACTCTGCAAAAATCTTCATCCAATAAAATGAAAAAGTAACCATAATTGTTTCTAAATTAACGTGAGAAGAGCAGCAGTTAAAAATAATAACTGACACACACCAGCACCTTTAATGTACCGGTATCATTTTGCCGTTGTTCAGTCTCTCAGTCATGTCTGACTTTTTGCGACCCATGGACTGCACCTCGCCAGGTTTCCCCATCCTTCACCATCTCCTGGAGCTTGCTCAAACTCATGTCCATTGAGTCGGTGATGCCATCCAACCATCTCATCGTCTGCTGTCCCCTTCTTCTCCTGCCTTCAATCTTTCCCAGAATCAGGGTCTTTTCTGATGAGTCAGTTCTTCACATCAGGTGGCCAAAGTATTGGAGTTTCAGCTTCAGCATCAGTCCTTCCAATGAATATTCAGGGCTGATTTCCTTTAGGATGAACTGGTTGGATCTCCTTGCAGTCCAAGGGACTCTCAAGAGTCTTCTCCAACACCGCAGTTCAAAAGCATCAGTTCTTCAGCATTTACTCTTCTTTACGGTCCAACTCTAACATCATGATTACTGGAAAAACCATAGCTTTGACTATACGGACCTTTGTTGGCAAAGTAATGTCTCTGCTCTTTAATATGCTGTCCAGGTTTGTCATAGTTTTTCTTCCAAGGACCAAGCGTCTTTTAATTTCATGGCTGAAGTCACCATCTGCAGTGATTTTGGAGCCCAAGAAGATAAAGTCTGTCGATATCTATTTGCATGAAGTGATGGGACTAGATGCCATGATCTTAGTTTTTTGAATGTTGAGTTTTAAGCTGGCTTTTTCAGTCTCCTCTTTCACCTTCAAGAGGCTCTTTAGTTCCTCTTTGCTTTCTGCCAGAGGGTGGCGTATTCTTTCTGAAAATTGCAGAAGTTCAACTTCTTATACATGAGTGCTCAGTGGAAGACTTGCAGCACTGCTCAATTTTGTGTGAAATAGACTTAGTAACATAGTGTGTACTTAGTACACTCAAGTACCATACTGAACTCAGTTATGATTACAAAGTTTTAGTAGTTTTTACTAATTTAGGACAAGGATCAGCCTATTTTTACTATAAATGGCCAAATAGTAAACATTTTAGGCTTTGCAACACACATACGGTCTCTTGTGTATTCATCATCGTTGTTTTGGTTTTTTTAACCTTTTCAAAATGTAACAACCATTCTTAGCTGGAGGGCTGTATCAAAGGAGGCTGAAAGCCCCCACAGGCCATATATGCCTGACACTGATGTAAGAGGGTGATGCTGGTCTTAGGTAATGTGATGTCTATGGAATCTTGCTCATACAGCCTGAAGAAAGGACAGGTGTTTATTTCCTCATTAGCTTCAGCAGGGCAGAAGGCTCCTTGTGGTCCATGGGAGGCCTTGAAATGTGCTTCGAACACCACTTGAAACACCAGAGCATCTCAGCTCAACTCCTTCAATTTTGCACACTTATTTTTCCTTTCTTTGCTTTGGCAGCTATCATACCTGCATTATGAAATAATCTTTTTTAAAAGTCTTTTACTCTTAGCCCTTTTAGTGCTCTGAAAAATACTGTTTGAGAAACTAAGGCGTCTACATTCTAATCCTAACTCTTCTACTTAAAAATAGCCATAGTTTCTTGAACAAATCAGTTATTCTGTCTGGTTTTCAACTTCATGTGTGTAATAAAATTGAACTAATACCATATAATGTTTCTCCTAAATTTGATTCAGTAACTTCAGATGTGTGTTTCCATAGGCTCTTCATCACCCAATCAGATGATACCTTCACTTGTTCCTCAAGTTTGTGTGCTTAGTCACTCAGTTGTGTCTGACTCTTTGCAACCCCATAGACTGTAGCTTGCCAGGCTCCTCTGCCCATGGAATTTTCCAGACAAGAATAATGGAGCCTGTTGCCATTTTCTCCTCCAGGGGATCTTCCCCACCTGGGGATCAAACCTGCATTTTGTGCATCTCCTGCATTGGCAGGTGAATCCTTCACCAATGTAGCACCTAGGAAGCCTGCTCCTCAAGTTTAGAGCTGTACAGATTAAAGAAGCAGGAATGATTGTCGATGTCCAGAAATCCTGGTAGATAGTAGGTACCCAGACCATGTTGAATGAATAAATAATAAAGGGACATACTCTTAACTTTTTTCTTATATATGCCTTGTGTTTTAGAAATACATAAGACTTATTATATAAGATTCAGTCTTTCTGATGCTGTTTTGTACCTCAGTTTAAAAATATTCATTGAGTGTCAAGAGACCCTGATAATGAGATCTGGTAATGAACAGTGAATGCCTAGTTCTTTCCTTTAGGAGTTTATTTACCCTTGTGGTTGGGGGAACCAGTTGATAATCTGAACATCAAGTTATGTCTTAAGTACAATATGGAGGTTCGAATCTCCAAAGTAAAGTGTCTGGTATCTTGCACTTCAAAAATAATACAAATGCCTCCTCCATTAAGGCTTTTTGGATTGTCCTTCAGTAGAATGCCTATACATAGGTCCTTGTTTGAAACATTATGAGAGCATTTATACTATGTATTGATACTTTTTTCCCCTCCTTTTCTAGATTGCATACTGCTTGAGTGTAGGAGGCCTTATTTTACATTTGCATTCATGAAAAACATCGAGCACTCAGTTAATTAAATGCACTCTATTAGGCAAAGCTGAATGGTTGCCTTTCTAAGAAACTTCATTTTATGAGATACTATGTTATTCAAATTATTGTTTTAGAGTGAAAAGAAAGTTGTCAGCTAAAGCCTTTGACTTGTAAGCAACTTTGGTATTTATGGAACCTCAATAGCATTAAGTCAGTCTAGATTTAAGTATAAGTAGCTAAGCTAGTTTTCAGAGAAGGCAATGGCACCCCACTCCAGTACTCTTGCCTGGAAAATCCCATGGATGGAGGAGCCTGGTAGGCTGCAGTCCATGGGGTCGCTAAGAGTCGGACACGACTGAACGACTTCACTTTCACTCTTCCCTTTCATGCATTGGAGAAGGAAATGGCAACCCACTCCAGTGTTCTTGCCTGGAGAATCCCAGGGACGGTGGAGCCTGGTGGGCTGCCGTCTATGGGGTCGCACAGAGTGGGACACGACTGAAGTGACTTAGCAGCAAGCTAGTTCTGTGAGTCGGGTCTTTCTTTTCTTGTGATTGTTGCTGGGACTCTGTCATTATTAATCACCTGCATTACTCATAATGGAGGTCAGCAATGCTCAAGGACTCAGAATGGTTTTGTGACTAAACTGTTCAGTTTGTTCCCCCTCAGGACTGGTTCTGTAATGATACTTCCCAGTGGTGATACTATAAACCAAGAAGATCCAATGTCATAAGAATTTAGGGTATCAGATGGCCAAAAATATCCATTATAATTCATCTCTTTTGTTTTCTATACTGAACAGATTTCTCCTTTTTTTTCATATTTAAGCTTGAAAAAGTTAAAGAGCCCCATTTAGCATGGTACTGCTATTGCTCATACAACCCCAACTCCTCTCCCATCTCCACTGCCAGGTGGAACCAAGACACGTCTGTTTCCTGCTTCCAGTGCCAGGTCTGTTTGGTGATTTCCAGTCTATGCCTCCTCTGATTTAGCAAGATGGGGGGTCACAGTATTTCCTTAGTCTGTGGACCAGAGTTTCAGTGTAACTGCTAACAACATGCCCCTATAAAACAGTGGAGAATAGAGATAGGGAAGGAAACAAATAGTTAAAATATCTACATTACAGAGCAAGGAACAGAATATTGGCACGTGCTGTAGTCTGCCGCTTAGTGGCTGGAAACAAGGCTGCGGTTTCTATTAGTCCTTTTCTCCTGGATGGCTATTCCATGTTCCTTTTACCTTCTTTTTGTACCTCGGCTGTGGAGTAACCCAGACTTTCAAACCCGGATCCTTGTTGCTCCTGTTTACGTGTTAGATCATACTAACTTTTCTGATTGAAGACGGCAGTATTAGCTAGTTCCCTCCAGCTCATTTCCCAAGGTTTGTTTACACGTCTCCCTCTGACTTTGCCCTGGGCACACTTTTACTTCCCCTTGATAATGACCTCAGTGGACATTGGGCTACGCTGGCCCCAAGTGGCCCCATGTAGTCTCAGCTTCCACTCAGGTTACACTCCTTACTTGAATATTGTCTCTCAATCATTTCAAGGGATGGAAGAAAGTTTGCAAATGGGTAATTAGATGTAAATGTGAACTATTTCTCTTCACTTTCGCACTTTAGGTCCTAAATCTGAGGTTTTTTTTTTTTTTTGTGGATATGGGTGAAGCAGCATCAGAGAATGGTGGGTCTTTGCGAGCATAAAGGTCCTGTGGGATTGCATTTCAGCTTCCCAAGATACTGTCTCTCAGATGACATCATAATTGGGTCTTCAAAAGGCCATTAGACATTCTAGAAATCCAGCAGCTTCCAGATAAAGGAGTACTGGCAGACCAAGGAATTCTTGGTCTTTGGAAGCTGTGTTATATATATATATTTTTTTTTTTTTCCCCCCTCTGTTAAATTGAGTATCTTCATCAGGAGCACTGGTGGGTAGAATGATTGTGATTGATACATGGATTCAGAAGCCGGTGGGATCATGGGGGGAGGGCAGTAGAAGAAGCAGTATAAAATCCATAGTGCTGCTCTTTCAGTCAATATAAAATTCCACCTCCACCAAGATGGAAGGGCTCTAATCGTCTTGCCGCTGGGTGACGGGCTCATAACCCCCAAGAATGGTGCCATATTGTATATTTACTTTTGATTGCTGTTGGCTGCAAACTGGTACATGGCATTGTCAGTAATCATGTTAATCTGAGGAAGGGGAAGCCCATGTTGGCAAGCCTGTATGTAGTTTTTCATTCTTAAACCATTCCTGGTTGTTTATTCCATTGAACAAGTACTGCAGAAGTTGGAGTGAGAGACAGGTTGACTAACATACAAAATCTAGAAAGAGATACATCAACAAGACAGTGAAAGTGTTTGTCACTCAGTCGTGCCTGACTGTTTGCAACCCCACAGACTGTAACCCACCACGCTCCTCTGTCCTTGGAATTCTCTAGGCGAAAATACTGGAGTGGGTAGCCATGTCTTCCTCCAGGGGATCTTCCTGACCCAGGAGTCGAACCCAGGTCTCTGGCATTGCAGGCAGATTCTTTACTGTCTGAGCCACCAAGCAAGAACCTGTCAACAAGATAACATAACACCTAATATGTAGCAGGCAGCTCCAGTCATTGGGTCACCTAGTATATCACTGTTTACTTTTTAGCCGAGAATCAGTAGTAAGACTAGAACTATTCCACAAAAGGGTAATATTGGCTTGACAAAGAGCATCATTTTGCTCAATGAATCTAAGGGACTTCTGTTGTTTTTTTTCCTAGTGGACCTTGCCACTAGTTTATTATACAAAACCCTGAAATTCCACAGGTTCTGGAGTTACCATTGGATCAAGCAGGTCATTGAAGCCAAGTTGTAGAACTGCTTGTGCCACCACTTGAACTAGAAGGATAGCCTTTTCTGTTGGGGAGTTGAAGCCAAAGCCAGCAACCTTTTAGGGCATTCAGTAGAATGGATTGGAGCCACATAAAAAGTCTCACTAAGCCGTATTTTCCCATTTGTTTTTGAGGCTGCAAAGAAAAGCAATTTGTCATTTACTCTGCAGGAGTGTATCAGTGATCCATACGGATCAATGGGCCAAGATTCTTCACCAAGGAAACAGGTTTCTGCATTAATTTATCTTCTGTCTGCTGGCATACTTCCATGCTTCCAAGGCACCTAAGAGAACATGTGGCTTCTCACTTGGCAGATTTTAAAAGCACATGTAAGGAGTGTACTGGACTTGTGTAGTGTCCTGGAGGAGGAAAGGCTCAATAATCTTAACACCTGAATTGTACAGTGATAAAGAGGGTGTACAACCCTAAGATAAGACGTGGAAGGCTTGCCGCCCACCCCATCCAGCTGAAAGCATACTCCTCTTGTTTTCTATTTTTTAGGATAGAGGTAGCCTAGAAGAATCTGCTGAGGTTGAGAAGGAAATATATAACTTATTGTACAAAGCAGCCATAAGTTTAAAACAGCAAAGTTTCTCACCTTACAAAGGAAAATGTCTATTACCCCCCCAAAAAACAAAAAGAAATTCCTTTGTAACTAGCTGAGTGGTTAACAGTTGCTATATATTTCCTCTCCAGTATTTATATTTTCCATCTTTGACTTGAAAGCAGTATTCATTACATCATCCTGAGTGAACAAAAGTAATCCTGTGTTTTGGAATACAATCATTCCCTTGATCCCATAAATAAACAATGACTTTTTTAAAAGCATTTAAGCTATATAAATAAATGACTTCTTTTAAATGAAAAAGAATGGATGGGTTGGATCATTTTTCCCTAGTTCTTGGAAATGTGAAAGTGCTTTACTTTGAGATGGATTTTCAACTTATCTCTGCTTGCCATTTTATTTGTGTACATAAATACATAAAACGAGAACCTTCCCCTTTGTAAAGAGCCTTTTTAAAAAATTACTATTATTACAGTGGTAGACTTCTGAATGGTGAACTTAGCATGAAATATTTAAAACCTACAGAAGAGTAGAAGTATAGTACAGTGATCTTTTTATATACACTTTACCTGGGTTCACCAGTTGCTGACATTTTTCAATTTTTGTTTAGTCTTTCTCTCTCCAGATTCAATTCAAGTTTCTCTAGTTGTCTCTATAACTTTTTAAAAATAGTTTTTGTAGGTTTTTTTCTTTTTTCCTGAATCAAAAGACAGTAAAAAATTGTATACTGGGTGTTTTAGTATTTTATGTTTTTAATTTAGAAAGTATTTTGTGTTTTTAATTTAGAAAGCTTTCCTGCTTTTACATATTTTTTTTTTCTTTTGTGACATTGATATTTTAAGAAGTACAGATCAGTTGTTGTGAAGATTATCACATAATCTATATTGGTCTGATTTCTTTCTCATGATTGTGTGTGATGTGTGCTCAGTTGCACATAGATTCCAGTTAAATATTTTGGCAAGAAAAATACATAGGTCATTTTGTGACTTTCTGGTTGCATCGTGTCAGGAGGCTCATAATGCTAGTTTGTACGACTGGTGATCCTAAATTTGGTCATTTGTTTCAAGCAACAGATTAATCCTCTATAAAGTTAGCCCAAGTTAATGACATGTATGTGATGATAATTTGAGGTCATGTGAGTATTCTCATGGTTTTAGCATCCTTTGATTCTTGCTTGAATTACTTATTACGTAGACAGTTGAAAAATGGTTATTCTAATTTTGTTATTCCTCCTTCGTTTATTAACCATAATTCATTCACTTTATATCCCAGTGAATCATATTTTCCTCACAATTTTTGTGCCAGTAGAATTTACATGACAGTCCATGTGCCATTGTACCAAATGTGCTGATGGAATAGGGAAGAAGATAACATTTTTGGATCATAGTTACAGTTTCACACGTTAAGGTACCCACACAATACATTGTCACTAATTATGTTTGAATAAGTCATTGATTTTTTTTCTCAACTAATATTTTCTATATTTATCTCTTTGTTTTTCCTGTCTTTTTCTAGCTGTCCCATTGCTTGTGTTAATTTCTAATGGCCTAACATTTGTAATAATTACTATACATTTACTTTCTATCATAATAGCTGCGGAAATACAGAGGACTCTGAATCAACTTGGAACACCTCAAGATTCACCTGAATTGAGGCAACAGCTGTAAGTATTTAGTTAAACATCAAAAGAAAATAAATAAAGAGGGGAACCACCTATTGTTATGTTCATTTGATAGTGTGTAGTGTTATATTTCGGAGAAGGCAATGGCACCCCATTCCAGTACTCTTGCCTGGAAAATCCCATGGATGGAGGAGCCTGGTAGGCTGTAGTCCATGGGGTCGCTACGAGTTGGATGAGACTGAGTGACTTCACTTTCACTTTTCACTTTCATGCATTGGAGAAGGCAATGGCAACCCACTCCAGTGTTCTTGCCTGGAGAATCCCAGGGATGGCAGAGCCTGGTGGGCTGCCGTCTATGGGGTCGCACAGAGTCGGACACGACTGAAGCGACTTAGCAGCAGCAGCAGCAGCAGTGTTATATTTATTGGAGAAAACAATGAAAAATTAATAAGGTTTTTCTGCTGCCTCATTTGTACTCAGATTTTGTGTAAGTTTTTCCCTGTCCAAAGTGGGCAGCTCTTTTCCTTTATTTTAGAGATCTGGCTTTCTCTATCAAAGCAGAATTTCTTTGGTTACCTAATACTTTTTAATAGGTTGTTTTTGATGGCTTTAGAAAAACAGTACTCTAAGCTTCCCCTTGTGTGAGTCACTTCTCATAGCTAACAGTCCCTGTGATGATTTTTATTTATTTCACTTGGATTTCATTGCACATCCAGTATGAACTATGCTCCCCAAAAGTTTATCTTTACATCCTTGAATTTCAGAAAGCATTAGCCTCTGTTTAAAAAATAAAAGATATAATCAAGTAATGTACTTACATATTTGAGTAAATTAATATGCTGTAGAACAACAGCAACAATACTTTGTGGTGTTACAGATTTTACAGTGTGTTTTTACACCTTTTCTCATCTGTACCTTACAAAATCGCAGTGAGCTAGATAGATCAAAAGAACTATTTCCATTTTACTTATAAGGAAAACATTTCTGTTTGGGGTTTGATGGTTTGCCCAACATTGTTCTAAACCTGAATCATTTTATATGTTAATTTAGCACTATTGCCAGCTACAAATTTCAAGTAGTATATATGTAGTAAATGAAATGCCAAACATTGGCTACAGAAGGAAAAGTTGCAAAAAGGAAGAAATTAAAAGATAGGTAATAATAATTCATATTTTTTGTGAAGTACAGTTTGAGGAATTTACAGTTGTCTTATAATTTATATTGCATTTTTCTGCAGTGGATAGATATCAGAGGGATAAACATGTCCCAAATCTAAATAATAAACCATCATTTATTAAAATAAAGTAGAACAGAAGCCATAATTCTTAATAGTTAACAATATTTTGCTAAGGTTAAGAGTGGAGATTCTGAATATGTAGACATCATTAAAGTCTTCTTTTTATAATTTTAATTATATTTTCATAAAGATTTATAAAAGATGTATAAAGATAGGGCATTTGGTAAACATATATAAGTGCAATATAATTCCTCATCAGTCAAATATAGATATCTATATACTAAAAGATATTATCATATGCTGCTGCTGCTAAGTTGCTTCAGTCGTGTCCGACTCTGTGCGACCCCCATAGACGGCAGCCCACCAGGCTCCCCCGTCCCTGGGATTCTCCAGGCAAGAACACTGGAGTGGGTTGCCATTTCCTTCTCCAACGCATGAAAGTGAAAAGTGAAAGTGAAGTCATTCAGTCATGTCTGATTCTTCGTGACTGCATGGACTGCAGCCCATCAGGCTCCTCCAGGTCCATAGGATTTTCCAGGCAAGAGTACTGGAGTGGGTTGCCATTGCCTTCTCCGATATTATCATATAGTTTCTCATTATTTTAAAGGACCCAAAGTGTGACCAATACACAGGAAACTCAAACAGGGGCTCTGTATCAACCTAGAGGGGTGAGATGAGGGAGATGGGGGGGGAGGTTCAAAAGGGAGGGGATATATGTATACCTATGGCTGATTCGTGTTAAGGTTTGACAGAAAACAGCAAAATTCTGTAAAGCAATTATTGTTCAATAAAAATAAATTAATTTTTTTAAAAAAAAAAAAAAAAAAAAAAAAAAAAAAATAAAAAACAAATAAAATGAGAGATAATATATATGAGAGGTACTGATGTTGTGACCTGTGAAACATCACGTGAATACAAGCTTTTTTAAAATGTCAACTTCTTTAGTTATAGATCTTACTTTTCACTTTATAAGCTAGTTAACCTCTTTCACTGTGTTCGGTTTTTTTTTACAGAGAAGTGCTATCATCTTTTTTTCCTATGGTTAACATAAATAATAGTAAATTTGTACTATTATTCATTGTAACTTCTGCTCTTTTTTTTTTTTTTTACTAAAGTATCTATAGGATATAAATACTCAGGTAGAGAAATAAGAGAGGCTGGCTGTACCCTGAGAACTAGACAGAGTTTTAAGGCTCCCACATCCCCCAGATCTCAAACATCAGACATTTTACAATCTTGCGTTGGCTTTAGTCATCTTTTCTAAATAGCTGCTGATGTTTATTTCTCAAAGCTTGGTTATCTCCATATGTGAGTAAAGCACCTTCCACATAGTATTTACTCAATATTTATAGAACCTGAGAACTTTGTTTTCATAGAGAAAATTTGAGCCAGTCTCTAAAAAGAGTGATTTTTCTAAAACTGTTCATCAGGGTTGAATCAAGTGGCACAGTTATAGCTTCAAGAAATACCTTAGTTCTTTGACTGTGATGTGTGTTTTCTCACTTTAGCCAGCAGAAGCAGCAGTATACAAACCAGCTTGCCAAAGAAACAGATAAGTACATTAAAGAGTTTGGATCTCTGCCCACCACCCCCAGTGACCAGGTATGAAGCTTTAAGACACACTGTTGATGTACTGAATGTGAAATGAATCAAAGCCTTGTAGGATCTTTGAACTGTTGTACTAGAAAGGAAATCAAGGGTGGAAAAATCTATTTGAGATTAGTTCAGAGAACACAAAACTGTATTTAATTGCCCAGGTAGTATCCTGTGGTTCAGTAAAGCAAAAATTATTTCCATGCAGTTGTCCTGACCCATAATTAAGTAAGTGCTCAGAAAATGCTTCCTGACTAATTGTTTCCTGGCCTTCCAGGACTGACTTCATGCAACATGCATGCTCATTCAAGATGTGAGGTTTCCTAGGGGCACATGTTTTTATTACCCTGCTTACTTAGTGGAAGTTATTACTTAGGTGAATCAAAGGTTTTATTTCCATTAAAATAAAGAAGAAGAGGAATTACTTCAAAAGCGTGGCCTAGTTTTTAGGATGAAAACTTGAGTTGAAAAATCCAACATTATGGGCCTTTGCCTCAAGATAAATATGCACAGTGTTCGAACACATTAGCAACTTGAGCAAAATGTTATTGAGTGTTAATCAATAAGGCTCTGTAATAGAGTGAGTGAAATTTTCAAAATTAAATAAAGAGCCAGCTACTAGCAAAATAGCTTTTGCAAATTCTGTAGAACTTCACAGCTTGATTCTAGCAGGTTTCTTTTCCCCACCTCTCCTCTAGCGTCAAAGGAAAATACAGAAGGATCGCTTAGTGGCTGAATTCACAGCATCGCTAACAAACTTTCAGAAGGTGCAGAGGCAGGCTGCCGAGAGAGAGAAAGAATTTGTTGCTCGAGTAAGAGCCAGCTCCAGAGTATCTGTAAGTATTTAAAGCAGCATTGTAAAAATGAACACGGTATTCCCCAGGGATCATGTAAAAAAACTACATGGCATGTTTTTTGAGTCTTAAAGTCCTGTGAATATCTTGGAAATCGGTGTTGAATATTTATTTTCAGGAGTTTTCTGCTCAGTTTTTACAAGGATGATAATTGCGTATTATTGGTGGCTCAGATGGTAAAGCGTCTGCCTACAATGCGGGAGACCCAGGTTCAATCCCTGGGTTGGGAAGATCTCCTGGAGAAGGAAGTGGCACCCCACTCCAGTATTCTTGCCTGGAAAATCCCGTGGACAGAGGAGCCTGGTAGACTACAGTCCATGGGGTCGCAAAGAGTCGGACACGACTGAGCGACTTTGCTTGTCATTTGTGGTTATTCTGTCCATGTCATGGAACAAAAGATTACAGATTATGTAAAAATACGGAAACATTCTGTCAGAGAAGATTAGGAATCAAATCCTGATTTGCACCTGAGGCTGTTACTTTGTATTCCTGCTGGAGTAGAAGACTCTTTACTCCTGGGTTATATGAAGATGATTTGAAATGAACAGAGTGAATATATTGTGTGAATATTAAACATGAACTTAGACCTGGAGAAGATAAATGGAAGAATAAGTTAGAGTGGAATTTTGATTTAATTTTAAATCTCCCTGGAAACTATCATAAGTGTTTCCTTGTTCCTTAATGTAGAGGTTCCAAAGCTACATTCTGTTTTAATCAAATAATATTCATTATTTGGCTCTTGAGAATACTTAATGAATTGCTTCCATGTCAGCTTAGGGTATAGTTTTATTATTACTTGAAGTAATTGACTTAAGATATTAGAACAAGAACTTTTCTCTTTTCTTAAACCTATACTCCAGTGTCTACATAAATCAGTTTAAATTATCCTAAAGGAAAATATGAATGCTGTGTACTTTTCCTTTGTGCCGTCTCAATCCATTCTGTTACTAAATTATTCAGGGTGGTTTTCCTGAGGAGAGCTCAAAAGAAAGGAATCTTGTATCCTGGGAAAGGTAAGAAGTATAAAACAGTATACAGAGTAAAAGATAATTTTTCATATTTGTTTTTTACATCATGGTCTTGGGCAAAATTAGTTTTCAGTATATTATATCATGATTCCTAAGTTATTTATAAATAGAAAACAATACATTTGAAAAATTTTTAAATAATTATTATAAAATAAATAAAAATAGTCCAGTATAGTAATAATACTTTTAGTTATTTATCCAGATAAATATTATTGACTTAATTTTTGATTAAGATTATTTTTGATATAGATTATTCCCATGTGTGAGGTTTAAGTCAACCAAGAAGAAATACTCACTTGCCAGATGTAATAGCTTCTGATAATTAATTAATAACTCCAAAAAAAATCATTGAAATGAAAATGAATAAAATTTGGTTAACATTTCTGTTATACTTTTAGAATTTAAGTCAGCAATTCTGTGACTTTGAAGCAAAAATGTTCTATTCAATAAGTATTTCTGTAATAAGAAGGAAGCCCCCTTGTTTCCATACTGGTTTTTCTTTTTTTACATATTCCTTTCTTTTTAATAGCCAAACTCAGCCTCAAGCTCAGTTGCAGGATGAAGAAATTACAGAGGACGACCTGCGCCTTATTCAGGAGAGAGAGTCTTCTATCAGACAACTCGAAGTAAGCTTTGCATTGTAGAACTGCACTGTCTCACTTAGTGAGTTTCTTCTCAAGATGCTTCGGTGATGCTGGGAGACGGGTCAAGAAAGAAAACTAAATAAATATCAGTTCGGTGGCATTTCTCATATAAGTTAGAATCATTGCTTTTAAAAAGAGTAATCTCTTTAGAAATGGTGCTAGGATGCAAAAATATACTTCGCTCCATCCAAATTTTCTTTCTTTTTTTTTTTTTAAATTCTGTTAAGTCATCTCAAGGCACCTGAGCATTGAGAAGAATATCAGTCTAGTGATAAAGTTCTGTTCAGAGGGTCTGGATGGCTTCCATGGCACATAGTACACATCACACCTGCATGAATAAGATTTCTTCCAAGGGCTTTAAACGTATTTTATTTCCCTTTAGTACATGTAGGATATTGAAAAGGGCTAAAAGGTTAATAGCCTTAGTTCATAGGGAATGTACCTGTTCCCTGGAAAGTGGCCTGATAATAGCTAACAGTAGCTACCATTTATTGATGGATTCCATCCACCAAGCACTATATGATAAATTGTTTGTGTTGTCTCATTTAGTTTTCATAAAAGTAACTTAACTGTGTCACTGTCACTCCCCATTTTACAGATGAGAAAACTAAGTTCTAGGATGAATGTGTAAATCACCCCACTCTTCCTGAATAAAGTATTTACATATTACTCTTTAATCAGGCAAAATAATAGTTATATATTAAAGAAAATTAAATTTATAACTTATTTACCCATCACTATTACATTGCATATTCAAGTTTATTAATTTGAGAATTTGAATTTACACCTCATGTTTTATTCTTTTAAAGTGTCAAATTGAGAGACTTCCCTGGTAGTCCAGTGGTTAAGAATCCACCTTCCAAAAAAAAAAAAAGAATCCACCTTCCAATGCAGGGAACGTAGGTTCAGTCTCTCGTCAGAGAACTAAGATCTCACATACTGTGAGGAAATTAAGCCCACTTGCCACAACAAAGACCCAGCACAGTCTTAAGTGTCAAATTGACACATAAATTTTTACTAGAATATTTTCAGTGTTTTTGAGGAAATACTGCTTGTGATAACAAGACTAATCAAACTGCATGGTGTAAATTTAATAACGCACCATCCTTCTCTATTACATAGATCGTTCATTTCCATTCCAAATCACTTGATATTTTTAACATTACAAACTTGTTTTAGAGAAATGGTTACTGTTAATTCAAAGTCTACTTACTTGGGATTGCCTATAGTCAAATAGTTTTCTCATGTGCCCAAAATGTATGTTATTAAGTCCAGATGCATGCTCACCTAGGTATGAGTAATGGTTTGGGTTTTGTAAAAATTTTCCCCCTTTGTGGATTGGGGACTGAATTTCTGATTACAATAATACGTACTTTTTTTCTCTTAGGCTGATATTATGGATATTAATGAAATATTTAAAGATTTGGGAATGATGATTCATGAGCAAGGAGATGTAATAGGTAAGGCCTACATGTGAAGTGTCATGAGGTGGAAGTGGGCCACATGCAGTTTCTGTGTGTAACTTCTCAGAGTTAACTTCCTCCTTTTCTCTAGTCGGGTCCTCCTGGAGTCAAAACCACCGTGTCTGCAACAGACAAAGCACCACCCTTGGCATTATCGAAAACAGATCTCATTTTTGGCTCCTACTGGTTGAAATGACCGATTTCATGTATTTAAGAAGTCCCAAATTTAATCAGGTTCTGCTGCTACTGACATCATGGAAGGTTCCATGTAACATCATCCTAGCTCATTCCCAGGACCTCTGGTTTCTGTCTTATCCCATTTTAATTCTCATCACACCAAGACTTTGGGGAAAATGTCTTTTCATAATGTGCACACTGTCCTCTCTTCTCAAGTAGAGGGGATAAGTAGCCATTTGCCTAAACATTCATTCTCATAACCTTTTTAGCATATTAATGTAGTAGTATTACTTAGTTACTGAGAATTTTTTTTTAATTCTTTTTTAAAAACTCTGTAAGACTTCCTTTAAATTTTAAATGTAATCGTAATTCATATAGGATATAATTATGAGCGTTGATCACGATTCTGATCTTCTTTATCATTTTTAAGTATGAAGATATTTGTGAGTATACTAAAGATATATTTAATATGTTTTCTGAATTTGGTGTAGTTTAAATACTTGGACCTATAGTTTAATTATTATTTTTCTATTCTTATCCTCTTCTGTAGTCCCAGTAGATCACAGGGTAAAACTTAAGAAACCATTCATTCATCCAATAAATATTTATTGAGTGCCGACTACATTCAGGCATAAATCTAGGCATTGAGGATTCAGCTGAAATTAAACAACAAATAAAAGATATTATAATCTAATTGGAGGAGAGAGACAATTACAACAGAAAGAAAAGTAAGTGTTGATAAGTGCTTATAGGGAGAATAAGGCCAGATTGGGGTGGGACTGCAGGTAGTGGGGAAGGTGCTGCTTTTCAGTGTGGAGTCAGTAAGGGCAGGTGACATTTCAGTGAGGACTTCATGGAAGTAAGAAGCCAGCGGGAGAAGAGGGTCCACGCAGAGGGAATAGCAGGTGCCCTGGCCTCTGGCAGAAGCATGCCTGACATTTTAAGTGAATGGAGTGAGCACAAGGAGGATGGAGGCAGTGTCCAAAGTCACAGGGGACCAGATCACATAGGCCGCTGAGCCATCATAAGAACAGTTTTTGTATTAATAGAGGAGAAGCCACAGGAAGATGTGAGCAGAAGGGCGTAATCATCTGACTTAGGTTTTAAGAGACTCACTTGGACTGTTGGGTTAAGAACAGAGGTTGAGAACATGAGGTAAAGGGGAGGTGAGAACAGAGGTTGCGAACGTGAGGTAAAGTGGAAGTGTCTGGACTGGGGTCTTAAATCTGGGTATTATCTGCACATAGATGATATTTAAAGCCATGAGATTAGGTAAGATCACCTGGGAAATAAGTTGAGATAGAGAAGAGAGGGGCTTCCCTGGTGGTTCAGTAAAGAGTCTGCCTGCAATGTAAGAGACCTGGGTTTGATCCCTGGGTTGGGAAGATCACCTGAAGAAGGGAATGACAACCCACTCCAGTATTCTTGCCTAGAGAATTCCATGGACAAAGGAGACTGGCAGGCTACAGTCCTTGGGGTCACAAAGAGTGTGACACGACTGAGCAAGAGGAGGTTCTAAGGATTTATAAATATTTAGAGCACAGTCAGCAAACTGTATCCATTCATTTATGTGTTATCTACAGCAGATTTTGTACAACAGAGGCATAGTCGAGTTTATGACAGAAACCATAAGAATGAACTGCAAAGCTTAAAGTATTTATTATCTGGCACAAAGAAAAAGTTTGTCAATCTCTGATTTAGAGGCTAGAAAGCCAAGGAGGAACCAACAAAAATGACCAAGAAAGAATAACCGGTGAAAACCACGTGAGTGTACAGTTTTAGGATGGTGTGGAGGAAGCATTTCAGGGTGATGACCCATCTGCTCTCTCTGATGCTGCTGTTGGGTTAGGTAAGCTGAGGATTAAGAGTTGACTGCTGAATTCAACAACATGTAGGGCATAGATGACCTCAGATGAGAGCTGTGCTGGTAAAATAGTGCAGGTAAAAGCATGATAAAGTAGGTTCCAAAGAGGCTGGGAGGAGAGTGACCGGAGACAGCAAATGGAGATTGCTTTTTCTGTCAGTGAGGTCCTAACTGCCAGTGGATGTGGCATCAATGAGAGATTTGAGGGTTGGTTTGTGTTTAAGATAACAGCAATAGGATTGATGAGAAAGAAGTGTTGATAGTGAGAGGGAAGCAACTGCTGGCCTGAGGTCATTGAGCTAAGCAGCAGGAATTGGGATAAAATGCACGCACGGAGGGGTTGGCTCTCGCTGAGCACAGATGGGTCCCCCACAACCATGGGAGAGAAGTCTGAGCACAGAGATGGTTGCATGTGTTAGTGGGTAGGGTCAGGAGATTGTGGAAGTGTCTTCTGATTGTTCCTGTTGTCTCAGTGATCTAGAAATAGGGCCCCTGGTGGAGAATGACAGTGAGTGAGGAGGCATGGGAAGTTAGAGGAGAAAGTGTGACTTAATCTTTCAGGAGCTGGGGAGATGGGGCAAGAGTGCTCTGCAGTCAAGAATTTAAAGTGAAATAAGTCAGCCCCGATGACTTTTTTGTACCCCATACAGTTGCACAGGATAGGTTGGGGTTTTGTCACCTAAGTGTGACTGCAGTAGGGGGGAAGAGGGCTGACGATGAGTGCAAGAAAGCAGTGGCAAATGACTGTCCATGGAGTAAAAGGTAAGGAAGAGGGAAGTGAGGACATGAAGTATTTAAGGGGCCATGACAAAGGGGTAGGATCACTAAAGCTGGGGTCTCAGAAGGAGAGAACTCTCAAGGTAGCAGGTGGTCATCAGAGAGTGAGACCTGGAACGGAGATTATAGAGAAGCTGCAGTTGCTGGTAATGACAGGTTTGGAACATGACCATGGAAATAGATGGCTCAGAAAGCATCACAGGCAAAGTTGATGAAAAAAATCTGTGTTCAAAGAATTGAGAGGCCTGGGTATTTGAGGGTCAGCAGTTGGACATTGAGATCACCAATATGGATAATAGTAGAAGCATTGAAGAGAACATCAGTGGAGCAGGGAGTAAAACATTCAAGGAAAAAGAAGAAAGACATCTCAGGATGCCTGCTGCACTGCGGAGTGAGAGAGGTAGGCGTGAGCTCTGAAAGTCGGCAGGGTGGAGGAGGAGACAGCAGTCATCCGTCCTACAGATGTAGGACGTTCTACCCTCAGTGGAGGAGGGGAGGAAGGGAACCTGTCACCCCTTGAGAAGCCTGTGGGGACTCTCAGGGAGCCTGGGTTTCCGGCACAGAAGGAGGTTGATGCTGGCCACTGAGCAGATGACGGTTTTCAGGTCTCCCTGTATCCCCTGAACCAAAGTTCAGAATGCTTTGCTTGGTACTGAGTTGGCCACCACAGAATGCAAACTCAGTGACAGTACTTTTGGGATTTACCAGGTAGAACTGGAGTACGCTGTAATGAAGATAATCAAGTTCATTTTCTTCACATTGTTTCTGTATTGTTTGAGGCACCTGAGAAATATAATTGCTAAAAGAAAATTCAGCTGTACACATGTAAACCTTTGAATAATGAATGTATTTAATCTTAACCATGAATAAAATTAGGTGATTAGTGCAGCTGTATTACTAGCACATCAGCACCTGTTTAACATTTTTTTGTGTGTGTTTTATTTTAAAGATAGCATAGAAGCCAACGTGGAAAATGCTGAGGTGCACGTCCAGCAAGCAAACCAGCAGCTGTCAAGGGCGGCAGACTATCAGGTAATATCAACTGTGCTAAGCTGTCCTATAACGTAGACTCTTAAGTGTGTGTGTGTGTGTGTGTGTGTGTGTGTAATCATGTGGCTGGAGACGTTAAAATTTAAAATCCCATGGAAGACAGGCCAGAAATATGCCAGTCCATTAAAACGGGGTTTAGCCTGTCTGTTCTCAGGGTTGAACAAGTGTTGTGCCCACAGGAATGAGCAGTTTAGCATTTAGAGTCTTGAGAGGAGCAGTAGACAACTCCAGTCTTTTCTGGCAGCTTCTGGTCTCCAATGTCATTTTCACATTTCAAAACAGAAACCTGTTTGATAGCGATTTCCCTCCATTTCTTGCAGTTCCTTTCTGCCTTTCTTTTTGGTATGTGATACTTTGGACTAAAGAGGCTAAGATCCTTGTCCCAGAAAGATGTCTCAGGTTCTGTGGAAATTTTATTAGCTTGGAGTGTCCTTGACTGCTGGGTATTTGGTCAGCATTCAGCAGACCCTTCACCAGGAATGAAGTGATCCCTAAAGTGAATCAAGTTAGTATAGGAAATCCATACATATGAGTCAAATATAAATATATACAGAAGACTACAAATATTAGAACCGTGAACTGTATCATTTAGTATGTAAATCTTTGATGTTTAACAGAGATAAGTTCTCTTTGGGAACCCCTAAATACCACCCTAGTGTTTTATTTCCCTTTTAAAGGTTCGTTATTCATTGATGTAGTTGTTCATAATTATTTTCTCAGAAATTGTCACTTTCCTATAAAATTTCTATAAAATTTCTACACTTTCCTATAAAATTTCCTATAAAATTTCTAAAATATCCTATAAGATATTGTGTCACCATCCTAGGCCTTTTTAATCACTTTTCACTTTTCTCACTGATCTCAGAAGTTCCCTTTAGTTTTAGTGCAGTTTTCTCACTGGACGAATCAGTACACATTCAATAGCATGTCAGGAACAATGAAGCTGGATAGAGGATGCTGAGTTATACAGCCAGTTCTGCTCACCAGCAGAGTAACTCATGTTTACTGTCTTCATGCATGAGATTCAGACATGCAGCTCTGTTCTGGTAGTTCAGTTCAGTCACTCAGTCGTGTCTTACTCCTTGTGACCCCATGAATCGCAGCACGCCAAGCATCCCTGTCCATCACCAGCTCCCGGAGGTCACTCAAACTCACGTCCATCGAGTCGGTGATGCCATCCAGCCATCTCATCCTCTGTCATCCCGTTCTCCTCCTGCCCCCAATCCCTCCCAGAATCAGAGTCTTTTCCAGTGAGTCAACTCTTCGCATGAGGTGGCCAAAGTACTGGAGTTTCAGCTTCAGCATCATTCCTTCCAAAGGACACCCAGGACTGATCTCCTTCAGAATGGACTGGTTGGATGTCCTTGCAGTCCAAGGGACTCTCAAGAGTCTTCTCCAACACCACAGTTCAAAAGCATCAATTCTTTGGCGCTTAACTTTCTTCACAGTCCAACTCTCACATCCATACATGACCACTGGAAAAACCATAGCCTTGACTAGACGGACCTTTGTTGGCAAAGTAATGTCTCTGCTTTTGAATATGCTATCTAGGTTGATCATAACTTTCCTTCCAAGGAATAAGTTTCTTTTAATTTCATGGCTGCAATCACCATCTGCAGTGATTTTGGAGCCCCCAAAAATAAAGTCTGACACTGTTTGCACTGTTTCCCCATCTGTTTCCCATGAAGTGATGGGACCAGATGCCATGATCTTCATTTTCTGAATATTGAGCTTTAAGCCAACTTTTTCACTCTCCTCTTTCATTTTCATCAAGAGGCTTTTGAGTTCCTCTTCACTTTCTGCCATAAGGGTGGTGTCATCTGCATATCTGAGGTTATTGATATTTCTCCCGGCAATCTTGATTCCAGCTTGTGCTTCTTCCAGCCCAGCGTTTCTCATGATGTACTCTGCATAGAAGTTAAATAAGCAGGGTGACAATATACAGCCTTAACGTACTCCTTTTCCTAGTTGGAACCACTCTGTTGTTCCATGTCCAGTTCTAACTGTTGCTTCCTGACCTGCATATAGGTTTCTCAAGAGGCAGGTTAGGTGGTCTGGTATTCCCATCTCTTGAAGAATTTTCCACCGTTTATTGTGATCCACACAGTCAAAGGCTTTGGCATAGAAAATAAAGCAGAAATAGATGTTTTTCTGGAACTCTCTTGCTTTTTCCATGATCCAGCGGATGTTGGCAATTTGATCTCTGGTTCCTCTGCCTTTTCTAAAACCAGCTTGAACATCAGGAAGTTCATGGTTCACGTATTGCTGAAGCCTGGCTTGGAGAATTTTGAGCATTACTTTACTAGTGTGTGAGATGAGTGCAATTGTGCAGTAGTTTGAGCATTCTTTGGCATTGCCTTTCTTTGGGATTGGAATGAAAACTGACCTTTTCCAGTCCTGTGGCTACTGCTGAGTTTTCCAAACTTGCTGGCATATTGAGTGCAGCACTTTCACAGCATCATCTTTCAGGATTTGCAATAGCTCAACTGGAATTCCATCACCTCCACTAGCTTTGTTTGTAGTGATGCTTTCTTTCTAAGGTCCATATGACTTGACATTCCAGGATGTCTGGCTCTAGGTGAGTGATCACACTGTCATGATTATCTTGGCCATGAAGATCTTTTTTGTACAGTTCTTCTGTGTATTCTTGCCACCTCTTCTTAATATCTTCTGCTTCTGTTAGGTCCATACCATTTCTGCCCTTTATCAAGTCCATCTTTGCATGACATGTTCCCTTGGTATCTCTAATTTTCTTGAAGAGATCTCTAGTCTTTCCCATTCTGTTGTTTTCCTCTATCTCTTTGCATTGATCGCTGAGGAAGGCTTTCTAATCTCTTCTTGCTATTCTTTGGAACTCTGTATTCAGATGTTGATATCTTTCCTTTTCTCCTTTGCTTTTCACTTCTCTTCTTTTCACAGCTATTTGTAAGGCCTCCCCAGACAGCCATTTTGCTTTTTTGCATTTCTTTTCCATGGGGATGGTCTTGACCCCTGTCTCCTGTACAATGTTACGAATCTCTGTCCATAGTTCATCAGGCACTCGATGTATCAGATCTAGTCCCTTAAATCTATTTCTTACTTCCACTGTACATGTAGCTCAGCAGAGTTAATGTCACCGCATGGTAGACTGAAGATATCCTATCATTCATAAATAGTTGAACACACACACATACCCCTAGAGTAATCTGTAACCGCCAGCTGTTAAATCTGCTCAGATAGAGTGACTAGGATCCATGTCATTTCATTTTGCTTTTGAATTTTAGGGAGATGTAGATATATCCCCAAATTTTACTTTTCCTCTTCCTTGTGGAAGGAAAACCTACAGCTGCTCTGGGGAAAAAGGAACACATCTTCCCAAGCTAAACCTTCAGAGCTAGAACTGCGCCCCCCACCCGTTAATCCCACAGAACCTGCTTGTTACTCTTGTTCAGTCGCTCAGTTGTATCCAACTCTTTGCGATCCCATGGACTGCAGCACACCAAGCTTCCCTCTTTCCCCATCTCCTAGAGTTTGCTTGAATCAATGATGCCATCCAACCATCTCATCCTCTGTCACCCCTTTCTCCTGCCTTCAAGTTTTGCCACCATCAGGGTCTTTTGCAGTAAGTTGGCTCTTTGCGTCAGGTGTCCAAAGTATTGGAGCTTTAGCATCAGTCCCAGTGAATATTCAGGGTTGATTCCCCTTAGGATTCACTGGTTTGATCTCCTTACTGTCCAAGGAGCTCTCACAGGACCTGGAGGGATGAGAAAAGAGCCATGCAGCACAGGGGCTGGGAAGAGAGCAGTTTCCCAGTAGTCCCACTTGGCAGCCTTGATATTAAATGATGCCTCTGCAAGATACAGTGTGGTGATGGATTAAGAACATAAAGCAAGGTGGAAAATGTTCTCATCACCATAGCACCCCAGAGTCTTGCCACCCCTGGAGATGGTGCCCCAGGGAAAATAAAAAATTCTCCAGTGGAACAGTTGTCATTGTTGATGAAGGCACATTACACATGGGTCTGCAGTAACCAGGTAGAGTCTGGGGGAAATACACGGGCATGATGGAATTGAAACGAACTGTGTTTAATATATGAAGAGTAGTATTTTGTTGAAAAATTAGATGGCCACATGGAATACTAAACAGTAATAATAGTTTTTAAGAAAAATTGAGTCAGAAACATATCTTTTTGGTAAATTTTACGTTACTTCTGGTTGACCCAAGGCAAATTTACAGACTTTTCTACTTTGTAAGAAAAAAGATTCCTGGATGTTGTTGTGAGATGGACAAGCCATTAAAGAAATATAGAAATCTACAGCTGGGCCAGGAATGAAGAATGGAGCGAAGCTCAACCTTTATAATTTAAATGAGTGTTTTTTAATTATTTTTAGCTCTTTTTAAAAATTTATTTGCATGTTGAAATTCTGAATGCAGTTTCCATTCATATTTAGGGATGAGAATGATTTGGGAAACAAGTAAATTTTAGGAAACATTGTCAAATATTTGCTGATATGGTCAGAGAACTCATTTTGAAGAGCAGTTTTTTGATAAAAGTTTAAAAATTGATGTCTTTAAGCTGTTTTGTGTTTTCACATATAGGTAAACTCTCTTAATTTTTATTTCTCTGTATCTTTCCCAACCTCACATCTAGAAAAAGCACCAACAAAAGTTGAGTAATTACCCCCTGAATTAATACCATTAATTCAAGAATATATTGTGAAAGCATAGTACTATATGTGTTGAAAAGAAAAAAAAATATAGCCCCAAATTTGAGGCGAGAAATTACCATTGAGTTTACTCTAGAAAAGAACCAAATGATTTTCACTTGCCATCGAGATGCTCCTTACATCTGTAAACATGTTTTTTGTTTTTGCATCTGCAGCGCAAATCCAGAAAAACCCTCTGCATCATCATTTTTATCCTTGTTATTGGAGTTGTAATTATCGGTCTCATCATATGGGGAGTGAAAGGCTAAGATGACAAAGGAGCACACTACTGCACTACATTATGTAAATTATGTAGGAAGATTCCTTTAATCATGGTGGGTTTTTTTTATTATATTATTTTAAAGCAGTTGCCTAAAGGATGGTTCCCGTACTCTGTTATTTTTATTTGGAAGAAAGTTTTCTTTGGATTAAATCTTATATTTTCTAATGCTAAAAGTTTTCCTATATATCACTGCTGGCATAACATTCATGCTTTTCAATCTAATAACTGTTCTGCCCACATTGTATCTGCCTTTCATTTATAATTTATTTATCCTATTGACTTAGCTTTTGGAAATTAGTAAATCTAAAGGTGTGTGTGTGCATCTTCCCACGTTTTCTGTGTGCATCTTCCCATCACAATGTAACATGCACCCATGTTTGTGTTAATTACAGATCTTCAATATAATTTTGATTTGTGCCAGCAGAGGAAACATTGTCAGTAACTTTAAAAAGTAACATATATGTTTGTGTTTGGTATTTTGTTGTTTTCGTGGTTCACAGCAACATAAGTTGTCTATTTAACTTTTATCTTTGTTTTTCTCTCAAGACCCTTGTTGATTCTCAGTGAAGTCAGTGAATAACTTCCTAGTATATCTTTCACTCCTGATGTGTAGATAGTAAGCATTTGTTGTAGATTGCCTGGTAAAATGCTAAGGATAGGTTGTTTTTACATAGATTCTGCTGAGCCTGACATTCCTTTACAAGGAACTGTGTTGTCAGTATAAATGTTTAATGTGATCTGGAGGAAGAGTATGACAAATCGGTACCTATTGTGTTAGAATTCTAAAGACCCCAAACTTATTCTGTTGTGTATCTCCACAGCTGTTATGATGGAAAATTAATTACCTTCCCTTTTGTCCTATAGAATAATGATTACATTTGTGTCCTTGGGTCAAGATTACTTTGGGGAAATAACTTTCCCACAGTTATTGTTTTTGGATACCTAACATTTAAAATTCTGGGTTTCCTTTGCATATCATTTTGTACCATCCTGCATTAGCAAATGAATTGGATGTTTGCCAGTTAATTCACTTGCCTTTTTAAATCAATGTTGTTTTAATGCACTAATCTGAATACTATAAAGAAGATCATCTTTATAGTTAGTATTTTATAATGTTCTTACATAGCGATTTGATAGTGAAGGCAATGTTTTACATGGCAAGCTATGAGACTTCAGATGGGAACAAATAAAATATTAAGTAACTAAGTAAATTGTATCTTTGCAAGCAAAATAAAGATGATTTTAAAAGTGCCTGGAGAGTTTTATTTCAAGAGAATTCTGCTTCTGCGGGACTTGATACTTACCTCACACTTTTTCCACTGTACTACCTGAAATCTCAACAGAAGTGTAACCACATGGCTACCATTTTGCATCTTGCTGGAGTACCAACTCACTCAGAGTTTTTATTTTGGCCCTCTTTTGCTGCTAACAGGTAGAAGCTGTTTTGCTTGTTACCAAAACACAAGAAGAACCTGTAGAAAACTGTTTTGTGAGTGAATGATCAGAAACGTCAAGACTGTGTTCACCTACATGAGATTGCTTTATTGAACAGGTTGGGTGATGGAGGCAGGAGAATTCGTACAAATTCTGCCTATTCTGAAGGCAGTGCAAGCCCATCAGGCCTGCTGGAATGTGATCCTTCTCTGTAAGTGCACAGAGAAGTGTAATAAGCCAATCTCTTAGGACTATTTATGGCTGCCACAGATCAGCTCAATTTTCTGCTGTGATTATACTGGATAAAGTGTTTATTCTCATACAGGCAAATGCATCTACTTCTGTTTATTTCTTGCTGAGTTCCCAATAACAGCAAAAGCACTTACTTTGGGAGACATGAGTTTAAGCACCTTAATTTAAAATATATTTTATAAATTATTTTGACTGGGACACAGATCATTGAAAGCAGGAGCCTGAGTGGTTTGTACTCTTTTTAAGAAATTTATTAACTTAAGAGAAAATTTTACACAAAATATTTGGAATACAAAGAGAGAAAAAAATAAAATGAAAAATGGTACAGTATTCAAATATTTAAAATTCTTAACAAAGTTTCCTTTTAGGTGAATTTTAGAATCTCTTTGAAAGGCCATGCTTACTTTCATGACTGTCAACATATCTGAATCTGTTTGAGTTGAACCGAGTCTCAAGCTAAAGAAGTTTCCTTATCAAATGACACATCATTCCTTTTAGTGTGCTTTGAGCCCCCTGAGCACACTGGATGCCCAGCAGTTGTGTTTGTGTTGTTCACTGAGAGCACTGTACCTTGAAGAGGCTGAAATGGGATCTTCTTCAGTGTCGTCACTGCTTTTGTTAAAAAATAGTAAATTCAAAATAAATAAATAAATAAAAAATAGTAAATTCAAGAGGGAGGGGATTCTGTGTATATCTATGGCTGATTCATATTGGATGTTGGCGGAAACCAGCACAATTCTGTAAGATCAGATCAGATCAGATCGCTCAGTCGTGTCCAACTCTTTGTGACCCCATGAATCGCAGCACGCCAGGCCTCCGTGTCCATCACCAACTCCCAGAGTTCACTGAGACTCACGTCCAATTCTGTAAAGCTTCAATTAAAAAATTAAAATTTAAAAAAGTAAAATACACACAAAAAAATTTGTTTTGAGTACTGATTTAGACAGATTTACAATGAAAAAAGACTTTTTTATTTTGAAAGCTGCTTGTTCTGCACTTTGTCCTGGTTAGGAAAATGGACTTGTTTACCAATAGAGAAACAGAACTGCTTATTTTTTTTCCCGCCAACTCTAATAGACGAGAAGGAAAATCCAAGGCTTTCTCCTTGACATAGTTGACTCTTTCCATCTGTCAGCGTTTCACCACTTCGCTGGGTTGTCCGTCACCGCAGTGTCACTGTCTCCTCTGTGTAGTGTCCTTTGCAGTGCAGGGAAGCCAGAAGGTACATTTTTCTAGAACCAGATCCCCCTTTGTTTTCTAGTTCTAAGAGTGGTCCAATGAGAGGCATTTCCAGGCAACTGAGGAGGCAGAGAAGGGCAAGTTCACCCGCCCTCAGACACCCTCCCTCAGACACCATCCAGACAGAAGTGTGTGCAGGCTGCGGACATGGGCGTCACAGCATCTTCGAGGTTTCTCACAGGTCACCTGCTCTGGCACTATCAACAGCCAAGACAGCCGCTGACAGCTCCTTGAGACTCAACTGGTGTCAGTGGTGCAGGCTGCGGTGGCAGGAGTCTCCGGAAGGCTTCAGATTCACAGGGTCTCAGGGACGAGCTCCTGAGACCCGCCTGGGGCGGAGCCGCAGACACACCTTCCCTTCTGATGTTTCTAATTCACCACACTGAAACCCTTTAGGCTTATGTCATCATGTGATGATTCTAACTGAACCCAGGTATAGAGGTTGAAACAGCTTAATTCAGCATGAAGGGAAAACAGGTTTTCTACATGTCTTGTCATAGTGAGAGGCATGCTGCTTCACTGAGCCTATTGACTTTGTTAAATCCAGCTGAAATGAAGCAGGATGAACCTGCAGGTTTATATCCAGGCAATTTCTGTATTTCTCATGTGATAGTACTTTTGAAAACACGGATTCCTAAAAAAAGGTGGAGAAAATGGTTTTATCTTCACTGCTGAGAAATAACAAGCTGCTCAAATCTTCTGGTGTTACTGAAGAGGTCTGGGAGCCAGAGGCCTGAGCAGTTTCCTCCCTCCCTTGCTGTCTTGTTGCTCAATAAATATTTGAGTACTTAATTTGGCATTTATGTTGTGTCAGGCTGCTACTTGCCTGAGCACAGAGGCTATTAGAGTGAACCAAAAGAATGTGGCTCCTGCCTTTAAGGAGCTTACATTTAGCACTTGATGTTAGGGGGGAAATGGTGGGTGGGAGAGGGAAGAGGTAAGGGAATGACAATGGATTTGTCATTCTTTGGGCCACCTATACTTGGGGACCACTCATTCTTGAGGACTGGCTTCCTGTGGTTCATGTTCCTTCACTACCAAGTAACTGAATTTCATTCATTTTTCTTAGTTAACAGACTACTAGAAAAGTGTAGAGTAACTTCTAGTTTGAAAATTCATCTGTATGTATTGTCTCTAGTAAAGAAACTTCCATCTTTTGATGGCAGCATCTGAATTTAAAGCTAGTGCATCCTGATAGTCAGGACTGACAGTTATAGGAGTTCTGCAAAATTATTGCTCCCAATATTGGAAAGGAAGGAAAATGAAAAGGATTTTGGAATCTATATTTCTTCAGAATACACTCAAAGCCAATGCATTATGTGTGCTTCTTGTAAAATGTCCCTTAAAATATTTTTAATTTAACCCTGCCCTATCCCTTAATATTTTGGGTGGGGGAGGGTGGGAGGGGGATGGGAATAAAGAACAGCCTCAGTGGCTCATGTTTAACCCATTTTCTTCTAAATTAAACACAGTTTCAATTTGTCAGTTTTAATCCTTTGTCTTGGCAATCCTTTGGTTAACAGTAAAATCATGAAATTGGACATGACTCGGCAACTGAACAACAAAATTATGAAATTTTACTTTTCTCTGAACATAATTTTAAATGCAGAAATAGAGCTAAATAACTGACACACTAAACAGATTTTTATAGACCCTGTTGCTTCTGGCAGATTTTTAAGAGGTTGGTCACTTAATTACTCGGAGTGGGATTCCTGTAGGTTTTGTGTAGTGATGGCATTCCTGCTTAAAATGTAAGTGGTAGAAGGCAAAACCAGATTTCCTGTGCAGTCGTTACATGCACAACACCCTTACTTGTTTTAGAGGGAGTCTGCTAGAACTCAACTGAGTCTTTAAATAAACTTGAAAGGGCATTAATTCCCACTTTGGCAAACCCTAAGTACAAATTTTTAAGTGTTTACTGTAAGTACCGTTAGACAGTAGTTACTAACTCCAATATCTCTTAGCATTGGTGGAAACTTAGAAATGCAGTATTTAGCCTCAACAAAGATTTACTGATACTAGTTTCAGTTTCTAGTGCTTTCTGGAAGTTTCATATCAATGTTGAATGGTACATCTGAAATACTGAAATCAGACCAGGATAAAAGGAACCAAATTTACATCTTCAGAAACTAGAGATTTAGCCCAAGAGTAAGGGTAACTTGCATAGCTGAAGACCTAATCGTGAAAAGCTTTCGTGAGTAGCTAACTGAAAAGTAAGGCATAACTGTAGCAAGGACACACAAGGGGACAGAAAATATGAATGACAGGGGATGAGACCTGAAGGATTGAATGAGAAGATCGAATATGTGTCTAATCAGAGTCTGAAAGGTAGAGAATAGAAAAACATGGAAGAGATGATTGTTGAGAAATTGCCAGAATGAGCCAAAAACATGACTCCACAAATACAAGAAAAAAAAATGTATATCAAACAGGATAAGTAAAAGGAAACCAATGTAGTTTCCTTAAAAGGAAACTTAAGAACAACAAAGACAAAGCGATCTTAAAAGCAGCCAGAATAAATAAACGTCACATACAAAGGAATGGTAAATTGACAGCCAACTTTTCAGTGCCAAAAATTGAAGCCAAAAGACAGTAGAGTAACATCTTCCGGGTACAAAGTGAAAATAACTGTCAATCTAAAATGAATGCCCAATGAAATTATCTTTCAAGAACGAGGGTAAAATAAAGACAGTTTTTTGGTTTTTTTTTTCAAAAAGAATTTATGACCAATATTCATTTAAAGAATAAGGATGAATTTAGAGTAGGGAAAAATGAAGAAAGGTCTGAGATGCAGGAAGGAGTGATGTACTAAGAAGGGAAATATTAAAGAATGTTTCTATGACCTCTAATTAGGGAAATTTTTCTTAAAAACCAATTTTTGTTTAAAACCTCTTTGTAAATAGCACTGTTAACTGTTTAAGAAATCCCCAAGACCCGTCACCTAAACAATGTCTAGTTAAAAAAATCTAAAAGTCCTCTATACAATGCATGGCATCCCTATCTTATCATCCCTTCCCTAGGAAAAAGACCATAGTGTCCAATGGAACTAAAAAAAATTTTCCCAACCAATCTAAAGCAGGTTTTCCTTAACTCTTAAAAGAGAAAGAATGATTTCTAACACATATATTTGTCAGTTTTTCATTGAGTCATACTGAAAATAGAAATTACATTGTCAGTATGCCTTAGTTGCCTACCCAGAATCTATGCAACTCTTGCCCATTCTGAATGGTCTCAGACTTTCCTTTGGAATATTCTTTTTCCTCTGTTGGGTAGCAGCCACATGCTTTGGGTGGAATTGACTCCAACCTGACTTCAGAGGTGGTAGGCACTACTTTAGATAAGTTGGTCAGCCTGTCCCATTCCTTTTGCCTTGGCGATTGGTTCAGGGATGAGCAGAAACACAATCCACACAAGCAGCTCCAGGATTCCTCTCCTGCAAACTAATCATATCTGGGCAACATGTGGGCTCTGGTGCACCAGACGTGAAGTTGGACAGCAACGCAACATCTTAATACTATGAGGGATGACATAGCTTCAAGACAAAGACATGAAGTTGGGTAGAATCATTCATTTATTTATTCAGTAAGAATTTGCTGAATGCTTAATAAATACTGGGCTCTAAGAAAAAGCAAAAACTTAATTAGCAAATTCTGGCACTGGAGACAATGAAATGGTTCCTAGCTTCCACAGTTCATTAGAAACATCTCTTAAAACTTCATCCTTGTATCTAGGAACACATTTGTTTTTCCAATCAGAAATTTTAGTTCCAGAAAGAAAGAAAAAAAAAAAGACAATGAAAATGTTGTATGAAAGGTTTCTTTCAAACTTTCCTCAATCAACAGTTTTTACCCCAGTCATGATGCTGAGAGACTTCAGAAACACAAGTGACTCTGTGTTCAGACCAAGTACTTTGGCTTTGGGAAGATGAATGATCAGACCTACTCACCATATGATTATAAGGGTCAGGTAGTTTAAAAAGAAATTACAATCTGAATTGAACCAGGGATGAACAGTGTTGCTATTGAGTTTCAAATCCCAGCTAATAAGCATAACCTTGTAAAGAGAGGTTAGTGTTTGGGAAACTGCATGTTCTTGCAGAAGGGCAAAGCTTTTGCAATATAAATAGTTGTGAGTGTACTAGCTTTCATCTTTGATGCCTTAACCCTCTGTGTTTTGAGTTTTGTTTGTTTGTTTTTTTTAATCCGGGCCTGGAATGAGAATTTTAGAAGCTCCAGATACTAAAAAGACTGTGACAGCAACCCCAGATGTATTTTTTTTTTTTATTTTTTCAAAAGATCATAAAGCTCACCTAAATACTGAAATTAAAATGGCTTTTTCTAGATTTCCTTACTTTGAAATGCTGCATAAGTTCATCACAGTTAAACTTTGTTAGAAAAGACTGTGACAGCAACCCCAGATGTAATTTTTTTTTATTTTTTCAAAAGATCATAAAGCTCACCTAAATACTGAAATTAAAATGGCTTTTTCTAGATTTCCTTACTTTGAAATGCTGCATAAGTTCATCACAGTTAAACTTTGTTAGTAATTTCTGGTTCATCTGCTTTTTTGGCATCTTAAGCACTTACTTAGCCTGTTGGCTAACAATTCAGCATCAGTTGCATTATAAATGTCATAATTTTTCTGTAATTTTAAAAATATAGACAAAGGGGAAGAGTTATTTCAGAAGGGATTTGATCACTCATGGCAAACAATATGCTTTGATTTGGGGGTACTCTGTTGTTTTAGTTGCTAAGTTGTATCCGACTACAACTCCATGGACTGCTGCCTGGCTTCCCTGTCCATGGGATTTCCCAGGCAAGAATACTGGAGTGCCATTTACTTCTCCAGGGGATCTTCCCCACCCGGGGATTGAACCTGGGTCTCCTGCATTGCAGGCAGATTCTTTACCACTGAGCCATCAGGGAAGCCCTTGGGGTACTCTTGACTTAACTTTTTTCCTAAATAGTTCTAGTAAGAAACAAACTTTAATCCCAAATATATCACACACTGACAAAAATCCTTCTTTTTCTTTTTTTTTAAGATAAAGCAGGTCTTATTTTGGTACTGTGCAAAGTTTGGTTTGAATTAAACATAGTTGGAGGAGACACTTAGGTGTGTAAGGGTCACTGAGATTAACGGGTCAGGCTTTTTGCTGATTTGCTTTTCTAGGACTTGGTGGTAATGTATCTCAGAGAACTAGGATAAGGTTAGCCAGTAATTTTTAACTAAAGAATGCTACTTTTTCCTAATTCCCCAAAGCTATTTATGATTTGTAAAGTAGTATGTTTTAACCTTTTTTAAAAAGAACATTGTATTAAGGGAAAATGAAGAGCCCAAATCTCCCATTTAATAATTTCAATATGACATTTGTATTTTTTTTTTCATCTAAAAACCTCCTCAAGCTCTATGAAAGAGAGTAAAGAGATATTGATTCCTTTTTTTAGGGGGGGTGAATCATTCACTGGAAAACATTTGTCATATCAGGATCTTAAAGCAAGCATAAATATCGCCCTCAAAGCTTACTATAAATGAGTAGTAATCAAGACAATGAGATATTGGCACAAGAAGGAACATATAGATCAGTGGAAGAAACGTGAGAGTCCTAATATAAATTATTACATCTGTGGTTAATTGATTTAATTAAACTGCATCAAAATTAAAAGCACTTCTTTCTTTTGCATCTGTCCCTGCATGGTTAGTCCTTGCTAAGTCACAGCCCAAATGGGAACCAGACAACAGTTTGTGTTGGATAGACTAGTGCCAGGTGGGTGGGCCTTCTTTAAGAACAAGAACACAAATTGTTCCTGTGTATTCATAATTGAACAAATTGTGAATACAAAAAATAAGCTATGAAAGTATTTAGAATGAGAAAATGAATCACAGAAATACTATTTTTAAAACAGACGAATAGCACCAATACCACAAAATTTAAAAAAAAGATAATATGTCTAACAGTTCTGTAACAATTTTCTTCCTCCATTTTTGGGCTGCATACACTGTATCTCTTCATATGAAAGTTTTTTGCAGTGTTTTCTCTAGAAAGAGTGGAAATTCAATCTTTCGTCTCTCATGATTAATGGATATTGAGTGATCAGAAAGCTTTCTTGCAATTTCTTCATTCATTATTGGTAATGCCTCATCAGAATTTCTTTCTCAAGCAGTGGTCAGCAAAATGATAAGAAAACTCCAGCCTGTTGATGTCGCTGGGTATGGGCCCTGATGACCTCCTGCCACAGTGGATGGTCCACTTTGATTAGGTCTTTTCTGCTCCCTCTTCTGAGTGGGTGGTACCTGAGGTGATCAACAGAAAATATTCCTGAATGCTGGTCATAGTTGCCCATAAGCAGGGAGACATCTCCTTAACCCTTCTCACAGATGTGATCGGGGCCTGAGGTTATATTTGGAGTCCCAATTACCACCATCAGATTGCAGAGGGTGACTACCAAGCTGGGCACTGCTCCCTGCTTCCTGCTCATGGCTAGCTAGGGCCACTCCTCCTCCAGTTAACCAGAGAACACAGGAGGCCTTAGAACCCATCCAATGGGAGGCCCTAACATTAAGATTCATTAACAACTTGGTAAATCTATAAATCTACCTCTGACCACAGCTGACATCTCTCTGGAGGGTGTGTTTGTACATTTCCAAACAGATACTCAAAGCGTCTCTGTCACAGCATGCTAGAAGGCAATTAGCCACATGCTTTCATTAGCATAACATCCCTACCAAAGACCTTGAAATTAGTTCAGAGTCTGAATTTAGTCGAGTGGAGATATGCCAGTGGACAGACAGCGTAGGGTGAGAGGTACGATGAGTGTGGAAATGAGGACAGATAGCAGGAAGGCACAAGAGAAGCCTTTGGGGAGGAATACCCAGTAGTAAACTGTCAGTTAAACTCAGTACTTGAGTGGTTTATTTTACAATTTAAATTTTTTTTAAAAAAACACAAAATCATCGTATTAACAGATTATACAGGCTGCAGTAGGGACAAAAACAGAACAGAATGAATTGCCACTGGGGCTGTTATTTCAACTGTGAGAACTTGTCTTTGAAAGAGCTGGACACAAGGAGAGTAAGCAGTCAACATGGGAATCAAAAGGCATGCTGCAGGGAGTGAGGGCCTCAGAGAGAAGACAGAAGAAATGGGAGCATGAACGGTGTCTCGGGACAGCAGAGGCCAGGTCCTCATCTGCACAGCCAGGGACATCCCTTAGCTGAGGCAGCCAGCACCATTGAAAGTCCACGGCCCAAGAGGTGGAAAGGAAGAGCTCTTGCATCTGGAGGAGAAAGTGTGCCCCCGGGAGCTCACACTGGAGTCATTATGACCTGTGTGTCTCCTAGCATGACTGTGGATATGGGTTGAAGGGGTGGATGGCTTTCCTGAAGGCCGAGTACCTGCGGGTATAAAGTGACCGGTGAGTTTGCTCTGACTGCAAGCAACGCACTTTTTGTGCTTCCTGGAAAATTCCAGACAGACACAAGAAGGAAAGACTGTCATTTGGTAAACTGAGGGTCTTAATCCATTTATCAAATTTAAGGTTAAAAATAACCACACATGAGATACCATTGGTAGGTCTTAAGGGAATTATTGTTGTTTTTTAGTCGCTAAGTCATATCCAACTCTTTTTGCAAACCCCATTGACTATAGTCCACCAGGCTCCTCTGTCCGTTGGATTTAATAGGCAAGAATACTAGAATGGGTTGCGATTTCCCTGTCCAGGGGATCTTCCTGGCCCAGAGATTGAACCCACACCTCCTGATTCGCAGGAAAATTCTTTACCACTGAGCCACCAAGGAAGTCCCTTTTTAAAGGGTGACAAATTCTGAGTGCTTTCACACTAAGAACTAACTCCTCAAGAAGAACCATCTTTTCTGAGAGTCACCTGACTCCCTCCAGACCGAGAAACGACCAGCCATATGGTCCTGCCTCTGCAACTGAGAGTTTCTAAAGAAGAGGAGCTACTGTTCGGCTCCACATCAGAGTTTCCTAGAATAGGTGGCCGGGAGGAAGGTTCCTTCGTTGGTCCTGTTGACCAGCCAGCAGAGGGAGTAAGAACGACAAAGTTTATACCTTCTGAACAACACTATCAGCTGAATTTTTCACTGTGGTATAACTTTAAACCAATACATAAAAATATTGATTGTGAAAACATCTTTACTGATTTTCATGTTTATAAGGATAATTCATGTTTATTTGTAAATGACGTTAAAATATAGAAGGTAAAAGACTTAAGGTTTCCAGTTATCCCTCTTTCCAATAAAAAGTGTTGAATCATTTGGTTTACATCCTTCCAGAAAGTTTTCTAAATAGTTTGAGTCTCCATCCTAGGTAGTTTGGGGAAATCTAGCATTTCCTTCAGCAGTTTCATCAATTCCTGAGAAAGATACTAATATAGTGGTTGTTGATTCCTCTAGCTCTGGATTCTAGGCTAAACTCAATTGCATGTTGCTTTGTTGCCTCCTCTTCATGCCTGCCGATAGCTCCAGCTTTTCTTTTGTTTTCTTTTCTTGGCTTCAAAACTTCAAAACCGGAGTTTCTTCCATGGACTGTGCTTTCCCCAGTGTGTTCAGCAGAGAAAGGGATTGCTTTCTCTTTTTAGCTTCAGTAAAGGATTTCTCAGGAATTCAACAGGTGCTTGTTTCAATGGAAAACTTTAGTGAGTACAATGACTCACCTTTCAGTCCAAAATCCTACCTGACGAAGTCAGTTCCACAGCCTATGTGTCATGATGGCCTGCCTTAATTTTTTTATATACTTTTAAAATTTATTTTTAATTGAAGGATAATTGCTTTATAATATTGTGTTGATTTCTGCAGTACATCAACATGAATCAGCCGTAGGTACACATATGTCCCCTCCCTCTTGAACCTCCCTCCCAAGTCCCTCTCCATCCCACCCCTCTAGATTGTCACAGAGCACTGGTTTGAGCTCCCTGAGTCATACAGCGAGTTCTCGCTGACTGTCTTACATATGGTAGTGTGTATATGTTTCCAGATACTGCTTTACAGTGTTGTGGTCTCTGCTGTACATCAACATGGGTCAGTCATAATTATATATATCCCCTCCCTCATGAACCTCCCTCCCTACCGTTCCAACCCTGCCTTCATTTTAAATCCCTTTGAGGTATGCTTTTTGGCTTCTGTAGAGGTATATGTTTGTGGGTACATTTGGCCATGCTTATAGAGATTCATTTAAATCTTTGAGCACTGATAGATCGAAAAACTTGTTTTAAGTCTATAATTTTGAGGATACTTGTTGATATTATTGCTCTTATACATATTTATGTTTAAAAATCAAACTTACAGAGGATGAATGGAGTAAGCCTAACACAGAATTAATACCTATTTTAGTTTCAAATAACATGCTATTTCTCTAAAGCAGAATTTCAAACATTAAATGAAATGCTTGTTTGTTTATCCTTAGGAAAAGTAATACTCAGACTTATATGTCTTTTTTAAATTTTGCAGGCAATGTTGTTTAATACCTAATTTGACTCAGTTGATGATAAATAAGAGATTTCACAGAAAAAAGCCAATTAACTAGTCCAAGAAATAATAAATCTAAATATTGAAAAGCATACTTTAAACCAATAAATGACAGACTTAAGAGTTGTTTAAAGAAATAGAAATAATAAGACATTTTCTGTTTGCAGCCTTAGATTTTGTTTAAAATAATATTACATGGTGTTGGTTACTACACCGTTTGTCTCCATTTGAAGAAAGCACATGATTGAATGAGCAACTTTTGACGTTTGAAAATCAACACTGTTTACATTTGAGAAAATTCACTGTAGGTTGTTTTTAATGAATTTAAAAAGATTCACAAACACTCATATAAACTTTATGTTCATATTACTTCCCTTCAATTTTATTTTTCCTAAAGTTTAATAACTATAAACCCTCTAATCCATATGTCCAGAGCAGTCACCAATTATCATTATTTTACATTATACTTGAGTTCAAAACATATCCCCAGTTAAAACTGGTTTAAAAACTAGGGCTTCCCTGGCTTCCCTGGTGGTGGGGTGGTAAAGAATCCGCCTGCCAATGCAGGAGACAGATTTAATCCCTGGTCTGAGAAGATCCCACATGCCTCGGAGCAACTAAACCTGTGTGCCACAACTATGAAGCCTGTGCTCTAGCGCCTGAGACCACAACTGTTGAGCCCATGTGCTGCAACTAACAAAGTCTGCATGCTGCAGAGCCCGCGTTCCGCAAGAGAAGCCACCACGATGAGAAGCCTGTGCATCGCAACTGGAGAGTAGCCCCCGTTCGCTGCAGCTAGAGCAAAGCCCGTGCAGCAACAAAGACCCAGCACAACCAAGAATAAATAAATAAATAATTGTTTTATTTAAAAATAAGTAAAAATAAAAAGCTAACAAAAGGTGAAAGAGTCGGTAGGTTCATAATTGGGAAACAAGTTATGAATAAAGAAACTAATTATTGTGAATTTGTGTCCAGAACATACAAAAAAAGAAACACATAAAAATATTTTTAGCCAGTTAATCTATTGGCTTTCTAATACAGAATATGATATTAAATCTTGTACACAACAGAATACATTATGGATATACATGTTTTACCACTTGACTGTGGAATTAAAAAACAAAATGAAGTTGTTCAGTTAGGGATTGAGTTTTATGTTTGTATTTTTATCCTTTACTCTTTACCCCCAAAACCTTTATTGAGTGACCAATGTGTAGTCAGTTGATACATATTTCTCATTTTCAGTTTGGAGATACCAGTCGAGTGAGTATACTTAATGAAGAAGCATTTCTGGCACCAATGTTCCAGGACTCCCAGTTTAGAAGAGCAGACAGAGCTAGGAGTAAGATTTATGGGGCACAAGTATGAGTAGGAGGAAGGGACTATACCCTTTGGATCAAGAAATTAATTCCTTTCTCTTGCATTTCAAAAGATAGCCCAAGAAAAAACATCTTGAGCTTCTCTCAGACTTGTTAGAGGCAGGAGCCCAGAGACCTAAACACGTTCAGATATCTCAGTGAAAAGGCTTGCAGTCTTATTTTGTCTCTGACCTTGTCGTAAGCCTTTTCCCTTTTCAGTTGCAATATTCCATTCCTTAAATAACCTTGCTATCTCTAATTATATGCTATACATAGGTACATATATATTAAATGAACAAGTGAAGAGAACCAACCCAAGTTCATCTTCCTCCTTCAAGTTTAGGGATTCTCTAAAGATCAACTTCTATTGATACCTGAGTCTCTTGTCTTTTCAGTGGTGGTTGACCTTTTGTTGTTGTTCAGTCACCAAGTTGTGTTCAATTCTTTGTGACCCCATGGACTGTAGCATGACAGGCTTCCCTGTCCTGGAATCTTCCCAAGTTCACTTGCATTGAATCAGTGATGCCAACCAACCATCCTCTTCTTCTGCTTTCGATCTTTTCCAGCATCAGGGTCTTTTCTAATGAGTCAGCTGTTTGCATCAGGTAGCCAAAGTATTGGAGCTTCTGTTTCAGCATCAATCCTTCCAAAGATAATCAGGATTGATATACTTTAAGATTGACTGGTTTGATCTCCTTGCTTTCCAAGGGACTCTCAAGAGTCTTCTCCAGCATCACAGTTTGAAAGCATCAGTTCTTTGGCTGTCTGCCTTCTTCATGGTCCAACTCTCACATTTGTACATGACTACTGGAAAAACCATAACCTTGACTAGATGGACCTTTGTCAGCAAAGTGACATCTTTCCTGCCGGGAAATAATTGTCTTCTAATTTCATGGCTGAAGTCACTCTCTGCAGTGATTTTAGAGCCCAAGAAGAGGAAATCTGTGACTGCTTCCATCTTTTCCCCTTCTATTTGCCATAAAGTGATAGGACCGAATCCTGTGATCTTAGATTTTTAATATTGACTTTTAAGCTGGCTTTTTCACTGTCCTCCTTAACCCTCATCAAGAGGCTCTTTAGTTCCTTTTCACTTTCTGCCATTAGAGTGGTATCACTCTGTTGCCAGTTACTCTAGTTTCTGTATGTCTTGCATTAGCTCATGTAAGATGAATTCAGTTCATATTTCCCACATGATAATAGCCTGAGAACCAAATGGAATGGTATCTGCAGGCACAGGTGCACTGAAGAGCTTTCTTCCAGGAAAATTACATACACTTAACTTTTATACCAATTTGGTGAAAAGTGCTCTATGTGCTGGAAAGATACAAGCACGCCAGCTTGATCTCAGGGCTGCTGGTAGACAGAGGAATGAAAGGTGTGCTCCTCTACTCTCCCTTTCACCCGCCCCACTCCATGTATGTTCACATGTGTGTTTCTGTTTACCCCTGTGTGCACTTGAAAACCCTCTCTGAACTCGTAACACTTTAAACTCATTTCAGAAGGGGTGAGTTGGTTTCAATAAAACAACATATGACCATCTCAAATAAAGGAGAATTTGGGGTGTTTTACATGTAATTTTGAATCTTATTAACTGTTCCACTGGAGGTGACAATAACAATAATAGTATCTTCATCATTAGAATACACTGTGGGCAATTGATCCATATATTCTTTTTAAATTTTCTATATTATCATAAAAAAGCCTTCAGAACTAAAAATATATTGTATTTTGGTAAGCATACTGTTGATTCCAAGTGATTTTTGATTCTCTGTTGCATCTTTCCACCACACTGACAGCTGAATTAGTCTAACACCAACAAGAATTTCTAGGGTAATTGGCTTGGTTCATTTGCCGTGTGAAGATCTGACTTTAATCAGCCAAATAACAGTCTCATGACATATTTAAAACATCCGTATGTCCCAGGCACAGAAATAACCCTCTTCTCCATACTCTAGTCAGGTAAGTATTTCCCAATATTAAGGCAATCTTGCTTAAGTTAAAAATCAACTGTTGTTTGTATTCTTTTTAATACAAAAAATGGACATGCTTTGGTGTACTCTGGCATAACAAAAATCTGTAAGATGAAAGCAAGGAATAAATAAGTCTGATTAGGTCACATTCTTGCTTTTTGAAAATGAGCATTCTTCTCCACTTGAATATTTGATGTCATAAACATGTTTTTTTCTGATGAAGAATAACCAAATATAATCCTTTTGTGGAACTTACATTTAAAAAGCATTTTAATTAAATATGCAGTGAGAAACAAAAAAATTTTAAACTTTTGTATTCAGTTTTCCTATGGAGTTTTCTAAAGTGACTGTGTAGGAATTTGGTTTTTCAAGTTTAGCATTATAAGAAACAGAGTTTACCATGCCTAAGTTTAATAATTAGATGAAATGATGGAGGAAATGCTGAGCCCAAATAAATGGGTGAACTTGTGAAATTTCTACCCCTTTTCTGGTTTCAGAGACCCAAAAAGTGTTAGTTCCAATATAGAAGTCTTGTTAAGTTTTATGTAAATAAAATATATCAAACTTGGGCCAAAACAAACTATTTCTAGGAAAATAGGAAACTCAGGAAATTTCACTAACCAAAAAAAATTTTAATAATTAGAAGCTAGATGAGTGGTGTAGATGTTGAAATGAATAGAAACAAATAGGACGGATAGAAACTTGGCACATTACACCTACAAATCTGGGAAACTGGGACTTCCTTCTACTGGGAATTAGTAGAGTAAGCTTTTATCAAGATGATATGGCTGAAGCTCAGGCTAAAATTTCATCTACTCCTTTACTAATTCTAGAAATATTTATTGTCGGAAGGGGTGGGGTGTAACTCAGTGGTAGAGTGTGTGCTTAGCACGCGTGAGGCCCCAGGTTCAGTCCCTGCACCTCCACTTGAGGATCTCTAATGGGGACTTCAGCAAGCCAACTAGGAGGAGTTTTTCACTTTTTGATGAAAGTAATGGCTCAGACGGTAAAGAGTTTGCCTGCAATGTGGGAGACTTGGGTTCGATCCCTGGGTTGAGAAGAAATATTTATTAGACATTGACTGTTTGCCAGGAACAGTCCTTGGGTCACAGGACACAGCAGTGAACCAGTCAGAACAACATCCTAGCACTTAATAGAATACATGTTCTAGTTGGAATATAGACAGTTTTTTAAACTGAAGTATAATTGATCATGGGGTCTCAAAGAGTCGGACACGACTGAGCAACTGATCTGATCTGATCTGATCTGATCTGATACAACATAGTGATTCAGTATTTATATACATTATAAAATGATCACCACAATAAGTCTAGTTACTGTCACCATAAAAATTTCCTTTTCAATTTTTTTAATAGTTTGAGAAGAGATGTTAACTCTTTCTAAAATGTTTGGTATAGTTCACTTGTGAAGCTGTCTGGTCCTGAAGTTTTGTTTTGGGGGGAGATTTTCAACTTGTTTGCTTTTGTTTTTTACTGTTTAAATCTCATTACTGATAATCAGTCTGTTCATATTTTTTATTACTTTCTGATTTAGTCTCAGGAAATTGTATGTTTCTTGGAATTTATTTCTTCTATGTTTTCCATTTTATTGGCATACAATTGTTCATAATAACCTCCATCATTTTAGCTACTCAGAATATGTAGTCGCTATTTTTAAAAAATAAATTAGTACTATGTTTAACAGTGATAAATGCTAAGGAGAGGGGAAAAGCGAGGAAGGAGCATAGAAAGTGTGCAGGGGTGAGATTTTAGATCGGATGACTGGCAAAGGGATGAGCAAGTGAAAAAGCCTTGACACGAGAGCATTTTTCTTTTTTCATGACCAATACTCTGTATCTGGGAATATGATGGACTAAAAAATATGAACATCTTTATAAGACATCTTCAAATGCTGGAAATGGTATAATATTGGATTTCTATAACTGTGTAACAAATTACTTAATGGCTTACAGCAACAGTAAACATTCATTATCTCTCACAAGTTTTTTAAATCAAGATTTCAGGAGCAGCCGAGCTGGGAACCACTCCCAAAGTGGTTCCCTCACATAGTTGGAAAGCAGATGCTGGTTGTTGGTGGGAGGCCTCAGTTCATCCCCATGGGGGCCTCTCCACAGTGTGCTTGAATGTTCCTACAACGAGACTCCAGTTTTCCCGGGAGCAAGCAATCTATGAGAGAAGCCAAGATGGAAGCTGCATTGTTTCTATGGCTTTTTTTAGAAGGCACACTTGGTTATTTCCACATTATCCTAATGGGCACACGGGTCAACCATGATTCATTGTGGGAGGGAATTACCAAGGATATGAACAGCAGAAAGTAAAGATCCTTGAAGGCTGTCTTGGAAACTAGATAAGCACCACTGCATACACACAGATGTGCACTGAAGAAATAAGGAAAAGCAGGTACAAAGAGCTAAAAACATTTGCACTAAACAGCACTGAGTTAGTAGTTATTCCCAAGGGATTTTCCAGTCTCCATCTTCCTGGATCTGAGACATAATCTTCTAAGCACAGCAGTTATTAATAACTAAGGCTTAGATGCAGGAAGAGGGGAATTTGGAATGAAAACTAACAGTATAACTGTATCCCTGTGAGTGTTACACCCTTAGCAAAGGGAGACTAGAAAAATCTGCCCACCAGGAAAGGAAAACAAGAGTCATCCTAACTGGCCTGAGTTCTGGTGGAAAAATACTGTTTACGAAGAACTTGTAACCACTGTTAGACCCTCACATGGCTTCAGGTTTGGATTTATACTTCTTGGAACCAAGAGTCTCAAACTAAAAAAATTCACAGAACATGGTCTAGAGTTGGTAGCCTTGAGGTGTCTGGCGGAATTAGTTATAAATCCTCTCTGGAGAAAGATGTCTTCAGACCATGATCCCCATGTAATGTATGCTTAATAAATATAAGCATACATTACAAAATTATAAAGCACACAAATACACCATTATGAGTGAGATTCAAAAAAATATTAAGCTACAGAACAGAACACCCAGGAGTTTGGATTAAAGGATTATGAAATTAGAAGTCTAATATATTTTAATTACAATGAAATATATTAATTAAGCTACAGAACAGAACACCCAGGAGTTTGGATTAAAGGATTATGAAATTAAAAGTCTAATATAAAAAAATAATAAAAAAATAAAAGTCTAATATATTTTAATTACAATGAAATATATTAAATAGTAAAATAAAAATAAAATAAACATGTAAATAGATCAATCAGATTTAAAACTAAATGAGGAAAACAACAATCATGAATTACATTAGAATAAATAATATGATACTCAGAACTGTAATCTCATTGGGATCTCCTACTTGTAGCTCATCAGAATAAGGCGATAAATAAATCCTCTCCCCAAAAAGCAACCATAAAGCTGAGGAAAACACCATACAGCCATCTGAATAGGTACAGAAAAAATATCTGGCAAAATCAATACTGTTTAGGATAAAAATATCTCAACAAATTAGAAAAAGAAGGAAACTCTCTCAGCTTAATAAAGGGCATTTGTTGAAAAACCTATAGCTAAGATTGTACTTAATGATGAAAGAGTAAAATATTCCTTCCCTGTCATCAAGAACAAGGCAAAGATAGTCACTCTTTATTACTTCTATTCAACATTGTGTTTGGGGGTTCTAGCAAGAAATAAAAGGCATCCAGTTTGAAAAGAAGTAAAATTTTATTTATTCAGGTGACTTGATCCTGTATTCTGAAAACCCAGAGATTCCATTAGAGCTAATAAACATGTTCAGCAAGATTGGGTAGAAGATCAGTATATAAAAATCAATTTTATTCTCCTGAATAGTCATTGGAAGGACTGATACTAAAGCTGAAGCTCCAATACTTCGACCACCTGAAGCAAAGAGCTGACTCATTGGAAAAGACCCTGATACTGGGAAAGACTGAAGGCAAGAGGAGAAGGGGATAACAGAGGATGAGGTGGTTAGGTAGCATCACTGACTCAGTGACCATAAATCTGAGCAAACTCCAGGAGATAGTGGAGGACAGAGGAGCCTGGCGTGATGCAGTCCATGGCGTTGCAAAAAATTGGACATGACTTAGTGACTGAACAACAGCTACCAAAGATCTGAAAATAAAATTAAGAACACAGTATCATTAAATAAAATTAAATACTTAGTAATAAACTTTATAAAAGAATAGCAAACCAAGTAGAATAAAAAAATATAAAACTTGGCTGCTAAAATTTACAGAAGACATTTTGGTAACATGTAAATGGAGAGGTATTTTATGTTTATGGATTGAAATACTTAATACTAAGATGGCAATTCTCTCCGAATTCTCCCTAGCAGAAAATTTGAAAAAATTGGCAAACTGCTTTTGAAATATATATGGAAATGCAAAAGACCAGGATAGCTAGAACAATTTTGAAAAAGAAAAAGCCAGAGAATTTAGAATTCTCGATTTCAAAAGGTAGTATCAGACTACAGTAATCAGGACCATTAGTATGGGCATAAGAATAGACCTATAGATCAAATGAAACAAAAGTTAAAGTCCTAAACAAAATCTTTACATTTATGGTGAATTGATTTTCAACAAAGGTGTCAAGGCAATTCCATGAGGAGAAAGGATAGGCCTTTCAATAAATACTGTTGGAACAACTGAATATATCTATATGCAAGAAGAGGAATTTAGATCCTTATCTCACGTAATATACAAAAATATTCAAATCAATCACAGACCCATATAAAAACTAAAATTCTTAATTTTTGCCTTATGTGTGTTATTTGTTTCATTTTCTATGTATTTGGCACGTATCTATCATTAAACTCTGAGAAGTCTGAATTTTCTCTCAATACCTCAAACATGACAGGTACCCTGTCAATTTCAGAGTTTTGAAAGTTCTCTTGGAGCCTTTTGTTTTGCACCCATGCACGCTAATTCCTTTCCATGACAGAGTCATTATTTATGCATCTCTCTCCATCCACCTCTTGCGGAGTGGAGGGGGACTCTCCCTTTATCTCTCCCATATCTGAGACGTTGATTCACAGCTCTTGCTTTATTTCCTCCAGAATGTTTCTGAGAAAGGATGCACAGGAGACAAGTTTTTTGAGATTTTTTTCAGGTCTGGAAATTCTTTATTGGTCACCTCATCCCATCTGATGTTAGGAAAGATTGAAGGCAGGAGGAGAAGTGGATGACAGAAGATGAGACGGTTGGATGGCATTACCAACTCAGTGGACATGGGTTTGAGCAAACTCCAAGAGATGGTGAAGACCATGTGGTCAGAAAGACTCAGACATGACTTAGTGACTGAACAACAAGCAACAGCAACATCTTTAATTGGTCATTTGACTGGGTCTAAATTTTTAGGTTGGAAATAATTTTCTTTAGGAAATTTGATAGGTTTGCTCTAATGACTTCAGGCTGCCATCGAGTTATTGGGACGTTTGACCCAATCCAATTTTCATTTTTTTACACAATTTTTTTTCTCAGGCAATTTTCAGATTGTTTTCATCCCATATTTTAATGGTTTCATGATGATGTTCTTTTGATACAATTTTATTTTCATCCTGAACTCAGTGGACCCATTTCTACAGTTTTGGGAGATTTTCTTGAACTATTTGATAACTTTTCCCTCCTCTATAGTCAAGTTACTCTGCTTTCTTTTTCTGGAAATTTTTTTATTTGGACAGAAGCTTCCTTACTAATTTGGTGTTATTAAAAATAGCTATTTTGCATCTTATTTTTATCTCTCCCTCCCCCCCCCTTTTTTTTTTACATTATTCTCTATGCCTTCTTTTGAGCTTTTCATTTATGGTATTCTTAATCTCTGAGATTTCCTTTTATTATCTGATTGTTTCTTTCTTATGGCATACTGCCAGCATTTCACAGGCGCTATATTATTTGGCTGTGAAGAAAGCTGAGCGCCAAAGAATTGATGCTTTTGAACTGTGGTGTTGGAGAAGACTCTTGAGAGTCCCTTGGGCTGCAAGGAGATCCAACCAGTCCATTCTAAAGGAGATCAGTCCTGGGTGTTCTTTGGAAGGACTGATGCTGAAGCTGAAACTCCAGTACTTTGGCCACCTCATGCAAAGAGTTGACTCATTGGAAAAGACTCTGATGCTGGGAAGGATTGGGGGCAGGAGGAGAAGGGGACAACAGAGGATCAGATAGCTGGATGGCATCACCGACTCGATGGACGTAAGTTTGAGTGAACTCCGGGAGTTGGTGATGGACAGGGAGGCCTGGCGTGCTGCGATTCATGGGGTCGCAAAGAGTTGGACATGACTGAGCAACTGAACTGACTGAACTGATATTATTTCTTACTTCTCTGAGGATGTTAATGATTGACTTTTGTTGTACTGTGTTTTCTCAGAATAGTTTCCATTTCCTCAAGTTGCATTTTTTTTTTTGATGATTTGTATTCTTCCCCACCCCCCACCCCAACTTTCATTTTAAAACAGTAGAGCATTTCCTCAAATACCTTGTTATTTTTTGCAGTTCACTCATACTGAAAGTTAGAGAGTTGAACAAGAAATTCTAGGGTCTAGTGGGACATGTATACTCTGGCGTGACTTGACTTAGCAGTTTTATTGGGAGGCACCCAAAATTAAAATCTTTAGGCTGAGTAGATTCTTCAGTGAATGGTCTTCTAGTCTGGTGAGTCTGTCAGCTCTCAGGGTTCTAGAAGCTGGTGGAGACAAAACTGTAATATGACATTCTTCACTTCACATGTATTTCCCCTCTTTCCTTCCAGGACTCTTGCCTCAGTGCTGCCTATTCCCTTCTCCTCCTTCCTCAATTCAAATTGCTCTGTTACCCTTTTTGGAGAATAAACCTATTTGGGACTGGAAAAGGCTTCCCGCTGGCTCAGTGCGTAAAGAGGCCACCTGCCAACGCAGGAGACACGGGTTTGATTCCTAGGTCAGAAAGATCCCTGGAGAAGAAAATGGCAACCCACTTTAATATTCTTGCCTGAAAATCCCATGGACAGAGGAGCCTGACAGACTGCAGTCCACAGGCTTGCAGAGAGTTGGACAGCTGAGCAAACTGAGCACGCATGCACAGATGAGGGTCATTAACCCAATAAGGAGATCAGAGGGGATTTGGTTGCCTATGTGAAGCACGTAACTACTTCCTAAATTTTTGAAATCTTCTATTTTCGCTGCCCTCTCCTTCCCATCACCTTCACTTGCAGGGTTATCTGGAATTCACAGTGCATGGTCATTTGGAGATGTTGGGCTTGAGGTCACTTTGCTCCTGGACTTTCTCTGTTGCAAGGTTAGGGTTTTGTTCTCTCAGATTTGCTAAGTTGGTCACCACTGATCCATATGCTTTATGGTTTCCAAAACTTTGCTGCTGTTTCCTGCCCTAACATTCTCGCTTACTTTGTTGGTGTAGGACTTTGAAAAACCATGTTAGTCTGGGAGGAAATCAAATGTGTGGTTAACCATCTTTACTTAGAAGTGTGTTATATTATCGGAGAAGTCAATGGCACCCAACTCCAGTACTCTTACCTGGAAAATCCCATGGATGGAGGAGCCTGGAAGGCTGCAGTCCGTAGGGTCGCTGAGGGTCAGACACAACTAAACGACTTCACTTTCACTTTCCACTTTCCTGCATTGGAGAAGGAAATGGCAACCCACTCCAGTGTTCTTGCCTGGAGAATCCCAGGGACGGCAGAGCCTGATGGGCTGCAGTCTATGGGGTCGCACAGAGTCGGACACGACTGAAGCGACTTAGCAGCAGCAGCAGCAGTGTTATATTATTCTTTATGTCTTTTTGTGCCAAAAGTTTTCATAATTTAAATTAATTAATTAGAAAGATTTTGTGCTCTGAAACAGGTACATTCAGAACAAAGCTGGTGATTGATTATAGGTAAGGAGATTTATCGCAAGAAGGTCAGGTGCCATACTGTTAGCATAACCCTATGGAACCAACTTTCTCTACCACACAGAGAAATTACATTTCTATTGACCTCAAAGGAAATTGCAATTCCTTTCTTGATAAATGTAAATTAAAAAAAATACTTCTGGCTTGTTTCTTGCTACATATTTTAATCCTCCTGGTCTTTTTTGGTTTATATTAATTTTTGTTTGTTTGGCTGGGGTTTTTTCAGTATAGATTTGAATAGCAATTTAGTAAACTGGGAATTAAAGAGCAATAAAAAATAATCCCAAAATTCATATTTAAAATTTTCAGAATTAATGACTAGTTCAAAATTATTTCCTAGGTCCCCAGATTGGTATTTTAACTTTCCTACAAATGAATAGCTGTCTCAGAACACTTTCAGAACTAGGTCAGAGGGCAACATGACGCTACTCATAGAAAGCAAGTGCTTGGCAAGTGATGTCAAAAGCCTCAGGGGGAGTCTGCAAGTCTGAGAGGGTCTTTATTCAACCCAGTCAAACTCAAGGGTCCCAAGAAGTCACCACTCAAGAGACAAGGGAATGAAAGATCTGCCTCTGATTTCTGTGTGCTCCTTGATCTTCAAGAGGAACTGCCTGTAACATCATTTGCAGGCTCATATACCAGGGTTGGTGAAGATTTGCACTTAGGGTCAAAACTGCTTGTTTGGTTAGTCTGCTGGAAAATGATGTCAAACCCAGCCCATATCTCGAGGTTGGGTGGGGCCCCTTCATACCCGCTCTTTCCCTTTGCTTTTGATGTGATTGCCCTGGAGCTGTTCACCTCTGTATTTACTGTTAAGGCTAGACCACTTCTCTTGTAACCTTGTTATTGGAGTCAGCCGAGGTCAACAGGACTCTGTGCATGCTTTTAATTATAGATTTTAAAATGTTTTCTTCTACTTTCCTGTATTTCACTTTTAGTCACTTTTGCTATACTTTTCTCTCTTTCCCCTCTGCTGCTCCAGTGTCATCTAATTTCAGAAAGAATCCTGCCTTACGTTGATGACCAGGGGAATGGAAACACTAAAACTTCTGGAATGTTTGTTTACAAATGTGAATTAAATAGACAAGAAGGAATCAATTTCAGTTTCTTGAAATAGATTATATTTGTTGGGCAAGGTTGGTGCAATGCGGAAGGTAAAAAAACTGGGTGGCTTGACTAACTTTCCACAGTTTTGTTCTAGAGAAATAATTTCTAAGTGAGGAACAGTTTTGTTTTTAGGCTTATTTATTTAACATGTGCTTTAAAAGTACCTCCTAGTGCCAGGTTTTAAGGAATTCATGAGTTCATTTGATCCTAACAATCCTATGAAATAACTATTAGTTTTATCTACAATTTAAAAGGGATAAAAAATGAGGCACCGAGAAGTTAACTAAGTTCCTGAAGCCTGCACAGCTGGCAAGTGGCAAGGTTGAAGTTCAGCTCTGGATGGTTCTCTGCTCCAAAGTCCATGCTCTTCTATTTCTAAAATTTTGAACTAATATCTTGTTACCTTTAGGTGTGTTCTGCTTGTAGAAATTACACAAGGAAGGGAGAGGGAGGGAGGGAGACAAAGGTGGGGAGAAGGAGGAGGAATGGAGAGAAACAGAATCATAAGTGACTGTGATTGTTTTCATCACTATCATCACAAGCTGGGTTTATTTAATTCAATACCATACATTAAAAGTATATGCCATTTGAAAATGCTTCCAATGTAATCTTCTCTATGCTACAACGCCAAGTGCAGCTGTACTTGAAAACACCAAAATAGTGCATTACAATATGAACCTGAACCTATTTAAATCAGACATTTCAATTTGATAAATAGACTATGATTGTGAGGGAGTTAAAGAGATTATTTCATCATATTTTTCAGGATATTCAGAAGATTCTCAATAATGGGCTAAGGAAAATATGGGCTTCAAAAGAAAGATTTCAATTTCTACTGTGGTGCTAAAAATTGTGTTTTGTTTTCAAATGTAGACTCAGCAACTGAGTTTTAACTTTTGCAGAAATGGATAAGGTAGATATTAGGAAGGACTGATGCTGATGCTGAAGCACCAATCTTTTGGCCACCTGATGCAAAGAGCCTACTCCTTGGAAAAGACCCTCAGCTGGGAAAGATTGAGGGCAGGAGAAGAAGGAGACAACAGAGGATAAGATGGTTGGATGGCATCACTGACTCAACAGACATGAATTTGAGCAAATTCCAGGGGATGGTAAAGGACAGTGAAGCTGGCGTGCTGCAGTCCATGGGGTTGCAAAGACTTGGACACGACTTAGCATCTGAACAAGATATTAGAAAGAAGTATGTTTTCTGGGCAAATACAGCTATTCCCTTACATATAGATGTTCTTAAACATGTGGATAAAAATACCACATGTTAATGCATATATATGGCATCTGGGAAAACGGTACTGATGAACCCGTTAGCAGGGAAGGAATGGAGATGCAGACACAGAGAACAGACTTGTGGACACAGTAGGGGAGGGAGAGGGTGGGACGAATTGAGAAAGTAGCATTGACATATATACTCTACCATGTATAAAGTACATAGCCAGTGGGAAGCTATTACCTAACACAGGGAGCCTGGCCTGGTGCTCTGTGATGACCTAGAGGGTAGGATGGAGGGTGGGAAGGAGGCTCAAGAGGGAGGGTATATAGTTATGACTGATTTGTGCTGTTGTATGGCAGAAACCAACACAACATTGTAAAGCCATTATCCTCGAATCAAAAAAAAAAATTTTAAGTTAAAAAAATGTGGTATGAAATATATGATGAAATTGGAGATGTATTTAATCAAGTTTGTTTGTGGGTGTGCATGTGTATTGCCAACGCAGTAGTCTAGAGGGTGATGTCAGGACATAGAGGAAATAAGACTTTGGAAGTGAGGTGAAACAGGGGGACCCAAAGAGTGATTGTATGTCAAGTAATTTGAGTAAATATAAGACCAGAGGAGATAAAAATATTTACACAGTTAATGATTAAAAATGTCATACCTAAACATTCATTTGGTTGATTGAATTTGCTTCCTAGTAAGTTAATTTGATAAGTTTAAACAGCTCTACTTTGGGGTAATCACATAAAGACATGCACTGGCATTTCATTCTCACTCTCCTCTAATCTTGCTCAGAATGGCACATCTCCATTTGTTTCTTTAGATGCATTGTTTCTTTATGGTGGTTTACTTTGTGTCTTGGCTCCACTAAGAGTCTCTTGATGCAGTTCTCTCTTATGTAAATACTCTTCCCCCAAATTTTTGCTTTGTTTTAGTTGCTCTTCATGTTCTGATAATTCTTACCACATGGAGCAAAACATTTCAGCACAATTTATTCAGGAGAGTGGAGGTCCTTATTTTGTTCTTCCTTTTGATGGAACTCAAAATAAGAAAGTGACAATATTTCACAAATGGTTTTATACTAAAGAAAAATGTGTCCTTTATCCACCTCAAAAACTTGTCTGGTTTTTGACTACCTATAATTTGATTCTTCTTCTAATGCTTCCTGATCTAATCACTAAAATGCAAGCTCCATGAAGGGATAGAAATTTTTTAATAAGTTTTGTTCAGCAGTATCTCCAACATTTAGAAGTACAGGCATATAATAGGTTCTCAAAAGTATAATGAATAAAACAGCATCCTGGGATGCAGTTTAAATGAAAATTTCACAAATTTCAAATAAAAAATAAAGGGATTAATCCCCTAAGGAATTGAGAAAATATTTGTTTATAGGGTTGTGTAATCATGATGATTTCTTAGGAAGGTTTTGCTCTACTATACATGTGATGGGGAACACATGTATACCTGTGGCAGATTCATTTTGATATATGGCAAAACCAATACAATATTGTAAAGTTAAATAAAATAAAATTAAAAAACAAAAAATCTTTTCATCCTCTCATGAACATCCACTGCCCTGATAATTTTTATAATTTGATTTGTTTATTTTGGCTGTGCTGGGTCTTTGTTGCTTCAGGGGCTACTCTCCAGTTGCAGTGTGAGGGTTTCTCATTGCAGTGACTTCTCTTGTTGCAGAGCATGGACTCCAGGGTGCGGGAGCTTCAGTAGCAGCACATGAGTTCGGTAGTTGCAGCTCCTTGGTTCTAGAGCACAATAGTTGTGCTCAATAGTTGTGGCACACAAACTTATTGCTCCTTGACATGTGGGATCTTTCTGGATCAGGGCTTGGACTCATGTCTCCTGCAACAGCAAGGGAATTCTTTGCCACTGAGCCACCAGGGAAGACCTGATAATTTTTAATCATTGGTAAAAATCCAGAAGCTTATAAATTCTGGTGGCTATTCACAAAAGACTGACTAAAAAAAAAATAATCTCCATTAGAGAATGTGTACTGTGAACATTTCTTTCTATTATTTATTTGAAAATTGGGAAATGTCAGTTTTCGTTCCAATCCCAAAGGAAGGCAATGCCAAAGAATGTTCAAACTACTGTACAATTGTGCTCATTTCACATGCTAGCAAGATTATGCTCAAAATCCTTCAAGTTAGGCTTCAATAGTATGTAAACTGAAAACTTCCAGATGTACAAGCTGGATTCAGAAAACACAGAGGAATCAGAGATCGAGTTACCAGCATTCTTTAAATCAGGGAGAAAGCAAGGAAATTTTAGAAAAACATCTACTTCTGCTTCATTGGCTACTCAGAAGCCTCTGACTGTGTGGATCACAGCAAACTGTAGAAAATTCTTAGAGTTGGGAATACCAGACCACCTTATGTTCCCCTGTATGCACATCAAGAAGCAACATTTAGAACTGAACACGGAACAACAGACTGGTTCAAAATTGACATTGGAGTACATTAAGGCTGTATATTTTCACCCTGCTTATTTAACTTTTATGCAGAGAACATCATGTGAAATTCCAGGCAAGATGAATCACAAGCTGGAATCAAGATTGTCAGAAGAAATATCATCAATCTCAGATATGTAGATGACACCACCCTTGTGGCAGAAAGTGAAGAGGAACTAAAAAGCCTCCTGATGAAGTTGAAAGGGGAGAGTGAAAAATCTGGCTTAAAACTTAACATTCAAAAACCTAAGATCATGGCATCCAGTCCCATCACTTCATGGCAAATAGATGGGGAAAATTGGAAACAGTGGCAGATTTTATTTTCCTGGGCTCTAAACTCACTGTGGACGTTAACTGCAGCCATGAAATTAAAAGATGCTTGCTCCTTGGAAGAAAAGCTATGGCAAACCTAGACAGCATATTACAAAGCCAGAGACATTACTTTGCCAACAAAGGCTCATCTAATCAAAGCTATGATTTTTCCAATAATCAAGTATAGATGTCAGGGTCAGATCATAAAGAAGGCTGAGTACTGAAGAACTGATGCTTTCAAACTGTGGTACTGGAGAAGATTCTTGAGAGTCCCTTGGACATTAAGGAGATCAAACCAGTCAATCCTAAAGGAAATCCACCCTGAATATTCACTGGAAAGACTGATGCTGAAGCTCCAATACTTTGGCTACATGATAAGAAGAGTCGACTCATTGAAAAAGACCCTGATACTGGGAAAGATTGAGGGCAGGAGGAGTAGGGGGTGACAGAGAATGCGATGGTTGGATGGCATCACTGACTCAATGAACATGAGTTTGAGCAAACTCTGGGAGATAGTGAAAGACAGGGAAGCCTGGAGTGCTGCAATTCATGGGGTCTCAAAGAGTCAGATACAACTTAGCAGCTGAACGACAAATATTTGAGTAGACTTTCTTAATTTTTCTGGTGAACAATTTTTATTTTATTATTATTTTTTAAATTTATTTTTAATTGGGGAATAATTGCTTTACAATATTGTGTTGGCTTCTACCATACAACAACATGAATCAGCCGTAAGTATACATATGCACCCTCCCTCTTGAACCTCTCCCACCCCCACCCAAACCCACCCCTCTAGGTTGTCACAGAGTACCACGTTGAGCTCCCTATTCTACACAGCACCTTCCCGTTAGCTATCTATTAATAATTTACATATAGGAATGTATATGTCTCATTGCTACTCTCCTGATTCGTCCTATCTTCTCCTTCCCCAACTGTGTCCAAATCTGTTCTCTGTCTGCACCTCTATTCCTGCCCTGCAAATAGGTTCCTCAGTACCATTTTTCTAGATTCCATACCTATGCGTTGAAATATGATGTTTGTTTTTCTCTTTCTGACTTATTTCACTCTGTATATCAGGCTCAAGGTTCATCTACCTCACTAGAACTGACTCAAATGGAATTTCTTGATTTTATAATAAAATGTTCCTTCTATAAAAATCACAATTTTGTTAAGCTTTCTGACTTTTAGAGTTCTGGTGCTCCTCAACCTAACATTTTTTTCTATCAATGGAAATCTTTCTTCTAACCAAAACTTCATAGAGGACTCCTCACAAATTGGACATCACATCTTATATATATCTTGAATTTTATTTTAATCTTAACTTTCCTTTTCAGGCTGGCTGTTTAGATAAGATCTACTGCTACAGTCATGTCTGCACCAACTCATCTTCTCTCTCATTAAGATTTATGTTAATTGGGCAGAGCTATCTTGGATCACCTGTTGGGACATCCCAAGCTTCTGCTGTCCTGGTTTAGAAGCTCTATTGTGACATACCACCAACTAGCCAAGTCAGAGCAATGGCTATCATGGATGGAGAGTTACCTTAAAATTGGTGACTAACCAGAGGTGGTGATAATGTGGACTGAGGCCATGGAATTATGTTGGCAGGACTTTGGTATTCCCCTAATCACCCTTGTCCTTTTTTTTTTTCTTTTGGCTGCACCATGTGACATGTAGGATCTTAGTTCTCTGACCAGGGATTGAACCTACGCCCCCTGCATTGGAAGCATGGAGTCTTAACCACTGAACCTTCAGGGAAGTCACACTCTTGTCCTTTTTATTTTTACACATTGCTCACTCTTCTGACTCATTCAGTGGGATTCAATCTGTTGCTTTTTCTAATCTTTCTTCTTGCATTCTCAGCCATCAAAGAAACATACAGAATTCATACTACCTTTGACAAATACTTTTCAGGTAATTATTTCATATAAAAGGAATCACTTACTTTTCTAGATTAATTAAGAGTCAATTTAATTCAGAATTTAATCTTAATTCTGAATTAAGATTTGCCAATTCTTAATTTGGAATTGATGATAACTATGCCTTAAGAAATGGCTACCATATAGTTTATCAGTGTGCCTAACTTTACCCCCTCAAATAATAAACATTTTATCACATGGTGTTTGCTCTTGTTTACAGAGAATCAAATAATTAAAATTGATGTTCTTTACTTGGGTGTACTTATGACTTCCTTTTATATATTGATACAGGAATTTCTTCAAGACTGAATTGAAACATCACAGTTAAAGTGGAAGGGACTTAGTGGCCCTAGTGGCACAGTGGATAAGAATCCATCTGCCAATGCAGGGGTCACAGGTTCCATCCCTGATTCCTGAGTCGGACATGACTGAAGTGACTTAGCATGCATGCAAGACATGTAATAGTTTGTGGTAATTAATAAATATTTAGTATTATAAGAAATTTCTTCCTTTACAGTTGAGAGGAGATCCTGTTGTCTTTGATTTTATATAAATTGGAAAGTATTTTTCACCCTCCCTTTCCTCCAGATAGGGAGGAAACAGCAATGTTACTGTAATGATTAAATGTGACAATTCATGTAACATTCCTGCAGCACTTAATAAATGTATTGTTACTATTGTGACAATCATTATCATTATGATTTTACTGCGAAGGCTAACAATACCTAACTCTGTCCATATCCTCATCTTAACAGTTACTCTTTATTCTTTTGGTGTCTCAAGATCACTGTTGGAATTAGTTTTATGAAATATTAACTTCCATAAACTCACTGGAAGGCAAAGAGAAGAAATGAAGGGGTCATTGTGAGTACACTGAAATTTCCCTAAAGTATAGGGCTCCTTCTGCTCCTGTGTTCTTCTTATTATTAATGGTTTTACTCCTAAAGCTAATTTTGTAACGGCCTGGGGTTTTGAAAGACTCTGGGCAAATTCTGCTAAGTGAGGTGGCAGCAATTATTTGGTCAAGTATAGCAGTGACAGTTAACTTGATTATTTGTTTTAAAATTTACAGTCTTTTGCTTAATTACCTAAAGAAAAAAAAAGATGATTTTGGAATACCAAATTGTGTTTATGTAAAGCTAAGTTAATTAATCTTTAATTTCTAAGTGAATTAATCATTAATTTCTTTAACTTCTAATTTGGATCTTTAAATGTGAAAAGTTCCAAGGACTTAAGACTAGAGTGTAGATTTAAAAATGAAAAGAAATAAAATCTTGTAGCATGGGAAAGAAACATGCACATTTTTCCTTTTTTATTTAAGTATTGACTAGAGAAGGCCTTTCCAGGGGATGCAGTGGTAAAGAATCCACCTGATGATGCAGGAAACACAAGACACAGGTTGGATCCCTGTGTCGGGAAGATCTCCTGGAAAAGACAATGGAAACCCACTCGAGTATTCTTGCCTGGAGAATCCCATGGACAGAGGAGCCTGATGGGCTACATACAGTCTATGGGGTCACAAAGAATCAGGCAGGCAAAACTGAGTGACTAACAATTTCACTTTACAATACGATAGGCTAAATGCTGATGTAAATCAGTTTCTCCCCTACCATGTTATGGATACACGTCATGGTTACGAATAAAGGTAAATTCTAAAAGATGGTCATTAGTGATAAAAATGAGTAATTTTTTTATACTTTTATATATTTATTTATTTAAGTTTCTGATTGCTCTGGGTCTTTGTTGCTATGCGGGCTTTTCTTTAGCTGTGGCGAGCGGGGGGCTACTCTTCACTGCAGCGTGCAGGCTTCTCACTGTGGTGGCTTCTCTTGTGGAGCATTGGGCTCTATGGCTCACAGGCTTCAGTAGTTGCGGCCCATGGGCTCAGTACTTGTGGGTCCCTGGCTCTAGAGCACAGCCTCGGTAGTTGTGGCTCATGGGTTTAGTTGCTTTGTGGCATGTGAGATTTTCCCAGATCAGGGAATGGAACCCATGTATCCTGCATTGGCAGGCACGTTCTCTACTACTGAGCCATCAGGGAAGCCCCAAGTATGCTTATTTTTTTCTTCTAAGAGTATTTTATTACTTTTCTAGTTGAAACAGTTTTATTTCAGAGAACAATTTATAGATAATACCAAAATGCAGGTTTTGCAAAGAGAAAGTAGTTTGCTTGTTGTTATCTTCATATGGAAGAGCCTAAAAGTGATCTTTCAATCCCAACTGGCACTTACTTTCAAAGTAACATCAAGAACTTAGTGAAACCCATTTTAGTTCTTTAATGAAAGTAAAGGCACTATGGCCTCACCTTCACCCACATGACTGTCATCATTGGTATCATCCATTATTAAGATAAGGAATATAATATTGGGCTAATAGCAGATCATGGCATCTTGCTCATGTGAAAAATAACAGCCCATCTGAAAGTTATGTGATAATGACATAGTGGCTTTAAGCTTGGCTGGTCCATTGGTCCTAAACATTTGATAAAACATTTACAGACAGTTCAGCAAAACACCGTTTATACTTGTGCAACCCCTTTACAGGAAGCCTTGGCTCAAGCTTTCTGGATTGACATCAAGCGCATGGATGACCCAGAATGTTACTTCAATTCTTTGCCAAAAGAGTTAGAAGTAAAAAGAGATCGGATGGTACATTTACTTGAAAGTGTTGGCCTAAAACCCATAGTTCCTGATGGGGGATACTTCATCATTGCTGACGTGTCTTTGCTAGATGTAGACCTCTTCGATATGAAGGACAGCAATGAAACTTATGACTATAAATTCGTTAAATGGATGATTAAAAATAAGAAACTGTCAGCCATCCCAGTTTCAGCATTCTGTAATGCAGAAACCAAATTACAGTTTGAGAAATTTGTGCGATTTTGCTTCATTAAAAAAGACAGTACACTGGATGCTGCTGAAGAAATCATCAAGGCATGGAGTAGACAGAACTCTTGATACACACAGAGTGTGTTGTTTCTATTAAACAATCTAATATATAAAAAAAGTTATTTTTTTGTTGTTGAATATGAAGTGAGAGCTAGGGAAAGTATATAATTAAAAAAAAAGAAAAAGAAAGAAACCAAAGTTCTATTTTTGGCTTGTCTACCACTGACTCACAGTGTTAACTTGAACCAGTGACCAGCTTTTGTGCATTAACTAAGGCTATCCACACAAGAGGCTTAGTGAATAGACAAAAATGAGAAAATGCTTCAGCTTCCCTATTTGACTGCTGGAGAACTGCTGAGATCACTTATATAAATATTTTTCTTTGAGCTCCCTAGAAGACAGGAACTTTATAAATATTTAGTCTTATTGTTGCACCTTAGGCACAAGTAGACAGGAAAATTATGATACTCCCATATTTAACTATGAAATAACCTCGTTCAGACAATCCTGGTTCATACCAAGGACTCTGCACTGGCTTGTCAGGGTCTCTTGAGTTTTCATTTTTCCATCCTCCTCCTCCCCCTGGCAGTTGACAAATGTGGAAATATAAATAAACCTTCCACAGCAGCAAGGGTTCCAAGGTAAGGAAGCCCAGCATGCATTCAGTCGCACTGGCTGATGGCATGCTGTGTATCAGAATGGGTGAGGATTCAAAATAAACATCACATTTAAAATTCCTGATTGAAAAGTGTGAGAAAATGACTCATTTTTAAGAATGAGTAATTTGGTTGAATGTACTGAACTAAAGTCAGACCTCACTGAATTTCCAGTTTTATCTCTTTTCTGTTTCTTTTTTAGATACATGTGTAGAGAAGAAACCTAAAAAAATGTGACTGGAACTGGCAGGCTTAGAGTCATTCTTTATTTCAAGTGGAGTTTTTCAAAAGTAATTCACCTGTTTCTTTGCAAATTCCTATTCAACAGGCTCTTCCTTCAAGGTTTTAATGGCTCTAGGTTCTGGAATGATGTTCTTGGAATGCATACAAGGGTTATTTTTGGATGGTGGAATTTCAGGTGATATTTTTAAATTGACTTTATTACTCATATTTTCCTGCATTTCTTGACCTTTAGCTTTAAATAAGAAAGAAGTATTATTTTTACAAAAACAATAGTGAATAAATAAATTTGAAACCCCTTGCTACTGATTTTATTCTCTTCTTGGCCATATATCCTGAGTTTTTAATGGACCAGTGCTTTCTTCCTGCTTTCTTTAAGGATTTAAAACAAGCAGTTGTACAGTAATTAATTTCCAATTGGGAAACTGAGAGTTTATGAAATTGAATGGGGAGATGATTTTGATCCAGGGAACCCACTCAGCGTATAAAGCACACTTAGATAAAATTGTCTCTTTTGTCTTCATTTACTGGGTAATTCAACCCAAGGCAGAATGGATCTCTTGAAGGTGAATTATGCTAATAATGTTCTGTTGATCTAATCTCAAGATGATTCTATTAGTTTTAATAGTTCTTGAGCACTCAGGGTGCTTTAGCTGCAATGCCAGCTGCAGACAAGCAACAGGCAATAACTTCACATTCAACAATCTTACTTGATGAAAGAATAAAACGATTTAAGACTCTGTTTTGTGTATTCGTGTGTGGTCGCTTTTCTATTTTGCCTTTATACCAGGGCAGGGCAGAGCATTTGATCACACAGGGGGCCAAGCTTTCCCTTCACAGCCCATCTTTGTTAAGAGGATGCTTCCTGGAGGATCTGAAAAGCATCTATTTATTCTTCCTACAAGTCTTTATTAAGCACCTATTGCATGGTGGTCCATATTCTAGGCAATGGGTTAGAATAAGGAACCAGAATCTGTTTCTGATCCAAAAGGCTCCTGAAGGAAACTGTCTATAGACAGACACTGAAATGTTAGGAGTGAGGTCTGAAGAGAACATTCCACGGACATCAGTCCCACTGTGTAAGGGTCAACACAATCTGATGGAAATGTGGGAAGGAGGATTAGAAAATACTTCAAAGAATGGAGGGAAGAAAAGGCAAGTGTGGCAGAGCATGAGCAATCTGAAAAGGCAGAGTGATGGGAGAGAGCGGGGCTCTCTTTTAGGATTCTAGAGGCAATTTTTATATGTCCTTCTAGTGGGAAATGGGTGAGTGATATGAGAATGATTGATGGAAGGTAAAGCCAGAACAATAAACAGGGATCGGACTCTAGACGTGAATTTGGAATTTATATAACACCCCTCCCCCCACCAATGAAGTAGATGTAACCACATGTTCCAGGCTCCTCTATGCTAGGAATAAAAAGTAGGGTCACCAAAAAGGAAGTTTGCCTTTGATCATTCTGGAGTGACATAACTCCCTTGAAATCCCTGTGTTTCATGTAGCACCAAGATTGACTGTTCTTGGTCTCTGTGTCCACCATTTTGTTCCTCTCTCTGTATTCCTCTTCTCTTCCTGGCTAGAGCCATAGCAGTAACCACACCCCTGTACTTGTAAAATCTCAGTTCTAAGGATGAAATTCTTAGTTTGCTGAAGTTGATGCTGCTGTCTCTGATGTCTGCCCAGGGATCTACTGCGGCTACTCTCAACGGGTCAGTTCCTTTAAGTCTTCACAGGCTCTTTTATTTCTTGCCTTGTCCCAAGGTTTCAACACCTCTCTTCTCTGGTCTATTGTCATTGGCTAAACTTATAGATTTCTGTCCCCTCTCTCCTTGAGATGAATCCCCTCTCAAGCAATTTCCTGAACTCCCTGGTAAGCAGACCCACTGGAAGGTTGCCTTCTGGAATTAGTCAAATATGCCTGAGTCGTTGGGAGAGCACAGTTCTGATGCATGCTGGTAACTCTGGGAAAGTCACAGGAAAAGGAACGGGAAGAGAAAACAAGAGCAAGAAAAAACAGGCTGAAACATGACTCTAAGAGACAAAGTAGGCAGCTTGTGTGGAGCTTCCAAATGCAGCGCAAATAGCACCATTTGTATATTCTTCCTGCCCATGCTGTTTTCATCTGATATCCGCTCTTATTTTTCTATTCTGTATTATTTGTATCTTATGAGCCACCTTAGAACGTTTTAGAACGTTCTTAGAATATAAATAAATGAATGAATAAAGAAGGTAATTTGCAGTTACACTGAGTAATTAGCATTCTGAAGACAGGAGTGTTGTAGGTAAAAGTAGAGGCAAAAACACTTTTTGACAAACACGACTATGGCCAGAACTTGAAATAGTAGGAAGACTTCAAATTACAATTTAATTCCCAAATGATTTTTCAACCTTGACCTACTCTGCTGACGGCTGAGTACTTTGGCAGAATTTCTCCTAACCAAACCAAACCAAACAAAAACCAGGCATAAAGAGGCAAGCCTCAGGGCACTGACTCCTGGGGTCAGGAACCAAATGCGCTGGTGGAGGTGAACCGTGGGGTTAAGGGCATCGCTGTTTACAATGGTTTCCGATGCAGCGAATATCGAGATGTCAAGCAGTTACCCTGGACGGGACTTTCTCTCACTTGCTGTCCATCAAACCCAGGATTATTCCTCTGATTACTCAGGTCCTCCCCACCTCTGCTAAGCTAAACTTGCCCTCGCTCAGCAATCTCTGATTCTTTCCCCTGGGATCCCCACCCCCTGTTCCCCGCGACGTGCCCACACTGCCCAGGCAAGCACTAGCACTCCGCGCTCCTTTTCTGTCGACCCCCGGTCCTCGGCTTCTGCCTCCTCCTCTCCTCTTCCAGGACGCCCGTCACTGCGCTCCCCACTGAATCAGACCTCGGGGACCAACAAAGTCGGGGGCGCGAGGCGGCAGGTGGATGGACCGGAAAGGCGGGTCGCGGATGGAGTCGGCGGCTCAGCCAGCAGACCGCCGGGGCTGAGAGGGAGAGCGACTTTGCGGCCCCTCCCGGCGGGCGGGCCGGGGGGCGGTCCCAGGCCGCTTGCTCGCGCCGCCGCTCCGCGTGCGCCCTCCGCGCTCCAGTCGGCGGGAGCCCAGGTGCCCGTGGGCTGGACGCGCCCGAGGATGTGCCGCTGGCCGCTGCTCCTCCTGTGGGGGCTGCTCCCCCGCGCGGCGGCGGGGGGCTCGGGCTGGCCTTTCCCGCACCGCACGCTCCTCGACTCCGAGGGCAAGTACTGGCTGAGCTGGGGCCCGCGGGGCGGCCGGCTCGCCTTCCGCCTCGAGGTGCGGACCGCCGGCTACGTGGGCTTCGGCTTCTCGTCCACCGGGGCCATGGCCGCGGCCGACATCGTCGTGGGCGGGGTGGCCCGCGGGCGGCCCTACCTCCAGGTAAGCGCGTATATACCCTCCTGCAGCTGCCCCGCCGAGCCTCCGCCGGTCCGGATTCTGGGCAGGCAAGGCGCGGTTGGGGGGCGCCTTGGGCCACCCGGCTTTCTCTCCGGCGGAGGCTGGCCGCCGTCTCCCCCGTATCCCCGCAGCCTCAGCCCGGCTTCCCCTACCCTTTGCGATTCGCTCTTGCACCCCGGAGCCCAAGCCCCTGGGGCTGGACTTCCCAACTCCGCCGCCCAGCCCCCGGAAAGCTGAACACGGTAACCCTGGGCTAGCTTTCCGTCTCTGAACACTTTCCTGTCCCCTGCGCCCCAATTAATACATGCCCCAAGTGCACACCTGCCACGCACCACCAGTCATCCCTGATGGTTAAGGAGACATCTTTGGGCTTTGGGGATCTACAGGACGGCTCTCAGGGTTGAAGGGACCGGAGAGTTTTGGCATCTGCTGTCTAGCTGTCTAGAATCGTGGATCTCAGAAGGCTTTTCTGAAGCTTCCCAACTCTGGGGCTGGGTCAGCTACCTCATGCCAGCAATGACTGAAAGGTCCCCAAGAATCCTTAGGAACTTGCTATTGGGAGCCGTTTAGGAAGCTGCGAAACCTACAAAACCTGAAGTCTTCAGGCAAAACCCCATATTAAGTGACAAAACGTTTCACTTACTTTGAGTTCAGTTCAGTCGCTCAGTCGTGCCCGACTCTTTGCGACCCCATGGACTGCCGTACGCCAGGCTTCCCTGACCATCACCAATTCCTGGAGCTTACTCAAAACTCTTGCCCATCGAGTCGGTGATGCCACTTACTTCATTTAATAGCTAACAAAATTAAATTGACAGCTACCGTTTTGCTTTGAAAGAGCCAGAGTAGAGACGTTGCCCGTTCACAGATATTTTAATGAATAGGAAAAAAAATTAAAAAAGAATTGAAGTGATCGGAATGATTAGATGCTTAGGTTTTTGGACATTTTTGTCTGTTTGATCTTGACCAACATTTGAACACTTCTCCACTATGATATAACATCGTGGTGAATATAGTGTTGCTTATCAAAGTTCATCCAAAAATACTGCCCTTTGCTAAAAGTCTCTTAATCCATATGAAAGCTAGTTCTTCTGGCTATGTATTACGTTTTGATGATAGTAAAATCGATGTACCTGATAAATTCCCAAAAGCATTTCTCAGTAATTTTATTTCTGACGTCTAAGTTTGATTGCCATTAATTTTTAACGCTAATTCTGGCAATGAGCTGTTAACTGGCTAGAAGTTTTAAAAATGACAGCAATAAAAACTTTAAAACCCTTCCGTTGTCTATTTTTTCATGAATTAGTCCTTTCCTCCCCCAAATAAGCACAACTCCAATCAAGTTTTATGAGAATTACACCGTTGAAGTCATTCATGTATAAATTTAATCCTCCTGCAGCATCTCAGACATTAAATTTGTAAATCAAGAATTTGACCCCAAACACAGGCCTCACTAGCTGAGTAATTCAGCTCTCTTCTGATATGAAGTAGACAGTACCTTATTTCAACATCTATTGAGCCACATATTTTTGCTTGTCTATTTTTTTTTTTAGGATGGGCAGAATCAAATGCCCCTTAACTATCCTTAAATGTTTTGTTGAAGGGAGCATGGAAAGTCTTACTTTAGTGGTATCATAAAACATGTATACTTTAAAGATAACTTGATGTTTTTCTCAAAGAGTAGCGTTTCTAGAAAGCCCATCAAGTTTGATATCAAATGAAAGACTAAGAGCAGAATTCTGTTTCAACATGCTATAAGGGGCACACCACAAACATAGTTTGTTAAACTACAGTATTTCCACACTGCAGGTGGCTCTTTGTAAAGAGAAAATAAGAACTAATTAAGGGCCCTTTAGATGGGTTTTGCAGCAGCAGCAGCAGCAGATGGGTTTTGAAACGTAGAACTTTTCTTAAGGTAATTTCTAAACACATAATACTGTTCAGTAAGCCTTGGATATGGACCTTTTCCCAATATATTTAATGAGCAAGAAATAGAACTTTCCCTTCTATTTTTATTCCTAAGGAAATGGAATTTTTATTTTCATATATAAAGGATTGTCATTTTCTCAATTGACTGACATCCTTTACTACTCCATTTTCTTAAGCATTGGTAAAGAATTTGCATGCCAGTGAAGGAAATGCAAGAAACTGGTTCAATCCCTAGGTCGGGAAGATCCCCTGGAGTAGGAAATGGCAAGCCACTCCAGTATTGTTCCCTAGAGAATCTCATGGACAGAGGAGCCTGGGGCTTCAGTCTGTGGGGTCGCAAAGTGTTGGACATAACTGAACACACACACAGCACAGCACAGCTCACTCATTTTAAGGCATATAATATACAATAAAAATTATGCATAGCAGTTAAGTAGAAAGAAAATTGATTAAAAACCTTTTTAATAAAATTAAAGACCCCAGACACTAAAAACAAAAAGAAATGTATCAATTCCAGCTGGATCATCCAGGTTGGGAGATTCCATTTTCCAACACTTGAAATTGTATCTTCTCCCAAAACCTACTAATTTGAGATTCTTTGTACAGTGAATGGCATCTTCAGCAACTCTACCAAAAGGTAAATAAAGTTCTTAAACATTGTGTATGTGATTCCATTAGGAAACTTTGATTTTCATGTAATTTTACTTTCAGTGAGAACAAACTTTGCGTGAAACAATACAACACCAAGCATTGCTTCTGGGGCAATGGCATTAAACTGTAGATGACTGATGACAACCTAAGCTGATGTCCAAGTCACCTTCCCTTGTGGCTACTTTCTGTATATATTATTTCATTCTTTCTTATTTAATTAGAAAACTTGACCTTTAGATATTTTATTTTATTATTATTTGGACTTTTATTTTTTTCTGATGATATTAAGACTCTTCTTTCAATAGAATTTTAACTCCTGGATAACTATGTAAGACTAAATCCCAACTAGCCAGGCAGAGAATTGTTGGTGAAACAGATGTCATAAACCCAAATCCATACAGAGGTCAGGAAGCAAATGTAAAAGAGTGACAAGACTCCAGTGGAAAGGCAGTATTGTAATGCAGAAGAGTAGAGGGGATGGAAGAAACCCCAGTTTTCACATGTGAATTACTGTTATGTGGGAATGCAAATCAGGTATTGCCAGATCTTCTGTTTGTTTTTTGAGAGATGACAGATGTGTGTGTGTGTGTGTGTGTGTATGTGTGTGTGTGTGTGTGTGTGTGTAAGTAAAATCTGATTAGTAAATAGCAGCCACAATTCAAATTTGTATAACACACCCTGTTTTGCATATATACACACATAATTTCAGTTGAGATATATCCCATGGACAGCTTGATCTGAGACCAAGAGGGAAAAAGCTAAAGTGAATCAACCCAAATTATGAAATCTGGTGAAAGGCTGAGAGGCAGGTTCCAATTCTCTTCAGGCCCCATTTATTCTGTGTTAGGAAATGTTCAGTGTCAGAGGGGACCTTGCCCCTCTTTTGGTTATCTATCACTGTGTATAAACTACCCCCCAAACATGGTGGTTTGTTTTGCTCACAAAGCTACTATTTGAGCAGGGCTTGGTGGTGACAGGTCTTTTTTGCTTCACTTGGTGTCCACTCCAAGGTGAGTCACTGAGTCATCTGGAGGCTCTGTCACTGGTTTTTCTGACTGGTGACTGAGGCTGGCTGTTGGCTGGACCTCCCCAGGTACTGTGGTAGGAATGTGGCCTCTCCCTGCAGCTGCCCGGCTTCTTCCCAACAGTGGCTTGAGTCCCAACAGTGAACATCTCAAGAGGCCCAAGTAGAAACTGTATGGCCTTGGAGTCCTGGACTGTGTCTTTTGCTGTGGTCCCAGTCCCTCTGGATTCAAGAGGAAATCTAGATACCACCTCAACATCCCATGGTGAGGAGGTCACATGGGAGGGGAAGATATTAGCATGGCCATCTTTGCAAAATCCGTGCAACCACACTCATTCTCACCAACCTGTCAATCTCCCTTCAACCACCGCTTCTGAGTACCTATTACTGTGTATCCACTCTACACTGCTGAGATGGGGAGGCAAGCGTTTACTTATTCACCTCTTTTTCACTCCCTCATGCTTACACACACACACACACCCCACTCACAAGAAGTTAGTGCATAGTTAGTCTTCCTGGTCCACACCCTTTCCACCCTCCCCCTGCCCTTCAAAAAAGAGTTCTAAACCTCAGCAACTCCAGATTTTTCAGTGGTTGCCAGTCACTAATTCAGGACTGGATGCAATGAGACTACCTCCAGGGGGCAGTGCGATATTTGCTTGTAGATGGAAGTATCAGATTTTGATTCTGTTGCCTCAAGGCAGTATACTGGCTTGGACACTCTTAAAACTACACCCAGAGATGAGGTATTATGGAAATTGGCCCTGCCCATTTTGTAATCCTCCAACCCTGGAGCAGATGTTTCTTTAAAGGGTATATAATCGGGTACCATCAAAATGGGAAAGAAGAGAGAAACGTGGTTGTGGAGTAAAGCCCTTCTCCATGTAACCTATCAGATAAGTTGTTCACTTAGGGACACAGTACTCCTGGGATGGTACTGAGGTTGGCTTCCAGGCACTGTATTTCAGAGAGTTGCCAGGGGTGGGAAGCAGTCTTTCCTTTCGCCTTGGCTTTGGAAAGCCTCACTATTCTGTCTCAGTGAATTAACTCAATGCTTACTTCCTTGATAGATTCGTGTCCTCTCCTTGTACTTTGCCCCTTTCTGACACAGAGCAATCCCACCCCCATCCAAGCCACTTAGCAACTGTTGAGTCGCCATTTGGGGAAAGTAATCAGGGTTGATGAATGCCTAGTTTGTGCGAGTTGGAGAAGAGGGCAGCATTGTCAGATGTGCCTGTTGAAATCTGCACAAAAATGAATTCACTCTTCCTTTGGGGGTGTAAATTGCTGGAGAATGGAGGCAGAAACCGATGTCATCATTTGTTACAACCTCACTGGTTGGCTATTGCCACCACCAAAACTTTGCTGTGATGAGGAGTCTCTTCAGCAGCGGGGTAATTGCTGCCGGGCTGCTTGCTGAGGAAGTGCTGGGAAATTGTGCTGTGATTTGGAATCCCAGAAAACAGTGAGCATTCTTTGTGGTTAACGATGTGCTTCTTTTAAGTGCACCGCAGCCAACGGCAACAAAGAAATGTTTGGAAAGCAAATTGAAAAGCTGTAAGGGGAAGACGAAGAGAGTGTACAACCCCGACACAGATCAGCTGGGGCTTTGTTAAGAGGTATTTATAAATCTTCAGGTTATGCCCTGCCCCCTGCTCCCTCTTTGCCAATTTCCAGATGACAAGGGACCTCTCCAACCTTCATGTTTGGTGTATTAGTAGTAAGTCCACATGCACCAGTGTAAGCGGGAACCAAGAATCACCAGGATGCTCTTCAGCTGTGTGGTCTCCCTGACCGAGCAAATGATTTCAAGAAGCCAGCCCGAGGAAAGGACTAAGAGCCAGGAGAACAATGCACCTGAATTGACCGCCAAAGTTCAAGGCTTCAGGCGACCAACGGCCTATTTCTGGATTCTTGGGAAGAAAGCCAAGAGTGCATCCACTTCAAAGAAAGTGAATGGTGGTTTATTGATTCATCATTCGTAATAGAGCCCTGTTAAAATAGAGTTGCTGGCCAAAAGAATGAATTCACTGTATATCATCTTGTTTCTGGAAATGTTTGATCTATATGTAAAACAAACAAACAACTCTGCCTAAGGATGCCTCGTAATGTGGCTTATTGTAACTTTTAAAAGATAATTAGTACAGAACTTTTAAACAGAGAATTATTTCTCTAGAAAACCTCTTCTCCACTTCTGTCTTTTTTTAACTTGTTAAATTCTGGAGTAGACCAAAAGTAAAGAAAAGCTTAAAGCTTCACAGCATATAGTATGCACATAAGCAGGAAATTCTGCAAAAATAAGAAAGCTTCAAATGTATTAATTTTTGTTAACAGTAAAAATGGGATTATATATGAATGCTATGGAAATAATGTATAGTTCAAATTTAATTTACTATTGAGGTCTTTTGTATTCAACTAATATAGCCAAATATTATGATAAATCTTTAAACAGTGTTTGGTTTTACAAATTGAATATTGATATTTTGGGCACTTACTTGTTGCTCTTCAGAGCTCAGAGTTCAGTTGATCCGCCTTAAATTTCCTAACTCTCCCACCTGAATTTTACAGTTAAGAAACTGGGCCTTAGGTACCTATTAAGTGACCTGTTGGAAGCCATATAGGTCAGTGGTCTGGATTCATTTCCTCTTGGTCCTGGTTTGGTGTTCTTTCTTCTGCAAGCAGCTGGTAGCTTAAATAAAAACATTCCAATTTTCTTCCTCAATAGTGAAAGAACGTGTTAATGAAAAGCAGTTTTAAAAAGATTGGTAAAAATAAAATCATAGTATTTCTGTTACTATTTTTGTTGTACAAATACCATAGATATATATTTCTGTAATGTGATTTTTCATTCATGGAGTTCTTAATATATGCCATACATTATAGTCTTTCAAGTGTGTTATCTCATGTAATTCTCACAATAGCCCTATGAGGTCAATATCTTATTTCTTCCATTTTGTAAATGTATAAATTTGAGGCTCCACGCCATACAGCATGGGGATCATTTGTGAGTTTCACATGACTGTTTTAGTAAAGTACTCACTGATAATGTTGGAGTGTTCATTCATTCATTCAACCAATATTGATTAAAGGTTTATTGAACAGTTCTAGATCCTGGGGTCATAGCATTGACTGAGAGGAAATCAGTAGTCTCAAGGAGCTCCCATTTTGATGGGGGTAAACAAATAAGCAGGAAAAATATCAAAAAGTGATAAGTGTGTGCAGAGGTTTAAAATAGGGTGATGTGATAAGGGGCAGTGCTGTGGCTATATCAGATTGGGAGGCTTACAATTAAAACACGAAGGAAAACAAGTGTCCGAAGTTTTAAATGTTGTCTTTCAAAATTAACTATAGCATTTACCATTCAAAGTATTATATACTATGAGGAAGATTATCTGGCATGGGCTTCAAAGGACTCGGTAGACATTGACTATAGGAGTCTGCCTACGTGGAAGAAATATAATTAAAGTGTCTGAACCACCTGAGCTCTTTTCTGTTTCTGTAGCCTTGTTACACACATGTTTAGTAAGCTCAACTAGAGTCTTTCAGGCTTTGATCTAGAGATTTGGTGATTTTATAGGAGTTTCTTTCTTAATACTAGGTGTGAATGTTTTTCTCTTATACCCTGTGTTCCTTCTCATCTTCAATAATATGAGAGAGCTAAAGGACTTGGAGAAGCTAGATCAACAAAACTACATGAGTCTGGGGAAGATTTCCATCTTTCAGGCAATTTGTAAACTAAAACCTGAGAACCTCAGTTTCTTAGATACAACTAAATTGCTATTATTTTTTTCCACCCTAAAAGCTTCATGCCCAGAAGCCCATTCATATAGGAAAACTCATGGTAGATGAAACCATGTAGAAGCAAGGCCTCCTGGTATTTTGGACCTCCAGATCCCTTCAGACAGGGCCAAGATGGCAACAGCAAATTGCACTCCAGTGGTCAGCAGGCAGTGCTAATAGAGGACTGAGAACTGGGAAGATACTTCCCATGTCAGAAATTCCCAAATTTGCACGTTGGAATCACCTGCACATCTTTTAAAAATTTTAGCATCCAGGCATCCCCCCTCCCTCCTTTACACCATTAAATCACAGCCTCTAGCAGTCTACACAGGCCTTAATGTATTTTAAAGTTTCTTAATTGATTCTGTGCAGTCAAGTTCAGGAACTACTGACCTTGTGTGGTCAGGCTCTTTGATCAGAATCAGGTAACTCCCATGTCCACCTACAGAAGCTTGGAAGATTCCAGACTCTGGGCATGGAGATGCATAGCAAGATTCCCAACAAAGCAATTCAGAGTGACTGATGTTTGAAGCAAGGGTTAGCATGTGCTTGGATAGAGATTATTTTGTAAAGTCGAAAAGTCAAGTGGGTTTTTCTAGAATTGAAACACTTCTGAGATGTTTAACAAATGTGTTGATAATTTAAAGTATTTTCTCAAAGTTACATGCTGAAATGAGAACAGCGATGGAAGAACTGTGGGTAGCCGTGTATTTTGAAATACTCTGAGCCAGAAATCTCCCTCCTCCTCGTACCTCCCTGCCATTCCTACACACCTTTTGTCAGTTGGTTCTAGCTGCTATATTTCTAAGCAACAGAAATACCTGCCCACACAAAGCCTAAAATTGGTAAGTTATATATGGTCACAGGGCATCAAAGGAATATTAATAAATGAAAGTCTCAGGTTCGTCTCAGCCTGCATGTAAGCCAAGAGATGTGTTCTGCTCTCAAATCTTTTATTAGAATGAACAGTAACAAAATGACTCCCTTTGTATTTGGAAAAATTCTGAAGTGTATTTCTAGTTAGTGTAAAGTGTAAATAGATACTCTTTCCTTTCCCACTTTCATTTCCCAAGATTACTAATAAGCAGTGAAATGCCCTAAAGCTATAGTTGCAGCAGGGAGAAGGAGGAAAAGGAGTTTGCGTAGTAGATAATTAGTGTTTAATTAGGGCGTGGATGGAACATCTACAAGCTGATGAGTGTCTCATTTCCTGAGGGAACAGGAAAGAGTCCATTTGCCTGGTGGGTCCTCAAGAAATACCTGCTGAATAACTACTGAGCAGTTAAGAGCAGGAAGTCCTGCTATGAGTCCCAACACTGCTTGCTGCTTATTCCTTATGTGGCCCTAGGCCAACTCTTTAACCTTGCTCAAGTGACAGTTCCCTTTATGAAGAAGGAAATTATATCTACCCATGGCATTTGTTTGTGAGGACTCAATGAAATAGGCACTTAAAGCTCTTAGTAGAGTATGTGGTACACTGAAAGTACTCAGTCAATACAAGGTACTGTTAGCATGAGTCAATCACTTAGTGAAATATCAGAATTGTCAGATGACTGTGTGCATGAGTGTATGGTCAGTCACTCAGTCCTGTCTGACTCGTTGCAACACCATGGACTGTAGCCCACCAGACTCTTCTGTCCGTGGGATTTCTCAGGCAAGAATACTGGAGTGGGTTGCCATTTCCTGCTCCAGGGGATCTTCCCAACCCAGGGATCGAACCTATGTCTCCTGCATTGATATGTGAATTCTTTACCACTGTGCCACCTGGGAAGCCCTTATCAGATGATTACATGGAGACAAATGTCCCAGATTTTCAACTTGGAGGTTGAGAGTCATTTGTGAAAACTCAAGGACAAACTTTAAGCAACAAATTTGTGAATGCTTTGCCTGAAGCAATTGGTTTGTGACTAGAGGTCAACATGCTTTCAATAAACACAAATTATACTGACAAGACTGCATTTTCTTTGGCATTTGATTTGCTGGACTTGTAGTTCGGCTAATAAATGAATGTTGTGTCTAAATGATACTAAGGTAATTGGCAGGTTTCCTATGATGTCACTGTAGAAGATGGACTAATAAAGTTGAATTCGTTACTGTAAATATTTAAACATCCATACCCAAAATATGTTGATAACAGGCTGCCTATATTAGGCTACAGAATAAGGACTCAAAAGATAGTGATATATTAAAATAAAGAAAGAAAACTAAAAATTAAAAATTCAGTGAGAATACAAATAAACACTCTAATGTTTAATTCTGTATGTACAAAGTGTGTAAAGTTGGTCTTAATTGGAATTCATATTAGGTAGTCTTTCATCCTAAGCTCAAAAGATATGCCTGTTGAATACATGAATGCAATGCAATGCTGCTGCTGCTAAGTTGCTTCAGTCGTGTCCGACTCTGTGCGACCCCATAGACAGCAGCCCACCAGGCTCCCCAGTCCCTGGGATTCTCCAGGCAAGAACACTGGAGTGGGCTGCCATTTCCTTCTCCAATGCATGAAAGTGAAAAGTGAAAGTGAAGCTGCTCAGTCGTGCTGACTCTTAGCGACCCCATGGACTGCAGCCTACTGGGCTCCTCCGTCCATGGGACTTTCCAGGAAAGAGTACTGGAGTGGGGTGCCATTACCTTTTCCACATGAATGCAATATTAGCCTTTAAATACTACATTGACATCAAGGGAAGTAATATTGACATTGTACTCTATTCTAGGCTAATCATTCCAGAAGATACCTTCTAGAATAACTTTTTAAAAGATGTATGGGTAACCTGGATTATTCTAAAGGCGAATTACAAAGATAATTGAAATCTCTGGAAATTGGGCTACTGAGGCAATGGGAAGCATCTGGCAATATTTGGAGAAAGAACAGTTGGAAAAGACATAATCTTTGCCTTGAAATAGTGAACAGCCTTCCTCAAGAAAGATGGATTAGATGTTACCTATTAGGCTTCAGAGGAAGAAAAAAGACCCAATTAGTATACTTTAAAGATAGAAGCTTTCAGGTTAGTATAAGAAATACATTTCTACCATCAGAGTTATTAAAATGAGTTGCAGTATTTCCCTGGCTGTCCAATGGTTAAGACTCCACACTTCCAATGCAGGGAGCATGGATTCAATTCCTGGTAGGGGAACTAAGATCCCTCATGGAGCAGCATGGTGTGGCCAAAAAATAAACTTGTTAAGTGCATGAGCTTTGTCACTGGAGATATTGAAATACTGTGATCCTTTCCTAAAAACATTTTTTAAAGAAATCTTCCTTTGGTGGGAACTACGATTAGGTGTCATATCTTTTTGCCTTTTCATACTGTTCATGGAGTTGATGAAGAATTGATACTTTTGAACTGTGTGCTGGAGAAGACTCTTGAGATTCCCTTGGACAACAAGGAGATCAAACCAGTCAATCTTAAAGGAAATCAACCCTGAATATTCGTTGGAAGGACTGATGCTGAAGCTGAAACTCTAATACCTTGGCCACCTGATTAATTGGAAAAGACCCTGATGCTGGGAAAGATCGAAGGCAAGAGAATAGGGCAGTAGAGGATGAGATGGTTAGATAGCATCACCAACTCAGTGGACATGAATGTGAGCAAACTCAGGGAGATGGTGAAGGACAGGGAAGCCTGGCATGCTGCAATCCATGGGGTCCCAGAGTCGGACATGACTTAGCAACCGAACAACAGCACAACATGGGTTAGGTATACTTCAGGCTGTCTTCCAACTTGAGTGTGATGCTGGAAATAACTTTACTCCACAATCATACTTTTAGATTATTCAAGAAATTACCAGAAGAGAAAACATTATCAACTATGAAACTATGTGTGTGTTTTTTGCCACTTTATTTTTTTAATTGAAGGATAATTGTTTACAGAATTTTGTGGTTTTCTGTCACACATTATCAAGAATCAGCCACAGGTACACCCATGTCCCCTCCCTCCTGAACCTCCCTCCCACCCCCCTCCCCATCCCATCCTTCTAGATTGTCACAGAGTCCTTGTTTGAATTCCCTGAGTCATACAGCAAATTTCCATTGGCTATCTATTTTACATATGGTAATGTAAATTTGCATGTTACTCTCTCTACACTTCTCACCCTCTCCCCTCCCACTCCGTGTCCATAGGTCTGTTCTCTGTCTGTTTCTTCATTGCTGCCCTGAAAATAAATTCATCAGTACCATCTTTCTAGATTCCATATATATGTGTCAGTATATGATATTTATATTTCTCTTTCTGACCTACTTCACTTTGTATAATAGACTCTAGGTTCGTCCACCTCATTAGAACTGACTCAAAATGTGTTCCTTTTCATGGCTGAGTAGTATTCCATTATATATGTACCACAGCTTCTTTATCCACTCATCTGTTGATGGATATCTAGGTTGCTTCTGTCTTCTAACTATTGTAAATAGTGCTGCAACGAACATTGGGGTACATGTGTCTTTTTTTTCGGTTTTGGTCTCCTCAGGGTATATGCCTAGGAATGGGATTGCTGGGGCATATGGTGGTTTTATTCCTCGTTTTTTAAGGAATCTCCATACCTTCTTGCATAGTGGCTGTATCAATTTACATTCCCACCAGCAATGCAAGAAGGTTCCCTTTTCTCCACACCCTCTCCAGCATTTATTGTTTGTAGACTTTTTAATGATGGCCATTCTGACTGGTGTGAGGTGGTATCCCATTGTAGTTTTGATTTGCATTTCTCTAATAATGAGCAACGTTGAGCATCTTTTTATGTGTAAAAATATGGAACACTTCATGAATTTGCGTGTCATCCTTGTGCAGGGGCCATGCTAATCTTTGTATCATTCCAATTTTAGTATATGTGCTGCTGAAGTGAGCACATCTATGTTGTTTTTTAACCTGCCTCAAGAAGTTTTGTTTCTGTGGATAGGTGTGCAGTGAATCTTTACAATTATTGTGAGAGTATTTCATTTCTTTCCCTACTATATTTCAGTATATTTGAATTATATTAGTGAATATATGTTAATCCTATATGGTGAATATATATTCGTTCTGAAACCTAAAAAATGAAGAAAAAGAAGAAAGAGAATGTTTTATGACTTGTAAATACTCAGAAGAGTTTGGGGGGCTTTAGGAGCCTTTATATTCAAGGCTGACTATAGAGTCAGTGAGTTTCTGAAACTTGGTTGATGCATTATTTTGATCTAAGAACAGTCTGTATATACTCTGCCTCTAGACTTTCTCACCTGGATGTCTAGATAGCATCTCAAAGCTGCTTCTTCCCTGGCCTTTCCCATCTCAGTAAATGGCACCTCCTGGTAGCTTCTGTCAAAAATTAGGGGTCATCCTTTTTTCTTCTCCTTCCTTCATCCCACATATAAAACCTGTCTTCAGGTCTATTGGTGCTTCCTCCAAACTAAATCTAAAACCTGCCTACCTCCCTTAGTTTTATCACCATCACTCAAGCTTGAACCCATGGGATCACTGCTTGATTCCTGTCTTCTGACCATGGCTCTTCTTTCTTCTTTTCATTTTTACACGGCAGCCTCAGTAACACACATACACACACTCTCTCTCTCACACACACACATATGCACACATATGCACACATAGGCACATATATACATATTTGCACATCAATCAAAATATGGCACTTGCTGCTAAAGGCTCAAATGACTGTATAAGCTTAGTATTAAATTTGAGCTCCCTATATTGATTTGTAAAGCATCGTAACCTTTGGGGCATCAGCTGATCCCTGCTGACTTCATTTTTATGTTTTGGGCACTGGAGTTCAGTCATACTGGCATTTATTTGCTCCACCAAACTGGACAAACCTTGCCCCTGCCTCTTCCCCTTCTTTCCAACAGCTGCTATCTCTTCCTGGACCTACTTCCTCCACACTTTTCGTTGGCTGGCTCCTAAATGTAGTTTATTTCTCAAAATAAGTCTCATTGTCTCAGTGGTGACTTTTCTGATGCCTCAACTCCAGGCTTTCCAATCCATCTCTAGAATCTCTGTTTTATTTTCCTATAAGCACTTATTGTCAAAATATTTTTGGTTGTATTATTATTTAAGCTCAAAAATTGTTTATTCTGCAACTACACTATCAGTTTGATGATGATAGGGACTTTGTCCTGTAGTCTATACTGTACAGTCATGTGCTCTCAGCCCTACCACAGGGACTGAAGAGTAGCCACCATGCAATAAAATATGTGTTGGAAAAAAGGAGAAGGAAGGAAGGGAGGGAGGGAGGAGGAAAGACAGGAAAGAAGGAGCGTTCTTTTCAAAATTTATTCCTTGCATCAACTAGTCATTGGAGAAGGAAATGGCAACTCACTCCAGTATTCTTGTCTAGAAAATCCCATGGACAGAGGAGCCTGGTCAGCTACAGTCCAGGGGGCCGCAAAGAGTCTGACACAACTGTGCGAGTTGACAAACTGGTCATAGAGAGTTAAGAGAAGCCATCTAAAAATTTTTTTAAGTTAATATGATGAAATAGGTTGAAAGTAAAAATATGTCAGTGGTAAAATCTGTAATTCTTTTTTTCGTTGAAGTCTATTCTTAGAGATCAAGTCAAAGTTTTAATTTTACACTTTATCTGATAATTCTATAATGATAGCAAAGTATTGTTTCTCTCCATGAAAACTAAAATGAGGTGATTGGCTGTGGGAGAAAAATCAGGATGTGTATTTTCAGAAGGTAGCACTTAAAGAACAACCAAATTGCTCCGGTGGCCCCTCCCTGGAAAGCAAGCTTACAGGGCTCCTGTTTCGATATTCTGGCAGCTACTTAACAGATCACTTCTTAGAACTAGAGTCTCAGTTTTATCTGAAGTGGTTCCTAGAAGGCAGTCCCCTTCTGTTTTGACATTCCTCTCAAATTTTCAAGATTAGCAAAGAAATAACTTATTAAAATCAGCTTATACTGAAATCTGAAGATTATATTTATATAGTTTGTTTATAGGGTTTTATGATTTTTTAGGATGAAAGATTCCCTTGAACACAAAATATCTATTATACTATCAGTATTATTAAAGCACCATAACGCTTATTACAGAAATGGATATTACAAACAGAAATGTTTGAAGTAACAAGGCTTTTGTGATTTAGAAAAAGAAGAAAAACTATAAGCACCTGTTGAAGAAAATGATGACAGATGGTCACATTTTTCTCAAGGTTTCCCGTGCAGCTGTGCTTACATTCAGTTCCCCAGGCCGAACTGGGGTTTATTCATATCTTTTATTACACCCGTAAGAATTTTCACTTCATCCTGTTTAACACAGCCACAGTCAAAGCTCTATGCTGTTAAAGAGATTTTATTCAAGAGAGAAAGACTGACAATGAGTGAGGACCAATTTCACATCTGTGTAATCATGTTTTTTAATAAGAGTTTGTAGCCACCCTGTGGATTATCAAGGCTAGCGTTTGGGGTATGTTATCTTAGTTTGTAGGTGGCAGTCATTACTCTGGCTGTCATGCAAAATGATGATGCCAACTTCTGCTGATGTTGGCTTCACTTTACTATTGCCACATAGCATTTTGAAGTCTCAGTAATATGCTTCATTTATTTCAGAGCATAACCTGTGCATAAGGAAAAATATCCCATGAGAATATGTTTCAGGAGTAATATTTTTATGATACAACTGCAGATTTATTTTATTGCCAAAGTCTAATTATCAAAGCAGATTTTCAAGGGTAAAGCTAATATTTTATGTTTAAAAAGTATAAACAAGGTTAATATATGATTCATATAATAATCTTTGATTAAAACAAAAAATAAAGCCTCAATGATAATTCATATTGAAACTTATCTTTATGCAGATATTTGAGTTCAAATATTATTGAAATCCACATAAAATCATTTATCTAGGAAAATATTACTTTCACATTTCACTTTACAGAACATTAGAAATGAATAAGTAGAAAGAAGAATGACTTTTGCATAACAGCTTTTATATATTACATAATTAAAACATTACATATTTTTATTCTTAAATGCTTAAAAAATCTCTATAGAATCATGATTCTCTGAATCGTCTTCAACCCTCCTGCTCTCATAAAGTCAATTTTTAGTGATTAACCAGAGCATACCTTTATTTATCAGTATTTTATGTTATATTTATAATTTGTAAATATATTTAATACATATATCATGCAATGAGACTTTTACACTGGCTGTGATTTTTATAGTCAGACCGTGATAATAAGAGTGTACTGTGATCAGTATTCCTGCTTTTACCTTAAAAGTCCTGGAATATCAAGCACTATAGCAAGATGGCTAAGGAATGGCCTTCACCATGGATGGACAGTGAAGCTACATCTGGCCCCCTTTGCTAAATGGATGAGGAGTGAGAGGGAGGAGAGCCATTTGTTTCTAATCCTAAAAGTGAAAATCAAATAGTAAAAATGATCTGGAAAACTTCCTTAAATATCCTGTAAGTACTATACTATCTGATTTTGTGAAGATAAATTTCTAGGTCATGTTGCTGCTGCTGCTGCTGCTAAGTTGCTTCAGTCGTGTCTGACTGTGCGACCCCATAGACGGCAGCCCACCAGGCTCCCCCGTCCCTGGGATTCTCCAAGCAAGATCACTGGAGTGGGTTGCCATTTCCTTCTCCAATGCATGAGAGGAAAAGTAAAAGTGAAGTTGCTCAGTTTTACCCAACTCTTAGCTACCCTGTGGACTGCAGCCTACCAGGCTCCTTCGTCCATGGGATTTTCCAGGCAAGAGTACTGGAGTGGGGTGCCATTGCCTTCTCCACTAGGTCATGTTATCAGTATTCAAATTCTTATTTGAATGTTATTCTATGTTTTGCTGTCATTCTCCATTTTTTCCCCTAGAAGATGATAGTAACAAAGTAAGTATTCTATTTAATTACCCACTTGAAAACATTTATCCCTTTGTTAAACTGTCAGGAAACCCTTGAACTCACTAAAGTTTTTTTTTTTTTGGTTTAGCCAATTTGAAGGACCCATTCTCAAGATTGTTCTCTTAGTGACCCGCTTTCTTTTCCTCCTTCCTTCTTCCTTTTTTCCTCTCTTCTCTCCTTCCTCCCAGCTAGAATAATTGAAGGATAAGAAATTTGAGACCCAGGTTTTTTTTTTGCCCTTTTGTCTCCTCTTGATTCATTTAATTGTGCCTTTAAGGTTTGCCAGTATGTCATTCTTTTATTGTATAATATTGACATCATTGAGCCTGTGTTTAATTATAGTTCATATATTTTCTTAATACAGGCTGAAGGAAGAAGGTAGGAACTACTAGGGAATATTTTGCTCCTACTAAGTCAAATTATTCCTATACCACAAAGATATGAATATTGGAGGTTCATCAGTTCTTTTAGCTTCAAAATTACCCCCTCATTTAGATTTATCAAAAGGAAAGGCAGGATGTTACTTTCAAAATTGCGCATAATGTATTTAATGACTCCCCAATATGCAAGTCACTCCATTAGACACTGAGGACATAAATTAACATTAGAAAATATTCTAAAATAGGGTTTCTCTTTCTCAAATCTGTTTTTTTTTTTTTAATTTCTTTAAAATAGGTAGGGAATACCCCCTAGTGTAAAAGGATTTCAATGAACTGTTGTTCATTGAACATGCATAAACTCTTTTTCTAAATGTCGATGTCAGTTTGATAAGATTCATGTCTGTTTAAGGGCTAAAAGGTCACAACAGCCTTCCCAGATGTGTCTGCATCACAGATCATGCAGACCCAAACTCATTCTAGCATATGGTTAAATACATTCCACACCAGGTCTTAAACATATGTAAATATTATTAAGAACAAGTAGGAAAATAATCTGTTGCTCCCCTCTTTTTGTTTCATTCACAATATAAACAACTTTTTTAAGGTGTAAATTTATAACTGGATTAGCAAGATTAAGTGTCTATTTCTAGGCAATTACCACTGGTTAGAGATACCAAGAGAATATTTCATGCAAAGATGGGGACAATAAAGGACAGAAACAGTATAGACCTAACAGAAGCAGAAGATATCCAGAAGAGGTGGCAAGAATACACAGAAGAATTATACAAAAGAGATTCTAATGACACAGATAACCACGATGGTGTGATCACTCACCTAGAGCCAGACATCCTGGAGTGTGAAATCAAGTGAGCCTTAGGAAGCATCACTACAAAAAAATCTAGTGGAAGTGATAGAATTCCAGCTGAGCTATTTCAAATCCTAAAAGATGATGTTGTCAAAGTGCTGTAATCAATATGCCTGCAAATTTGGAAAACTCAACAGTCACCACAGGATTAAAAAAGGTCAGTTTTCATTCTAATCCCAAAGAAAGGCAGTGCCAAAAAATGTTCAAACTACTGCACAACTGCACTCATTTCACATGCTAGCAAAGTAATGCTCAAAATCCTTCAGGCTAAGTTTCAATAGTATGTGAACTGAGAACTTCCAGATGTTCAAGCTGGATTTTGAAAAGACAAAGGAACCAGAGATCAAATTGCCAACATCCACTGTATCAAAGAAAGAGCAAGAGAATTCCATAAAAATATCTAGTGCTTCATTGACTAAGATAAAGCCTTTGACCGTGTGGATCACAACAAACTGGAAAATTCTTCAAGAGATGGGAATACTAGACCACCTTACCTGCCTCCTGAGAAACCTGTATGCAGGCCAAGAAGCAACAGTTAGAACCAGACCTGGAACTATGGGCTGGTTCAAAATTGGGAAAGGAGTACATCAAGTACATAACTTACATGCAGAGCACATTATGCAAAATTGCAGGCTGGATGAAGCACAAGCTGGAATCAAGATTGCCAGGATAATTATCAATAACCTCATATATACAGATGACACCACCCTTATGGCAGAAAGCAAAGAGGAACTAAAGAGCCTCAATGAGAGTGGAAGAGGAGAGTGAAAAACTGGTTTAAACTCAACATTCACAAAATGAAGACCATGGCATCTGGTCCCATCACTTCATGGCAAATAGATGGGGAAACAGTGGAAACAGTGTCAGACTTTATTTTCTTGGGCTCCAAAATCACTGCAGATGGTGACTGTGGCCATGAAATTTAAAAACACTTACTCCTTGAAAGAAAAGCTATGACAAACGTAGACAGCATATTAAGCAGAGATGTTACTTTGCCAACAAAGGTCCATATAGGCAAAGCTATGATTTTTCCAGTAGTCATGTATGGATGTGAGAGTTGGACCATAAAGAAGGCTGAGTGCCAAAGAATTGATGCTTTTGAACTATGGTGTTGGAGAAGACTGTTGAGAGTCCCTTGGACTCCAAGGAGATCCAACTAGTCAATCCTAAAGGAAATTAGTCCTGAATATTCACTGGAAGGACCGATGCTGAAACTGAAGCTCCAATACTTTGGCCACCTAATGCAAAGAACCTACTCGTTAGAAAAGACCCTGATACTGGGAAAGATTTGAAGACAGGAGGAGAAGGGGACAACAGAGGATGAGACGGTTGGATGGCATCACCAACTCAATGGAATGAGTTTTAGCAAGCTCCAGGAATTGGTGAAGGACAAGGAAGTCTGGCGTCCTGCAGTCCATGGGGTTGCAAAGAGTCAGACATGACTGGGTAACTGAACAACAGCAACCACAGTGGTTGAGAAGATAATGCTGTGCCTAGAATATATTGCATGCTACACAGGAATGGAAATAGAGGAATAAGAATTTGGAGAGGGAATGATCACTTCCAGTTGGAATGATTAGAGAAAACTCTGTAGAAGAATCATGAGTCTTGGAGAAAGGAAGCTTTTCAATGCAGTTGTTTCAATGGGTGGAGGTAGTGGTGAATATGTCAGTGAGGTGAAGACAGTGGGGGAGATAGAGAGGAAGAATATGAACAAAAGCAAAAGTCTGGGCAAAGGCAGAAAATTGTGTGTGTGTGTGCTCAGTTACTCAGTCTTGTCTGACTCTTTGTGACCCTATGGACGGTAGCTTGCCAGGTTCCCCTATCCATGGGATTTTCCAGGAGGATGCTAGAGTAGGTTGCCATTTCCTACTCCAGGTGATCTTCCTGACCCAGGGATCTAATCCAGGACTCCTGCATTTGCAGGCAGATTCTTCACTGCTGAGCCACCAAGATTTGAAGGGAATAATAAATAGATAATAGAAATTATGTGGTGAGATTAATGATAGACACCCTGGAAAACCAGGCTAAACTTTAGAGAAATTTGAATCTAAATTATAGAACTTAGTACTCTATACTGTTAAATAAAATGTAATGGCATGTTGAGAGTGATTTTCAAGGAAGAGCTTGACAAAAATATGGAGTAATAGAATCTGAACTTAGAAACTGAATGGAGCAGAGGTAAAGGTGGGTTATTTTTGAAAATGAGGAATCGATAGGACCGGGGATTATCTGTGGAGTTTTGAGTAATAAAGGAAGAAGTTAATAATACTGATTTTTGAATTTTGATTTTGAATTCACCTTATAGGTAAAAGGTGAATACAATTTTAATCTTACATTTGAAATGAAAGTAAAGAATTCCGAGTAATGGTATCCAATGGACTTTTGGATATATGGTACTAAATAAGGGTGATGATTAGAAACTCTTGGAGAAGATGAGATTACCAAAGGATGAAATATGAAAACACAGTAGTGTAATGTCAAGGACAGAACTTTGATGACTTAGTTCAGGAATGGGAATAATAGAGACAAACTGTCAGAGGTGGACAACCAACGATGGACCTTTCTGAAAGTGAGGAGGTGGATATCCTTGCCTTATCCCAGGACTTTCTTGTTCCCATACTTAGTGGGGAAGAATTCAGTCTTTCATCATTAAATGTGATGTTATTAAGTTTGTATGCTTGCATGTTAAGTCGATTCAGTCTTGTCTGACTCTTTGCGACCTTGTGAACTGTAGCCCTTAGGGCTCCCCTGTCCATGAGATTCTCCAGGAAGGAGTACTGAAGTGGGTTGCCATGCTCTCCTCCAGGGGATCTTTCTGACCCAGGGATCGAACCCACCTCTCTCATGTCTCCTGCTGGTAGGCGGGTTCTTTACCACTAGTGTGACCTGGGATGCCCTGAGGTTTTGTAGACTCTTCCCTCATAGCTTAGCTGTTAAAGAATCCGCCTGCAATGCAGGAGACCCCGGTTCGATTCCTGCATCAGGAAGATCTGCCAGAGAAGGGATAGGCTACCCACACCAGTATTCTTGGGCTTCCCTGGTGACTCAGCTGGTAAAGAATCCCCCTGCAATATGGGAGACCTGGGTTCGATCCCTGGGTTGTGACGATCCCCAGAAGAAGGGAAAGGCTACCCACTCCAGAATCTGGCCTGGAGAATTCCATGGACGGTATAGTCCATTGGGTCGAAAAGTGTCAGACATGACTGAGTGACTTTTACTTTTACTTATAAGGTTGAGGAAATACCTTCTATTGCTAGTTTACTGAGAGATTTTACCATGGATAAATGTTTCAAATAGGTTTATGTATTTATTGAGATCATTGCATGGTTTTTTTTTTTTTAGACTTTGATATATTGAGTTGCATTGATATTTTCTAATATTGAACCAACTCTGAATGACCATAATACAGTATCCTTTTTTAAAAAAATATCACTATGTTCTACTTGCTGTTACATATTTTTAAGAAAACTTGCACTTTGGCCTATGAGAGGTCATGATCTTTGTTTTTTTTATAATGTCTTTGATTTTGGTATTAGGGTAAGTGAAGTGAAATGAAGTCGCTCAGTCATGTCTGACTCTTTGCGACCCCAGGGACAGTAGCCTACTACTCCTCCATCCGTGGGATTTTCCAGGCAAGAGTACTGGAGTGGGTTGCCATTTCCTTCTCCAGAGGATCTGCCTGACCCAGGGATCGAATCCAGGTCTCTCTCACTGTAGGCAGACTCTTTACTGTCTGAGCCACCAAAAAGTGAGTTAGGAAGTATTCCCTCCTCTTTTCTCTTCTGGAAGAGTTTGTGAAAGATTGATATTACCTCTTCCTAAAATATTTGGAGAAATTCCCAGTAAAATACATTTTGGCTTAGAATTTTCCTTGTAGGAAAGTTTTTACCCCTAGGTTAGACTATAGGCCATTGAGTGTCTTTTTTTTTTTTTTAACATTTTAATATATTTATTTTTAGTTGAAGGATGATTGCTTTAAAATATTGTATTGGTTTCTGCCATATATCAACACAAATTATCCTCCCTCTTGAATCTCCCTCCCACTTTGCACCCTATCCCACCCCTCTGCTGCTGCTAAGTTGAGTCAGTCGTGTCCAACTCTGTGCGACCCCACAGACGGCAGCCCAACAGGCTCCTCTGTCCCTGGGATTCTCCAGGCAAGAATACTGGAGTGGGTTGCCATTTCCTTCTCCAAGGCATGAAAGTGAAAAGTGAAAGTGAAGTCGCTCAGTCGTGTCCACCCCTCTAGGTTGTAACAGAGACTTGGTTTGAGCTCCCTGAGTCATACAGAAAATTTTCACTGGCTATTGGTTTTACGTAAGGCAGTACATATGTTTCCATGCTGCTCTCTTCATCGTCCCACCCTGTCCTTCCCCACAAGTCTGTTCTTTATGTCTTCATTGCTGCCCTGCAAACAGGTTCATCAGTACTATCTTTCTAGATTCTATATATATGCATTAGTATATGATATTTGTTTTTCTCTTTCTGGCTTACTTCACTCTGTATAATATGCTCTAGGTTCATCCACCTCATTAGAACTGACTCAAATGTATTTCTTTTTATGGCTGAATAATGTTCCATTCTCTGTATGTACCACAGCTTCTTTATCCATTCATCTATCAGTGGACATCTAGGTTGCTTTCATGTCCTAGGTATTGTAAATAGTGCTGCAATGAACCTTGGGGTACATGCTCCTTTTTCAGTTATTGTTTTCTCAGGGTACACGCTGAGTAGTGGGATTCTTGGAACATATGGTAGTCTTTTCCTAGTTTTTAAAAGAATCTCCATATTGTCCTCCATAGTGGTTATATCAATGTACATTCCCACCAATAGGGCTAAAGCAGTCCCTTTTCTCCACCCTCTCCAGCATTTATTGCTTGTAGATTTTGGATGGTGGCCGTTCTGACTGTGTGAGGTGATACCTCATTGTAGTTTTCATTTGCATTTCTCTAATAATGAGAAACGCTGAGCATCTTTTCATGTGTTAATTAGCCATCGTCTTTGGTGAAATTTCTGTTTAGGTCTTCTGCCCACTTTTTGATTGTGGCGTTTGTTATCCTGGTATTGAGTTGCATGAGCTGTTTGTATATTTTGGAAATTAATCCTTTGTCAGTTGTTTCGTTTGCTATGATTTCCTCCCATTCTGAGGGTTGTCTTTTCACCTTGTGCAGTTTCCTTTGCTGTGCAAAAGCGTCTAAGTTTAATGAGTTCCCATTTGTTTATTTTTGTTTTTATTTCCATTATTCTAGGAGGTGGGTCATAGAAGATCTTGCTGTGATTTATATCATAGGGTGTTCTGCCTATGTTTTCCTCTAAGAGTTTTATAGTTTCTGGTCATTAAGAGTATCTTTTATTAAATACATTTTTCTGGTTTGTGTTCTTCAAGTACTTTGTCTGTTTCTCACCTAAATTGTTCAAGCTTTTCCCATCAAAGTGTATATAAAATTATTAACCCTTTGATGTCTGTAGGATCTATTGTAATATTTCTGTTTCATGTCAGTTACTTTTTGCTTTCTGTTTGTTTCATCTCTTTGTTTTTTGTTTCTCTTTTCCTGCTTTGAGATTGATTTTTATGATGCCATTAAGTGATATAATATTTAGAATAGACAGAAGGCAAGATATAGCTCACATGTATATCATAACTGAAATTCTCTCAGTGAAGGGAAAAGTCTGATCAAAAGCTGAGGGCGGGAAAATGTTGGCATCTTATATAGAGAGGGTTTAGAATATTTGTTCTAGGAGATCTCCCAGGAATAGTAAGAGATTAGCTTGTGGGTTTTTAAGTAAGTAAACATGTACTGATAACACTATTTGGGTAATTAAGGTGTACTCTGATCAAATCTGAAGATATGTCTCCAAACAGACCCGAAAAATTGAAAAATGAGGAAAAAAAATTGTAATGGAATTACAGTGGTGATTAGGCTATTTCACATTTCAACCTTATATAAAGAAAGCTCAGTACCGAAGAATTGATGCTTTTGAACTGTGGTGCTGGAGAAGACTCTTGAGAGTCCCTTGGACTACAAGGAAATCCAACCAGTCAATCCTAAAGGAAATCAGTCCTGAATATTCACTGGAAGAACTGATGCTGAAGCTGAAACTCCAATACTTTGGCCACCTGACATGAAGAACCGACTCATTGGAAAAGACCCTGATGCTGGGAAAGATTGAAGGCAGAACGAGAAGGGGACACCAGAGGATGAGATGGCTGGATGGCATCACCGACGTGATGGACATGAATTTGAGTAGGCTCTGGGAGTTGGTGATGGACAGGGAAGCCTGGCGTGCTGCATGCAGTCCATGGGGTTGCAGAGAGTCAGACATGACTGAATGACTGAACTGACTGAACTGTACGTTTCAACCTTAGTTTTATTCAAACCCACTTATGTTTTCCCTTAGTGAGGTTGAAGATACCAACTTCTTTTGGACAAACACACTTTTCCAGACGTGTATAACTTTGACATAATTGACAGCCGTCTTTTCTGAACATTGAACACTCAGTGGTTCGATGAGTGCTCACAGTGCAGATGAGCTCAAGGGACTTTCAGTAAGACCTGAATGAGCTTTCTCCCCCTTTCTCATAGTTCAGTTCTCCTTTACTTTTCGCTTTTCTTCTTTTCACAGCTATTTCTCATAGTTAAGTTATCTGAAAAACCAGAAAAAGGTGGAATAACTGAAAAGAATTGGTTTTGGTGAGTGGAAATAAAACAAATGGAAAATTGGCAAGCCAGCTGGGTATTTTGTGGTACTAAGGCTTTGGAAACATATTTGCAAAACTCAGATAATTATTCTACTCTTTGAACTGATTGCATTTTGTATTGTATTCTGTTTGTTTGCAAAAACCGTGATTGCTTCAATCATGTAATGTAATGTGAGCTTGGTGTAAAGACAGTCAGTTTATCTAAATCTCTCATCCACAGGCATTGTTATTTCATTTATATACTGAAAATCTATGTGATCAAAAGTGAGAAAAGCATGGTTATCATTGGAATATTTCATTTGAATTGCTTTCACAATTACAGCTGGTACATTTTTGACAGACCCTGACTTTAGCAGTAGAAAAAGTAACACTTTATATGAAAAAATACTTGATGTATATAGTTCTGTAGGCAGAAGTATTTAAACTAACGCATCCTTTTCCAGCAGTGGCCACTGTGGTGTAGAACAGTGAAGGAGGCTCAGACCAAACTGCCTGAGCTGCAGCACTGGCTTTACCACTTACTACCTGTATGATTCTGGCCTAGCTGCTTACTTCTTTGTGCTTCAGTGAAACAGGAACATCATTTTGTCTCATAGCCTTGATATGAAGATTAAATGAGCTAATACATGTAATATGCTTAATCTGGTGCATAGAATGTACTCAGTATGTTGTCATTGTTACCAGAGTGAAGTTAGTTAGGGTCTGTGCATCACCAATAATGTGAGATTTGAACAATGTCAGGATGTGGTACCCTGAATGTCAAGCTTACATACACTAGATAGCTACCTTAGAAAAGTGCTAGGAATAAAAACGCTAAATGCCATCCATTTGAGAATGACCATTTCTTGTTCTTTTTTTTTTTTTTCACTCTTAAACGTTTAAGTGTATAATTACCAAGAACAAGGACATTCTCTTACATAACCATGATAATTGATGTTAGGTCATTTAACATTGTTATAATACTATTATCCATATCCTAGAGTATGACAATTATAGACAACTTAAAGTTTTTCTCTTGTACAACAGTATTTTCTCTGTCAAGCATGCAATCATTTCTTCAAATGTAATTTTAGTGTTATTAAAACTAGTTGTAATTTTATTTCAGCATGTATATTCTAAATCAATTCTTTGTGATTTATCAGACATAAAATACCATTATATGCTGAAAAACCAGTATAATTATGGCAAATTTTATATCTTCTATAAGTAATAAGAATGAACAACATGATTTTTATAACTCTTAACATAGAAAGCCAGTGGTAAAAAGCATAGAGAATATTTTGGGGAAAAACTACTCTAATTGCAAAAGAGGGAAGAAGATTGGCATTGAGTGAGCTCTAACTATGGTTGGCATTTTTTCCCTTATATACTATTTCATGTATTTATCTTTCAAAATTCATACAAAAAGTATGTATTATCTCAATTTTATTTTATTTCCTTTTTTAAAGATTTTATTAGTGTGGACAATTTTTAAAGTCTTTATTGAATTTGTTACAATATTACTTCTGTTTTATGTTTTATTTTTATTTGGTCACGAGGCATGAGGGATCTTAGCTCCTCCACCGGGGATCGAACCCATACCCCTTGCACTGGAAGGTGAAGTCTTAACCACTGGACCATCAAGGAAGTCCCTATCTCAATTTTATTAATGCTAGAACAAAAGTTCTGAGTTCGATTTCAACAATTCGTTAACATTTTTGGAGTAGAACTGGGGGGCTCAGATCCTAATTATCTGATTCAAAGCCTATGTGATTTCCATTGCATCTGTGTGCTTCTAAGAAGTGATCTTACACCATTGAACTAGTTTAGTATGAGAATTATAGCTGAACCATCAAAACAAAACATCTCTAGTTTTTCACTATCTTGTAATTCAACTAGAGTAATTTCTTTCCATATTATCCCACTGCATTTCATTTTAATAAATGTATGTCATTAAAGCTCATACTAAAAAACCCTATAACCTTAGCCTGAGTCTCCTTGCTTTTAGAAGTGCAGAAGGTAAGCACCGTAAAATGTAATAGTGGAAAAAGTGCTGGTACCGGGCCTGGTCCTGGTTTTACTATGAACTAGTTATTCATTTCACTTTGGAGCAAGTCATTTCCCTGTGTTGAAGTTCTTTTCATCTGTAGAAGGAGGAAAAAGTACTCAGTGATTACTCATTCCAGCTCTTTCAATACTCTCTGTTGTAAATCCACACTGCCTTTTCCTGAAGGGCCAGAAGTTCAAATATGGATTTGTTTCCTAGGGAACTGTCCCTAGGGAGAATACTCCAGCCCCTTGGAAATTCCCAGGACTTAAAAAATGACTGTAAATACAGGATTTTGTAATGAGCAAACCAGAATTATTTTTCAACGTTATATGTATATGCTCTTAATCTAAATTCTTTTCACTCTGAATTTAGAATAGCTGGATTTTCCTTTTTCATATTTTCCACAGGATTATTTTACAAATGCAAACAGAGAATTGAGAAAAGATGCTCAGCAAGATTACCACCTAGAATATGCCATGGAAAATAGTACACACACAGTAATTGAATTTACCAGAGAACTGCGTACGTGTGACATAAATGACAAGAGTATATCGGTAAGAAGTCTATCAGTAAATGCATGCATGAACAGATTGTACATTTACAGTTGGGAAATACTTTGCAGAATAAAAAATATTTAAAAATAACCCTTAGCAACAAAGTCACATAATCTTTTGGGAATATTTTTGAATTCTCCTTAGAAGCCATGGATTGGGGTGGGGGGGGCCACCTATGACTATAAACTTCAATAAAGGCAGTTTTTGTGTGAATCTAAAACTTGGAAGAGTTGCTTAAAGTATGTGTGATTTTATCTATAAAAGATTGTAGCTTCTTTATAAAGTTTGAAAATAAGCAATTGATAAAGGTTGGAAGAAATCATATTACATAAGAGAGAATTATGATACTAAATACTAGGCTATAATTCATCTGAATTGTTACTGATTCACTTTTGTGAATTTCTGAAGTCAAGATGAATAGTAGACTGATGAAAATTGCCTGTCAACATGTTATACAAGATTTGTTATTGTCAGGCATCATGCAAAAATTAACATCTTTGTGCATATGCAAATTAAATATTTAGAGGATCTATAATTCATGTGGTACTTTGAAACTTTCCATGAATTTCTGAAACCAATTTCATTTTGTATAGACCAACAAGATTACCTTTTTTTTTAATTGTAATTCATAACTTTAAAAATGGAAATGTAAAAATCTGAGGCAGTTTTGATTAACATTCTGCATAAAGAGTAAAAGAGGAAGAAAAATGTGTGCAACAACAAGGACCACTTTTATGTAATATACAGTGCTCTTATACTTTAACTGTAATAATAATTATAGTCATTTGACTTATTAAGAAATAATATAACTTTTAAAATGAATAGCTTTTGTTTTGTTGTTTATTTTCTTTTTTTAGAATAAATTTATTTATTTTAATTGGAGGCTAATTACTTTACAATATTGTATTGGTTTTGCCATACATCGACATGAATCTGCCACAGGTATACACGTGTTCCCCATCCTGACCCCCCTCCCACCTCCATCCCCATACCATGCCTCTGGGTCATCCCAGTGCACCAGCCCCGAGCATCCTGTATCATGCATCAAACCTGGACGGGCGATTCATTTCACGTATGATAATATACATGTTTCAATGCCATTCTCCCCAATCATCCCACCCTCGCCCTCTCCCACAAAGTCCAAAAGACTGTTCTATACCTCTGTGTCTCTTTTGCTGTCTCATATAAGGTTATCGTTACCATGTTATTTATTTGCAATGTTCTCATTATAAAGATCTGACAAAGGCATCTTTATGTGTGGGGTACTAAACTATTTTTTTATATCCCAGCACACCCTCCCCGCTGCCCCACCACCCTTTGGGCAACCAGTTTCACCTGACAGCACTTTTCCTAGTTGGAATGCCTCAGTCCCTTGAAAATTCCCAGAGTTCATGAAATGATTACACCTAGATTCTACGATAACAAACAACCCAGAATCAGAAGTTCCTCTTGCATTTCCACTTTCTCTAAATTCATACATGTGACTGGCCTAGAGTCTAGGAAAAATCTATTGTGAAAATTAAAATCCTGACCTGGGAAGTCATTTTAACTTTCATTATATTTATTTGTTTTCTTTAAAATGTTCCATAGCATTGAAACAGGTTTTAATTATCCTAAACTCCTGCTACTTAACAAGAGTAATTACCTGGTAACTACTAGTTTGTTTTCAGTGTTTGGAGTTTTTGCATGACAATGATTTACTGTTGCTATCAGCATGAAAGGATAACTACTAAGTCACTTGTCCTTCATTCTATTGGGTTGACCACAAAGTTCACCTGGGTTTTTCTGTTAACAATTTACTATAAACCCAAACAAATTTTTTGACCAACCCAATGTTTTGGAACATATTATCTTGCAAATATAACATATATATCATATAACATATATAAAACATATATCTTGCATAATATCTTCCAAAATATGTTTTGGAATATTTTATCTTGAAGAGATGATTTCTTTCAAAAAGGAACTCATCTATTTGGATTTTTAAGACTTAATCAAATCAATTAAGTGAGAGACCATATTGAGACCCTGAATGTCATGCTCTTTTCTTTGCTTCTGTATCCTGCTTTAGGTAGCATTCATTAAACTCAATTCAATGGTAAAGAAAGTGCTGTCATGAGACATAACCCTACCCATTTCTGTTCACCAGGAGAGCACAGTAAGGGTGATCTGGGCCTACCACCATGAAGATGTGGGAGAAGCAGGTCCCAAGTACCATGAATCCAATCGTGGTACCAAGAGTCTGCGGTTACTGAATCCTGAGAAAACCAGTATGTTGTCTACAGCCATACCATACTTTGACCTGGTCAATCAAGACGTAAGTTTTTTTGTTTTCAGGTTTTTATGATTCTAGGGATGGGTTTATTGAAACCGTATAATAGTTGTGTTTCATTTTTTTACTTAAATTATTGTTTTTAATAGAATGTCAAGCCAATATGACTTTTGTCCCCTTCTCCTTTTTATTTATTTTTAAGATAGGTTTCCATCCCAAACAAAGGTACAACATACTGGTGCCAAATGTTTAAGATTCCTATGCTCCAGGAAAAGCATCATGTCATAAAGGTATGTGATTCACGCACAAGCTAAACTTAATTTGTATGAATGGAGGAGAAATTGTTCTTAAAATGAAAATAATAAATTTATAGAAATGATTTTCAGTTATTCAAAAGTTACTTAGAGAGCAAGAAATCGGCTTATCTGAATCACCCACTGTCCTAAAAGTCACTGAATTTAGCAAGAAACTTGGGTTGTAGCTAGTATTTTATGTTTTGTCTCCTAATTTTATATGCTTAAAGGTTAAAGTTTTGGGATGCATTTGTACACCTCTGGTTATTTCTGAGGTAACAGTTCAACAATTAGAATTTTTGGAATTACAATTTAAAATAATATATTTGTATATCAATAAATTCTATCCAGGAAGTTTACATTTCCTCAAATATTGTTTCATAATATCTGCTTCAGTGATATTTGGCAAAACTAATACAATTATGTAAAGTTTAAAAATAAAATAAAATTAAAAAAAGAAAATACTGCATATTTTCATAAAAGTAATTGTTACAGTATTTTTTTTGAAAATAGGAAAATGAGAAAATTGTAGTGAATTTCTATAGTATTGAAAAACACAGAATTGGGTAATAAAGCTAATTTGCCTGTGGCATCTAATTCTTATCTAATTCTCACTTCCTTCAGGGATAGGTCTCCCAAAACTTACATCTAGTTAGTGAATGAATAGGTATTTTTAAAAACTTAGAGGTCCTTGGCTCTGTGCTAGGAATTGTTGGGAAATTCCATAGAGGTTGAATATATGATCCATGCTCTCAAAGAACCTACAGTGAGATTGTGGGAGATGTGGACAAGACACAAGAAGGAATAAGATAGAATTACATAATGTACACAAAATACTGCAGACAGTCAGAAGGCCAGCTACTGCTGACTTTTTGTCGTCCCCTAGACTATGTGAACTCTGGGAGTTGGTGATGCACAGGGAGGCCTGGCGTGCTGCAATTCATGGGGTCGCAGAGTTGAACACAACTGAGCGACTGAACTGAACTGAGACTATGTGGTAAAGCAGTGTAGATACAAGAAAGGGAGAAGCTTCTAGATTCTAGAATCTAGAAGGAAACATGCAGGTTTAAAGAGCTCTTATATGGTCTCTTTATGTAGTCTCAAGTAAGTCACTCTGGGGTAATAATGCTGCCTGTCCTTGTTTCCTCATCCGTGAAAAGGCAGTCAGTCATTCCATTTTTCCTGCCAACCTCAAAGCATTCTGGCAGAGATGGAAACATTGAGCACGTTCTATAAAGTGATTTAAATTTGTTAATTTCTAATATATTTCTCCAGTGGCACAAATCTGCCTTTTGTTTATAGAATGACTCATAACTACTTAGAGAGGCAAGAGGAGTAGGTTGGAGAATGATTATTGAATTAAATAAGTAGTCCTAAATATTTGTAGGATATTTTTACCATCAAATTTACCAACAGTGTGACTGTGGATGAGTCATTCACCTCCATGCAGTGTTAGTTTCTGTTTTTTGCTTGTGAAAGGAGAATGCAGATTCTAGTCTTATATGCTTAATATTAATAGTGCCTGAGTGCTTCCCTTAAACCAATGAAAAGCCTTTCTCAGAAAAGAGAATGTTATGCATGCTGTGTGTCACTCTAGAAAATTGAACTGGAACCTGGCTTAAAGGTCAAGTATAAAACTATTGGTTAAGCACATGTTTCACAAAACAGGTCCTTGATTCATTTTTCAGCAAATGTTAATTGATAGGATGTGAAGTTCTTAACCACTTACATAAATGCATTTTTTTTCTTGTTTTTATTAATGCTAGTAATTAAGTTGAATGAAATAAAAACAACTGTCTACACTTAAGGGATGGCAGTATATGTTCTGACCCTCTGTGTAAGGTATTTGCTTGGTACTTCATCTGAGAATTCTTAGTTTTCCCATTACAAGCATATTATAGTAATGCTCAGCTATGTGTGCATCTATTATCTAAGGATATGCTTAGAATTAAGTACTTTTGGGTTCACATTGCTGTTTCAAAAGTATAAAGAGGAATCTCAGTGACTTGAAAGACTTTGGAAATCTTTTTTTTTTTTCATGTTTGAAGATCTGTAAGAGGACAAAAATTCTTTACCCTGAACAAGAGGGGTTTTGAGTGAGGGAGGGTAGCAGATTGGTGAGCAGAGCTTATACAAACTTTTGTGGTTGCAGGGCAGAAAGTTGGTGACTAAAATTTAAACTCAATTACTTCTCATGAATGGGGCTCCCTTCTTGCCTTAGTGGTAAAAAGTCTGCCTGCCAATGCAGCAGATGCATGTTTGATCCCTGGGTTGGGAAGATCCCCTTCAGGAGGAAATGGCAACTCATTCCAGTATTCTTGCCGGAAAATCTCATGGACAGAGGAGCCTGGTCGGCTATAGTCCATAGGGTCACAAAGAGTCGGACATGACTTAGCGACTGAACAACACACACAAAAAATTATTTGCTACTAAAAGTATGAAATAATAAGGTAAGTTATTTGTAAAATTATAAAATAAGAAAGGAAAATAACAATCTACAGGAAAGATTGGGTTATGATATAAATTATTGATGGTTCCAGTTCACTTGTGATTCCATTTTACTGATTTATATTTTGATGATAGCAAACAAAGTTGAAAATTATGACTTGAAAATGTTGATGTTGTCTGATGCATATACAGAGATTGTGAAAAAAAAATTCTTGGTAAATTATATTAAAACCACACTTCTCATAGGAGATCATCTCTGTGATTCCTTCTTGAGATTCACCCTCCAGCTCATCTCTTCATATTTAAGCATGACCCTATTTGAGCTTTGCCAAATAGGTGACATTACCCCATATTTAAAATTTTTTAGAGGAAGTGATTCTTTCCATTCTCTTTTGTTGTTGTTCAGTCGGTCAGTCATGTTCAACTCTGCGACCCCATGGATGCATCATGTCAGGCTTCCCTGTCCTTCACTATCTCCCACTCCCGGAGCTTGCTCAAACATGTCCATTGAGTCGGTGATGCCATCCAACAATCTCATCCTCTTGTTGTCCCCTCCTCATCCTGCCTCTACTCTCTTTAGTCGGTATAATATCATTATCACAATTAATAATTGGATATACTCTGCTAGATGCTGGGGCTATCAGTTTTTTTGAGGAGCTTTTCGTGTCAGTGGATTCTCCCCATAAACTAAACTCCTCATTCATCTGTTTAAATCTGATGTCTTAATCAATTTAATAAATAGTTGTTGATGGCTTATTGTGTTAAAGAGGAGGAAAAAGAAAAACATCCAGGTTGAATCATCATCCTTAGTCATCTCCCCTTAAAGGAGATGTCTCCCTAGTAGGAAGGCAGTAGGTGGGTTCTGCATTTGGATGGGCCAGATTTGAATCCTTCTTTCCATTAGTCATAGAACAGCAGGAAAGTTATTCATCAGGTACGTAAAACTCAGTTTCACTATTTAAATAGAAATAGTGCTTTCCTAATGGTATTGTTTAGAATAAAGATTAAATGACAGGCTTAAAAAAATTTTATTAGCACTTGCTACAGTATCCAATACAGAGGACTCTTAATAAATTCAATTTCTATTATCAGTCTATGTATTTTCAGTTTTGCTCTCCAAACAACTTTTCATTGAAAACTGCTATTTTTGTCTGACGGCCCAGAAAAGGAAGAGCGTCATGCTAGAAGGTTGACTATTGCTGAGTTTTAAGAGAGGATTTCTTTTACTAGTTGTGTGATCATGGGCAAATTATTTACTGTCCTGTACCTCAGTTTTCTCATCTGGAGAAATGGACATACTAGTTCTCTAAGAGAGCTGTTATGACCATTAATCAAAGGAGTTTAATATTTGTAATTTAGAACAGTGCCTGGCACACAGCATTTGTTAAATAAAGTAGCTAAATAAAATTATGTTGATCACTAGTGATACACAGTTGCTAATCTGTTGAACATCTTGTTAGGTTTCTGGGTTCCTGTGGGATTCCAAACCAGCCAACCTTTTCCAGACAGAATTCTAAATAAAACCTGGATTGTCACTTATTTCATTTAGGCAGGCCACTCAGAACTTTCTGCTCTGGAAAAATTGAAATTGAGTGAAAAAAGCACTCTTATCTCTCTCTTCTTCAGCGGTAGACACAAGGAGGGAAATCCTATGCTTTCTATTTGCTACTGGACAGCATATCTTTTATTGCCATTAAATTAGAAGCTGCTGCTCTTTTCCGTTGGTGGCATTCATAAATCTGTGTGGTTTAATTTGGGGGAATGTTTCCTGGGATAAGGAAATCTAAGCACGATTGACACTGAATACCCATGAAATGTCCTTGAACCCAGAGTACTGTATACCCATGAAATGTCACTCAAAAATCAATTTTCCTATGCTAGACACACAGCATGAAACCGTGACTTTATACACGATATTAAATGAACACTGCTGCCCATTTTCACCATCACATTCATTCCTTCTTCTTTCTTAAATGAAAGGACACCATCAAATGGAAAATTTTAGCATTAACACATTCTGAAACATGTGTCTCTATTTCTGAAAATGTGTAAGACTTCAAAGCTAAATTTAGTAAAATGTGGGAATTCTCAGTGTCAAACTACATAATTTGACAACTGTTAGAGTGCTTTCTTCTCAGTCTACTTCCTTTTGTTCCCCCTGAAATGATATTTCAAAATATATTTTAACTGGTATGATTTTTCCCCCTGATAGAAATAGCATTTTGGTTTGTCATCAGGATGCTTTTACACGGACTCCATGCTTTAGTTCTCATTCTTTCACTGTGTGTTTACCTTCTGTTTCACTTTATTCTGTGGCAGACTAGTAGGTATTTATTATTGACCATTGACCGAACAATTGTTTGTATTTTCATCCATTTTCATTCCAACTCCATAGTACTTGTTCAGGTTTTCTGTTTCCCGTTTATCTTTTACTAATTTAACCATATTTCCTAAAGGCAAGCTTTGGCTTTTCAGATAGATTTATTTAGTATGTTGAAAAAAATTAATTTTAAAAGTATGCTTTGTGTAAAAATACTTTGCATTCCTCTTAAATAGTTTGCAACACTGTATTTGGTTATTTGGCTCAAACGGTAAAGCATCTGCCTACAATGCAGGAGACCGGGGTTCAATCCTTGGGTTGGGATGATCTCCTGGAGAAGGAAATGGCAACCCACTCCAGTATCTTGCCTGGAAAATCCCCTGGACGAAGGAGTCTGGTGGGTTACAGTCCATGGGGTCGCAAAGAGTCGAACATGACTGAGTGACTTCGCTTTCACTTTCCTTTCACTTTTCTTAACATCAGTGTATTACCATTGACATCTGTGAATTTTATCACGATTGACAAGACAGATGATTTTTGACCTTCTGGGAAAAAAAGATCATGTGGTAAAATCATAAGAATCCTCTTCTTTGGGATTTTGTCATCCAAAATTTACAAATACCAAAATAATTTTACCTTTATATCCAAATATATCTGAAATGTTATATATCTTTTATCTACCAGAGAAGAGTTGAAAGTACTTGGGTGTTTACTGTAACAGTCTGAAACTATAACTTGGAACAGAAGTTGGTAGGAGCACCGCCCCTAACAATAATGAATTGACTCAAAGTAGCACATTTTAAAGATTGTTGACTTAGATTCTCAGTGTTGCCAAGTTCTTTCTAGATCCTCTTGGGTTACATAGACTACAAAAACACTGGAGATTGTCTAGCTACATGGGTGTTCTTAATAGCCACTAGAGTGGAGGTAATTGAATTCACTTTGAAAGCATGTCTTTTCATGGAAGTGATTTATTGCTAACTCTGTCACTAATTAGCTTTCTGACCCTAGAGAAAGTACTTAACCTCGCCCTGATCCTCAAATTCCTTGTCTATAAGATAAAGGGATTGGACCAGATGATTTCAATTGGTTCTTTTTTACTTCTAAGTATCTATGACTTGCTGAAAACTAAAACTGAAATCTGTGTGGGGGTTTGGATGCCCTGTGGTGTGACTTCCTGTTACGCCTGATTCTCACCATCCCTGAGCAGGTGCTCCAGGGTGAAAATGCTTAGGACCCCATTGCCGCCTCTGATGTTAAAAGTCCTCCTTCTTAAAGTTAAAAGTCTCCTTCTTTAGTCCCTTGGTCATGGGCTCTCTTATTTTTTTTTTTTTAATTAATTTTTATTGGAGTACAGTTGCTTTACAATGTTGTGTTAGTTTCTACCGTATAGCAAAGTTAATCAGCTTTATATATATATATCCCCTCTATTTGGGATTTCCTTTCCATTTAAGTCACCATAGAGCACTGAGTTCCCTGAGCTATTCAGTAGGTTCTCATTAGTTGTCTATTTTATAGATAATAGCAGTAGTGTGTATATGTCAATCCCAACCTCCCAATTCATCCCACCCCTTTCCCTCCCACCCCTTAGTGTTCATACGCTTGTTCTCTTCATCTGTGTCTCTATTTCTGCTTTGCAAATGAGATCATCTATACCATTTTTCTAGATTCTACATATATACACTAATATATGATATTTGTTTTTCTCTTTTTGACTGACTTCTCTCAGTATAACAGTCTCAAAGTCCATCCACATCTCTAACTCTTAGCATATATTCTGAGGCTTAGGTTTCCATCTATAAAGAGGATAACAATAGTACTTGTCTCAAATGGTAGCTGTCATTACCAAATGAGACATTATGTGTAGAGTTCTTACGTGTTTGGCATATATTAGGTAGCTCAGTAAGTACTAGCTGTATTCCCAGTTTACTTTGGTTTTCAGATACCTATAAATCTTGGAAATAATCCAAATAAAATAATTTAAATAAATAAACAATGAAATAAATCTACATATTGGGAATAATGTCCTTTTAAAAATAATAAGGATTGAAATTAAGAATGGCAGGGTGAGGAAGGCTCATAGGTTGGCACAGCGCCCACGATGGACTCTGGAGATAGGTAAGGGTTGTGTTCTAATTCAGTTTTTCATTAACTGAGTGATCCGGGCAAACTAAACTCTGTGTGCATCTTCAGTTGTGAGGCAGGAAAAATAATTTCCAGTAAAGATGAAATGATTACAAGTGAAAACACCTGTTCCATAATCGACTCATAATTGCTTGTTTTCTTCTCTTGCTGGGGATTATAGAGATGGATGACTATAAATTCATCTAGTATTTTCTCATACTTAAAGTCAGGATTGCCCTGAAATCATGGTAGGCAGTAAGTCTCTATTTTATTTTGACGAAAAGATTCCTTGGGAATTAGATTTCATAGCTTGCTTCCATTATTCTAAACCAAATGAAATCTAAGCTAATTTCCTCCTGTTCTTGTCTTACTAAGGATAAAAACCAGCTGGTGACTAACCTCTGGGAAATATTCTTTTACATTCTTAGATCGCCCATCAACTTTCCACTCTATGACCTTAAAAATTTTCCACAGACATAAAAAGATAGTTATTCTTCTTTGTTGCTCTTCTGCCACCCAACTCCACACCCAATCTACTATATTTTTTTTTTTTAAATAGTCCAAAAGTTTGGATTGCAGAATTGAAAAGCATTAGCTCATTTATTGATAATTATTGGCTATAAATGTTGGTAAATATTTTGATTAACAGCATTTCTTTTGAAATAGTATTAAGAAGGAATTCCCTGGTGGTTCAGTCATTAGGACTCTGTGCTTTCACTGCAGGGGCACAGGTTCCATCCCTGGTCAGGGGACCTAAGATCCATGCAGCCTTAGCAATAAATAAATAGAAATTTTTTAAAAAATGGAGTACTAAAATATTTAGATTGGATTCTAGCTGTTGATGGCACAATAAGATTAAGAAATGTGGAAATATTAATATATGAATGACTTTACTTATATACAAAGAAGTACATAAGTAAGATATTTTTTTGCTACTTGAGATATATTATCTTGTTGGATTTTCACAGCCTCCCTTTAACACCACTTTCCAGATGAACACAGTGAGGCATGGCATGCATAAAGAACTTGCTTAACATTACACAAGGTCTATGAAACAGAGGAAAGATTAAACACAGGTCTTCATAGCAAAGCTAGTAGATCTTTCTCTCTACAATACTACTAGCCCAGGCATTATGGTTTTTCTGGGTGATCTATGCCAATGGGAGCCTCCCCAGTGCTCAGCGGTAAAGAATCCCCCTGCAATGCCGGAGACCCAGGTTCAATCCCTGGGTCGGGAAGATCCCCTGGAGGAGGTCATGGCACCCACTCCAGTATTCTTGCCTGGAGAATTCTCATGGACAGAGGAGCCTGATGGGCTACAGTCCATAGCATCTCAAGGAGTTGGACATGACTGAGTGACTGAGCACACATGCATGCATATGCCAATGAAACATAAATACTACTAGCCCAGGCCTTTCTAGGTGATATATGCCAATGGAACTTAATTTGAATAAGCTTCTCAGTATCCAGGCTGAGGATACTTTTGTATCCTATAAGATCTGTTCCTAGACAGAACCTTCCATAAATATCAGTATAAAGGTCCTGGGAACTGAGTTAGAAAAGATTTGCGTTAGGTTGACTAGGTGAAGGATTATGCTCGTGAGTACAATAAGGCACAGAATGTTAGATCTCTGAGATGATGTTAGGGAGAAAGGAACTGGAAATTATTTCAGCGGGAAGAAATGCTACCTGTCTTGTAGCATAAGGATAATTGGAAACAAGCCCATAGCCTTCTGTATAAGCTGAGTTACAGTCCTCTTTGGAATTAAGTGAAAAAAATGGTAATGACTTATTTTATTCTCTTTCACTGTATAAAAAGAGACTTGTGAGAAAAAAATACCAACATTTTCATCTGGAAGTTAAATGTATGGCAAAATGCCTAGAGAGCAAGGACCCTAAAAGCAAGAAGAGCCCTGTTGTTGGAGAGAGGTCTAGAAATGTTGGTCTCTCTGAATGACTTAAGAATCAGTCTGAGTATGGGTTCTAATCCTGCAGTAAACATTGGTCAGCTGATCAGTCATGTGTCTGCATCACAGTGCTTCTCAAAAGATAGAGTTCACGTCAACAACACAACTCAAAGGCTATAAATCCATATAACTGAGAGATTGTCCTAAGTGATCTTGAGCCCTTAAAATTCTATGGCTAAAATATTGAAATTGAAAAAACTGGAAATGTATCAAATAAATGGATACATTCATAAAGTTTGTAAGATAAACTGTAATAAAAAGTTATGCTAAAAATTACAAAAGGAGTGAAGATAATTTGTGTATATTTCCATGGGATATAACACACCAATTTTGCTTTGATGTCTGTTTTCAATGTAAGGAAATTGTATACATATCAAAACAGGATGTCATCCATTGATGACATCCTTTTTAATGCAACACTGAAACTTCTTACAGTTTTTATGAATGGAGCTTTTAGTAAAATGGCACTAGTCGTAAAGAATCTGCCTGCCAATGCAGGAGATGCAAGAGACACAGGTTCTGTCCCTGGAGCAGGAAGACCCTCTGGAGAAGGAAATGGCAACCCACTCCACTATTATCGCCTATAAAGTCCTATGGACAGAGGAGCTTGATGGGCTATGGTCCATGGGGTTGCAAAGAGTCAGACATGACTGAGTGACTGAACACATTACAACAGAAAAAATTATGTATGTTCTAGAAATTCAGTTTAAATAAGAGTTATTTACTATTCAAAGTTTATAAACTCAAATTAAAGAATAGCTTTATACAATCCTGATCAAGTGATAAAAGATTGCACTGTTGTGGATCGTTATCAAACCTTTCACTACATTTGAAATGAATGTATTTTTATGTCAAAAAATTCAGAATATACCTGATTTTAATAATATATATATTTTATGAAGAAGAATATTATGCTCGTATATCAAAAAAAGTTATGGTTGAGTCTTGCTTCATTGCATAATTGTTTTTGTTTTTCTAGATTCATAACCTAGGGTACACATTAGAACCATCTGGATAGAATCTTTAGGGATAGAGTCCAGACTTTTATGTTGCTGTCATTTGTACAAGTTCCCTGATGATCTTCAAACAAACCCCATGGTTGAGAACCAGTGTTTTATATTTATTAAAATTTCCCAGAAGACCATATTTAAATTATATTTTATAGCACCTAGTAAAGTGCTCTTCATATTACATAGCATCCATGCATATTTTTATAGTTATATACTGTTTTAATTAACAACTGTCGTAAAAATTGAACACACATCAAATGTCTCCCATTGAAATGCACTGTTGTCTGCACATGAAGAAGACTTAAGCAATTTATGGTTTTGAGATAGTTTGTTCCTGATGCATTGCATATTTCTTTGTGGAAGTGGAGAGGCGAAAACACCAGCTGTTTCCTGGAACCACAGCTGACTTTCATTATAAAATTTCAACGAACTAATTCAGATATAAGGGATACTTTCTTCTATGAAGGGAAAAGGTTTATGTTCTAGTGAAACATATACATCAAGTTAACTCTGTACATTAACGTTTATAATGTAATGGATCCATTTTAGAAACTGTATACGGAAGGCCACCTTGCTGACTTTTGAATGCATTCCATTACCAACAAAGAGATATCTTTTCATCCGTGTAATCTCACTGAATTGCTCTGTGTGGAATCATAAATATTAACTAAAGTCCAGACCATGTAAATAACTTAATAAGTACATAAATGCTACCAAAAGCCTCTCAGCCTTTCACTTAATGTGAGGAAGTCTTACGAATATAGAAGAGGTACTTTGTTCGTGGCATATTTCAGAAATCAGGTGTGTACTTAATACACTATATGCTTAATCAGTGAGAAGTAGTCCTTCAAACTATCCTGTAAATCTCAAAGAATTATCAGTGTTTAGTGAGTACCCACTTCGGACAAGCTATGTCTTTTGTCAAATACAAGGTGATATAAGACATGGCCTTTCACCCCAATGATCTAGTCTAGATGGGGAGAAGAGATGCACATATGAATGAGAGAGAAACCCTAAAGCTGGCAAGTGAACATTGCTGTCTAACGACATAGTACAGGCAGTCAAGGCGAAAAGAAAGGAGTGAAGGTCTGGGCACAGTCCCACGCCATATGGAAACAATCATCTTGGGAGAGTACAACCAGATGGATCTTAGGTAAGAATCCAGGTGTGGTGAGGATGACCAGGAGACAACCTCTGGTTTATGTGCTTAAGCGCCAATATAAAATTAGACAGAAGACACTTACTGAAAACATCATACATTCTGTGAGTCACCAATCCTCATAAAACAGCCTAGGAAATAGGTAGTATTATTATCCTCATTTTACATATGAGGAAACTGAAGCCCAGAGAAGTAAGTTGCTCATTGCTGGTACTTTTCCCGTTTATATGCTTTTCCCCAAGGAAGAAGTATATTTTAAAAATAAACATGGACAAGCACTTTTGCTGAGTTAATCTCAAAATATGACTATTTAGGCCCATGGCAAAAAACAATCATTAGCTGAAAAATAGGATTCTTGCTTCAGCAGTAAAGTTTTGAAGTTGGTCTGTGCAGAAGTTTCCATCTGGTCCCACATGTGGCAAATAATCCTCGATGCTCCAGCCAACATCTGTCTGGGCTACAGCCGGCTAGCAGCTGCCGGCTGAACTTTAAATCCATAGTCTGGTTATGTTAGATTAGAATGCAGAATCCCAGCGGTTACTTGTTGTCAGGGTAACTGCATTTTTTGATCAGAGAATGCCTTCACCATACCACACCAAAGCCCCTCATGTGAAATATTGAAAGGGACTGTAGATTGTGGCTTTCACTACCTAAATGGGGTCACTGATTTTATCTTGAATGATACTATTGTGTAGCTTTACCCCCAGTCATGAACTTACAGTTTTACTTATGTTAAAACTCTGGGTAGTTGCGTCATGCCCTCCAAAATAGAAACCAAGGCTACCTCTTAATTGCACACACATGCATACAAGCATTTAGTTCTTTAAAGAAAAGCTGCAGACAGTTCCTCGGAAAAGAGTGCTGGCCTTTCAGTTCTTGTGGAAATGAGAGGTCTTCCCTAAGAGTTCTAGTCACTGTAGGGTGGCTTGACTACTGAGGTTGCTGGACGTCCATTCCCATTGTCAACATCAGTCATGTTTCCCCAGTACTTTACAAGTATGTATTATGTGTGGGCTTCTTTACACAAGAGGTTTGTATCACTTAGTTCCCTATTTTATAGAATCATGGACCTGGTAAGGATCTCAAGAGACAGTTTATTCATTTATTGCCTGAGATTTGAAAAAATACTGCTTTGAAACCACTCTCCAAAGAAGAATATTTCTGTTATTAAAAATTTCCAAATCTATCTTTATTCATGAAATTGGATATTTTCTCCATGATAGCTGATCTTAACATCATAACTTCAAGGCAAAATTAGTTCTTTTGAATGGAAACAACACAGTTTTTCATCACATCAATAAATACGGTGTTATTTATTATGCTGTTATTGAATATGCTTCTCTCACGTTTTATGATATTGGTATCAGTGTATGTTGTTGTTGTTCTAAGTCATATCTGATTCTTTGTGACCCCATGAAGTGCAACACGCCAGGCTTCCCTGTCCTTCACTATTTCCCTGATTTTGCTCAAACTCATCCCACTGAGTCCATGATGCCATCCAACCATCTCATCCTCTGTCGTCCCCTTGTCCTCCTGCCTTCAGTCTTTCCCAGCATCAGGATCTTTTCCAGTGAGTCTGCTCTTCTCATCAAGTGGCCAAAATATTGGAGCTTCAGCTTCAGCACCAGTCCTTCCAATGAATATTCAGTGTTCATTTCCTTTAGGATTGACTGGTTTGATCTCCTTGCTGTCCAAGGGACTCTCAAGAGTCTTCTCCAGCAACAGAGTTCAAAAGCATCAATTCTTCGGCTCTCAGCTTTCTTTATGATCCAGCTCTGACATCTATGACTACTGGAAAAACCACAGCTTTGACTATATGGACCTGCAAAATGGAGACAATGATTCTTGTCTTTTCAATGTTATTCTGAAAGTGCTTTAAAAATACTGATTTTAGAAAACAAATATGGGTTGATTGGTCTTAATGTTCCAGCCACTGTGCTAAGTACTGTTAATACTTACACTGTTTTGCAGAGGAGGAAGCTAAGGTTCAGAAAATTTAGATGTCTTTCCTAATGTTACAGAGGATTTAGTATTATAAAACATATTCACTTAGTTAGCAGTGGGAGCTTACAGAATATATTTAACTTATACGTACCAAAGTTTCAAGGACCCTGTCTTTGCAGTCACTTAGAGCTGGTTTCAAATCCTGGCTCTCCCGTTTACCATTTGTGTGACCTTTGTGGTTGTTCAGTCACTAAGTCACATCTGACTTTTTGTGATTCCATGGACTGTAGTATGCTGGACTTCCCTGTCCTTCACTGTCTCCTGAAGTTTGCTCAAACTCATGTCCATTGAACTGGTGATGCCCTCCAACCACTGTGTCCTCTGTCATCCCCTTCTCCTGCTCCCTTCAGTCTTTCCCAGCAGCAGGGCCTTTTCCAATGAGTTGGCTCTTTGTGTCAGGTGGCCAAAATATTGGAGCTTCAGCTTCAGCATCAGCCCTTCCAGTGAATAGTCAGGATTGATTTCCTTTAGGATTGACTGGTTTGATCTTCTTGCTGTCCAAGAGCCTCTCAAGAGTCTTCCCAAGCACCACAATTTAAAAGCATCAATTCTTCAGTGCTTGGCTTTCTTTATGATCTAACTCTCACATTCGTACATGACTACTGGAAAAACCATAGTTTTGACTATATGAATCTTTCTTGGCAAAGTGATATCTCTCCTTTTTAATACTCTGTCTAGGTTTGTTATAGCTTTCCTTCAAAGGAGCAAGTGTCTTTATTTCATGGCTTCAGTCACTGTCCACAGTGATTTTGGAGTACAAGAAAGTAAAGTCTCTCAGTCTTTCTACTTTTTCCCAATCTATTTGCCATGAAGTGATGGGACTGGATGTCATGATCTTAGTTTTTGAATGTTGAGTTTTATGCCAGTTTTTAACTCTCCTCTTTCACTGGCATCCAGCTCTTTAGTTCCTCTTCACTTTCTGTCATTAGGATGGTATCATCTGCATATCTGAAATTGTTGACTTTTCTCCCAGCACTCTTGATTCCAGCTTGTGATTCATCCAGCCTGGCATTTCACATGATGTACTCTGCATAGAAGTTAAATAAGCAAGGTGATAATATACAGCCTTGATGTACTCTTTGCCCAATTTTGAGCCAGTCCATTGTTCCATGTCTGGTTCAAACTGTTGCTCTTGTCCTGCATACAGGTTTCTCAGGAGACAGGTAAGGTGGTCTGGTATTCCCATTTCTTTAAGAATTTTCCACAGTGTGACCTTGAGTGAGTTAAACAGAATTCTGAACGTCACCTTCTTCATTGGCAAAATGGAGATACTCATAGATTAATTATCTGAAAATGTGTGTAAAGCACCTGATATAAAGGCATGGTATGGTTATTTTTTACTCTGACACTCTAAAACTTCTGTTTACTTTCATCAACATTTATTTCATGGTTGCAGAAAATGAAGTCTCGCGAAAAAAAACTACCTTTCTCATCCAGTCAATTAATTGAAATTGGGATTCAAACTTAGGTCATAAATTCCAAATTGCTGTTACTTATCTCTTTTTTAACATATGAAATAAAAAACAATTTTACAGTAAAAAAATATACCCAGGGTTTGTAACCGTTTCTAACCTGTCATCTTTCAATAATCTCTAATGAAATAATTTATAGAGCTTTTGAAAAAGTTCTAAATTAATGAATAATTACATCCAAGTAATTTAGAGCAGTTGTGAAACTCACTTTGATTTCATTGACTTTTTTGAGACATTAAAACGAAGAGAACATTGAAATATATTTGTTTATAGCCAAGAGGATTTCATATTATATATTGGTCCTTTATAATTTGCTATTCACTATTTCTGCTATCTTCACTTTTATTTCTGTATTCATTTTTAAGATAAAGCTTGATTCTTACAAGAACTAGGCTGCCAAATGTATCTTATTTGTTACTTAAGGTAAACTCCCATTTCTAGAAGTTGTAAGATTCACAAATGAATCAAATTTACAAGGTTAGGGAACTAAGTTTTTTTTTTTAATGATAAACAGGAAATGTCAGTACTCTGAGTAATATTTTCCACTCATATAGCAAATAAATTTTCCAATGGATTTTTGGATTGGTCACTTTATGTCAAAGTATATTTGTTCCAAGTGCTAAAAGATATTTTATAGAAAACTTTATTCTTCTGCTTGAATTAATAGCATATGATATTTATGTGATAAGATGTCCTCCTGGACTGGCCTTTAATAATCTTGAAAAGAGATCACAACTATTAAAAATTTGTCCCTCATTATTTTAAAGATTAAGGAGTTTGTTCTGTGCACTGTTTCTCAAGAGAATGCTTTAGTTTTTTCTCCTTTCTTGGGGTCTATTTTGTGTAATGTTCACGTTTACCTGTGCTGATTGAATATAAAATTTGAAAACTGCATTTAATGAGGTGATGGGATGTTCTTATTTTTAATTTAAATGCTGAGAGTTTAAGAAAAAAATGTTATAGGTCTTTTAAAAAGATTGATTGATTTTTTGGCAGTGCTGAATCTTCCTTTCTGCACAGGCATTCTGTAGCTGTGATGCACGGGCTTCTCGTTGCGGTGGCTTCTCTCGTGGGACCCAGGCTCTGGGCACTTGGGCTTCAGGAGCTGTGGCTTGCAGGCTCTAAAGTCCTGGCTCAGTGGTTGTGGCTCACTAGCTCAGTTGCTCCGTGGCATGTGGGATCTCCCTGGATCAGGGATTGGACCGCTGTCCCTTGTATTGCAAGGTGGATTCTTAACCCCTGGACCACTAGGGAAGCCCTGGAGTTTTTTGTTAAGTGTTTTCTAATTTGTGTATAATTTTCTTTTGCAATGTAATAAAAACTTGTTACAACAAGAAAAAAAGAGTGAACTGTATAGAAGAAACAGTGGGGTTCCCCTTCTTCCAAATTCCACTTCTCTGAGGTAACCAATGTTAATAGGCTTATTTGTTAATTTCTATAACTTTATATTCAGGAAAAAAAATACAGAATTAGATAAGGTTTTATTGGGTTAATATCCCTTCTTTTTTGAAACAAAAGTAGGATCACTATATATATTACTTTGAAATTTGCTTTTTCAAATTACCACCCTTATCATTGCAGGTCAAAATGTAATAACACATGCATTTTAATATTTAAATAATTAAGTCCCCGGTTACATATAAACTGCAGCTTTTGTAATGATCCACATTTGATGTATATTCAAGGGGATTTAACTCTTTTGCTGCTATGAACAGTGCTTCAATAAATATTCTAGTAACTATATCCTTACATATTAATGATTTCATTTCTATAGGATAGATTCATAAAGGCATTGAGTAAAGATTATCTGCATTCCAAATTTTAGTATATTTATTAGATTACTTTCTAAATTTCACATACTAGCAGTGTGCAGTATTTCCTTATTCCCTCTCAAGTACTGAATATTTCAGTCTTTTAAATATATTGCCTACTGGTGGGTGAAAGCTAGTATTTATGAGTGCTTTGACTTGCTTTGCTCAGACTACCAGTGGGAGACTGATGCTCTTTTTATTTATATTACCTCTTTGGTGAATTTGCTGTTCAATTCCTTATCCATTCCTTTTAAGAAATCCTTTTATTGAATTATATAAAAGTATACAAACACTAGTATATGACCCTTGGATTTTCACAAGATGAACTAGCTCACGGAATCAGAGTCAAGTTCAAGAAATCAGAATATGACCACTCCCCCAGAAGTGGCACTTGAGGCCCCTCCAGGTACCGTTTCTCTCCAGACATAACCACTATCCAGTCACTTTACTAACTTAGCTTGTTTTGAACAGTGTGCAGAGAGAATCAGGCAGTAGTACTCTTTTGTGTCTGTCTTCTTACCTCAACATATTGTGAGTCAGCCATGCTTTTGCATGTATAAAACATGTGTTCATTTTCATCTTTGTGTGATACAGTGTTCAATAGCCTGTATATACCAGACTTTTTATTTGTTTCAGTTAGCTATTGCTGTGTCCCAAATCATCCCAAAATTCAGAGGCTTTAAATAAATACACATTTATTACAGTTTACAGATTAGCCGGCAGGTGTTCTTCTTTTGTTGCTTTGCTTACTCATAGTTCTGTAACCAGCTTGGGTTGTGTAGGTGGTTCTTTAATGGTCGCTGGGCTCTCTCATATGGTTGGAAGTTAGCTTTTTGTAGGCTGGTCTAGGAGTCCTCAGCTGGGAAGTGAGCTCTACTTTATAGTATCTTGTTCTCCAGAAGTCTAGACTGAGCTCATTCAAAGGTGGTGGCAAGGTTACAAACACATTTCTGTAAGACCATTTGATGCCTCATCTTGAGATTGACACACCTTTACTCTTAGCCCTATAAAATAGTTTCAACCTAGATAGAAGACAGTTTTCAATGGTTTATAATGTTCTAATTTATAATAGTTCTAATTTATATATGTTCTAGTTTATAATGGTTCTAATTGCTCTGTATCCTTGTAAATCTTGATATTACCAGTGATTTCCATTTTTACGCTTTTGGGTCTGAAGTCCTTGGGTCAGGAAGATCCCCTGGAGGAGGGCATGGCAGCCCACTCCAGCATTCTTGCCTGGAGAATCCATGGACAGAGGAGCTTGGTGGCCTACAGTCCATTGGATTACAAAGAGTCGGGTATGACTGCTGCAACTTAGCACACACACAGATGGAGCATGGTGATTATTGCATGGTGTGATTTTTAACAGGTTTGCTAAGGTGTAAATGATGTCCACTATCTGGAGAGACACTGTTCGACATCACTACTCATTGTGCACGAGTGCTTAGTTATGTCTGAGTCTTTGTGACCCCGTGGACTGTATGTAGCCCACCAGGCTCCTCTGCCCATGGGGTTTTCTAGGCAAGAATACTGGAGTGGGTTGCCATTTTCTCCTGCAGGACTCATTAAGCAAGTGCAAATTAAAGTCACACTGGGATTAGCTATCACATATAAAGCTGCTTTGAACACTCTTTTACAGGTCTTTTTTGGACAGATGCTTTTATTACTCTTGGATATATGTCTAATAATAGAATAGCAATAGCTGGATTCCGTGGTGTGCATGTTTAAGAAACTGTCAAATAGTTTTTAAAAGTAGTGTTGCTATTTTATATTTCCATTAGCAGTGTGTTAGAATTCCAGTTACTTCATATCTTTCCATCCCTTTGTGTGTATTCACAGTCACTCAGTCATGTCCAGCTCTTTGTGGCCCCATGGACTGTGGCCTGCCAGGCTCTTCTGTCCATGGAATTTCCCATGCAAGAATACTGGGCCTGATTGCCATTTCCTACTCAGGGGATCTTCCAGACCCAGGGATCGAACCCACGGCTCTTGCATCTCCTGCATTGGCAGGAGTGTTCTTTACCACTAGCAGCATCTGGGAAGCCCCTTTAATTTTAGCTATTCATATAGGTATGTTATGGACAACTGGTAAATGACAGAAATTTATTTCTCACAGTTCCAGAGGCCAGGAAATCCAAAGTCAAGGCACCAACAATGTAGGTTTCATCCTGAGGCCTCCTCTTTTGGCTTATAGGCAGCTGCCCTCTCTTTGGGTGCCCATATGACCTCTTTACAGGAAGAAAGAAAGGAGAAAACAAACTGCCTGATTTTTCTTCTTAAAAATCTTTAATTCCAAGATGAGGGTCCTACCCCCATGACTTTATTTAACCCTAATTACCTCCCAAAGGCCCCATCTTCAAATATCATCACATTGGAGTTTAAGACTTCAAGATATAAATTGAGGGGGAGGACTTATTAACCCAGATTTGCCGGGGTCCAGCCCCGGCTGATCCAGGGTATTCGAAGCGGGAACGGCGTTGGCGAGGATCAGGATACAATAGCTTCAATTAGATATTAATTAGAGATGTAAAGAGTAATAGAATGAGGATAGCTCAGCAGGAAAATTCAGTGGAGAAAAGAGGCTGAGTAGCTTGGTTTATGTGGGAGACCAATAAAACTTCAAGACAAGAAGTTTGCACCACTTACGTAGGCCGCAGGCGTCCTTCCGTTCTCCCAAAGGAGAGGAGACACTGAGGCCTCCCTGGTCGGATCTTAGAAGCCCAGGCATAATTAGTAAGCATGGCGGGTTCCGCGCTCCAGAAGGAGACTCAGCCAGAGTGAGAGAGAGAGCGACATGGGGAGACCAGTATTTCAAGAAACTGATCCCAATTCTTTATTTTCCATGGTCTACTTTTATACACTGAGATGTTATGCAAAAGTCTCGCGGGGTCAGCAGTCCTGACTTTTATCAAAGTCAGGTGCTTTATACAAATGTATACAGAGGTCTTAGGGGTGTAAGAGGTCTTATATCATCTTTTGGCCAGGGGGCCTGCTGACAATTTATGACCCTCTCCTTGTGACAGCGGTCAGTCAACCAGGACACTTATTTCTCCAGGGGTGATTATTCTTAAAACAGATGCCACCCAAATAAAGTTACATTCCTATAGGGTGAGGGTGTAGTGGGTTTTAGTTAAGGAAAGAATTTACTTAGCCTAAGGTCTAACGTGATTAATATCAAAGGTTAATACTTATTTCTTCTATATATTCATTAACGTGTGTAAGGGCAGGGGATGTGGAGACTTAGCAGCAAACATTGGTTCAACAAATGAAAAACCCCTCACCAGTACAATTTCTAATCAGCCCATTATACTTATACTCATAGTTTTCTAACTTTTCTAAGGAACCTGTTTTTAGAAGGTTTAAAGCATCTCCTGCCTCTCACGGTTGGGAGGCTGTGAGCAATCACATGTGGCCGGACAAGTCTGTCAGGCAGGCTAGAGAACCTTCAGAGGAGTTTGTAGGTTAAAACACTCTTGTCATGCCCCGGAGTTTTTATTAACTGGAGCTGTAAGTTAACTCCTTCTCCGAAAAAGGTGGTGGGGGACAGCCCCCCGTAAAGTCAAAGGTGTAGATGAGCACAAAGTAGTAAAGTAGGCAGGCTCTGGTTATGGGGGTAGATGCTCGAGGATTTCCAGGGGGACTCTTGAGGCTCGATCCAGCCTTTGCGTATGTCGAGCCTCCTTCCTCATGACCTTTGCCATGGGCGGAGTGCCTCACTCTGGCCCCCAACACAGATTTGTGGCAGAAGCAAGTTTTTTCATTGGCTGCCTTTGCTAGCAGTTAGATTTTTCTAGTTTACCATTTTACTGGAGTTGTATCAAATTGAGGGGTCCAGATTCTATGTCTAAATGGAGTTGGGGAAGAGGAGTGTGTCAAGCTCAGTCTCCCTCAGAGCATTCCATTAGCTATCCTGTTACTGATATTCCCTGAGTCTCTGTGATCATAGTAGAGACACATATTCTCATAGGAGCCTCAGCTTCAGTTTTTGTCTGTCACTTTGATTTCAAATATATGTATAAATTTACCTTTGAGAAGTTTCCCTTTATTTCTTACTGAGCTTATCAATATGCTTGATGGTATATTTAAGTTTTGAGGATCCAGATGTTTTCCAGCTGAGGGGTGTTTAAAACAGCTAAATATCCTAACAGAACTTGAATTCTGGTGGATACATTTCAGTTTTGCCAGATTCAGGCTTGAGAAGACTGGAATGCCATGACCATAAGTGCTGAGAACAGATCTTCCTGGTACGGTTTGGGGGTCTTGTGACACTATCATATGCAGCATGGGTGCTGCTAAGTCACTTCAGTCGTGTCCGACTCTGTGTGACCCTATAGACGGCAGCCCACCAGGCTCCCCCATCCCTGGGATTCTCCAGGCAAGAACACTGGAGTGGGTTGCCATTTCCTTCTCCAATGTGTCAAAGTGAAAAGTGAAAGTGAAGTCGCTCAGTTGTGTCCGACTCTTCACGACCCCAGGGACTGTAGCCTACCAGGCTCCTCGGTCCATGGGATTTTCCAGGCAAGAGTACTGGAGTAGGGTGCCATTGCCTTCTCCAATGCAGCATGGGTAGGAGGCTGAAAAGTGAATTTCTCTTGAAGCAAAGTGGAGCTGTTAGGTTCTGCCTAGAGGAATGGCATGATTTGTTGTTGAGGTTTTAAAACACCAAAGCTTAGAGGAAGGAGTTTAGCCCTGACAGGTTGGAATAGTGTATGTGAGAGGAAAAGACAGACTCCACTAGGAGAGTGGCTTGGGAATGAGAGAATGCACATGTGTTGTTGTAGAGGGAGAAGTTGAAATGCTTGGCAGCTCACTCGATGTTAGAGGTTAAGACCTTAATAAAAATTTGAAAGAAGAGATGGTTCATGGGGGAGAGAAGATGATGAGTTCTCTCTTGGAACCATTATCATAGCTTGATTTATCAAATAATTTTTAGATATCTTCTTTCAACTTCCAAGAAAAGAGATTGGCCACATTATTGAAACTGCACATTTCTCTTGGAATATGAATACCTATGAAGGCTGTGAATTATGAAGTTTAGATTGCATGTGTCTTTTATCTGATTGAGAAGAATGTGAAATAAATCACCCATGCTTGGGACTTCCCTGGTGATCCAGTGGTTATGACCTGGTATTCTCAGTGCTGGGCCCAGGTTCAGTCCTTGGTCAGGGAACTAAGATTCCATAAGCCACAAGATCCATGGCATGACCAAAGAAACATAAAAGCAAAATAAGTCACCCTTGCTTTTTATAATGTTTCTCTATAAGTCAATCCATACAGCAGACCTTCTGATAAAAAATATTGATTGCCAAAGTTATTTGAGGTTTAATTTAAAGGAGGTGGTGGCCATGTTTAGGAAAAAAAGATCAGACTTGTTGAAACTGATGATGCCTGAGTTTTTCCTTGAGACTCTGAATACCTGAGTTTGTCATTCAGGTCATCCTTGAGTACCTAGTGAGAGCAGAGACATGTGCTGTGTTTAGTGGGGGCAAAGAAGAATAACAGTGTAAAAATGACAATATGCTATTTAATTCTGGGTGGTTGTTATATAAATTGTTATATTATTTTCTCTGTATATAAACTTCTCAAAATCAAAAGCAAGCAAGTAACTTCAAAGATAAGTGTTAACTCAGCCATAGCCTGAGTGAGACACTCTTCAGCTTATTGGTTTCCCCTTTTCTTGGAATTGCTCTGTAAATGAGGACTTCTTTTTATGGAAGTCTTATGTTTAAGTATGTAGAGAATAAGAAAGAAACAAAGAGAGGAGACATAATTACAAAAGCCATCCACTGGTATTCATTTATTTATTTAAGTTTCCTGAAATGTAAAGATGATTCATGTGTATTTCTTTTATTTAAAAATTTTTTTGGTTGGTTGGCATATGGGATCTTAGTTCTCTGACCAGGGATCTCAACTGCACCCCCTGTAGTGGAAGCGTAGAGTCCTAATCACTGGACCTCCAGGGAAGATGCTATCAGTTCAGTTCAGTTCAGTTCAGTCGCTCAGTCGTGTCCAGCTTTTTGCGACCCCATGAATCGCAGCACGCCAGGCCTCCCTGTCCATCACCAACTCCTGGAGTTCACCCAGACTCATGTGCATCGAGTCTGTGATTAGTATTTCTTAATTGATATCAATAATAATGGCTAGGGATTCCCAGGTAGCTCAGTGGTAAAGAATCTGCCTGCCAATGCAAGAGACATGGGTTCGATCCCTGGTTTGGGAAGATCCTACATGACTCGGAGCAACGAAGCCGATGCATGACAACTCCTGAGGCTGTGCTCTAGAGTCCGGGAATCGCAACTACTGCAGCCCGAGTGCTAGAGCTTGTGCTCCACAATCAGAGAAGCCACTGCAATGAGAGGCCCATACACTGCAATAAAGAACAGCCCTCCCGGTGTGCAACTAGAGAAAAGCCCGTGCAGGGATGAAGACCCAGCACAGCCACCACCACCACCACCCCGCCCCAAAAATAGCTAGCCGCAAATTCTGTGAGGTCATCATCTTTTTTATTATTTTTAATGATCTCTTTTCCAGCCAGAAGGCAAAACTTCATAAATAAAATCAAATGACTCTTTGAAACAGTGCTGTAGTGTTAAAGTAAAAAATTATTTTTGAGCCTTATTCCAACTTCTTTTCTAACCATAGCTCCCAATTTAGACCCCCTCTGCAACCTGTGTGGATAAGAAAGGGAGAGAAGAACAGTCCCCCAGAATGGGACTTAGGCCAGTCAGCCCTGTTGACTTAAGACAGTTCAAGCCTACTACTCAGCAGGTGTGTGAGTTCATTCCTTTGACTTAATTGCTTGTTCTATTGACTCAGTTCCCTTGTCTGTAAAATAAGGACATGATACCTGTCTCTAGATGGTATGAAGGTGAAATGAAATTAAGCATCATAGTGTGTGTAATGTCTTGGAGCATATAAACAGAAATGATGGCTGTTACTGAATGCTATAGTACCTATATATTTCCTATAGGACTCATCTTTTTTTTTTTTTTTAATTGAAGGATAGTTGCTTTACAGAATTTTGTGGTTTTCTGTCACACATCAACAAGACTGACTTTAGAACCTAAGCCGTGGGAAAATTGTTCTGTTCTCATCCTTAGACCTTCAATTCTGGGCAGTGGTGCTTGGTGAATGTTTGTTGAATGAATGGCCCAAATCTAAATTCAAGTCAGTGATGGTGAGTTATAAACAATGTTCAGAAAGATCTCTCTTATCCATGAAACAAATGAACTTTGAATGTGTGGCACTATGGATTATGTTTCAAATTTAAGGGCTGAACTGAACTGTTCTGCTGTGCTACTTGTAGACACTTCATAGAAAGGGGCAAAATTCAATGAAATTAATTATTTTGGGGAAACCTGCATTTATTACCAGCTCTAAAGCAATGTTACTTTGTATCTTAGAGAAAAATACTTAATATCAGTTTCCCCTACTTTCATTACAAGATAAAATAGACTATGCTTTAAACTTAAATTTAATTTAAAGAGCAGTGAATTCTAGACCTTTGGATAAAAGCCAACATAGAATTCTGCATCAGGCAAGTGTTATTCATTTGTATTGCTTATAGTTATAGCTAATCTTTAAACTATGCCTGAAGGAATAAAAACTACCATGAAATGATTATTTTCCTCTTCCTAGAAGAAAAATAAAATGGCCCATTTATTAAATTTCTGCAGGAAACAAAGTCCTTAAATTATGATGAATCAATGCTAAAATAATATACTTTATTTAAATAAGCCAAAAGTATTATGATAAATTATATATAAACATATCTATTAGAAGTTTCAGAATGTGGAAGTAAGTCTTGAAGTGAAAGTGAATGTGAAAGTCGCTCAGTCGTGTCCAACTCTTTGTGACCCCATGGACTGTAGCCTGCTTTGCTCCTCTGTCCATGGAATTCTTCAGGCCAGAATACTGGAGTGGGTAGCCATTCCCTTCTCCAGGGGGTCTTCCCAACCCAGGGATCAAACCCAGGTCTCCAGCATTGTAGATGGATTCTTTACCATCTGAACCACCAGGGAAACCCTCAGTTCAGTTCAGTTCAGTCGCTGTCATGTCTGACTATTTGTGACCCCATGGACTGCAGCACGCCAGGCTTCCCTGTCCATCGTCAAACCTGGAGCTTGCTCAAACTCATGTCCATGGAGGTGGTGATGCCATCCAACCATCTCATCCTCTTTTTGTCCCCTTCTCTTCCTTCCTTAAATCTTTCCTAGTATCAGGGTCTTTTTCATTGAGTCAGTTCTTTGCATCAGATGGCCAAAGTATTGGAGCTTCAGCTTCAGCATCAGTCCTTCCAAAGAATATTGAGGCAAACCCTAGTTAGTATTAAAATATGCAGAATTAAATCAGTTATATTTACATGTAAGTTGTATTGAGCTAAGTGAAATACTAAGCTTTTTTTCCCCTTAATTTAGGGCTATGGCATTTTATCGTGAAGATCATCTGTTAGTCATTGAGTTGTTCTTTCATGAATGGAATTATTAGGCCTTTAAACTATAAAAAAACAAACACACATACACACATAACAGCAATAACAACAACAAAAAGCAGACTATCTACTGTAACTTCAAAGGAGACCAGAAAGCGGAAACAATCCAGGGAGACAGAAAATGTTTGGTGTAGAACCAAGGGAAGGTCTGGGTGTCTTTGCTAAGACTCTCCCAGAAGGAGCTGTGTCTGTTTAGAGGTGAAACCAGCTCAGTGACATCTGCCAGTGGGCTGCAAAGTCTTGAGAGCAGGCTTGGGGAGAAAACTCTTTTATTCTAAGGACCTAAAAATTTGGAGGCTATAATTGGGTTTTCAGAGGAACAGTATGTTGCTTCATCTTGATCAGTTATCACTCTAAATAACTAATTTTGAATTAAAAATTCATGAGAAGAAAAAACTATGTTCCCATAATTCAAGATTAGGGAAATAAACATTTTGAAGGACTCCATATAATATATTTAAGTCTAATAGTATAGTATAAATGCAATATATATGTAATAGTCAAGGAAGTATTGTAGGTAGATTATGAATCAGAAATGTGAGAACTGACATTTGATGAATGGTTGTATATACTATGCACTGTGTAGAAGTTGGGCTTCCCGGCTGGCTCAGTGGGTAAAGAATCTGCTTGCAGTGCAGGAGACACAGGAGATGTGGGTTCAGTCCCTGAGTCAGGAAGATCCCCTGAGGAGGGCATAAAAACTCACTTGGGTATTTTTGCCTGGAGAATCCTATGGACAGAGGAGCCTGTCAGGCTACAGTTCATACGGTCACAAAGAGTTGGACACGACTGTGACCGAGCATACTTCCATAAGGGCTCTGTCGCCAAACACAGTCACTTTGGGGGTTGAGACTTCAATGGATGAATTTTGAGAGATACAGCATTCAGTCCATAATACTCTCAGACATTGCCTTTTAACAAACTTCTAACATGTTGCCAATCTGATAGGTGAAAGAGTATATTGTTTTCATTTCCATTTATTTAATTATGAATGACTTTTAACAACGTTTTCTCTGTTTGTAACCAGTTGTATATTTTTGCTATGAACTTTTCTTTCATGTAACTTTGCCTTTCTTTACTGGGTTTTTTTGTTTATTTATCAGAGCTTTTTTATATTAAGGGAATAGGCCCTTTTCTTGACATAAATGTTGCAAATACTTTCCTCATTTTTTTGGTGATTTAATGTTTACTTATCTTTGCTCAGCTGAGTGTTGCTTCCAATTCTTTCCTCTATTAATCTTTAGTCCACTTCTCCACTGTAGGAAGATGGGTCACTTTAGATAAAATTGGAGTATTCATGCATTTTTATTGCACTGTTCTGCCTCCCTGTCATTCTGTGATGTGGAGCTATGTTCCTATCAGATATCCCCCATTTCTGCACTTCTGATTTTCCATAAAACATGTTGGTCCTTGTGTGTCTTTCTACCCTGCAGAAATCCAGATATACTCATACCTTTGATGTATGTATTGCTGCATTGAATAGCATGCACTGACTAACAGCATTGTTGGATAAGTTCTCTGAACCATTTTTCTGTACCAGGAAGCAGTAAATCATCTCTATTTTATATAAAGAGTATGTACTTTTGATTCCATGAATTTCCAGAATCTGAAATGCAAGTTAACCTAAAATATTCAATTCATTGTTTACAAACAGCTTATACTTACAAGTAAGTTAGAAGTTGCTTGTCAAAGAGTAACTGGCAATATCTAGTATTGATATACTATTCTCTTAATTACAATACACAGAAATAATAAACACTTTGAAGAAGTCTACTCCCTGGAATGAATTGTCAACAAATGGTAAAACAGTGAGTTGCAACTCCAAATAAGCAGAAAAAACTCATATATGAAATTATTGCATCCAATAAAAAATGATACTAAGTTGCACAGAATTGAGTAGAGTTTTCAGCATTGTACTAAGAGTTATGAGCTAGACATATTTTCCTTTACTTTTTATAATGGATTAGAAGTTGATTTGTATTTACATTTTATACATAAAGACCCTAAGTTTCAATAAGGTTAAGCAATCTGCCTCAGGTCACACAGCTGGTAAGTGCCAGACATTGGATTCTAAACCAAGTCTTTGGTTTCAGTCTACCACATAGTATTGCCTCCTGAAAGAAGTTCAGAGAAACAAGACAAATATGAGCCAAAATAATCAGGGAAGGCGTCTGGGGAAAACAAAACCTGGGCTTTCAAGAATGAGTAAGATTTTAATAAGCAGAGTTGAGTAAGGGGGATGTACTGGATGGAGAAAACAGTACTTAATGAAATCATGGAGGGAGGAATGAACATGGTGCATAAAGAGAAGGGATTCCTATGGCTGGAAATTCATGCATATTGAGACTGTGTAAATAACATGCAGCCAATGAAAGAGAGTCCTTGATATCAGAAGCATAAGTGTGGAGTTGATTGGCTATAAGAGGTGGGGTGGTGCCATCAAATATTATTCTGATTAACAAGGTTAAAAGTGCTGATTTCTTTTTTTTTTTTTTTTAAACTTTACAATATTGTATTAGTTTTGCCAAATATCGAAATGAATCCACCACAGGTATACCTGTGTTCCCCATCCTGAACCCTCCTCCCTCCTCCCTCCCCATACCATCCCTCTGGGTCGTCCCAGTGCACCAGCCCCAAGCATCCAGCATCGTGCATCAAACCTGGACTGGCGACTCGTTTCATACATGATATTATACATGTTTCAATGCCATTCTCCCAAATCTCCCCACCCTCTCCCTCTCCCACAGAGTCCATAAGACTGATCTATACATCAGTGTCTCTTTTGCTGTCTTGTACACAGGGTTATTGTTACCATCTTTCTAAATTCCATATATATGCATTAGTGTACTGTATTGGTGTTTTTCTTTCTGGCTTACTTCACTCTGTATAATAGGTTCCAGTTTCATCCATCTTATTAGAACTGATTCAAATGTATTCTTTTTAATGGCTGAGTAATACTCCATTGTGTATATGTACCACAGCTTTCTTATCCATTCATCTGCTGATGGGCATCTGGGTTGCTTCCATGTCCTGGCAATTATAAACAGTGCTGTGATGAACATTGGGGTACACGTGTCTCTTTCCCTTCTGGTTTCCTCAGTGTGTATGCCCAGCAGTGGGATTGCTGGATCATAAGGCAGTTCTATTTCCAGTTTTTTAAGGAATCTCCCACTGTTCTCCATAGTGGCTGTACTAGTTTGCATTCCCACCAACAGTGTAAGAGAGTTCCCTTTTCTCCACACCCTCTTCAGCATGATTTCTAAAGGCGATTTGCCTGGGATAGGGTTGTTGTTGTTGTTATTCAGTCACTAAATTGTGTCCAACTCTGTGATCTCATGGACTGCAGCACACCAGGCTCCTCTTTCCTTCACTGTCTCCCAGAGTTTGCTCAAATACATGTCCATCGAGTCAGTGATGCTGTCTAACCATCACATACTCTGCCTTCCCTTCTCTTTCTGCTCTCAGTCTTTCCCAGCATCAGGGTCTTTGTCAGCTCTTAGATTCAGGTGACCAAAGTATTGGATATGGAGTGTGGTTCAGAAAGCAAACTCCTGTACATTCAAGAAGATAAGTGTGTGGCTATTGCTATAATTCAGGTAGGATGCATAGGAGGTGTGGACTGGGATGAATATTATGACAGGAAAGTTGCTTGAAGGGTATTTTATAGGTGGGAAATACAAAATAGGATGAGCCATATTGCTCTGAAAGTGAAAGTTAGTTGCTCAGTCATGTCTGACTCTTTGCGACCCCATGGACTGTCCATAGAATTCTCCAGGGAAGAATACTGTAGTGGGTGGCCATTCACTTCTCCAGGGGATCTTCCTGACCGGGGATCTAACCCAGATCTCCTGCATTGCAGGCAGATTCTTTACTGTCTGAGCCACCAGAGGCATATTCTAAATATTTAGTGTTCTCATAAAAAAAATTGGTTTTCAAATATGTTACATACAGAACCCAAAACTCAGATGTTAGCTATTTTGGGAACTCGTTTTTGTGGGTTTTTTTGTTTTTGTTTTTTTTTCAGAAGTCTTAATTAACAGAGCTTATAACTTAATCCAGATTTGAGTGCTCATCTCAGTTTGCGTTATTTGTCTAAAGAGAGGAAAGAAATGAAGGGTGATGGAAGAAAATTATTGTTATTGACAATTACTATCAGCACCAAACTGATTTTCATTTCAACTGAGCATTGCTTTGTGTTGATTTCAGGCAAATCTGTTAGTCTGGAGATTTATAATGTTTCAAGAACTTCAGCTTCATTGACTTTGGCCCTTACTCTTCTATTATTTTCATCCTTGGCCTGTTTTCTCTCATGTTAGGAAAATGGTGGCCTCAACTCCCAACATAACATTTTTTCTTTCACATCTTGGGGAAAGGAGAGGACATCTCTTCCATCAGTCACCATGGAAAAGTCCCTGTGATTTGACCAATTTAAGTTCATGTCAAGGATGGGATCACATAAATGAATTTAGGCCACATAAGGGAAGTAGGAATCATTCTTAGCCCATTGGTATAGCTAAGCAATTCAGGATTCTGGTAGGGAAATCTAGGGGAATCAGTGCTGGGAGGCAACCAGAAATTATCATTCTCTGGTCTATACTTCTCTACCGTTCTAGAATATGAACCATATTGTTGCAGAAAGTGGGACTCCTTCCAGGGACCGAAACAGGGCTCTTGTCTAACACTTGGAAATGAATTGTCCAAGGAGACATATGTGCTGACAAAGCAAGAGATTTTATTGGGAAAGGGCACCCTTGGAGAGCAGTAGGGTAAGGGAACCCAGGAGAACAGCTCTGCCACGTGGCTTGGTGTCTCAGGTTTTATGGTGATGGGATTAGTTTCTGGGTAGTCTTTAGCCAATCATTCTGACTCAGAGTCCTTCCTGAGTGGTGCACACCTTGTTCAGTGAAGATGGATGACAGTGAGAAGGATTCTGAGAGATGGTTGGACATGTGATGTCTTCTTTTGACCTTTCCTGAACTCTTCCAGTTGGTGGGGCTTATTAGTTCCGTGTTCCTTAGCAGGACCTCCTGTTGTAAAACAACTTACGCAAATGGTTACTATGGTGCCTGGCCAGGGTGGGCGGTTTGAGTCAGTGTGCTTCCCCTAACAATATGACTGTCAGAGTCATGTTTGATGCCTCTTTGCTTTCTCCTTTGACACCTAACACAGAGTGCACAGTAGACTAGATATAGGTGTGTGGTTTTTTGTGTTTTTCCTTAGTTGATTAGTCAAGTGCATGACTAAATGGAGAGCATCTCTTTGAGAGAAAGGATTTTCAGAGCAAAATGATAAGGAATGTTTATGTTCAAAACTGTATATAAACACCCTTAAGTGTCAATGTAGCTTAGTTTCTTTTGGAGAAAGGAGGGAGGCTGTAATTCAGAAAAAGATCTCTGTAGAGAAAATACATCTCAGTCTTATGTATACAGATTTAAAATTCAAATCAAGTCTTTTAGTATGTTGTACACCTTAAATTTGCACAGTGTTATGTGTCAAATATATTTCAAGAAAAATAAATAAGGTAGTAATGGAGAAAGATTCAAATCCAAGAAAATGTGGTCCAAAAATGCATTACACTACTTGTCTTAGGTTGGGTAACCAGAAGCAGTCCTTGGAGACAAGAATTTATGTAGGAAGGATTGATTAAGGAAGTACCAGGAGAAAACAGTAGGGGGCAGAGTAAGGCTATGGAAAGAGCCAAGCAAGGATATGATGGCTTTGTCGTTCCAGGTTTAACTTATTCTCAATGTCTTAGCCTGTTTGATCTAACAGAATACCACAGACCGGGTGGCTTATAAACAAGAGAAATTTATTTCTCATAGTTCTAGAGGCCGGGAAGTCCAAGACCAAGGCACTGGCAGCTCTGGTGTCTGGTGAGAACCTCTTCCTCGGAGGTGACTGTCTTTTCACTGCAACCTCACATGGAGGAAGGGACAAGGCAGCACCCTGGGGTTACTTACAAGCACAGTAATCCCATTCATGAGGATCTGCCTTCATGACCTAAACACCTCCCAAAGGCCTTGTTTGTAATAAGCTTGGGGGTTAGGATTTTAATACATGAATTTCAGGGCGAGGCACAAGCATTCAGTCCATAGCATATGAAGTATGTTTAGAGCTGTCCCACTTGACCCAAGATTGCTAGACATTCATCCTCCCTTTTCACCTTCCCTAGAGCAATGTACATTATCTTGCACTTCTTGCTGTTTGCAAAGTGAGTGCAAGATTATGCCTCCGAGGACTCTCAGGGGAAGTAATTAGAAATTAGACAACAGAATCTGGATGATGGGTATACAGTAAAGGCTATGGAGACCTGACGTGATCTCGGTGGAGCAGACACTGCCACCTACTACCCTGCCGATAAAGAGGCCAGTGCATCAGTCAGTGTGGTCGTGAGGAGCACCGACTCACAGTCCAGGCCATCAGAAGTTAAACAGGGCTTTGACACCTGGGCAAGTTTCTTAATTTATATGTGTTTTACTTTCCATTTATAGAAAATGTGATAATTCTATTACCTAAGCTCATTATGTTGTTTTGAGGATTAAATGAATATAATGTTTATATGTCTTGTCCAACCTAGACAGCATATTAAAAACATAGACATTACTTTGCCAACAAAGGTCCATCTAGTCAAAGACATGGTTTTCCAGTAGTCATGTCTGGATGTGAGAGTTGGACCATAAAGAAGGCTGAGCACCGAAGAACTGATGCTTTTTAACTGTGGTATTGAAGAAGACTCTTGAGAGTCCCTTGGACTGCAAGAAGATCATACTAGTCAATCCTAAAGGAAATCAGTCCTGAATATTCCTTTGAAGGACTAATGCTGAAATTGAAACTCCAATACTTTGGCTACCTGATGCAAAGAACTGACTCCTTAGAAAAGACCCTGATGCTGGGAAAGATTGAAGTCAGGAGGAGAAAGGGATGACAGAGGATGAGATGGTTGGATGGCATCACTGACTCAATGGACATGAATTGAGCAAGCTTCAGGAGTTAGTGATGGACAGGGAAGCCTGGTGTGCTGCAGTCCATAGGGTTGCAAAGAGTAGGACATGACTGAGCGACTTAACTGAACTGAGTCTCTATATAAACATGAATCTTAGAGCCTGATAAAAAGTAAGCACTAGTGTGATGTGACCTGCTCAAAGTCCTGTCACACAGCAAGACACAGTTAATGGCACAGCCAGGAAATGAACTTGGTCTCCAAACCTCCAGGTCATTCAACTACTCTTTACTGGCCATATAGCAAATTTATAAATTAAATAAAAATTTAAATAAATTAAATTTAAATTTATAAAATTAATTTTATAGTTAATTTAAATTTTCTTAGAGTAGCTTGGTGGTCTCTAGTTTATTAAAAATTTCAATTAACAAAAAATTAATATATAACTGTAGGTCATGAATAGTCTGTTAAGAATTCAAAGAACAATATATACACTATGTTGTGTTATAAACGCTCTTAAAGGTAATTTTATATCTTTTTTTTTATCATTATTGAACTGTTTGGCAAAGGTACCTAGTTAATTCACATGCAGAAGTAAATGACTAAGAATCACAATGTTTAACATTTCTCAAGGATACTTGCATATTCACCAAGTAAAACAGGCTTAATGTTTAATATTAAGTGCCTTGGAATTTCAGGAATCAATAAGCAAGGGATAGAGATACTTATGTGTGTTAGGGGGTAGATTTCTCTCCCCATATTGTCTTTCAAGGGCATTTTATTGAAGTAACTTTGTTATTACCTTCAGTTCAATTCAGTTCAGTTTAGTCACTCAGTCGTGTCCGACTCTTTGTGACCCCATGAATTGCAGCATGCCAGGCCTCCCTGTCCATCACCAACTCCCAGAGTTCACTCAAACTCAGGTCCATCAAATCGGTGATGCCATCCAGCCATCTCATCCTCTGTTGTCCCCTTCTCCTCCTGCCCCCCAATCCCTCCCAGCATCAGAGTCTTTTCCAATGAGTCAACTCTTCGCATGAGCTGGCCAAAGTACTGGAGTTTCAGCTTTAGCATCATTCCTTCCGAAGAACACCCAGGGCTGATATCCTTTAGAATGGACTGGTTGGATCTCCATGCAGTCCAAGGGACTCTTGCACTCAGCTTTCTTCATAGTCCAACTCTCACATCCATACATGACTACTGGAAAAACCATAGCCTTGACTAGATGGACCTTTGCTGGCAAAGTAATGTCTCTGCTTTTGAATATGCTATCTAGGTTGGTCATAACTTTCCTTCCAAGGAGTAAGTGTCTTTTAATTTCATGGCTGCAATCACCATCTGCAGTAATTTTACACAGATCCAATTATGAGTAATAATTAAAATAAAAGAGTAAAACAAAAGCAAAGTAGTTTTATGTGGCAAATTTCCTAAGAGAAAAAGAGATGTTTTCAGATAGTACTACATAAATGCACACGCATATTGATAAATTGATGATATATGGTTAACGGTGTGATTGTTAATCGGTGGCTTCCCCAGTGGCTCAGCAATAAAGAATCCACCTGCAACGCAGGAGCCACAGGAGTCATGGGTTTGATCCCCGGGTTGGGAAGATCACCTGGAGGAGGGCATAGCAACACACTTCAGTATTCTTGCCTGGAGAATCCCATGGACAGAGGAGCCCGGTGGGCTATAGTCCATAGGGTCACAAAGAGTTGGACACAACTGAAGCAAGTTAGCAGGCACATGATTATTAATCAGGACTCTTGGTTGCAAGTAACAGAAACCCAACCTGAACTAGCTTAAGAAATAGAAAGGAATGTACTGACTCATGAATTAAGAGGAAAGGTTGAATAAATAAGCCACAGGATGGTAGAGACAAAGCTGGTTTCAGGAACAGAGTTAAGTATTCAAACCCTACCAAGACTGTCTTATCTTTGGCACTTTTCTGTGTGCTGTTATTGTATCTCACCACATGCTGGCTTCTTCCACAGTCTCCACCTTCTAGTAGACAATGAGTTCTTTTATCATAGTTTGAAAATCCAAAAAAATGATTGATGTGTTGGGCACCGGCCCCGGAACTAGTCAATTGTGGCTGGCAGGGCATGGTCCCACCTGAAGATGGTAGTTCCTTTGAGAATTCAAGATTTCAGTAGGGGATGAATTACTTCCCAGTGGTGTCTCTCCTTCAATTTTCCCCTTTTCTTCATTTCTTCTATTCATCTCCATCTGATTTGAACATGATTTCCTGGGCTTTAGTTGCCAAGTCCATTCAAGCTGTGGCCCCTTGATAACACATCAACAAGTCGGGTTTTGCTTTGAACCCTGAACTATTTCAGGCTGGATTACCTGTGGGACAATGATATCGTTCTCTTGCTCAATTTGGTTGCCTCTTAAAAGTCAGATATATTGTCATTCTCAAAGAGCTCTGCCCAGCGAGGATGGAGATAAGAAGGGAGAAAGGGAGGCAAATAGTCATATGACTTTATAATTATCTGCACTGCTAGTTCTGGCTGAAATGTTCTCATAGGCTGCATCACTTTATCAACCAGATGCCCTTTGGCTAACCTTTGTCAGAGATGGTTTGCCTGCTTTACATGGACAGCAACCTATGCCTCGGTGGGTACATAGAATGGGATGCCAGGGACAAGAACAGGCAAGAACAGTGATGAGGATTTACAAAATTTCCAGCTCATTACAGATTCCACCCATCACCTCTTTCCTTTTGTTTTAATTTTTAATTTATTGAACTGCAAGTTGGCTTTGGAGAGCTGTGTTCCACACATGTTTTAACAAGTCACATCTTAAATGGGAAGACATAGAAGAATAAATAAAGGAAAATTGCTCTTAAGAGCTCTAATAACCTCCTGTTTTTCTCACTGATCTCAGTATTCCTAGACCAGTCAAGAAGGGCATTTTATCTCCCCCTTTTTTTAACCCTCCTAAAATAAAATCAAAAGCAAGATGCACATATATTTGGCTATAGATAATGAATCTTTTTTTTTTAATTTTTTACATTTTTAAATTTTGAAATCATTTTAGACTTACAAAAAATAGTTGTAAAAATAGTAGATTTTCCTAAATGGTAATATCTTATCTTCCTTAGTTTGATTATCAAAACCAGGAAATTACCCTTGAGACAATATTATTAAATCACCCATGTGCAGGCCAAGTTGCTTCACTCATGTCCAGCTCTTTGCAATCCAGTGGACTGTAACCTGCCAGCCTCCTCTGTTCATGAGATTCTCCAGTCAAGAATACTGAAGTGGGCTTCCATGCCCTCCTCCAGAGGATCTTCCTGACCCAGGGATTGATGCCACATCTCTTGCATCTTCTGCATTGGCAGGCAGGTTCTTTACCACTAATGCCACCTGGGAAGCCCCCAACTAACCTACAGACCTATTCACATAAGAGGAAATGATGTATATTTGTGATAAGTTCATGTCACAAACCAGTGCAGAGACAACCATGACCTAGCTACAAATGCACACATCTGAAAATTGTTAGTTTTTTATTTAAAAATTGAGATGGGGGCTGTACTAGATTCCTAGAACTTCCACAATAAATGACCACAAGCTGGGTGGGTAACTTGAAACAGCAGAAAGTTACTCTCTCAGAGCTCTGGAAGTCAGAAGTCCAAAATCAAGGTGTTGGCAGGGCCATGCTTTCTCAGAAGGCTCTAGCAGAGAAGCCTTCCTTGGTCCTTCCAGTTTCTTATGCTTTCTGGGGTTACTTGGTTTCTGGCAACTTAACTCCCATCTCTGCCTCTATCTTCAGATGGCCATCTTCTCTTTGTGTATCTGAGTCTGAATCTTCTCTCTCTTCTCTAAAGACACTAGTCATTGGATTTAGGACCCATCCTCAGCCAGTGCAAACTCATCTTAACTAATTACAGGTGCAAAGACCATATTTTCAAATAATGTTACATTCTGAGGTTCTAGGTGGATGTGAATTTTGCAGGAACACTGCTTAACCCAGTACAGGGGAATTAAGCAAAAAATAATTTTATTTTGCAAGCGTTAGTATTGAGGTCATTGGTATTTGAAAGCTAAGAAAACATGGTTACACTCAGGTTACCTTTTTTAAAATTAATTATTCATTTATTTTTGGCTGTGCTGGGTCCTCATTGCCGCACATGGGCTTTCTCTAGTTGTGGTGTGTGGGCTTCTCACTGAGGTGGCTTCTCTTGTTACAGAGCGTGGATCAGGGATTGAACCTGTGTCACCTGCATTGGCAGGCAGATTCTTAATCACTGGACCACCAGGGAAGTTCCTAGGTTACCTTTTAAAGGTAGCACTCACTAGACTTGGTGACTGCATCTCTGGGAGATGGTGGAGGAGGTGGGATGTAGCCTAGGTCCCTGGAGTTGAGAAGATCAGGAAATTAGGAGGCAATGCGTTTGATGACTCAGCCTCCTTAATGTTGGCTTCATTTCCATTCAATGAGTAGCTATTAAGCAGTCAGTGTGTTACAAGGACTTTGCTTTGACCTGGCTAAAGAGAGTAAGAGAAGATGGGTTCATGAGGAACGGTATAAGGGCTTTTTGATGCTCAGGAACATAAAACAACAGTCAATAACACTGCTTTATGGTCAGTTTTAACTTTCGCCTTGATCTTGGCTATGCTTAGCAGCTCTCGTTTTTTCTCCTTTTTATTGCTAAGTCTTCTCAAGAATACCCCAAAGTTCCATTTTCTTGAACTAACTGAAGGGACTGTTTTAATCTTTAAAATCCTTCAGGTTAAAGACTTCCCTCTCTTTTTATCTGTGTTTTGGTTCCTGGGCTGTTTTTTAGTTTGCACATAGGCTAACAGATAACCCACAGCTGCTAGACCATCCTTGCTTAGCTTGTTGCATGTGACGGTGCGTGTACAGGCCTACCATCTGTTCTAGGTCTGTCAATTTCACTTATGTACAAGAACACAGTGATCAATGACATAGTTTAATATTCGGTGTCATTGCCACCTACTTCCATAGGCACTTTTAAATTATATTTTTTAAAATTTATTTCTTCTGCCAAACTCATACTCAGCTTAAAAGCAAAATTCACTTAAATGTTCATTGCAGTCTCAGAAATACCAATTTATTTATATTTGTGTGCCTTATCTGGCCATGACCTTCTGTGGCAGTTTTTATCACTGCAATATTTTTTTGAATAGAGGAAACTTTGGGGATTCCCATTTTGATTGTGATGATAATGTGACATCTGTGAAGTAGGAATCAAAATAAGAGAGTGCTTCCCCTTATAGTAGTGATAGACAAATAAGCATTACAGCCTTGTTTGTCTCAAAAATTTTTAAATACAGAAGTATAGAAGTCCACCATTGATTCAAATCGGGCGGTGATGCCAAAGGAAAACTCTTTCCCGTGGACTGTTACCAGGACACAAGAAAGAGCAGTGCTGAATGCTTGTGTTCTGCCACCAAGCAGCGTGAGTCATGGAGCTCTGTGCGCTTCCGTCTCCTTCCTCAGATGGTGCTCGCCTGTCTCTGCCTCACTCTTCCTTGGTGTAAAGAAGGATATCACAGCAGGGGATAAAACACAAGTGCTGTGACTGCTTCAAATGTTTGTGGAATGGTCATGGCAGCAGAAGATAATATGCAGTCGTCATTTGGTGGGTGATTGGTAGCCATGAGCTGGCAGCACTAGGCTTTGTAAGCATGACAGGAAGCTTTGTGGGAAATTCTACCCCATACCGGGTGCCATGAGCCAATGGCCCTGTCCTGCATCAAGCTGTTCACATTCCCTGGAACTTGGACTCTGTGCTAAGTGGGTATTTCCTGTCCAGAGGGATATTATTGGTGTCTCACTTAATTATCCCCCATGGTCAACTCAAAATTCTCTATCAAGAAGTTCTCCTCTTTTCAAGAGTTTGATAGCTCATATATTTTCTGGTGGCCTCTTGGCTCACATGGTAAAGAATCTTCCTGCAATGCAGGAGACCTGAGTTCTATCACTGGGTTGGGAAGATCTCCTGGAGAAAGAAATGGCAACTCACTCCAATATTCTTACTTGGGGAGTCCCATGGACAGAAAAGCCTGGCGAGCCGCAGTCCATGGGGTCACAAAGTGTTGGACACGACTGAGCGACCAACATTTCAACACTTTATTCAGTAGTTATCCTTACATATTATTCTCAGGCACTTCTCTTTCTTTGTCTCTCAATCGCACAACAGGAAACAAAAACAAAAACAAAACATCTTTTTTCTAAGGACTTTGCCTCTTCCAAGGCTTCTTATATTTCCCAATGAACAGTACCTGGGTTTGCATGCAGTAAGTTTCCTTGTTGCTTTGTGGGTGTATTTTTCCTAGGAAATCCTCATTTTCTAGGCTGTACTATCAATTTGTAACCTGGGGGTTGGATTGCAATTTAATTCTCCTTGAAGCCTTCACTGGGTTTCCAGGTGAGACCTTGTTATTTGCCCTCCCACAAAGGCCATAGTCTGTCTCCTCTCCCTAGAGACCAGGGCATGTGGACAGGGTAGCAAAAGAAGGCAGGAGACTCCCCAGGCATGAGGCTCCCTCCCAGTGTGGCGCTGCTCCCTTGATGGCAGCATTGTGTGGGGATTTTCAGTAGTGGCTCCCGAAGCACTTCCTGGGGCTGGCTCCCTGGTGTCATCACCCTCTTGCTGACAACTGTCGGCAACTTGACTATGTGAAACCTTTCATCCACCCACTCACTGGCAGCAACTTCCAAAGTTGTTGGTGATCTCCAACCTATCTTCCTTCAATATTATGTGTTGCAATTCAAAGAGTACTAACTTAAGGGGTCAGACCAGCCTAGTTTCAAATCCCCATCTACCACTTCCTAGCCATGATTGGATTTGCTGCAGAATCCTCCGAGTCTCAGTTTTCTCCTCTGTCAAATGGAAACAGTAACATTTACCTAATAGATTTGTTATAAATAGTAAGTGAAATATGTGAACTGACTCAATAGTGGCTGGTAGGTAGGAGGTGCTAAATAAAAGACAGATGTTACTATTGTCATTCCTAGAGTGCTTTGTGAGCTTGGCAACTTGGTGTTGGTTTCAGCACTCGCTTTGTATATAAAAAAGCACTTATTCTTTTAAAATTAATTATATTGGAGTTGCTTTACAATGTTGTGTTGGTTTCTGCTATACAGCAAAGTGAATCAGCCATGTGTGTACATATATCCCCTCTTTTTTGGATTTCCTTCCCATTTTGTTCACCACAGAGCACTGAGTACAGTTTCTTGAGCTATACAGTAGGTTTTCATTAGTTATCTATTTTATGCATAAAAGTCACTTACTCTTAAAAGTTTTTTTTTTTTTTAAGGATTTTTAAAGTTATTTGAAGCTCCTTTAAGCACCATCCAGCCTCACATAATCTGCCGCCTTGCTCTCTAGTGCCCTCTTGTGGTGCCTCAGTGAAAGCCACTAGTTTCTGCAGCAGCCTTGCTGTGTGCTGTGCTTAGTCACTCAAGTGTGTCCCACTCTGCGACCTGAAGGACTATAGCCCACCAGGCTCCTCTGTCCATGGGATTCTCCAGGCAAGAATACTGGAGTGGATTGCCATGCCCTCCTCTAGGGAATTTTCCCAATGAAGGGATCAAACCCAGGTCTTCCACATTGCAAGTGGATTATTTACCTTCTGAACCACTAGGGAAGCCCAGGGTAGCTGCCCTGGGAGAAGCCAATCCTCATTTGCCCTTAGGGGCTCCTATCCAGAACCTAGCTAGTAGAGCTCAGTACAGCCTACAGGGTTTGGCTTGAACTTAGAAAGAAAAGAAAGTGAAGTCGCTCGGTCAGGTCCGACTCTTGGAGATCCATGGACTGTAGCCCACCAGGCTCCTCTGTCCATGGAATTTTTCAGGCAAGAGTACTGGAGTGATTTTCCATTTCCTTCTCCAGGGGATCTTCCTAACCCAGGGATTGAACCTGGGTCTCCCAAATTGCAGACAGACACTTTACCATCTGAGCCACCATGAAAACCCCTAGGCACATAGCAAAATCCTCACATGTGCCTGAATATTTAACTAAAGACATATTAGCAGTTCCCTGTCCCCCTTGGAGTACTGATGCACCCAAATAAGTATCAGTTCAGTTCAGTTCAGTTCAGTCGCTCAGTCATGTCCGACTCTTTGCGACCCCATGAATCGCAGCACGCCAGGCCTCCCTGTCCATCACCAACTCCCGGGTCCATCGAGTCAGTGATGCCATCCAGCCATCTCATCCTCTGTTGTCCCCTTCTCCTCCTGGCCCCAATCCCTCCCAGCATCAGGGTCTTTTCCAATGAGTCAACTCTTCTCATGAGGTGGCCAAAAAAGCGCCTTCCCTGTTGGCTCAGTGGTAAAGAATCTGCCTGTCAAATTCAGGAGCTGCTGGAGACATGGGTTTGATCATCAGATTGGGAAGAATACCTGGAAGAGGAAATGGCAACTCTCCCCAGCATTCTTGCCTGGAGAATCCCATGGACAGAGGAGCCTGGCGGGCTACAGTCCTTGGGGTTGCAAAGACTCAGACACGACCAAGCATACATGCACACACACACAAATCAAATTTGACATGGAAACTATAATCTCAGAAAATCCTGGGCTGCCCTTCTGTGTAATTGTTATACCATGTGTGAACAGTAACTGTCATTTTGAAGCAAAATAGAAAACAGTTTCTGTCTTCAGGGTATACAGTCCTCTAGAGATGAGTGCAAGCACAGCCATGTGCAAGGTCATTTTCTGTGAATGTGATGTTAAAAATGTACTTGTGGGTTAGGCATAGCAGGGCTCACTATTCCACACAAAACAAAAGCTGGATTTAAAAATTCAGACCCCTGGCTGCCCATTCAAATCTCTACCTAATGCCTACTGCTTCTCTCTTTGGCTGCCTTGACCTTTCCTATTAAAAAAGTAAGAATGAATGAGAGACTATATAGAAAATCAAAATGGCAAGACTTAGGAGGAAATAGCTGAAAAGACTTCATCTTTTTATGCCCCGCGACTTCACTTTCACTTTTCACTTTCATGCATTGGAGAAGGAAATGGCAACCCATTCCAGTGTTCTTGCCTGGAGAATCCCAGGGACAGCGGAGCTTGGTGGGCTGCTGTCTATGGGGTCGCACAGAGTCAGACACGACTGAAGTGACTTAGCAGCAGCAGCAGCAGCAGCAGCAAAAAGCAAGGTTTTTAAATGAATTGTTTGCATTTGAGTAGTTAGGGCTAAAAGCACAAGGATGGATGAGCTCTAAGACAGCAAACTCTTGAAAACACACAAAGGATCACTTTGTCAGATGAACAGAAGGCTCTACCAACCTTGTAACCAGTGGCCATCCCTATAGTCCAGCTAAGCCAAGTACGGGATTTGTCTACCTTCTCTGGCAGTAAGGCTTTTTGAGGTGTTAGAATGTGCTTAGCTCATTCTGGTTTCCTGGACAGTGTTCTGAAGGGAACTTACAGAAAGGACAGTCGAATGAACATAGTCACCTTACTCATGCTTTCAGGACCAACATCACCACTCATTCTGTTTTCAGCAGTTTCCAGTCTCCTTCTAATTTGAATCACTACACATCACATCACTACAATGACTTTTTCTCTCCTAAATTCTAATGGTAAAATTCTTATTAGAATTTGATTTTAATCACTAAAATAAAAATATCCTTTATTGAGCCTTCCTTTGTGCCTAGTACTATGCTCTGCACCATATAGATGATAGATAGAAAGATAGGTATTACTACCTCCAGTGCATGTGTGCTAAGTTGCTTCAGTTGCATCTGACTCTTTGCGATCCTGTGGACTGTAGCCTGGCCAGGCTTCTCTGTCCATGGGATTCTCCAGGCAAGAATACTGGAGTGGGTTGCCATGCCCTCCTCCAGGAGATCTTCCCAACCCAGGGATCGAACCTGCGTCTCTTAAGTCTCCTGCATTGGCAGGCAGGTTCTTTACCACTTGTGCCACGTGGGAAGCCCCAATACCTCCAGTAGGGATGGGCAAAGATAACATTTTAAGGGAGACTGAAGGAGTTTATGCCTGTGTGATTTTTTTTTCCTCTGTGAGAGGGAGACAGAGAGATGGAGAGATAGAGAGTGCCAGGCAAAGTAAAGCCTGGAAGAGAGCAAGCAGGTTTTGAAACAGCTGCTACACAGAATGTTAAGGGAAACAACAAGTTTAAAAAGCAAACAACACATTAGTAAAGTCCTTCCCAGGTGGTAAGGAATCCACGTGCAGTACAGGAGATGTGGGTTCAATCCCTAGGTCAGGAAGATCCCCTGGAGAAGGAAATGACAACCCATTCCAGTATTCTTGCCTGGAAAATCCCATTGACAGAGGAACCTGGAGGGCTACAGTCCATGGAGTCACAAAAGAGTTGGATTTGACTCAGTGACTTAACAACAACGATTCTTAGAGAAGTGAATGGTTATTGCATCTTTGCTCTTGCCATCATCATCATCAGTCATCATCTCCAGAATAAATTACGCTTCAACCGCACAACAGTTACACAATTGAGAAAACTATTCCTTTGAAAAACGGATGATCATTTATGCTAGTTTCATGCCTATCAGAGGGTGTTGAAGGGTGTTTATTGATTGCATCGTCCCTCTCACCTGTGCTTGCTTAGGTTGAGCCCGTGATTCAGAAAGGCCACGAGAGTCTGGTCCATCACATCCTGCTCTATCAGTGCAGCAGCAACTTCAGTGACAGCGTGCTGGACGACGGGCACGAGTGTTACCACCCTAACATGCCCGATGCCTTCCTCACCTGTGAGACCGTCATTTTCGCCTGGGCCATTGGTGGAGAGGTGGGACCACCGATTACTGAGATGTAACAAAGTAAACTGATCACTTTCCCCCTACAATTCTAACACTTCTAAGTAAAACTCGATGTACGCTTTTTGATATGAGGGTGGGTTATTTTTCTTTCCACAGGAAATCATTCTTTAGTCATTTTATTTGATCAACTATAGATTAATACAGTTGTAGAATGTTGAAATATCATTGAGAGTGTTTGGTTTTTGAATGGAGTAGAGCTCGGAGGGACTTTCACAGAACACTGTGTCATGGAATTTTGCTCTTTTAGGGTTTTTCCTATCCACCTCATGTTGGATTATCCCTTGGCACTCCATTAGATCCTCATTATGTGCTCCTGGAAGTCCATTATGACAATCCAACATATAAGGAAGGTGAGTATTTTTGTATACATTCTACCTATGATTTTTAAAAGTTTTGTAACTTTTCCCTTTATTTCAACAGAGTTAAACAGACTTCAAATAAAATAGCATTTAATGTTGTAAAAAAAATTAACCTATACATTTGTCATCCAAATTAGGATACCTTTTAGAGTAGAAAAGGGCACTATAAACAATTACACTGGGACAGCAGTCATTGGCCAGCAATGAGCCAGGCAAATGGGCACATGTGGTCACTAATCTTAAAAAGCCATTTGGACATTACTTACCAGAAAGTAGAAATATAGACTTTTCCCTTTATGGTGTAAATTAGTCTGAAATACATGGTGCTTATGAAACATTTTCTGTCTAAAAGCACATATGAAAAACTACCATTCATCACACTAGAAGATATTAAGCATTTTGCTGTGTTGACAACTGCAGTTGACACTGGTGTAATATGTTGAAATGAAGAGGGGCAAGTATTTAAACCTGAATTTACTATGTAATATCCCAACACCAAAAACTTAAAGGATTCAATATGAAATTATCAATAAAAGAAACTCAAGGTTATGATTTTACACTGATTTGTGCAATTTTTCAGAAAATACTGAGCACCAAGGATGTGCTGGATCTGTGCTTAATCACATAATGTCCTCACCTTCAGGGATATTATAGTGTAGTGGGAAAGGCGAACAATAAAATAATCACAACAATTAATACAAAATTATTTATATGCTAATTGATCCAATGGGTCAGTGTACAGGTAGGTAAGTCACTGTTGCAGAAATGAGTCAATTAATTTCCAAGTGGAATGGATTTATGAAGTATTTGGGGCCTATACTCTCCCTCCTTATGATAACTGTGTCACAGCAAGAGGAGTACCTTATCTTTCCTCCCCACCAGGCCTGTTGTTATGCTGTTCACATCATAGATTCTTAATAATTGTTTGTTGATTATATGACTGATGAATTATTAAAAGACTGGTGATAAACTATAAAGAAAGTTAATTATTAATATTTTTCTCCATCATCACATGGTTTCTAGACCCAGTGGTTTTCACCTCTATGTAAATGTTACTGAGCTTCACCTCAAAACAGTATCAAATAAAACTTCCATTGAGTTACTATATATTCTAATGAATGACTTAGAATTTTTATTTCTGTCTTCATGTTAGATAATTGTGGAATATATCATTAGATAATACAAACGTGTCTCCCATGGTACGCTGTGTAAGTTTTTTTTGTGAATCTGGATGTTGCCTTTCATTAATCTTTGCTTGTATTCCTTTCCTTTGTGAGAGTTTAAGGAAAATCATAAAATAAATGATATTTATTTATAAATAAAATATATATAAAATAAACCTATATCAGCTGAATATGGAAAACTTTTTCAAGTACTCAAGCTCACTTTTAATTTTTCTTGTCTAAATGCTCTTGTTCCAGGCTTAATAGATAATTCTGGATTGAGATTATTTTATACGGCAGATATAAGGAAATACGATGCTGGGGTGATTGAGGCTGGCCTCTGGGTAAGCCTCTTTCACACCATCCCTCCAGGCCTGCCCGACTTCCGGTCTGAGGGTCACTGCACCCTGGAATGCCTGGAAGAGGTATGGTGTGTCTGGGTCTGTGAGCTGCTCTTCCTAGATTAATCTATGCTCGTAGAAACTGTGTTTGGAAAATTCCAAGTTTATTACTAACCTTTTTCTTGTTGTCATGCTATGAAATGATTGTTTACAATTTTAGCGAGACCTTTATTGCTTTTTAAAATCCTGAAGGCTGCAGGAGTAGAATTTTGGTGTTTTCCTTCCTTTCCCTTCCTTTGTTTGTTTCATATTGGACACTTCATTTTATCTTTTATGGTTTCAGCCTTTGTGTAGTCCCCTTTTGCTTTCTCAACTTTATTTTTTGTTCATATTTGTTTTTTCCATGATTTATTTTCATTTTTTCTCATTTTCTCTGATTTATAGCTACTGACCCTTCTTTAACCAAATAGCAAAAATAACTAATATAAAATACATATTGGATAAGAGAAAACTATATATAAGTATTTTATAATGGCTGCTTCATTCATAGTTCTTTTTTTCTTGAATGAAAGTATTTCAACATGGATCATATTCTTTATAAATTATAGGATATTGTGGTTGTAGACAGTATGGAAGAATGGTAGAATGGAAAGGTTATGCTCTTCTGAATTATTTAGACTATTTAGACCATGAATTAAATTGCCATGACATCATTCTCTAGCTGTAGGACTGTGAGCAATTCATTTAATTTAATTCTCCCAGTTCAATTTTCTTATCTGGAAAAGTGGGAGTAGATTCTCCTTTAAGAGTTTCAATTTTCAAGCTACCAAAATACTGGATTCTTTTTGCCAGAAGCTGTAACTGTTTGCTCACTTCCTAAAAGAAGAAAAAAGAAAGATAGAAGTGATCAGTTGGTCCTCAGCAAGCATTAGTTCTTCTTCTTTCCTCCCAGCCAGTATCGCTTCACAAAGATTGGAATAAGTCAGGAAAAATCCAAATTATAAATGTCTGGCAGCTCATGTGTTGACTTAAATTGTGTTAGCTTTTCTTCTCAGTTGTCCCTCCAAGTCTGTTTTAAGGTGAACTGTTTGCACTTGTTTGGACACCTAATCAGGGCTCCCCCTGTATCTCCCGTAGGCTTTGGAAGCTGAAAAGCCAAGTGGCATCCATGTTTTTGCTGTTCTGCTCCACGCTCACCTGGCAGGCAGAGGCATCAGGCTGCGTCATTTTCGCAAAGGGGAGGAGATGAGATTACTTGCTTACGATGATGATTTTGACTTCAATTTCCAGGAGTTTCAGTACCTAAAAGAAGAACAAACAATCTTACCAGTATGAATGTTTTTATTCTTTATCACTGAATGTCATCAAAATCCTGAAGCATATACCTGCTAAGAATTAGCCAGGTTTTTCCTGGTGTAATGAATTGTTCATCCTATCCATAGCTTCAAAGCCACCCACCATGGCTGTTGCACGGAATGTGTTTGATCTGTTTTCCAAAATTGAAACTTGTTTTTCTTACTATTCCCAGGGGCAACTCAAGTCGTTGATTTCAAAGGAAATAAAACTTAGGTTTTGTGCTCTAAGCACCATTTTTCTAGACTCCCCAGTTAGTAATCCCTTGGCTTGCAGTTCTGGTAATGGTAAGATCAGAAGTTTTGAAAGTTCCATTGCAATAAAAGTGAATATAAGATCACTTTTTCTTTTGACTAAGGTATTAGGACATAGCTAATTATATTACTGTGTGTAACCCGGCTGGCAACCATACTTGAAGTTCTGATGAAACAACACAGAAAGGAATCTTGTGCCTTCCAATGATGAACAATTTAAAAATTTTATGATGCTTCATTTTGTCAAATTTTTTGACATTGAGCTCAATAGTTATACAAGTTCCTACCCTACTTTTCTTGTTAAGAGTCAGATATTTGTACTGTTTATGAAATGAGAATAATAGCAATATCTTTTCTACATGCAGTAATTCTCTGGTATACTCTGGGAGTAGAAGGATGAAGTTTGAGTGATCTCAAGATTCTTAAGGACTACACTCCGTTTTATGGTGTTGTCTGGTGTTGGGGCTCTCTAACCAGCTTTTTTTGGGTTGTCTCAGAGTTCCTCAACTGATATGTCATGAGAGGATATAAATGTTGAAATACTGATTCCTCCCTCTGAATATCCAGGCAGCGAGGACAAATCTGAGGGCCATTACCCAGAGCTTGCTGCTTCTGGTCTGTAACTAGCCTGTCCACTTACCTGACCTGGAGCCATAAAAAATTAGTTTATTTATGTGCAGTACTGTTCAAAAGGTTGAAAAGTACTGGAAAAAATAAGTTACTAGTAATTTGCCTCACAAGTCTGTTTTACGAAAATAAATACCTGATTAAGGACCTTTAAAGTAAATAATGTAAATAAGAAGATAATCACAGTAATTAGTATCTGTGGCCAACACTTAAGAAGTGTTTAATCTGTACTTAGAACTAAATGTGTGTTCTGTCATTTAATTTCCTCACAACAGCTGTGTGAGATAAGTGCTATTTTTATCATTATTTTTTAGATGAACAAATTGTGCCCAGATGATTCATTTCCTTACCTAAGGTCATGCAGCTAGAACATTGTGGAGTCTGGCCTGAACAAAGAGAGCCTTATTTGTTTGTTTGCTTGCTTATTATGCTAGCAAACCTAGAATTTAATAGATCAAAAGTCTACTCTTGAGTCAAATTACTTAATGCATGCATTCATATAGCAGATTAAACTGTTGGCCTACAGATGTGTTAGATAAATAAAACAGCATGAAACTCCAATCTGAAAGCTTCCACTTTTATGTTTTAGGGAGATAATCTAATTACTGAGTGTCGGTACAACACAAAAGATAGAGCCCGGATGACTTGGGTAAGAAGAATTTTATTATTAAAATTTATTTGTGGAGGGGGAGAAATAAACTTTGATTTTAGAACAGAAAAAAAGAAAAAGCATTCCTATTTGGAAGCAAAATTCCTGACTGTCTTGAACATGAAACATCGTAAAAGTGAAATCAGAGCTGTTTTAAGATTCTATCAGATTAACTAATGATACTATGGTAATATTTGCAGTGCAATTTATTGACTCTTTCATGAAAAGCTATCCTTAATCTTTTAGTTTTTGCTCACCGAATATTATTAATAAAAGACCTGTGGTTACTAATGACCATGCACATGAGTCTGGACTTAGATGAATCAAAACTTCAAAAAGAAATGAATTCCATGACCTTAGGGCTTCTGACCCAAAGAGAAATCTGGTTCCAGCAGATTTACTGGGGAGTTCTGCCAAACATTCAAGAAATAAATCTCTCATGTCTTCCTCAGTCTCTTCCAGGGAACACACAAAAAAGGGGGAAACACTTTCTACCAACTCATTTTATGAAGTTAGCATAATCCTAGTACTGAAACTTGACATGGGCAGTACAAGAAAGGTCAACAAGACGCACCAGTTGGAAGTCATTTGGACAATGTATTGACAAACCAAATCTCTCATTATATAAAAATGAAAGTTAGGACTGATTTGGGTATAACTAAGTAATGTAAAATTGGTTTGAATTAGAAAATACATTAATGCCATTATACATTAAGAGACTGAAGGAAAAAGACTTATGAATTATTTCAATCAGGGCAGAAAAAGCACTCATAAAATTTGTCAGTCATGGGGGTAAAAAAGGACATTTATCAAACTAAGAATAAGAGAGAATTTCCTTAACCAGCTAAAGATTAGCTGTGAAAAATCTGTAGAAAATATCAAGCTAAATGAAAGGCTAGAAGTATTCTTTAAAATCAGGAAGAAAACAAGGATATTTATTATCACTGGTTTTATTCACTATCATAGTAGAAAAGAAATAAAATGAAATATGAAGATCAGAAAGGAAGAAGCAAAGAAGTAAAACACATTATTCACAGATATTGTCATTTTCCACATCAAAAACCTCCCCCAAATTGATATACCTAAAGTTAATTATATTTTAGTATGCAGTAAACTATCTGAAGAAAATGTAATTTAAGACTATAAATTCTATAGAAATAAAATAACACTAGATGTGTTTGATCTCTGTGAAGAAAATTATTAGTTTTTAAGACATTAAAGGTCACCTAAGAGATTGAGAGCCTGTGTTCATGGATAGAAGGCTCAGGAAAAAAAAAAAAAACACAAAGATAATCCTTCTTTATAAATTGGTTTATAAATTTGATGTAATTCATAAAGCTTTTATTATTTGGGGTTTTGCTGTCTAACCAAGAAATCTTCCCTTAGCCAAAGGTTTTCTCCTATTTTTAAAAAATTTTCTAAAAATATTGCAGCTTTTTTTACATAGAGCAAGTTAATTATAAAATCTACATAGAAGAGCAAAGGGTTAAGATGGCAAGACTCTACTAAAAGAATAAGATGAGAAACAAATTACTAGGTATGAAAACTTACTTTCAAGCTATGGTGATTAATAGTGTGGTTTGAGTCCAGAGTTAGAACAAGTGGAATGGAATAGAGATTCTGGAAACAGACCTACAAACCCCCTGTATGGAAACTTGATTTAGGATAGAAATTGGCATTCAGGTAAGTGAGAGAGGATGGACTTTTCACTAAAGGATTCCTGGTACAATTGCCAGATGGCAAAAATAAAATTACATCTTTATCTACCACAATTCACACATAAAAATAATTTCCAGGTAAATTAAATATTAAAATGTGAAGAATAAAATTTTAAAACCATTAGGAGAAATAGATATATATATATAAAAACAAATGTATATTATATATATATAACTTTATGACTTTGGATTAGGTAGGAGCTTCTCAAAATATGAAAAGTACAAACTAAATTAGGAGATTGATGAGTTTGTCTACTTTAACACTTTTGGTCACTTAAAAACACTATTAGGTGAAAAGATAAGTTTTAAACTGAAAAAAAAAATTGCAACACATAAAGCCTTAGTATCCAACATTTAAAATAAATTCTATAGATCCACAAGACGAGCATAAGACAAACATACAATAGAAAAAGAGCAAGTGTGTCCTTCACTGGACGTTGCTGTTGATGTCAGGGAATGACTCACTTAAAGTCATACTCTCTTCAGTGGGGCAGCCAGCAACCAATGACTGGTTGATGCGAGAACACAAAAGCTTGATTCCCTTCCTACAGTTTGATGTAACTCTGAGTAACCATCCAAGCTCAACGGTAGATTAAATAGATTTACTGAGATGTCAGTTGCAGCCTCATTTGTAGATCAGCTTCTCCTTTTACCCAACCCTTTGTCAAGAGCAAGGCATGATGTTTTGCAATTTGTAAAATCATTGCACATTAGCCACTATACTACATTAATGTATAGCTATGAACACTACTGGCACCCCACTCCAGTACTCTTGCCTGGAAAATCCCATGGACGGAGGAGCCTGGTAGGCTGCAGTCCATAGGGTCGCTAAGAGTCGGACATGACGAGCGACTTCCCTTTCACTTTTCATTTTCATGCACTGGAGAAGGAAATGGCAACCCACTCCAGTGTTCTTGCCTGGAGAATCCCAGGGGCGGGGGAGCCTGATGGGCTGCCGTCTATGGGGTCACACAGAGTTGGACACGACTGAAGCGACTTAGCAGCAGCAGCAGCATGAACACTACTTGGAGAAGGAAATGGCAACCCACTCCAGTACTCTTGCCTGGAAAATCCCATGGATGGAGAAGCATGGTGGATTATAGTCCATGGGGTCACAAAGAGTCAGACACGACTAAACGACTTTGCTTTACATTTTTTACTTTTTATGAACACTACTACTATGTTTTCCATCTTCACTTTTGAAGGATAGAGGATTTGCTGGATACAGAGTTCTTGAATAATTTCTTTTTTCTGGAGCACTTGAATATGTAATTCCAATATCTTTTTGTTACTTCCATCATTTATGATAAAATGTCAGTTGTCCATTGTATTATTGTTCCCTGTATGCAATATATCATTTTGCCTTGCCGCTTTCAAGATTTTCTTTTTGTCTTTGGCTTTCAGCAGTATGACTATAAAGTGTCTAGGTATGACTTGCTTCATAATTGTCTTTGGCATTTGTTGAGCTTCTTGGGTCTGTAAGTTAATGTTTTTCACTAAATTTGGGAGGATTCCCACCATTTTTTTCAAATAGTTTTTCCTACTCTTTTTTCCTCTTCCTTCTCATTCAGGGCCTTCAGTTGCATGAAGTGAAAGTGAAAGTCGCTCAGTCCTGTCTGACTGTTTGTGACCCCATGGACCATACAGTCCATGGAGTTCTCCAGGCCAGAATACTGGAGTGGGTAGCCTTTCCCATCTCCAGGGGATCTTCCCAACCCAAGGATCAAACCCAGGTTTTTTGCATTGCAGGTGGATTCTTTACCATCTGAGCCACAAGGGAAGCCCAAGAATACTGGAGTGGGTAGCCTATCCCTTCTCCAGCGTATCTTACCATCCCAGGAATCAAACCAGGGTCTCCTGCATTGCAGGTGGAGTCTTTACCAACTGAGCTATTGGGGAAGCCCATTTTGGTTGCATATATGGAATATTTAATATTGTCTTACATCTCTCTTGGGTTGTTTTTTTACACTCACTTTAGTCTTTCTCTCTTTGTTCTTTGAGTTGGGAGATTTCTAGAGATCAGTCTTCAAGTTCATTGCTTCCTTCCTCTGCCATCTAAAGTTGCTGTTGAGCTCATCCTGTGAACTTTTAATTTAGTTACAGTATCTTTCAAATCTAGACTTTCTATTTGGTTCTTTTTTTGTGTTTTCCTTTCTCTGATGTTATTCCTTATTTGTTCACTCATTTTTAGCTTATTTATCTTTTTTTTTTTTTTTTTTATTTTATTTTTAAACTTTACATAATTGTATTAGTTTTGCCAAATATCAAAATGAATCCATCACAGGTATACATGTGCTCCCCTATTTATCTTTAATTGAACATCTTTATTTAGCTATTTAAACATGTGTATGTCTGTTTTTAAGTCTTTGCTAAATCCAGCTTCTATATCCTTCACAATAAATTTCTGCTTCTGAATACAGGTCATAGTTTCCTGTTTCTTTTCATGTTTAATAACTTTTGGTTGAAAATTGGACATTGTAGATAATATATGGTAAGCAACTCCAGATTCTGTTCTTCAGAGGATCTTTGATCTTTTTTAATTGGTCCACTATTTACATTTAGATTCAAAGTGTGTAATCTGTTTCCCCTGTGGTGTGCAGATGCTGATATTTATGACAACAAGATTATAGAAAATTCAATGCAATCAGGCAAAGATTCCAGCACACTGACTGACTGGTATCATGTTGCTGAACATCCTCGGAAACGTTCACTATAGTGAGAAGTTTACACCATAAACAGAACTTTGAGGAGATTATTAGGTTATTTAAGAAAGATAACTTTTAAAGAGTTGGAAATAATTAATTTTAAAAGTGCTACTATCTTTTTGAAAACCAAATTGTCATTTAGGTGATTATTTTTCAGCTTTAAGATGGGTTACATTTCAATATTGGAAGAAACTGTATAACATTTGTGGTTTGTGTGCTGTATTAGAGTTGGTGGAACATATACTTTTTTAAGTAAAATATCTCCATTTTCAGGGAGGATTAAGCACCAGGAATGAAATGTGTCTCTCATACCTTCTTTATTACCCAAGAATTAATCTTACTCGATGTGCAAGTATCCCAGACATCATGGAGCAACTTCAGTTCATTGGTGTTAAGGAGATCTACAGGCCAGTCACGTAAGTAGTAAATGGATTTCATGATGGGGTATGGGTGGGCTTTATTTTCATTTTAGATTCATCACCATGTTATGGGATTCCTTTATGTGCTGTTCTATTTGATTATTTTCAGCTGAGGCGTCCAGGTGACCATCTTGTTTGATATGTCCAAGGTCTTTCAGACTACTCATAGGTTCTCTAGTTTTCTAGGAAGACCTGAAGGATTCAGCATGTAATTATATTCATGGGTCCATGGGGTCGCACAGAGTCAGACATAACTGAGCGACTTCACTTTCACTTTCAACACATATTATAGTGAGACTATAAAAAATGAACCAAAGGAAAAAATACATGAGGCAAAATCCACAGGAAACCAGGTACAAGTTTCCAAGGCAAGCTTTCAAGAAACCCCTTCCAGTGGAGTCTCACAGAATGTGCTTAATTCTACCAGCAGCAAATTATGACAACACAGATGAAGTGTTGTCAATTGGAGAAGCTCATTAGAGACTCAGAATTCAGAGTTTTTATTGGGGGCTGGTCACATAGGTGCTTTCTGCTTGGAAAATACCAAAATTCCAGACTCCCAGAAGGAAAGCAAGTATTCAACATAAGCAGCATCATTTATACAGACAGTCTAGGTATGGTAAATTATGCTTATCATTTAGAGAAAGTTCTATGTTAGTAGAGAAAATTGTTTGCTATTTAAGTTCCCTGATGTCAGCCTTCCAAGCAGGTGTTCCTAGGATGTCAGTCTCAGGCTTGCTGTGTTAATTCTTTCTTCACAGTTGTATATGATAGGAATGACTTATGGCAAAATAATAAACAAGATAAATATTATTCTTGCTCCCTTGAGATTGTATATTAGAGAGGGTAAGAAGTAATAAGCAAATATACATATAAGATTTCAGATATTGAAAGATGTTATGAAAATAATTGAGACAATGAAGGAAGTGTGTTGTTGTTCTCAGCTGGGTGGTTAGAGCTTATCTGGGGAGCTGTCTTAGTCCCTTTTGTTTTAACTACCACAGATAGGGTAGCTTATAAACAATAGAAATTTGTCTCTCATTGTTCTGGAGGTTGAGAAGTCCAAGATCAAGGTTCTGGCAGATTCAGTGCCTGCTGAGGACCCAGCCAGCCATCTTTTCACAGTGATCTCCCATGGCAGAAAGCTCAGGGGAGCTTTCTCAAGCTGCTTCTATAAGGACACTAATCCCATTTATGAGGACAGACTGTTCCAAAAGACCCACCTCCTAATAACATCACCTTGGGTGTTAGGATTTCAACACATGAGTTTGTGGGGCGGGGCGGGGACACAAATATTCAGTCTCTATCAGAAGGTGATGTTTGAACAGAGACCTAAGTGTTGAGGAGCCAGTCATGGAAAGATCTGCAAGTATACTCTGCAGAGAGAATGAGGCCAGCATGTTCAAAGAACAGCAAGAAGGTGAGTTTGGCTGAAGCAGAGGGAGAGATGGTGGGCAATAAGTGGAAGGTCTAAGAGTGAGGGGGACCAGACAGTGTAGGACTTTATAGGCAACAGAAGGACTCTGGGTTTTAAATGCAAAGAGAAGCTCTTACAGGATACGGTGCATGTATGCTAGTTGTTTGGTCGTGTCCAACTCTGCAACCTCATGGACTGTAGCCCACCAGGCTTTTCTATCCATGGAATTTTCCAGACAAGAGTACTGGAGTGGGTTGCCATTTCCTACTCCAGGGAATCTCCCCAACCCAGGGACTGAATCTGAATCTCTTTTGTCTCCTACATTGGCAGGCAGATTCTTTACCTTTGTACCACCTGGGAAGCCTTCTTATAGGATCAGTTCAGTTGCTCAGTCATGTCCAGCTCTTTGCGACCCCATGCACAGCAGCATGCCAGGCTTTCCTGTTCATCACCAACTCCTGGAGCTTGCTCAAACTCATGTCCATCAAGTCAGTGATACCATCCAACCATCTCATCCTCTGTCATCCCCTTCTCCTCCTGCCTTCAATCTCTCCCAGCATCAGGGTCTTTTCCAATGAGTCAGTTCTTTGCTTCAAGTGGCCAAAGTATTGGAGCTTCAGCTTCAGTATCAGTCCTTCCAATGAATATTCAGGACTGATTTCCTTTTGGATCGACTGGTTTGATCTCCTTTCAGTGCAAGGGACTCTTAAGAGTCCTATTATAGGAAATAGATATTCAAAATGTTAATTTAGCCACTATGTTGAGAAAAGACTCTAGGAGGGCAAGATTAGAAATAATATAATCAGGCTGACGCCTGAGGATGGCGGCGGCGGTGGTGGCCGTGGCTATACCCGCGGCCAGGAGAGGGTCAGCACAGTCGCTCAGATGCCGAAGAGCCCGCTGCCCGCGCGAGGTGTAGATGAAAAAAAAAAAAAAAGAAATAATATAATCAACCAGGAGATTTGTGATTGTCCAGTTGAAAGGTGAGAATGACTTAGACCAGGATGGTGCCAGTAAAATTGGTGAGAAATGGTTCCAATCAGATTACCTTTTGAAGGTAGCCCTCACTGGACTTGTTGATTAACTGCATCTCTGGGAGATGGTGAGGGAAAGAGAAGAGTAAAGGAAAAATAATGATGTCCTAATGGTACAGGGAAACATGTTTGAAAAAGAAATTGAGAATTACTATTATTATTAATATTAAGTTTGATATAGAAAAAAAGGATTTTATCCATTATTAAGCAGTACCACAAAGAAGAATTAGGATGGCTGGTAGAAAGTTTGAAGTGTAGATTTTATTTTTATACAAGGAAGAATTTTCTAATGATTAGGATTTTTCTAAATCAGTCAATTACAAAAGGACTGATGTAATTAGGCAAAAGTGACACATAGGTTTTTGAGGGGGTGTATTTAAGGAAAGATTAAATAAACACTTAATGAGGACGTGGTAAAAACATAGATCTGAAGGAGAATATAATTATGGCCTACTTTTTGTTCCAAAATTTTATAGGGATTATAAATTAGAAACTGCAAACACTCTTCTTTTTAAATTAAACCCACTATTCATAGATACGTTCTACCGAGTTCCTATTCAGTCAGCCCAATGACCACCATATCAGAGGTCTGTATCTGCTAAAATACAAATAACAAAATGCTGATATAAATTAGGTTGTAGCTTCTGAAGTGTTTTCACATACGTAATTTCAGTTAATTTGTTTTCACACAGTTTTATTAGGTAGAACAGTATTTGCAGTCCCAGTTCAGAGAAGGAAAAATGGAAACTAAAGATTAAGAATCTGTTCAGCTTCATAGATTACATAATCAATGGGGAAGGTGGGCTTTGTATTGTCGTTGCTATATATGTGCCTTTTTGTTCACAGTGACTACATTGCGAACAAATAAAATGTCAATAAAATGACACATAAAATGTCACTCTAGAAGCACTAGAAAGTAGTCTTCTTTTTAAAATATCAAGATTGCGTGTTTCTTGCATGGATGTTTAGTCACTTCAGTCACATCTGACTCTTTGGTACCCTATGGACTGTAGGCCACCAAGCTCATTTGTCCATTGGATTTTCCAGGCAATAATACTGGAGTGGGTAGCCATTTACTTCTCCAAGGTATCTTCGGGACCCAGGGATCAAACCCAGGTCTCCTGCATTGCAGGCATTCTTTACCATCTGAGCCACCAGGGAAGCCCATAATGCTTCTTACTAAGACTTAAACGGGCTTCCCCGATGGCTCAGACTGTTCAGGAGTCCAGCTGCAATGTGGGAGACCTGGGTTGGGAAAATCCCCTGGAGGAGGGCATGGCAACCGACTTCAGTATTCTTGCTTGGAGAATCCCATGGACAGAGGAGCTTGGCAGGCTGCAGTCCATGGGGTCGCCAAGAGTTGGACATGACTGAGCACAGCACAGCAAGACTTAAATAGCTTTGTTTTTTTCCCTTCAGAATATTTTTAATGTATTGACTAGACACTCCCTAATCAAGAGAACGTTGGAGAGAATGTTAGGTGAACATTCAAAGCTGTGTATTTACAAGATGAACAAACTGCGTGCTATGATCCAGTTACTTTCTTTTCTGCTCAACTTGTATGAAGCCTCAAAATGCTTATCTCCTGTGTCCCAACAAGCTTTGTCAGTGTCCACTAGTTTGATCTCCTCCAGGAAATACTGAAGTTGGGATTTTCATCACTTAGACAGGGAGAATTGCTTCACAGAACAATACTAGTTTTGAGATGTCATTGCCCACATAAAAAGTTTAACTACATGTTTAAATATATTTATTCTACAAAAATATGAATGAAAAAGAACCTCTGTTGTATGTACATGTTTGGACTTTAAATCAGACTTTTAAGTTTAGTTCATCATCAGTTCAGTTCAGTCAGTTCAGTTCAGTAGCTCAGTCATGTCTGACTGTTTGCGACCCCATGAATTGCAGCACGCCAGGCCTCCCTGTCCATCACCAACTCCCGGAGTTTACCCAGACTTATGTCCATCGAGTTGGTGATGCCATCCAGCCATCTCATCCTCTCTCATCCCCTTCTCCTCCTGCCCCTGACCCCTCCCAGCATCAGGGTCTTTTCCAATGAACGCTTTGCATCAAGTGGCCAAAGTATTGGCGTTTCAGCTTTAGCATCAGGCTTTCCAATGAACACCCAGGACTAAACTCCTTTAGGATGGACTGGTTGGATCTCCTTGCATTCCAAGGGACTCTCAACAGTCATCTCCAACACCACAGTTCAAAAGCATCAATTCTTTGGCACTCAGCTTTCTTCACAGTCCAACTCTCACATCCATACATGACCACTGGAAAAACCATAGCCTTGACTAGACTGGACCTTTTTTGGCAAAGTAATGTCTCTGCTTTTGAATTTGCTGTCTAGGTTGGTCATAACTTTCCTTTCAAGGAGTAAGCGTCTTTTAATTTCATGGCTGCAATCACCATCTGCAGTGATTTTGGAGCCCCCCAAAATAAAGTCTGACACTGTTTCCACTGTTTCCCCATCTATTTCCCATGAAGTGATGGGACCAGATGCCATGATCTTAGTTTTCTGAATGTTAAGCTTTAAGCCAACTTTTCCACTCTCCTCTTTCACTTTCATCACACTGACATAAATATTATTAAAGGCCAAAGCAACAAGGTACTGGGAAAAAGATAGAGAAAAGGTTTTGGGTGCTTTTTTTTTGTTTTGATTATGAAAATATTGCTAATTTGGTTTTAGGATACAGTATTGAACAGGAATATCATATAACATATAACCTAGAATCTTCTAGTTTTGCTTTTAATGTAAGGACTATTTAGGTGCCCCATTTTATTTTAAAGATTCTGTAGCAATTTTAGGATTAGAGGATACATTGGGAGAAAAATAGAGACATGTACATCCTGTCTCAAAATTTGTGTGTTGTGGAGGGTACAGTTTTCCTCTGCCTTCTACAGATCTGGCAAGGCTTAAGGAAAAAGTAAACCTCCCAAAGATCAGATAACAGAATAGATAATGAGTTTAGATAAATTTGTATTCCCTGCTGGACAATACATCAACACTCTCCATGTGGTTCCAGTGAGGTTTATGTGATGGGAAGTTCCTGCTTCATTTGTTCTCTTTCTTAAAAAACAAAAAAATCAGGAGAGGTGTTTTTCCTATTCTCTGCAGGAAAAAAAAAATCACTTTATGTTGATAAGGTGTTAAAATCACATAGGCTTATTATAGAGCATTTAGGTAATGCATAAAAAGGTTTTAAAAGAGAGGAAACAAACTATCACTCAAATTCTGTTAGAAATAAATAATACTGACATTAATTGAATTGGAGACATCTTTCTGTATAGGTATTGACGCAAAGATGAACAGATCAGGGTTGTGAAAAGTCTCGCAGTCGTGTCCAACTCTTTGCAGCCCCAAGGAATTCTCCAGGCCAGAATACTGGAGTGGGTAGCTGTTCCTTTCTCCAGTGGATCTTCCCAACCCAGGGATTGAACCCACATCTCCTGAATTGCAGGTGGATTCTTTACCAGCTTAACTACAAGGGAAACCCAGATCAGTGTTAGAAAGATTATAATTTGTGTACTGCTTTAAGCAAAAATATTAAAATTTAATTTTGTTTAAATTTGTCAGAAGACTAAATTAAAATTGAATAATTATTGAATAAATAAACGTTGTTTTTAATGACAAGAAATAATATTATATAAAGGAGCTCTCAGATGCTGAGAAAATAGGTCATAAAAGGTATTAACATTTTTTTTAAACACTGTATTTTAGTTTTAGATCATAAAAATGAGAACATTCACACTTTCACATTTTCTCCCAACCTCCTTTTTTGTACCTCCAAATATTTATTATTTATATTAGAATTTTCGTATTCTCAAGATTTTTAATTTTCACCTTTAATTCTGAAACATAATTTCCACAATATTTATTGCAGCTTTTATAGATTCTGTGATAATCCCTAATCTTCATATGATTTCTGCATTTCTAAGGGCTTCCCTGGTGGCTCAGACAGTAAAGCGTCTGCCAGCAATGTGGGAGACCCAGATTCGATCCCTGGGTCAGGAAGATCCTCTGGAGAAGGAAATGGCAACCCACTCCAGTATTCTTGCCTGGAAAATCTCACAGATGGAGCCTGGTAGGCTACAGTCCATGGGGTCGCAAAGAGTCAGACACAACTGAGTGACTTCACTTCTACTTTATTAGGTGCTTTAATTTGACTCTTCAGTATTTTGTCCTTAGTAACTTAATCAAGAAGGGCTTCCACATGCTTTATGTCCTTTATGTTTGGAAATTTCTGTATTTATATTTGTGCAGCATTTGGTTAGATATAGTAATTGGGACTTAACTTTCACTTTTTGCTTTCATGCATTGGAGAAGGAAATGGCAACCCACTCCAGTGTTCTTGCCTGGAGAATCCCAGGGACGGGGGAGCCTGGTGGGCTGCCGTCGGTGGGGTCGCACAGAGTCGGACACGACTGAAGCGATTTAGCAGCAGCAGCAGCAGCAGTAATTGGGAATCATATTCCGCCGCCCACCACCTTCCAAGATATCTTTGGATAAATGGGCTCATTCTTCCTCTACCTGTATTTGTAAGTTCACTTGAACATATTTCAGTGTTGAGTATATGAATCAAAATTTTTGGAAATACAAAGTGTTTTACATATTTACACATATAAATATTTACATATTTTCTGGAAGTATATGTATTCACTTCTTTTTTTCATTACAAGGAAATTTTCTTATGTCTACAAACTTTTTTCTAATCTATTTGGGATTTTTCTCAAGAGTTTCCCTATTATTTTCCAGAAGTGCTCTTCTCCCTCTTGCTTTTTTTTTTTTTTTTAAAAAAAAACATACTTGGTGCTAAATTTGTTTTGTCTAAAATTTATTTCCTTTGGTCCATCTCCTTTTTCATCTCATTCTGTTGTTTTATCATCCTGTATTTGAGCTCTTGTTTAATCACATTCATGTTCTTATTAAATAAACATAGCATGAAACACTTGTGGAAATTCTCTCCAGTATACTTGGTTTATATAATCTTCTAGAATAGATTTGTTTGTCTCTCCCTCTCTCTTTCTTTTTGTCTTCACTGGATATTGAAATAGTTGAAATGTGATATTATTTCCTTTCACCCTAAGTTTCATGGTTGTTTGGCCATTCCTTCTTTTTGCTGAGCCAGTTCTGTTTAAAACTTCTCTTTAGTAAACATAGGTGAGGTTTTGACTACTTTCTAAGCAAATCTGAGAGTAGTTTGCTTTCTCTCCACACCACAGTTTGAGGTTTGGGTGAGATAGATAGATAGATAGATAGATAGATAGATAGATTTTTTTTTTTGAGGGGTGATATATTTTATGTGGGCTTCCCTTGTGGGTCAGCTGGTAAAGAGTTCGCCTGCAATGCAGGAGACCTGGGTTCCATCCCTGGGTTGGGAAGATCCCCTGGAGAAGGAAAAGGCTGCCCACTCCAGTATGCTGGCTTGGAGAAGTCCATGGACTGTATAGGCTATAGGATCGCAAAGAGTCAAACATGACTGAGCAACTTTCACTTGTCCACTTGTTCATATTTATGTACTTTCTTTTTTGTATTTTGAGGGTAAACGGCTCTGTGTGCAGAGGTGTGACTCTGTTCTCTATATCACAATACAGGGGTGATTCCTTCCTCAGATTTTATTAAAAATCTATTAGAGGATGTTTTCTAACTGGTTGGAGCTGACTGCCTTTCAGTAGAGCAATGTCCCAGGCCTTATTATATCAGTCTGCCAAATCTGATCCATCCCAGGGATGGGTTCCATCAGCTCACAAACCTCTGCTTCTGTCAGGGAGATTCAACTGTGCTTGATCCTTCCCAACTTCATTTACTCAGAGAGCATGGAGAGGGTTAGGAGTTGTGCCTCATTAAGTCAGATTTCCTGGTTTCCTTCTTTAACAATTTGATTGGTAAAGTATAGGTTGTATCTTTTTTGTCTGTTTGTTGATACATTTTTATTTCTTGTTTGTTATTTATTGATTTAAGTCAAATTGCTTGAAATAGAGCTTACATCCAATTAAATGCCCTTTTGTTAAGTATGGGCTTCCCAGGATGTGAGAGTTGGACTGTGAAGAAGGCTGAGCGCCGAAGAATTGATGCTTTTGAACTGTGGTGTTGGAGAAGACTCTTGAGAGTCCCTTGGACACTGCAAGGAGATCCAACCAGTCCATTCTAAAGGAGATCAGTCCTGGATGTTCTTTGGAAGAAATGATGCTAAAGCTGAAACTCCAGTACTTTGGCCACCTCATGCAAAGAGTTGACTCATTGGAAAAGATTCTGATGCTGGGAGGGATTGGGGGCAGGAGGAGAAAGGGATGACAGAGGATGAGATGGCTGGATGGCATCGCTGACTCGATGGACGTGAGTCTGAGTGAACTCCGGGAGTTGGTGATGGACAGGGAGGCCTGGCGTGCTGCGATTCATGGGGTTGCAAAGAGTCGGACACGACTGAGCGACTGAACTGAACTGAACTCCCAGGTGGCTCAGTGATAAAGAACTCACCTGCCAACACAAGAGATGCAGGAGACATGGGTTCAATCCCTTGGTCGCAAAGATCCTCTAGAGGAGGAAATGGCAACCCACTCCAGTATGCTTGCCTGGGAAATCCCATGGACAGAGGAGCCTGGTGGGATACAGTTCCTAGAGTTGCAAAAGAGTCGGACAAGACTGAGCAACTGAGCACACACGTGTGCTAAGTATGCTGTTAGAAAGTTCTCTGATGTGTTCCCCTGTTTAACCACATCACAGATGAGCTCTAGGGCATTTTCATCACCACTAAGACTTCTGTCACACCTCTGGAGACACCCACCTCCACACAAAGCCCCAGGAAAGCATGAATCTGCTTTATGTCACTATTAGATTGATCTTTTCTAGATTTTATGAACATAGGATCATATGGTATATACTCTTTTGTGCCTGGCTTCTTTCACTCAGAATGTTTTTGAGATTCATCTATACTGAAAGTCATCTATACATATATATGCATGTATAAATTTGTGTGTATGTATGTGTATCACCAATCCATTCCTTTTTATTGCTGAGTAATATTCCCCAGTGTGTATATACCTAAAATTCCATTTATCTGTTCACCAGTTGAAAGACATTTGGATTGTTTCCAGTTTGTGGCAATGATGAAGCAAGCTGCTATAAACATTATTGTATTCATCTTTGTATGGACATATGTTTTCAATGTCTGCTTTAATACCTAGGGGTGGAGTCCTTGGATTGTACACTAAGTCTGTGTTTACTGCACTGAGACTCAAATGTTCTCCCAAATAATGTACCTTTCTACATTCTCACTGGTAATCTGTAAGATTTCCCATTACTTAGCAATCTTACCAGTGTTCTCTGAATTTTCTGTATTTTGAATTTCATCTATTTTAATGTGTATGCAGTGGTATCTTACTGTAGTTTTATTTTCCATTTCCCCTGTGACAAATGATATTGAGCCTCTTTTCACGTGCTGATTAGTCATTTATATATGTTCCTTTTTAATTGTTCAAATTCTTGTCCATTTAACTGAGTTACTTTTTTATTATTGATTTATAAGAGTTCTTTACAATTTTAAAGAGTTCTTTATACTTTAGATATAAATTCTTTGTCAGGTGTATGTTTGTAAATAGTTTTTTTTTCTGGTCTGTGGCTTGATTTTAATTTTTTAGCTGTATTTTTCTGAAGTCCATTTTATTATTTTTGGTTTGTTTTGTGTTTTTGATATCCCATGTAAGAAACTGTTGCCTGCCTAAGGTTGTGAAGATTTTCTCTCTCTCTTTTTTTTTTTTTCCCTTAAAAGCTTTATAGTTTTAGCGTTAGGTTGAAGATCCATTTTGAATAATTTTCTGTTTGTTGAATTTTCTGAGGTTCATTGTATTTCATACAGACATCAAGTTGTACAAGAACTGTTTGATGAAAAAAGCTACTTTTTTCCTATATAATTACCCTGAAATGTTTGTTGCAAATTATTTCACCATATATTGACAATTTCTAGACTCTGAGTTCTGATCATTCATTGTGGTACATGTTTAGTTTTACTATAATACCACACAATTATTATTATAGTTTTATAGTAAATCTTGAAATGAATGTGTAAATCCCCAAACTTTGCCATTTTTTAAAAATTATTTTGGATAGTCTAAGTTTATTTCATTTCTGTACATTTTTAAATCGAGTAGCCAATTAAATTATGCTCATAAAGGAAAATTACTCATCAGTATTAAATCCTTTATTTTTATCAACTAAAGTGATATATAAATAGTACTCTTCAATATATATGTGGATCTGGGTATTTAGACACTGCCCAGATGTGCAGAAATGTAATGGTTTTACTTTCTAGAACATTCCTAAATTTTTAATAACTAAGTCCCAGTCCCAGTGAGAACAGAACTTGCTACTTGGACATTATCTGTTTCTGGTTTAGATTGTAGTCTTTTAAGGAAAAATACTTAGGATAAATATTTACTTTTTCAGGATTACTCCTCATTCTGTATTTTCCTTCTCTTCTCTCCAGTGGTAATCAGCAAGTGTGGTGTAGGACAGGCTGGAAGGTTAGGAAGTTTGTTGGTATGACGTTATAAAGTAGGAGCCTGAACAAATTTAGTAGGAAGGGAAAGGAGACAATAAAAATGGGAGAAGATGCCAGGTTAGGGAGGTTGTGACACTCTCCCCACCCAGCCTGTCCTGCTGGCTCCAACATAAGGTTCATTGGGCTTGCCCTTTTAAAAATCCTTTTCTACATACTTATAATAAAAAAAATGTGTTTACACCTCTTCTGTAACTTGATACTGTGAAATCTCAAACGGATGCTAATTTGTTCTAGCGGTAAAACTTTTTTAAGATTTCATCTATGTAATATACAATACATTAGTGGTAAAAAAAACAAACAAACAAAAAACCCCACCAGCCAACCCAGGAGACATTAGAGACTGGGTTCGATCTCTAAGTCAGGAAGATCCCCTGGAGGAGGGCATGGCAACCCACTCCAGTATTCTTGCCTGGAGAATCCCATGGACAAAGGAGCCTGGTGGGCTACAGTCCATGGGGCCACAAAGAGAAGACACGACTGAAGTGACTCAGCACACACGCGTTCACTCTTACTAGCAAACTGCAGAAAACTTAGGGAGTTAGCAGAGATCCAGTGCCCCCTTGTGGTGGTTTAGGAGATTACAGGCTGATGCTCTCCCGCGCACCCCCAGCATTTTCCTGGTTATAAAGTAGATTTTTCCTTTTTTCAAAACAAATACCTTATTTCCTTGAAAAGTAAATTTGCTTTTTAATGTTTGATTTAAATTTACTTTATGGGAGGCTGTAGTTGCTTCAGTTGTGTCTCTTTGTGACCCCATGAACTGTAGCCCACCAGGCTCCTCTGTCCATGGAATTTCCCAGGCAAGAATGCTGGAGTGGGTTGTCATTTCCTTCTCCAGGGGATCTTCCCCGTCCAGGGATGGAACTCACATCTCCTGCATTGGCAGGCGAGTTCTTTACCACTAGGACCTAGCTTTTAGTATATTTTAAATAACATGGTATGTAAATATAATGGGCCCCTTTCAAGTTAAATTTTTACTTTAAACAAGTTTTTACATGTACAAATTTTATTTTGTACTAATTCTGGATTGTACCTCTATAAGTCTCCACAGAGTATTTAATTTACACTGTTATCAATTTTAGGTCATTGCTAGATCTGTTTGCTGCAGTGTGATGGCATTTGCTCATTCTTTATGGAACTTTAAGGTCTCTGCAAAACACTGCATTTAAAACTCAACAAAGATATATTGACTTTGATTAAAGAAAAAAGGTTAAGAATAAAGAATATAAAGATCCTTGTATATAACCTATTGTATTATTCATTATCTCACATTAAAGTACAGAGGAAATGTTTTCATTTTAAACAAAAAATTTATCTTCATAACTCTAAAAGATTAATAAAGAATGTTTAATTTAATTAAAAAGATAATATTAAATGTGCCTGATTAGGTTATGTGTGTAAGAGAGAGAGCTGATATGACATAATTAAATGAAGAAATTATGAAGATCAAATATTAAAAATGTAGATTCCTCAGCTGGAGGTTAATTCGTTGCTAACTATTGAAAATCGCTGGAACTTCCTCTTGGGGTATTAAGGGAGCCGAACACCTACCAGTTACCTGTGATAATCTCCTGGATGGTCCATAGAACAGACCATGCAAATTTTTGAACTACACTTAAACACTTTTCCTTTTTTCAAGAATCAATAATATAAAACTTATATTTCTTGGACATTTAACATATATTTTTCTTCAGCAGCAAGTAGAAGCAGAGTGTATCATCTTTAAAATATTTTTTCCTCAGTGAAATTTTAAAAACACTGGTTCAATTTTTTTAAAAACATGTTGCTACTTAGGCAAGCAAAAACAGGGCAACCAGCAGTGGTCAGGCTTTTCAACAGTGTGGACTTGAAATTTCCATTGTTGTTCAATATCTTTTGATATTCTGCAGATTTCTTCATTACACCATTAGCATGGTAGTCTTCAGAACTGAATTCCTATCAGTTATATTGTTAACCAAAGCAAAAACAGTTATGTGAGGAATTGTGGGACTCCAGGGAAGCTTTCTAAGTCAAAACTATTGGTCTAAAAGTAACACTCACTGATGTATAGAACAGGCTTATGGACTCTGTGGGAGAGGGAGAGGGTGGGAAGATTTGGGAGAATGGCATTGAAACATGTGAAATGTCATGTATGAAACGAAAAAAAAAAAAGGCAGAAAAAAAATGATTTCTTATTTTGTATGTATTTCTTCTAGTAACTGCTTAAGAGTTCATTAGTACTTTCAATTAGGTTATCTATGTGTGTATAAAAATGAACTAGTATGAAGTCTGTTTTAGAATACAGTACCCCCACTCCAGTACTCTTGCCTGGAAAATCCCATAGACGGAGGAGCCTGGTAGGCTGCAGTCCATGGGGTTGCTAAGAGTCGGACACGACTGAGCCACTTCACTTTCACTTTTCACTTTCATGCATTGAAGAAGGAAATGGCAACCCACTCCAGTGTTCTTGCCTGGAGAATCAATGGGACGGGGGAGCCTGGTGGGCTGATGTCTATGGGGTCGCACAGAGTCAGACACGACTGAAGTGACTTAGCAGCAGCAAGTCCCCTACATACAAATGCATTTCCTTCTGAGAGTGTATTCATAAGTCCAATTTGTTAAGTCCAGCAAAGTTAGCCTAGGTACCCAGCTAACATAATTGTCTATATAGTACTGTACTGTTATAGGTTTATAATACTTTTCACACAAATAATATGCAGATAAAAAACAAACATAGAAAGTAAAGAAACATTTTTAATCTTACAGTACCATACCTTGAAAAGTGCAGGAGTACAGTGCAACAGCTGGCATACAGGGGTCTGTTTGCATCTTTTTGCATCTTTAAAAGCTCACATGTAGGGGACTTATGGTATTGAAAAGTAATGGAAACACAAAATGCTTTTGTTCTGAATATAACTCATTCTGGTTATTTATTTTATGTTCAGGACCTGGCCTTTCATTATCAAAAGCCCTAAGCAGTATCGAAACCTTTCTTTCATGGATGCAATGAACAAGTTTAAATGGACTAAAAAGGAAGGTCTTGCCTTCAATAAGCTTGTCCTTAGCCTGCCGGTCAACGTGAGATGTTCCAAGACAGACAATGCAGAGTGGTCGGTAAGTCCCACTTTGTTTTAATCTTCAGGGAAAACAGATACTGCATCTTACCTGAATCCACAACAGATAACATGAAAGGAAGGAACAGACAGATATCCACAAATTCAGTTGTCTTTTGATAAGTCTGAGAATTTTTCAGTGATTACGTAGATGCCCCAAAACTCCTGATCCCACTTCCTTATTGTAAAACTAAAGTTGGGATGAAAAAGGAATAAGGTGGGATGAAAGCTTCAAAATGAAATCCAACAGAGCATGTTTTATCTCTTCTTTCTCAAAGGTGTGTCTGACCCTTTCTCCACGTTCCTGGGAATCCCTAGGATTCTGACTGCCTGATGGACAACTTCAGCATCCGTTCCCCCTCTCCCACCCTTTTAACCCCTGCAGAAGTGCAGGGGCTGAGCAAGCTTGGCCGCAGTCCTGCTCTTCAATCACACACTCAGTGGCTTTGTTTCTGCTCTTTGCTTTTCAGATTCAAGGCATGACAGCATTACCTCCAGATATAGAAAGACCATATCAAGCAGAGCCCTTGGTGTGCGGAGCTTCTTCCACTTCCCTGCGTGGAAATGTCTGTCTCGAGCTGCTCCTGAGCTTCGTGGTCCTGGGCAGCTCACTCAGCACCAGGAGCTTGTGGCCGTAACTCTGTCCTGCTCAGAGACCATGGTTTTCCGTGATCTGAGCCTGACATTTCACGTGCTGGTTAAGGACATTTATGGGGTGTGAAGGATGAGGGTGAAGACCTTGGAGACTTCCTTTCACAGGTTCCCTTCCTCCTGTCCCCTCTTCCTTCCCAGGCTTCCTGAGAGATGTCCATCAGGTTCTCATCTTTTCCTCAGAAATATCTGGTAACATGTATGAATCGTTCAGTAAAGCAAAATTGACCTTACGTAACCTCTTTGAAAAATTGGACAAAGTCAAGTAGAAGTAAAAGACATCTTTATCTCCTGTATTTCATTTTATTGAAATACTTGTTGCTATTTTACTTTTTAAAATTTTTGATTTGATTTCTATATTCCTCTTTTTAAATGTTTTTATCTTAAAGGTGTAAATGGAGGTACTCTCCATTCCAGTGTTCTTCCTCTTCACTGCTCTTTGGTGTGATTTCCGCAATGGAACAGTGGTTCCTCCTACTTTCTTGTAATATCCGGTTCTGTCCTTTTCTGTGAATTATCCATGGGCCCCTGACCTCAACACTTTCTGATGGTGCCCATTCTAGTCTGCTCATTCACTTGAGCCTGAGTCCCAAACTACCCTGAACCCATCTTTTTTTCCCCCTTCCTTGCTCAGCACTGGCCAGGTGAGTTTTTCCTTTGAGCTCTGTCACTATCCAAAAAGAAAGAGGCTATAGAAAACACAGCCATGGTACATCACTGATTGTAGGCTGAGGAGGAAACGTAGCTGGCTGCAAACTCAGTGCTGTGAGGGGTCTTTTGTGAAGGTCCAGGACAAAGGCCAGAGGCTGTGAACCAGCTGAGGAGGATGTGGGGTCCTCTCTGACCATGTTGGGTATCACACGTGTTGCATACTGGCTCGATTTGAGTCACAGTTGCTATTGTAGATATATTTTTATATTAGTTAATGAACTAACTTTCCAGAATAAAACTGTCACCAGTCCTGTCACCTTTTTTTGTTCTTTTGGTATAGATCAGCCAAATCTTGTCTTGTGTCTTTTGCTCATTGTCTTAAGCTAAGTTCGTTTGATCATATTAATAAACTAAATGAAATTAAATTTTTGTGTGATATCTCGTATACTCCTTGAGAGAAGCAAGTGGTTCAATACTGCCCGATTTGCCAGTCACATCAATTAAGAGTGTTGTATTTTTCCATTTCATTTTTAAGCCGTTTCTCCCCAGCAAACAATGTCTTAAACACAAACTATGCATGCGTGTGTATTTAGTTGTTGAGTATGTGTGACTCTTTGCACCCTATGGACTTAGCCTGTCAGGCGTCTTTGTCCATGGGATTTTTCAGGCAAGAATACTGGAGTGGGCTGCTATTTCCTCCAGGGGATCTTCCCTGTGCAGGGATCAAACCCATGTCTCCTGCATTGCAGGTGGGATCTTTACCACTGAGCCATCTGGGAAGTCCCAACACAGACTATATTGTTTTTTAAATAAATATTGTCTTTTGGAGTTTTTCCTTCTTGATTCTTTGAATTTGTCCACTTAATGGAATGTTTGTAATACTTATGAGGAGTATTTTACTGTTAAGTTTAATTCTTTTTCATAAGTGCTATATCAGATTCTATGGTTTTCCATCCAAATATTTATATAATATGACCATCCCAAACACTCCGTATTTGAAATTTCATGTTTATTTTTAGTTCAGAATTTCTGAATCTGAGATGTCAAAGAAAAATGATTTCCTTTGGAAATTGTGTAATATTTTATTTGTTTTCATTGTTCTCGGTAAGGAAGCTGAACATACTGGCTAGAAAAGGATACACAACTTTTGAAAACTCAAATTTTTGGAGCCAGAGGAAATCTATTTTTCCAGTCGATGTTGCTAAGAATAAAGCAGGTATTCCTCTCATAGGAATCCTCATGAATATATATATATATATAATATATATATAATTTTGAAGCACTGACTCTTTGAAAATTAGGATAGGTTATCTGTTGTATTCAAATCCAGTATAGTAAGGTGGTATTTTATAAGCAGAAAGTGGTCAATTGAATAGACTCATGGCAGCATCCCTTATCCCTTGGGCCAGAGGAGTGTTCCATGGAAAATATGAAGAGCTATGGAAAATTGCTACAAATTTTAAAAGGCTTACTGTTGCACTTCTCAGTCTTGAATATATGACTGCGTATTGGAAAGTTCAAGTTATGTAGGGTGAAACATTTCCCAAACTCATTGACCACTTGACCATGTTGTCTTGGACCAACGTTCCTCAAGGAATAAGCTTTGGGACATGTACTTTTCCCAGCAGAGCATGTCCAGGTTTATGCAACAATTTTTCTAAGAATTTCAAGCTGTTCATGGTGAACTGCAAAGCATAGCCCAACAAACATGGGCCTTCCACTTGTGTTCACTAGTCTGTTCCTAATTTGCTGTTCTATTTTGCCAACACACTATTTTTTATTAACCTAGAGTTAGTACAATTTACAGAGAAATAGAAAAGGAAATTTACATTTTTAAAAGTGAAAAATTCACTAAACTGAATTATGTGGCACGAATGAAATATTTGAGAAGTATTGACAAATAAGGCTATATATTTTTGAGAAGTTTTAGACCTATGCTGCTGCTGTTGCTAAGTCGCTTCAGTCGTGTCCAACTCTTTGTGACCCCATGGACTGCAGCCTACCAGGCTCCTCAGCCCATGGGATTTTCCAGGCAAGAGTACTGGAGTGGGTTGCCATTGCCTTCAAGATGGGATTCATGTAATGCAAAAAATTTTTTTTGAAAATTGGGAGGAGTCATTCCATATTGCAAATATAGAATGCAAGTCTGATTTGAACCAATTTCTCTCTTAGTATTTTAAAATAAGCCCATTAAATATTGACAACCAAAATAATTCCATATATTTGTACAGTGCTTTGAAATTTGCAAACTGCTTTCATGATATTTCTCAGTGTTTAAAACTGCTTTTCAAGTTGAGTACTTGTATGCAGAAAAGCTAACAGATAGCATACTGTACTGCAGTAATCATTGGAGACCTAAGTTTCAATCACTTTACAAACTACACATGTATAAATTAAATCTAATTACTTGCACTTAGTAAGCTTTGTTTTCCTACTGGTAAAGTAGGAATAATAGATTCTAACCTTATGAAGTTGCTTGTGGATTAAATGTGACAATCAAGAAATAGCATCTGGCATAATGAACTGTCAATGTTAGTTTTCTTCCTCCCTTTGCAAAATCTCCAGTTTAAGGTAAACAGTATCTGATAACAAATGCAGATTTTTCTCTTCTCCTTACAGACATAATCAGCTGAAATTTGACTTTAACCACTTTTACTAAGTGAATGACACTTGTCAAATGAATAGTAGGTCTGAGTGAATTTGGCAATCGTGAGTTCATGCTCAGTTGCTAAGTCGTGTCAGACTCTTTGCGACCCCATGGACTGTACCCGCCAGGCTCCTCTGTCCATGGAATTTCCCAGGCAAGAATACTGGAGTATGTTGCTATTTCCTTCTCCAGGGGATCTTCCTGACCCCGGGATCAAACCCACGTCTCTTGCATTAGCAGATAGATGGGTTATTTACTACTAAACCACCAAGGAAGCCTGAATTTGGTAATCACTCCCTCAAAATTTTTTTATTGACTGCCTGCTTGTTAGGTTTTATGTTTCTGAAGAGCAAAAATACTATGTTTTGCTCTTTTATTTCTGAAAATAATGTGTTCTCATTGAAACTAATGATATTTCAGAGTTCAAATGCACTGTTTCTTGTCTTTTATGTGGTTAGTTTTTAAGGTGAATAGCTTTAAAATTCTACACTATTTTTTATTGCTTCATGAAAATTTTTCTTCCATATTTGATGACAGCAACTTCACTTAATCTTGAGAAATTACTTTATAAGTTGTCTTCTCTTATCAAGATATTTCAGGAAAAATATGTTCTTCCAAATAATTCTACTAAATATAATATTCTGTTAACCAAAATTAAGGAAAAGACAGGGGAAATAAGAATGGGGTGGTAGAGGTATCCATAGTAACGAGAAAAGTTTCTATTCACCACTAGAGGGCGCTCTGTGCATCTGTTTGTCAATCCTGTCCGCTCTGGAGCAGGTTTAAAAGTGCTGCTGCTGCGGCTGCTAAGTCGCTTCAGTCATGTCCGGCTCTGTGCGACCCCATACACGGCAGCCCAACAGGCTCCGTCCCTGGGATTCTTCAGGCAAGAACACTGGAATGGGTTACCATTTCCTTCTCCAATGCATGAAAGTGAAAAGTGAAAGTGAAGTCGCTCAGTCGTGTCCGACCCTCAGCGACCCCATGGACTGCAGCCTACCAGGCTCCTCTGTCCATGGGATTTTCCTCCAACAACCTGATCTGAGCCTTCACATCTTGGATTCTACTTCCTTCCGTACTACTTTTGTTTTTGTTCATTCTAAACTCAGTTACCTGAAATTTAAACTTTCTTTTTGTGAGTTTAGCTCTGGGATCAATCTTAAGTTTTTTAACCTCTTACTGTAATAATTCTAAGCCTCTTTCTAAAACTTCCAAACTGTCATTTTACTGTAGCTTGTGTTATTTTATACTTCACCTTCTATTTGGGGTTTACTTTGATCTTAAATGTCTGTTCTCTCACAGTTTGGTTTTAATTTTTTAAGTTGAATTGTTGTTCAGTCGTTAAGTTGTGTCCAGCTCTTTGTGATCCCATGGACCGTAGCACACCAGGCTTCCCTGTCCTTTACTCTGTCCTGGAGTTTAGTCAAACTCATGTCCATCAAGTCCATGATGCCATCCAACCATCTCATCCTTTGTTGCCTCTTTCTCCACCTGCCTTCAGTCTTTCCCAGCGTCAGGGTCTTTTCCAATGAGTAAGCTCTTTGCATCAGGTGGCCAAAGTACCCAAGCTTCAGCTTCAGCCTCAGTCCTTCCAATGAATATTAAGGATTGATTTCCTTTAGGATTGACTGGTTTGCTCTCCTTGCAGTCAAAGGGACTCTCAAGAGTCTTCTCCAGCACCACAGTTCAGAAGAATCAATTCTTAACAGTGCTCAGCTTTCTTCACAGTCCATCTCTCACATCCATACATGACTACTGGAAAAACCATAGCTCTGACTATATGGACCTTTGTTGGCAAAGTGATGTCTCTGCTTTTTAATATGCTGTCTAGGCTTGTCATAGTTTTTCTTCCAAGTAGCAATTGTATTTTAATTTCATGGCAGCAGTTACCATCCACAGTGATTTTGAAGCCCGAGAAAATTGAGTTAAATACTCAGTTTCAATTATGATCTAACCATTTCAATCACTGCTGCTCAATTTCTTAATTAAGTCCATTGGGCTGGAAAAGGTCAGTTTTCATTCCAATCCCAAAGAAAGGCAATGCCAAAGAATGCTCAAACTACCGCACAATTGCATTCATCTCACATGCTAGTAAAGTAACGCTCAAAATTCTCCAAGCCAGGCTTCAGCAATATGTGAACCGTGAACTTCCAGATGTTCAAGCTGGCTTTAGAACAGGCCGAGGAACCAGAGATCAAATTGCCAACATCCGCTGGATCATGGAAAAAGCAAGAGAGTTCCAGAAAAACATCTATTTCTGCTTTATTGACTATGCCAAAACCTTTGCCTGTGTGGATCACAATAAACTGTGGAAAATTCTTCAAGAGATGGGAATACCAGACCACCTGACCTGCCTCTTGAGAAACCTATATGCAGGTCAGGAAGCAACAGTTAGAACTGGACATGGAACAACAGGCTGGTTCCAAATAGGAAAAGGAGTACGTCAAGGCTGTATATCGTCACCCTGCTTATTTAACTTATATGCAGAGTACATCAAGAGAAATACTGGGCTGGATGAAGCACAAGCTGGAATCAAGATTGCCAGGAGAAATATCAATAACCTCAGATATGCAGATGACACCATCCTTATGGCAGAAAGTGAAGAGGAACTAAAGAGCCTCTTGATGAAAGTGAAAGGGGAGAGTGAAAAAGTTGGCTTAAAGCTCAACATTCAGAAAACGAAGATCATGGCATCTTGTCCCATCACTTCATGGGAAATAGATGGGCAAAGAGTGGAAACAGTGTCAGACTTTATTTTGGGGGGCTCCAAAATCACTGCAGATGGTGACTGCAGCCATGAAATTAAAAGACTTACTCCTTGGAAGGAAAGTTATGACCAACCTAGATAGCACCAACAAAGGTCCATCTAGTCAAGGCTATGGTTTTTCCTGTGGTCATGTATGAATGTGAGAGTTGGACAGTGAAGAAAGCTGAGTGCTGAAGAATTGATGCTTTTGAAGTGTGGTGTTGGAGAAGACTCTTGAGAGTCCCTTGGACTGCAAGGAGATCCAACCAGTCCATTCTGAAGGAGATCAGCCCTGGGATTTCTTTGGAAGGAATGATGCTAAAGTTGAAACTCCAGTACTTTGGTCACCTCATGTGAAGAGTTGACTCATTGGAAAAGACTCTGATGCTGGGAGGGATTGGGGGCAGGAGGAGAAGGGGACGACAGAAGATGAGATGGCTGGATGGCATCACTGACTCGATGGACGTGAGTTTGAGTGAACTCTGGGAGTTGGTGATGGACAGGGGGGCCTGGTGTGCTGCGATTCATGGGGTCGCAAAGAGTCGGACACGACTGAGCGACTTAACTGAACTGAACTGAAGTCCATTAGTCCTCTATTAATATGTGTGTGTGTGTGTGTGTGTGTGTGTGTATCTATCTACTTTTAATAACAGTTTGATGTCTTTAAGTGGCATTGTGAGCAGTAATGAGAATGCAATTTGTAAACAAGGGAAGTGGAGAATTTTTGCCTGGAAACTCTTGCCTCTACATTACTGGCTTCTTGTAAAGGATTTCCCAAGACAGATGAGGATAAGTCTTTGGCATTTGAAGTCATTTGTTAATCTCTCTAGGGTCATAAACCCTATTGCTCAGACAGCATACTGGATTTGCAAGAATGATGGTGCTTTTCACAGACCATTTAGTGCTTGTATGAAGTACTATGTTCTTTAAAACTCCATAGTCCCCAAATTATAAAAGCACAGGATTTGGAGTAAACTACGACAAGTTCATTCCCCTAGCCAGGAGCTGTATATGGGCAGTGCACTTGGAAGAGTGAGCAAATATGGTAACTAATCCTACTCATGGGGTTGCCCATTTTCTTTAGTCACTTTTGTGACTGCTAATGAGCTGGAAAATTTTTCTGTTTTTTTCTTCTAAATTTTTACATTTTTTTAGTAATAGAGATTCCTATAGTCTGTCCTTTGCATTATTGAGATGTGGTTGTACGTATGAACTCTGTAAGAAATCCGAGTGCAGACATTCAGTTCAGTTCAGTTGCTCAGTCGAGTCCAACTCTTTGCAATCCCATGAGCTGAAGCATGCCAGGCCTCCCTGTCCAATACCAACTCCCGGAGCCTACTCAAACTCATGTCCATTGAGTCGGTGATGTCATCCAACCATCTCATCCTCTGTCAGCCCCTTCTCCTCTTGCCCTCAATCTTTCCCAGCATCAGGGTCTTTTCAAATGAGTCAGCCCTTTACATAAGGTGGCCAAAATACTGGAGTTTCAGCTTCAACATCAGACCTTCCAATGAACACCTAGGACTGATTTCCTTTAGGATGGACTGGTTGGATCTCCTTACAGTACAAGGGACTCTTAAGAGTCTTCTCCAACACTACAGTTTAAAAGCATCAATTCTTCTGTGCTCAGCTTTCTTTATAGTCCAACTCTCACATCCAGACATGACTACTGGAAAAACCATAGCCTTGACTAGACGGACCTTTGTTAGCAAAGTAATGTCTCTGCTTTTGAATATGCTGTCTAGATTGTTCATAACTTTCCTTCCAAGGAGTAAGTGTCTTTTAATTTCATTGCTGCAATCACCATCTGCAGTGATTTTGGAGCCCCCCAAAATAAAGTCTGACACTGTTTCCACTGTTTCCCCATCTATTTCCCATGAAGTGATGGGACCAGATGCCATGATCTTCATTTTCTGAATGTTGAGCTTTAAGCCAACTTTTTCACTCTCCTCTTTCACTTTCATCAAGAGGCTTTTTAGTTCCTCTTCACTTTCTGCCATAAGGATGGTGTCATCTGCATATCTGAGGTTATTGATATTTCTCCTGGCAATCTTGATTCCAGCTTGTGCTTCATCCAGCCCAGTATTTCTCTTGATGTACTCTGCATATAAGTTAAATAAGCAGGGTGACGATATACAGCCTTGACGTACTCCTTTTCCTATTTGGGACCAGCCTGTTGTTCCATGTCCAGTTCTAACTGTTGCTTCCTGACCTGCATATAGGTTTCTCAAGAGGCAGGTCAGGTGGTCTGGTATTCCCATCTCTTTCAGAATTTTCCACAGTTTATTGTGATCCACACAGGCAAAGGCTTTGGCGTAGTCAATAAAGCAGAAATAGATGTTTTTCTGGAACTCTCTTGCTTTTTCCATGATCCAGCAGATGTTGGCAATTTGATCTCTGGTTCCTCTGCCTTTTCTAAAGCCAGCTTGAACATCTGGAAGTTCACGGTTCACATATTGCTGAAGCCTGGCTTGGAGAATTTTGAACATTACTTTACTATCATATGCTGCTGCTGCTGCTGCTGCTAAGTCTCTTCAGTCGTGTCCGACTCTGTGTGACCTCATAGATGGCAGCCCACCAGGCTCCCCCATCCCTGGGATTCTCCAGGCAAGAATACTGGAGTGGGTTGCCCATTTCCTTCTCCAATGCATGAAAGTGAAAGTGAAGTCGTTCAGTTGTGTCCGACTCTTAGCGACCCCATGGACTGCAGCCTACCAGGCTCCTCCATCCATGGGATTTTCCAGGCAAGAGTACTGAAGTGGGGTGCCGTTGCTTTCTCTAACTATCATGTGAGATGAGTGTAATTATGTGGCAGTTTGAGCATTCTTTGGCATTGCCTTTCTTTGGGATTAGAATGAAAACTGACCTTTTCCAGTCCTGTGGCCACTGCTGAGTTTTCCAAATTTGCTGACATATTGAGTGCAGCACTTTCACAGCATCAACTTTTAGGATTTGAAATAGCTCAATTGGAATTCCATCACATCCACTCGCTTTGTTCGTAGTGATGCTTCCTAAGGCCCACTTGACTTCACATTCCAGGATGTCTGGCTCTAGGTGAGTGATCACAGCATCGTGATTATTTGAGTTGTGAAGATCTTTTTTTGTACAGTTCTGTGTATTCTTGCCACCTCTTCTTAATAGCTTCTGCTTCTGTCAGGTCCCTACCATTTCTGTCCTTTATTGAGCCCATCTTTGCATGAAACGTTCCCTTGGTATCTCTAATTTTCTTGAAGAGATGTCTAGTCTCCCATTCTGTTGTTTTCCTCTATTTCTTTGCATTGATTGCTGAGAAAGGCTTTCTTATCTCTCCTTGACTTTAAACAATTTAAATTGTTTGTCCATCCTTCACCCTTGAGCCAGACACACTGCTACAGACATGAACTACACTGGCGAACAAGAAAGCTCAAGTTCAAATCTCAGGAGAAAAGCGGATTGTAGGCATGGCTTTAAGCAAATCTTTTTAATTTTTTTCTTTGCATAGCTAATACAGCATTGATTCTGACAGCTATAGGACATAGTATTTTTTCCTCTATACTTTAGTTTTACTTATCCTAATGTTGGACCTATATATTTTTTACAATTAAGTATTATATTTGCCTTCAGTAGTGATATTTTTAGGACTATTAACTTATTTTCTGTATTATCTACAGATGAATTTAAGTTCAACAGTTTAAAAGAGCTTCTTATTAGCAAGATATGCCTGCATTGGTTTTCATATTATTTGAATCCATTCAACTTTATAAATTATACTTGTGAGCACTCTCTTTACAAGAGTAAGGGGGGTAGAATGAGTGGGCAGAGATCCCTCAGAAGAGGAGCACTTGAGTTATATCCTGTGGCTAGTATTGCATATCTACAGAAAAACACTTTTACTTGGAATTATTACAGAACACTAAGTCTCTGGGTCATAGCAGCTTTTAGTAATTATTCTGATGTGTAGACTTGACATTAAATCTTCACTTTACTTCATTACAACGAACATAAGATTGATTTAAAGTTGACCTAAGTTCGGTGAAGGAGCTAGAATAAAATATTAAATTTTCTAAAATTCTCTTAAAGTAATTTTAAAATGCATGTCCATTAGACTGCCTAATGTGATTTAACTGAAAAGTTTTCATCATTTTCCTTTGTAACTCCTATAAAGTTTAGTATAGTGAGCTGCCTATAGTAATATATTTAAAGAATTCTGAAATATTTAATTTTTGAGTATCTCTAATTATACTTTTAAAGTTTTTTTTTAATAGGTTGCTAATTCCCAATAGGCTAAATATATTTAGTATTTAAAACTTCAAAAATTTTGAGTTTGTTTTGTACCAAAAGTGAGTAAAGAATGTAATGTAAGACTAAGTAAATAAAACTTTTTCATATAAAGTTCTTTTATGGGATATCTTATTGTCTGGAAAATCCCATGGATGGAGGAGCCTGGTAGGCTGCAGTCCATGGGGTCGCTAAGAGTCTGACACGAGTGAGCGACTTCACTTTCACATTTCACTTTCATGCACTGGAGAAGGAAATGGCAACCCACTCCAGTGTTCTTGCCTGGAGAATCCCAGGGACAGAGGAGCCTGGTGGGCTGCCGTCTCTGGGGTCGCACAGAGCCGGACACGACTGAAGCGACTTAGCAGCAGCAGCAGCATTGTAGGCAGAAAAACACAGTAGCCAGAACTATGAGGCCATCTTCAGGGCGTGTCTTGTAGGAGAGTCTTGCTTTGTAAATAGGCAACAGGATAACCATAATGTGATCTGACTTCATGAATTCAGATACTTATAGAATGAATAGAAAAACTCTGCCTAAAATCTAAAATCTCAAAAAAATCTCTAAAATATCTAAAAATCTCAAAAACAGAACATTATTATTTGATCATTGGAAAGCCAATACATTAAATTATTATTCCTTCCTAAGAGAGAAGGATTTAATGCAATTTGATAGAGGTGAGAGGGTTGGAGGAGATGAACTGGGTGGAGTATTCAGCTTAAAGAATGAACAAGACTACCTTCCCAACTACACATGTGCAGAAAGGCTCCTTGGGGGTCAAAAAGGGAGGGGGTGCCACCCCCTAGTGGATGACGTCAATCTACCCATAAGCCTCCTCCCTGGAATCCATCTTGGCTAGGAGATGCATGTGCACACATTGGAGGACCATGAGAGAACCCAGAGTTGGATTCAGAGCCAGACGAAGCAAGATGATTGGCCAGAGGAAACCCAGAAAAACTGCCGCATAGAGGTGATTCAAATACCATGAGGGCTTGACTCCTTCTGAGTCCACCAGTGTGTGTCTATTTACATGTACTCTTCAGTGACACAAACGTGTACAGCTGCATAAGCTTCACAGAGCTTCACGGAGCTTATGAATTCCATGAAGATGATAAATTATAACTGTCTTGATTATTGTTGTCTCATTTGTTTCTAACATACTACCAGGTACAGAGAAAACATTCAATAAACATTTTTAGAATAATGGCATTCTTTCATAAATCATCAGATGAAAAGTCGAGTTGCTTCTAAGACCAATCTCGTCTAACATCTCTGTTGTATTTAACACAATGATCTCCCTCTGTCTTCTTCATACTCCCCAATACTCCCCTCCCCATCAGCCCCCCTCCCCCATGCCCTTGGTTATGCATTACAATTCTTTCTTTGTTCTTTTCTGGACTTTTATCTTTTCTTAAATCCTACACAGTCCTTGGATTGAGACAGAATCCATAACTATTGTAGCCAAGTAGATAATAAAAATAAGAATTGTATCTGATGATCAGAGGAAAACTTGGAATGAAGAAGTCTCTGTTCAAATTGGGGAACACAAGACTCAACTAAAAGTTTTACTTTTTTTTTTTTTAAGTAGACCTTACAAAATGTATTTATGGGATTTAGTACCTTCCAGGCTAAATGTTGGTGCTCATTAGGGTTCTGTTTTTCTGGGGTTCACTAATTATTTATGTCATGATAAGTCCTGGCCTTAAACATATGGGACTAGATACAGAACATAAGTATAATTATATGCATATATAATTATATTGTACAGTTATATATAAGAGCTATTATATATAGATACAATGATTATGGGATTTTCCCATGGACAGAGGAACCTGGCGGACTATAGTTCTTGGGATCTCAAAAGAGTCAGACATGACTTAGCAACTGAACAACAACACAATGATTATATAAAATATATATTATGGCATATATAATTATATGTTTCAAAATTCAGATTTATTATATATCAAGTAGAAGTCCTCTTGCTCTGAAAGTCTGTGAAAGTCCCTCAGTCATGTCCGACTCTGCACCCTATGGACTATATACACTCCATGGAATTCTCCATGCCAAAATACCGGTATGGGTAGCCATTCCCTTCTCCAGGGTATCTTCCCAACCCAGGGGTCGAACCCAGGTCTCCTACATTGCAGGTGGATTCTTTACCAGCTGAGCCAAGTTCTTATCTATTTCCCTTGTTGTGAATTAGCAACACACTTCTCTCACTCACCTAAAGTGGAATTCAAGTTCGTCATCAATTTCAGCCATTCCTTCAGTCCTCACAATCTATTCATCCCTATGTCTTATAGATCCTTGAATGCACCCCCTTCTCTTTTGAATGCATAAAGCATTCATAAACTCTCACTGTTACGAATTTAACTCAAGTTCTTGTCTCTCGTTGGATCTTTTTGCCATAGTTTTCTTGTCAGTGACTCCAAAACCTAAATGTGTATCAGAACCACCCATGCAATTTTGTAAAAATAAAGATCCCCAGTCCCAGTCACAAGTCATACCTATTGAAGCATAATCTCAGTGATACACCTAGAACACTCACAATTTTTTCCTTAGATCAGTGCAGGGGCTTCTTAAAAATGCTCATCAATACTCTTACTGTTTTATCATATCAGTCTATTGTTGCTGTTGTACAGTTGCTAAAGTACAGTTGCTAAAATGTGTCTGACTCTTTGCAACCCCATGGACTGCACATGCCAGGCTCCTCTTTCCTTCATACCTCCCAGACTGTGCTGAAAGTCATGTCCATTGAGTCGATGATGCTATCTGTCTCATCCTCTGCCACCCCCTTCTCTTTTCCCTTCAATCTTTCCCAGTATAAGGGCCTTTCCCAGCATCAGAGTCTTTTCCAATGAGTCTGCTCTTGGCATCAAGTGGCCAAAGTTCTGGAGTTTCAGCTTCAGCATCAGTCCTTCCAATGAATAGTCAGGGTTGATTTCCTTTAAGATTGCCTGATTTGATCTCCTTGCTGTCCAAAGGACTCTCAAGAGTCTTCTCCAGCACCACAGTTCAACAGGATCAATTCTTTGGCATTCTGCCTTCTTTATGGTCCAACTCTTACATCCATACATGACTTCTGGAAAAATCATAGCTTTGACTTTATGGATCTTTGTCAGCAAAGTGATGTCTCTGCTTTTTAATATGCTGTTTAGGTTAGCCATAGCTTTCCTTTCAAGGAGCAAGCATCTTTTAATTGCATGACACCAGTCACCATCTGCTGTGATTTTGGAGCCCAAGAAAATAAAATCTGTCACTGTTTCTACTTTTCCCCCTTCTATTTGCCACGAAATGATGGGACCAGATGCCATGATCTTACTTTTTTTGTATCTTGAGTTTCAAGCCAGTTTTTTCACTCTCCTCTTTCACTTTCATTAAGAGGCTCTTTAGTTCTTCACTTTCTGCCATTAGAGGGTATAATCTGCGTATCTGAGATCGTTGATATTTTTCTCAGCAATCTTGATACCAGCTTGAGCTTCATCCAGCCTGGTATTTTGCATGATGTACTCTGCATATAAGTTAAAAGCACAATGACAATACACAGCCTTGACATACTCCTTTCCCAATTTGGAACCAGTCTGTTGTTCCATGTAAGGTTCTAACTGTTGCTTCTTGACCCGCATACAGGCTTCTCATGAGGCAGGTAAGGTGGTCTGGTACTCCCATCTCTAAAAATTTTTCTATAGTTTGTTGTGATCCACACAGTCAAAAGCTTTATATTAGTCAATGAAGCAGAAGTAGATGTTTTTCTGGAATCTCCTTGTATTCTCCATGATCCAGTGAATGTTGGCAATTTGATCTCTGGTTCCTCTGTCTTTTCTAAACTCAGCTTGTACATCTGGATGTTCTCAGTTCACATACTACTGAAGCCTAGCTTGAAGGATTTTGAGCATAACCTTGCTAGCATATGAAATGAGTGCAATTGTGTGGTAGTTTGAACATTCTTTGGCATTGCCTTTCTTTGGGATTGGAATAAAAACTGACCTTTTTCCAGTCGAGTGGCCACTGCTGAGTTTTCCAAATTTGCTGGCATATTGAGTGCAGCACTTTCACAGCACCATCTTTTAGGATTTTAAATAGCACAGCTGGATTTCCAGTGCCTCCATTAGCTTTGCTGGTAGTGATGCTTCCTAAGGCCCACTTCATCTTCCACTCCAGGATGTCCAGGTCTAGGAGTGATCACACCATCGTGGTTATCTGGGTCATAAAGACTTTTTTTTGTATAGTTCTTCTGTGTATTCTTGCCACCTCTTCTTAATCACTTCTCTTTCTGTTAGGTCCTTACCATTTTTGTCCTTTATCGTGTCCATCCTTGCATGAAATGTTCCCTTGGTATCTCTAATTTCCTTGAAGAGATCTCTAGCCTTTCCCATTCTATTGTTTTCCTCTATTTCTTTGCATCAGTCATTTAAAATGGCCTTCTTATCTCTCTTTGCTATTTTCTGGAACTCTGTATTCGGTTGGGTATATCTTTCACTTTCTCTCTTGCCTTTCACTTCTCTTCTTTGCTCAGCTATTTGTAAAGCCTCCTCAGACAACCACTTTGCCTTCTTGGATTTCTTTTTTCTTTGGGATGGTTTTGGTCACTGCCTCCTGTACCATGTTTTAAACCTTTGTTCATAGTTCTTCAGGCACTCTTTCTACCAGATTTAATCCCTTTAATCTATTTATCACCTCCACTGTATAATCATAAGGGATTTGATTTAGGTCATACTTGTTTGGCTTAGTGGCTTTCCTTACTTTTTCAATTTAAGCCTGAATTTTGCAATAAGGAGCTCATAATCTGAGCCACAGTCATCTCCTGGTCTTGTTTTTGCTGACTGTATAGAGCTTCTCCGTCATTGGCTGCAAAGAACACAATCAGCCTGATTTCAGTATTGACCATCTGGTGATGTCCATGTGTAGAGTCATCTCTTGGGTTGCTGGGAAAAGGTGTTTGTTATGACCAGTGTGCTCTCTTGACAAAACTCTGTTAGCCTTTGCCCTGCTTCATTTTGTACTCCAAGACCAAACTTGCCTGTTATTCCAAATATCTGTTGACTTCCTACTTTTGCATTCCAATCCTCTATGATGAAAAGGACATCTTTTATTGTGTTAGTTCTGGAAGGTGCTGTAGGTCTTCATAGAACTGGTCAATTTCAGCTTCTTCAGCATCAGTGATTGGGGCATAGGCTTGGATTACTGTGGCACTGAATGGTTTACCTTGGAAACGAACTGAGATTATTCTGTCATTTTTGAGATTTCACCCAAGTACTGCATTTCAGACTCTTTTGTTGACTATGAGGGCTACTCCATTTCTTATATGGAATTCTTGCCCATGATAGTAGTATAATGGTCATTTGATTTAAATTTGCCCATTCCTGTCCATTTTAGTTCACTAGTTCCTAAGATGTCAGTGTTCACTCTTGCCATCTCCTGCTTGACCACATCCAATTTACCTTGATTCATGTACCTGACATTCCAAGTTCTTATGCAGTATTGTTCTTTACAGCACTGGACTTTATTTTCACGACCAGACACATCCACAACTGAGTGTTGTTTCCGCTTTGGCCCAGCCAGTTCATTCTTTCTGGAGCTATTAGAAATTGCCCTCTGCTCTTTCCCAGCAGCATATTAGACTCCTTCTGACCTGGGGACTCATCTTCCAGGACCATATCTTTTGCCTTTTCATGCTTTCCATGGGGTTCTCCCAGCAAGAATGCTGGAGTGGTTTGCCATTTCCTCCTCACGTGGACCACGTTTTGTCAGAACTCTTCACTATGACCTATCTGTCTTGGGTGGCCCTGCGCAGCATGGCTCATAGCTTCCTTAAGTTACCCAAACCCCTTCATCACGACAAGGCTGTGATCTATGATGCTTATTTAAGCCATTCACATTCATTCTGCTCTCTTCATTCCTCTTCCTAGGCAGTGGAGCACAACACCCAGTATGACAAAGAGGAACCACAGACCCAGGTGCTGCTCTAGAGCCCAGAAGTGCCTCAGGCTTAAGGACTTTAATGATTGACAGTGCCAATCAAAAGTCACAATGAAGGTAAGTGTTCCAGTTAGCAAATTATCCAGCTAACATCAGAAAAGCCCAATTGTAATGTTACATAATGAAATAATTTTCCTCAAAAAATAATTTATCTTCTTCAGGGATGAAACGTTATTATTTGATGAAGTACTTCTGTTGGTTTTGTTGAGGGAGTTCTGACCTCATACCGGAAGCTAGGGACCATGTGAAACCCAGCATTGCTTGTATTAAATAAGCCTCTGCTCAGGGAGGAGAAAATCCCTCAAATACAGTGAAAACAATTCTGCATGTCATTGGTCTAATAATTGATCATCTTTAACAGAAACCCACTGTTAAAAAATAGAAAATTTTCATAAGTAGGTAAAAAAAATTCTTAAGCTTCTTAAACTTCTACTTATAAGAAACAATCATTTTTCAAAACTAGAGGGCTGATCACCCACCCGGTTTTAAAAAACAAACTGTCTCGGGGTGGCAGCACAGCTGTGATGGAAGAAGAGGTGCCCTCTTGTGGCATGAATGGAAAATGACCAAAGTGCCGGCAGACTATTCCACTTGTTCTCTTGCCTTTGGAACTATTGAGCTAATGATTTCTCTCTTTTATCTCCATTCCAATACAGAGGTTCTCCATCTTTGGCTGTAAAGAACATAATCAGCCTGAGTTCAGTGTGCAAATATTTCTTTTCCAGGACAGAGTGCTGTTTCTAATCTTATTAAGTCTTAAGATTGACTTAGAAGTACACTGGTCTCTTGTGGTAGATCTGTCCCTTTGCAAAGACAGTGGTAAATTTCTGTAGTCTGACTCCCAGCTTAAGAGTTTTAAAGATTTAAATATTGCCTAAATGGTGGGTGAGCATTTGAGGAAATGCATAGATGTCTTGAATACAATCCTAATAGAATTTCACATTTTCTATTAACATTACATAAGAAGAACAAGAAAGTTCATCTTAATACAGCCTTTTAAAAAACATGTGCTATAATTATTGGTTTTGAACCCAGTGTTTCCTTCCCTTGTCTTTTCTTGTCTTGTGTTCATTAAAAATAGTGACATGGCTGCTGCTAAGTTACTTCAGTTGTGTCCGACTCTGTGCAACCCCATAGATGGCAGCCCACCAGGCTTCCCCGTCCCTGGGATTCTCCAGGCAAGAACACTGGAGTGGGTTGCCATTTCCATCTCCAAGGCATGAAAGTGAAAAGTGAAAGTGAAGTCGCTCAGTTGTTTCCGACTCTTAGCGACCCCATGGACTGCAGCCTACCAGGCTCCTCCATCCATGGGATTTTCCAGGCAAGAGTACTGGAGTGGGATGCCATTGCCTTGACATGGCTATTTCTAACTACTTCAAATAGAAACAAACAAAACTTCCCCAAATTTATTGTCCATGATTATTTGTGAGAAATGCTCCTAAATCAAAATTTTCTATCTCAAGAACTTGAATGCTCAGCAGGTGTTTGGCATAATAAAAACATGTGGGTTTCATTGAATTTATTTAATGAGCAAATTAAAAGCTTCACATTGTATTACTCACATGCTAGAATTCAGATATCATATTTCTCATGGAATAGATAGGTTAGGCAATGAAAGCTGTATAAATTAATTTTTATATTTTAAATGCACTTGAAAGGAGTTTATTGTGTGAAAAAATGTATTTAGTGCCTGCTACCTGTCAGTATTGCACTGCATACAGGTTGTATATAGAGAAAATACACTCCTTACTTTTAAGGAGTACAGTGACCAATGAAGCAAATAGATACCTACTATGTTTTACTTTTTAAAAATGAATTTTTAGATTATATATTTATTTTAAAATAAGCTATATATTAATTTAGTTTCTCCCCAAAGAGGTATACTTTTATGGCTACTTTTCCTATTTTTTAAACTTCCAAAATAAAAAGAGTATAAATAAAGTTTTAACTAAATATAAAATTGTTGGTACAACACGGCCATCCTATGAGGCCTGTATTAGGGTTCTCCAGAGCAACAGAACAAATAGGGTATATATAGGTATTTATAAGTGGAAATTTATTATAGGGATTGACTCACAGGGTTATGGTGGCAGAGAGAACCGTCTGCAGGCTGGAGAAGTTGAAAAGCTGCTGGTGTAATTCAGTCTGAATAGGAAGGCCTGAGAATTGGAGGTTGATGGTGTAATTTCCTATCCAAGGCCCAAGAACCTGGACTATCAATGGCCCAAGGGCAGGAGAAGATGGAGATCCGAGAGACACAGAGAGAAAGTGAAAGTGTTAGTCGCTCAGTCATTTCCAACTCTTTGGGACCCAATAGACTGTAGCCCACCAGTCTCCTCTGTCTGTGGCATTCTCCAGGTGAGAGCACTGGAGTGGGTAGCCCTTCCCTTCTCCAGGGGATCTTCCCAACTCAGGGATGGAACACTGGTCTCCTGCATTGCCCGCAGAGTCTTTACAGCCTGGGCCACCAGGCTTTTTGTTCTATTCAGGCCCTCAGTGGATTGGGTGATGCAACCTCTATGAGAAAGATTTGGTTTTTCTCAGTTCACCGATTCAAATGCTAATCTCTTCCCTACACACCCTCACAAGCACTCCCAGGAGAGAGGTGACAGTCATGTTGAGGGCTTGGAACCAAGGCTGCTCACACAGGGAGCAGGCTGCCAGCTTCCACTGCGCGAAGCCACCTGTGCGTCGTGCCTCTGACCTGGGCTCGACGATGAGGCCTCCCGCCCTTCAACCCCAGATGCTTTATTGGAAGGAACGGCACCTTTGCCCCAAAGCGCTAGTCGCTCAGTAGTGTCTGACTCTTTGTCACCCCTTGAACTGTAGCCCGCCAGTCTCCTCTGTTCATGGGATTCTCCAGGCAAGAATACTGGAGTGGGTTGCCATTCCCATCTCCAGGGGATCTTCCCGACTCAGGGATTGAACCTGGGTCTCCTGCATTGCAGGCACATTCTTTCCTATCTAAGCCACCAGGGAAGCCCCAAAGAGGCAATCCTGAAGATGGGACCCAATAGATGCACACATTCCCGTCAGGAGACTTTATTTCATGAGGTTTCCTAGGACTCAGGTTGCAAATGCCAGGTGTGCATGTGGAGGAATTCAGATAGTCAAAAACTGCGTTTGCTGAAATTTCCACCATTTGGTCATTACTAGAGAGTTACAGGTTTAAGACACAACAATGATAAATCCTCCAAAATGCCACAGGTAACTTGCTCCAAAAATAGCAAGGAAAACTGCTGAAAAGGAGAAGGGAGCCGTGCTGACTGTGTGGCCTCCCTCGTGCCAGGACTTGAGGAACTTCTGGGTAATTTTAGCACTTTTCTTAGTAGGAAACACCATGTGTCAGGGGCACCTCTCCAGTCCTGGCTGGAACACAGCTGCAGAGATGAGGGGAGCCCTGCTCTTGTTTAATCTGGCTGATCAAGGAAGGAACGGAATGTGCTCCTTCCACAGCTGCAGACCCTCCTGTCGTGGCACTAGCTGCTCCAGGAGCAAGGTCTCGTCCAGCACTATTAGTATTCCAGAAAGCTATCTGAGTCATAACACCAGAGAGGTCAGTAATCCTTTTCTCTCTGTTACAGTAATGTATGATCATGATATGTTACAGTAAAGTGTGATGAAAAACGGTAGGTAATCATAATATGGGGCTTCCCTGGTGGCTCAGATGGTAAAGAGTCTGCCTATCAATGCAGGAGACACAGGCGACACAGGAAACCCAGGTTTGATCCCTGGGTGGGGAAGAACCCCTGGAGGAGAAAATGGCAACTTACCCCAGTATTCTTGCCTGAGAAATCCCAGGGACAGAGGATCCTGACAGGCTACAGTCCCTGGGGTCACAGAAAGAGTCAGACAGGACTTAGCGACTAAATAGCAACAAACAACAATCATAATACGACCATGTTTCTCAACTTAGCCATGAGGAGCCCTCAGAATGATCACAATAGGTAAGAAACCACAATGACAGGCAGACCTTGAAGATATGGTGGCCTTGGTTCCAGATCATGGCAATAAAGAAGATATTATAAGAAAGTGAATCACATCAAGGTTTGGGGGATTTATTTATATTTTTATTGTATTTAATTTTTATTTTATATTGAAGTATAGTTGATTAACAATCTTTTGTTAGATTCAAGTGTACAGCAAAGTAACACATACATACATAATACATATACAAGTATCTATTCTTTTCCCATTTAGGTTATTAAAGAATATTGGGCAGAGTTCCCTATGCTATACAGTAGGTCCATTTTGGTTATCCATTTTAAATATGATAGGAGTCACATCAAGTTTTTGGCTTCCTAATGCATATAAAAGTTGTATTGACAGTATGATAGAGTCTTTTAGGTGTGTCATAGTATTATGTCTGAAAAAACTGCATAGATTTTAATTTAAAAATGATGCTGTTGGGAAAATGGTGCTGAATAGACTTTCAGACTTTAAGTTTGTAAAAAATGGAGTATCTGTTAAGTGGGATAAAACAAAAAATGCCAGTATAAGGCATTGAGAAGGAATTTAGAGAATCTAATTGACTTCCTCCAGCTCTATCACCAGTCCAAGAGATAGGTTTCCGTAGATGCCTGAGTTCTGTATTCGGCAGGATTGAGTCAGAGAGTAGCCCCGTTAATTTATGATGTTTCCTATGAATGTTGGGTCCCATGGAGTGATGCCAGCTGTGCTGTATGGCAAACCTAATTTTATGCCAGTTTGTTGAAATGAAGCCTTTCCTTTTGCTTAGGTAAAATTTGAGATCATAGGAGTGCATTCTTATAGCTCCAAAGACACACACACAGAAATTTCTAAGAAGAAATATGAACAGAGGAGGACAAAGATGAAGAGATTTAGAAGTATATTCCCGTATGATATCTGAAAAAGAGACGGCAATCCAAATAAAGTTTTTTAACTGGTGATATTATATGAATTCTATTCACAAGCATTTACATCCTCACATTTTACCCACAGCCAGATATACAGTGACTATTATATGTACTAGAACTCACAGATTTATTCAAAATGGAAAAATATTTTTAATCAGCTGTACTACATATTAGATTCACTTCTGAACATTATGTAATTACTTATAATCAGCTGCTGGTAAAGACTTATATCTGAAGTCGAATTATCTCTAATGTAACATTGCTTCTTGAATGTTAGCAGAAGCAAAAGTAGCTTACCTTCATTTCTGCTTGACCTCCTTTACTTAAACCAGAAATTTATCTTTTAGAAAAAAGTAACCTCTATCCAAATTTCTGACTACTTCAATATGATTTTTGAAAACTAATATACCAGAGTTTTTAACCCTAAAAGACTGTATTCTAAAAAACAAAGCAACTTAATTTCCTCATCTCCTCCTTTTGTTTCAAAAACAAGCAACAGAGAAACAAAGAAATAAACAAAACACATTTCCTGCATGCACTTGTGTCTTCATTAGAAGAATAACAGGAGCTGTCAATTCCCATTAACTAGTCAGTAGCAAGCAATGTCACTTCATGGGAAATAGAGGGGAAACAGTGGAAACAGTGTCAGATTTTATTTTGGGGGGCTCCAAAATCACTGCAGATGGTGACTGCAGCCATGAAATTAAAAGACACTTACTCCTTGGAAGGAAAGTTATGACCAACCTAGATAGCATATTCAAAAGCAGAGACATTACTTTGCCAACAAAGGTCTGTCTATTCAAGGCTATGGTTTTTCCTGTGGTCATGTATGGATGTGAGAGTTGGACTGTGAAGAAAGCTGAGTGCTGAAGAATTGATGCTTTTGAAGTGTGGTGTTGGAGAAGAATCTTGAGAGTCCCTTGGACTGCAAGGAGATCCAACCAGTCCATCCTAAAGGAGATCAGCCCTGGGATTTCTTTGGAAGGAATGATGCTGAAACTGAAACTCCAGTACTTTGGCCACCTCATGCACAGAGTTGACTCATTGGAAAAGACTCTGATGCTGGGAGGGATTGGGGGCAGGAGAAGAAGGGGACGACAGAGGATGAGATGGCTGGATGGCATCACTGACTCGATGGACATGAGTCTGAGTGAATTCTGGGAGTTGGTGATGGACAGGGAGGCCTGGCGTGCTGCGATTCATGGGGTCACAAAGAGTCGGACACGACTGAGTGACTGAACTGAACTGAACTGAGCAAACAATGTATAAGCAGAAACTTTGAGAAGTGTCAAAGTACTATTATTCTACAGACCAATGAGCCTGCCATCTCACTCTACAAAGTATTTTAAAAAGAGCCCCAGATAATAGCTTTAAGTAGGCAGTTGGACCCTACTCTGGGAAAGAAAAGGGTTGAGGGATGATGAGCTGCGTTTATCTACACTGAGCTAGCAAATACAACCGAGGCAATACTTCCTGACTTTGGAATTCCCAGGTGCATGTGGATAAAGAGAAAACTTAGGGACACAGGAAGAAGAAAGACCAATATTTGCTCTGGGTATTGGGCTGTTAACGCAATTGACGCAGATCACACTGGCTGAGTAAGAAGAGGCCAGGGCCTGAGCTGCATGGAGGGGAATGGTCTCAGGATGTGGGGGGAGTTTTCACATCCTGTTACACTTGTATTTTTTTTTTTTTTTTCAGTAAAGCTGTGGAAAATACTGGAAGGCTTGGGCAGGCAGTTGGAAAACAAAAGTTGTGCTCCTTGTAACTGTATGCCTGCCTCTTCGCCAGCCGGCGTGTGCAGAAGAGAAGTGGCCCAGATGAAGATCATTTCCTCTTGCTCCCATGCCCATTTGCAATGATTGTTTCTTAAAGGTCACCAGATGACTCGCCAGCACATTTTTGTACAAGGAGTCCAGCTTTCTGTTTTGACGTTAGTCGGATATGCATGTGGCACCTGAGGGACAAGGTGAAGACGAGGAAGAATCGGTTTTCTTTTGGCTCAATCACTGTCAACTTGGAAGCTCTGACGTGTTGGAGAAACTTATTTAGCCTAGACAGCCTCAACCTGGCAAAAAATTCTTTTGTAATATTTTTATACCAGAGTTTTAAAATTTTACCCCCTTTCCCCACTCTTTTAAACTTTTCCATTTTATTCCTTCCTTTTCCTTCTTCCTTTCTCAAACTTTTTCTAGGCCCTTATTATATATTCCAGTTGTGCAACAGCTGGAAATGTATACAGGGCTTCCCCAGTGGCTCAGACAGTAAAGAATCTGCATGCAATGCAGGAGACCTGAGTTCAATCCCTGGATTGGGAAGATCCCCTGGAGGAGCGCATGGGAACCCACTCTAGTATTCTTGCCTGGAAAATTCCCATGAACATAGGAGCCTGGTGGGCTCCAGTCTATAGAGTTGCAAAGAATTGGACACAACTGAGCAGCTAAGCATAGCACTATATATAAAACAGTCCTGGTATCAACAGAGTTTACAGTCTAATGAAAAATTTGAAAACAGTTAGTAGCAAAACAACCTTATAAATGCCATAATTGACTCATGTACAAAGTGTCATGTGTCCTAGACCATGACCTGCGAAACATTAAAAGTTCACACTAATTGATGTGTTTAGTTGCTAAGTTATGTCTGACTCTTTGCTACCCTATGGGACTATAGTCCTCCAGGCTCCTCTGTCCATGGGATTCTCCAGGCAAGAATACAAGAGTGGGTAACTTTCCCATTCTCCAGGGGATCTTCCTGACTCAGGGATTGAACCCGTATCTCCTGTGTCTCCTGCATTGGCAGGAGGTGAATTGCTTACCCACTGAACCATTGGACACTAGCTGATATCCTAATATAACTCAACGTTCAAAAAACAAACATCATGGCATCTTGTCCCATCATTTCACGGTGAATAGATGGGGAAACAATGGAAACAGTGACAGACTTTATAAAATCACTGCAGATGATAACTGAAGCCATGAAATTAAAAGATGCCTGCCCCTTGGAAAAAAGCTATGACAAACTTAGACAGCATATTAAAAAGCAGAGACATTTCTTTGCTGACAAAAGTCTGTATAGTCAAAGCTATGGTTTTTCCAGTAGTCATTTTGGATGAGAGTTGGACCATAAAGAAGTCTGAGTGCCAGAGAATCGATGCTTTTGAACTGTGTGCTGGAGAAGACTTTTGAGAGTCCCTTGGACTGCAAGGAGATCCAACCAGTCAATCCTAAAGGAAATCAATCCCGAATACTCATTGGAAGGACTAATGCTGAAGCTGAAGCTCCAATACTTTGGCCACATGATGTGAAATGGTCTAATGGTCAGCTGACTCATTAGAAAAGACTCTGAGAAAAGGGCCTGGGAAAGATTGAAGGCAGGAGAAGAAGGGTACAACAGAGAACAAGATGGCTGGTTGGCATCACTGACTCAATGCACATAAGTTTGAGCAAGGTCCAGGAGATGGTGAAGGACAGGGAAGCCTGGAGTGCTGCAGTTCAAGGGGTTGCAAAGAGTCAGACATGATTGATTGACTAGCCAACAATACAATTAATTTTGGTTTCTCTATTTATCTATATATTTATCAAATTTATACATTTGATCGATAAGTGGGTTTTGAGGCTTTTTACTTTTACCTTTTCTTTCTTTTTAAAAAGTTCACCTGTGGAAGATTGCCTTGACTGATTTCTTTCAACCAAGATATTGGTTATTGTGTGCAAGGCAGGCATAGTGCTAGGGTTACAGTGTCCAAATGACTAGAAAAGGTCCTTGATTTAAAATCGTTCATGGTATTATGGATGAGACAGATTTTCAAAGCAATACTAGATAATTCAGGTAGGTCATTTCTAGAAGTTATAGATGAGGTACTGTGGGAACATAGAGCAAGAAAAGGTTACCTTTCAGAGAAAAAAATTAATTTAAAAAGATACATACACCCTAAATGTTCGCAGCAGCACTATTTACAATAGCCAAAACATGGAAGCAACCTAAGTGTCTCTAGACAGAGGCTGGATAAAGAAGATGTAGTAATATAAACAATGGAACATTACTCAGTCATTAAAAGAATGAAATAATGCTACTTGCAGCAACATAGATGAACCTAGAGATTATCATACTAAGTAGCTTATTTAACTTATGTGCAGAGTACATCATGAGAAATGATGTACTGAATGAAGCTCAAGCTGGAATCAAGATTGCCAGGAGAAATATCAATAATCTCAAATATGCAGATGACATCACCCTTATGGCAGAAAGCAAAGAAGAACTAAAGAGCCTCTTGATGAAAATGAAAGAGGAGAGTGAAAAAGCTGGCTTAAAACTCAACACTCAGAAAACTAAGATCATGGCATCTGGTCCCATCACTTCATGGCAAACAGATGGGGAAGCAATGGAAATAGTGACAGACTTTATCTTTTTGGGCTCCAAAATTGCTGCAGATGGTGACTGCAGCCATGAAATTGACGAGTGGATTAGGTGAAGTCACAAAGCACAGATGACATTTGAGTTAAGTCTTGAAAATGATTGTGTCCACTAGACTGCTGGCACTGTGTTTGTGTCAGATTGTACCCAAGTTTGGGTACAATGCAGTGACTTTTGTACCTGCAAAACTGAAAAAGTTATGACCAACCTAAGAATACAGCATATTAAAAAGCAGAGACATTACTTTGCCAAAAAAGGTCCATCTAGTCAAAGCTATGGTTTTTCCAGTAGTCATGTATGAATGTGAAAGTTGGACCATAAAGAAAGCTGAGCGCCAAAGAATTGATGCTTGTGAACTGTGGTGTTGGAGAAGACTCCCAAGAGTCCCTTGGACTGCAAGGAGATCCAACCAGTCAATCCTAAAGGAATCAGTCATGAATATTCATTGGAAGGACTGATGCTGAAGATGAAGTTCCAATATTTTGGCCACCTGATGAGAAGAATTGACTCATTTGAAAAGACTCTGATGCTGGGAAAGATTGAAGAGAGGAGAAGGGAGGAGAAGGGGACGACAAAGGATGAGATGGTTGGATGGTATCACTGACTCAATGGACATGCGTTTGAGCAAGCTCTGGGTGTTGGTGATGGGCGTGCTGCAGTCCATGGGGTCACAAAGAGTTGGACACAACTGAGTGACTGAACTGAACTGAACTGAAAGTACATCATATGATATGGTACTTGCTTATATCATATGACATTGCTTATATGTGGAATTTAAAAAAAATGATATAAATGATCTTATTTTCAAAACAGAAATAGACTCACAAACATAGACAACAAACTTATGGTTAACAAAAGGAGAATGAGGGAGGGATAAATTAGGAATTTGGGACTAAAATGTAAAGACTACTGTATATAAAATAGATTACAAGGACTAACTGTATAGTACAAGGAACTCTATTTAATATCTTGGAATAACCTATAATGGAAAAAAATCTAAGAAAGAATACATATATACACAAAACTGAATCACTTTGCTGTATACATGAAGCTAACATAACATTGTAGATCAATTGTATTTTAGTAAAAATTAAAGAAAAGAGAAAAGTTTACTTTCTTCTGATGGACTTCTTGGGAGACAAGTGGATTAGGTGAAGTCACAAAGCACAGATGACATTTGAGTTAAGTCTTGAAAATGATTTTGTCCACTAGACTGCTGGCACTGTGTTTGTTTCAGATTGTACCCAACTTTGGGTACAATGCAGTGACTTTTTTTTTACAGCTGTCGAATGCACATAACTGAAAATTAATTATTGCCTATCCTTGTTCTTAAGTCTTATGGTTGCCCTTACCTCTCCAATCATGTTACTCAGATCCATCCCTTTCTTGGTTCCCAGGTGGTGCTAGTGGTAAAGAATCTGCCTGCCAATGCAGGAGATGCAAGAGACACCAGTTTGTTCTCTGGGTTGGGAAGATCCCTTGGAGAAGGAAATGGAAACCCACTCCAGTATTCTTGCCTGAAAATTCCATGGACTGAGAAGCCTGGTGGGCTATAGTCCAAAGAATCTCAAAGAGTCGGACATGACTGATCGACTAAGTACATCAAGAGTCAGACATGACTGAAAGCATGCGCGCACACACACACACACACACACACACACACACACACCTTTCTTAAGGCCTCCCTCACCTCACTCTACTCTTGCAATTTTCTGACCCAGCATCTTTTAATAGTGTCTTTCAAGTTAATCCTTCACAATCTACTCACCTCTGAGCCTCAACCTTATCTCCAAAAGACTCATTATACACAGCAATGACCAAAGAACTAACTAAAGACCTTATCATACAGCAAAGGCTTTAAAATGTCAGCCTCCCCACTCTCCAACATCTTCTATAAGTGGAAGAGAGCAGACTAGAAATGTATTGTTTTACTATTAAGTATACAAACAACTACTCTACCAGTTTTCATTTTTAATCATTTTCATTCTTGTGAATTATTCTTGACTCCTGACGTCATATTTTTCTAGATATTTTTATATCAATATCACTTGTTCCTGTTTATTTGTAACTCATAGCACATATTACATTGTATCACCTCTCCACAATATGTTATTATATCACATCCCTACAATATATCATTAGGTCACATTCTTATGTGGGTGCTAAGTTGCTTCAGTCATGTCCGATTCTTTGTGACCCTGTGGACTGAAACTCACCAGTCTCCTCTGTTCATGGGATTCTCCATGCAAGAATACTGGAGTGAGTAGCCATGCCTTCTTCCAGGGGATATTCCCAATCCAGGGATCAAACCAGCATCTTTTATGTCTCCTGCATTGCCATGCGGGTTCTTTACCACTAGCACCACTGGGAAGCCCTCACATCCCTACGGTAAGAATGCACATAACTGTGCATTCTTGCAATTATTGCATACTCTGCCTGATTATCACATGCTGATCAGAAATGATTCTACTGCAAGGCTCCCAATTTTTTAAAACAGAAAACTGAAAATAACAATGGAGCCTTTCAGGCTAATATTTGTAAACTATCGAGACCAGTCTTGATTGGTCAGAAAAAGTGACAATTAGGTAGGTTAGTTAACAATAGGGAACATAAGTGCTTGGATGGTACTGAGTCTAAGTTTGATAGGTTACCGTTGGTCAAGTTAGTTACAACCATAAATTCTGCTGTTGCCTTTATTCTTTAGAGAGGCTGAACTGAAGAGACCTGACTGTTTTTCAGTTCTGAGAAGAAGCAGGCCAAGTACATTTTTAGGGCTTCTGCATTTTCTGAACTTTTCCTAATTTTTTTCTTTGAAAGTAGAGAAAATATTGCTTTCTGAGAAAAGATATGTTCTTGGAACAACTGCTGAAAGCTAAAAATAGTGGCAATTGAACATAAGAATGCCTGGAGGGAAGAAAGTCAGACTGTAGATTTGAGTTACTATATTTGACTTAAAACATCCCCCCAAAAGGAGGAAAACAAAATTCTCATAAGTTATATTAAAATTCCAGTTGCTGTTATTTGAAAAGCAGCTGTCTTTTATAGTATGAGCTTTACTTCCCTTAAAACAAATAATTTCATGTTATTTATTTTTCTGAGAATTCAGTACCAACTCAACTGATATGACACCAGACACTACTGGTTAGATAACTAAATTTAGTTTTATATAGGTAATCATAAAATAAAAATCAGAACATTTTACCTCAAAGTGTAAATTAACTTTCTTCACAGTTTTTAAGAATGCCAGGTTTCTTTCCAGTTTATAAAAATCATTCTTTTCATAAAGCACATAAAACTTCAAATGAAAAAAGTAAGCCTTGCTGATTGAAAATGGCTAATGATTTACCTGAATCCAGTGTCTCGCCCCTTTGGAATTTACTGTTTGAGTATGAAAGAGAGAATAATAACATTTTTATTTATCTGCTGGGAGACAATGTCTGTGAAGCCATATATTCTATTGATGAACCCAGAACGATCTTTTATTTTTAAATCTTTTATCTAAGCTCATATTCTTTATTATAGTATTCTTTTTTAGTTAATTAATTATTAATCAATCAATTACTTTTTGGTTGTGCTGGGTCTTCGTTGCTGTGCACGGGCTTTCTCTAGTTGCCAAGAGTGAGGGCTGCTCTCTGTTGTGGTGTGTGGGTTTCTCAGTGTGGTGGCTTTTGTTGTGGAGCAGAGGCTCTGGTGCATAGGCTTCCTAGTTGCAGCATGTGGGCTCAGTGGTTGTGGTGCATTGGCATAGTTGCCCTGTGGCATGTGGAATCTTCCTGGACCAGGGATTGAACCTATGTCTCATTAAATGGCAAGTGGATTCCTAGCCGCTGTACCACTAGGGAAGTCCTAAGACAATATTCTTTCATTTTGACAGTAAGTGACACTGTGAACAACATTCTAGCTCCAAGTTTATCTTCAGACTAATCCAGTGGATGCCATTAATCTTTGGACAGTAGCAATAATGCTGGCGGTTCTGCTGTTCCTTGCTGATTGCCTCTGAGCTCAATGATGCATTTTCTTTGCTATGGAAACAAATAGATTCTCAGGGTCCAAGGAAATGAAGCATGATATTTGTCCCAGGAGTTCACAGTTTATTGCCTGGATTTTTTGTTGATGGATCTTTCATCTCTGTCATTGACTGAGGTAATTCAGTAAAGCCATCATTCATGCTCTTAATCCTTCCCCCACCTAGCACCCACTCAATCATTTGGGCCATCTTACTTTTTGAAAGGGCTTCCCTGATGGCTCAGATGGTGAAGAGTCTGCCTGCAATGCAGAAAACCCAGGTTCAATCCCTGGGTTGGGAAGATCTCCTGGAGAAGGAAATGACAACCCACTCCAGTATTCTTGCCTGGACAAGAATTCTTGCCATGAACAGAGGAGCCTGGCAGGCTACAGTTCATGGGATCACAAAGAGTCGGACACGACTGAGAGACTAACACTTTCACACTTTTCATTTTTGAAAGCATATCGCATTTAAATTTTGGATGAGACATCAAAGTGGGTGCTAAATGTAATATTAGGTAAAACTTATTATACAGTTAAAGAGCCATGTGAAAAATCTGTAGTTTATCAGGGATTGATAATGTATTCAAAATCATGGGACTTAGGTAGAGTACAAGGTCCATTTGTAAAGTATCCAATAAACTAGCTTAGGGGGTTGCGGGCATTTAAAGTAGGGCTTCGGTATTTGGAACATTATCTGGACAGTATTGAAAACCTGCCCTTTGAACTGCAGAGAAACTTCCAGCTCATGAGGGACCTGGACCAAAGAACAGAGGACCTAAAGGCTGAAATTGACAAGTTGGCCAGTGAATATATGAGTAGCGCCCGCAGCCGGAGCTCCGAGGAAAAATTGGCCCTTCTGAGACAGATCCAGGAAGCCTATGGCAAGTGCAAGGAGTTTGGTGATGACAAGGTGCAGCTTGCCATGCAGACCTATGAGATGGTGGACAAACACATTTGGCGACTGGACACAGACCTGGCCCGCTTTGAGGCTGATCTGAAGGAGAAGCAGATTGAGTCAAGTGACTATGACAGCTCTTCCAGCAAAGGCAAAAAGAGTCGGACTCAAAAGGAGAAGAAAGCTGCCCGTGCTCGTTCCAAAGGGAAAAACTCCGACGAAGAAGCCCCCAAGGCCGCCCAGAAGAAGTTAAAACTTGTGCGCACAAGCCCTGAGTATGGGATGCCCTCAGTGACCTTTGGCAGTGTCCACCCCTCTGATGTGTTGGATATGCCTGTGGATCCCAATGAACCCACCTATTGCCTTTGTCACCAGGTCTCCTACGGGGAGATGATTGGCTGTGACAACCCTGACTGCTCCATTGAGTGGTTCCACTTTGCCTGTGTGGGGCTGACCACCAAGCCTCGGGGGAAATGATTTTGCCCACGCTGCTCCCAAGAACGAAAAAAGAAATAGACAAGGGCCTTGGATTCCAACACAGTTTCTTCCACATCCCCTGACCTGGCTAGTGGGGAGTGGGATGCCTGGCTGGGCCGGGGGTCAGGGAGAGGTGGGTGGCACATGTTGTCATCTCCTCTCCTCCCCTCCCCACTTCCGGTGCTGAGGCTGCACCCAGACCCTGGTCCCGGGGTGCTGCGGCCGCTAACGGCATGTGCTCTCATTCAGCCCGCCCCCTTCAGAGGGAAGTGGTGTTGCCCGCTGTCCTTTGGCCTCCACACCGAGGTTGGTGCTGTGTTTTTGAGGGATGGTCCTCTTTTCTCCCGTTGCTTTGTATTTAAGGACTGGGGCAGTAGCATGGGGCCCTCCCCCAGCTTCCTGATTCCCTCCCCTCGTTGTGGGGGGGGCCATGCGTGATAAACTTCCTTCACTCTCTCCATGCTTTTCCAGTGGGGGGCTCCTCCGGGTCCTCTGGGCCACGGCCCTGGCTGAAGGGGCACCCCTTCCTCTGTGCCAAGAGGATTCGTCCAGCCTTGTGAGTGGGAGGGGCAGGGCAGAGTGTCAGTATCTCACTTGTAAAGGAATCGAGTTGGTGAATAAAAGCTGTACGTGTTGGCCTGCTGTGTTTATTGTAGAGACACTGTTTTAGCACATGGGCTGAGCATAGCTTACATCCTCTGAGTCAGCTAAAAGGCAGGAGGATGACATGCTGGAAGTAGGACCAGACATGGAACCTGAAGTGGTGCCACTGCCCCAGGACCCACCACCTCTCAGCTTGGGAAGGACAGAGCTGGCTGGAACTGGGCCTCAGACAAGGGGTTTCCAAAACCTTCAGGACTGTGTATCTTTTCCCTATAAGATATCTTTCATTTAATTTCCAATAAATGTGTACTTGTGTTTTATACATGAAAAAAAAATAAATAAAGTAGGGCTTCATCCACTGAATAAATACTTTTGGTAAATCTCTAAATAATGGGAATTATAAATGTTGTCAAAAGTCTAATGTTTTTTCTTGAGCAGTCTCAGTTTCAATGGTAGAAACATTTTCTTTATATATTAGGAGTGCCTTTGTTTCTAAGGCACTCCTTATTCCTCATTTGTAGCTCAGCTGGTAAAGAATCTACCTGCAATGTGAGAGACCTGGGTTGGGAAGATCCCCTGGAGAAGGGAAAGGCTGCCCACTCCAGTATTCTGGCCTGGAGAATTCCACGGACTAAGTCCATGGGATTGCAAAGAGTCGGACACGACTGAGTGACTTTCACACTTTCACTTGCTTCTAAGGCACTCCTTATTCCTTAAAATACACCCTCTCTTGTGATCATAAACCAGATGCAGTGACTATTAATAAGCAGATAAAAAAATATCTAATTCTCAATACATTCCTGTGAAAGAAGCAGGTGACATACACCATTACCTATTTTAACTAAAAGATGAATGTAACCATTAATTCATTGAATATGCATTGGTGTCGCAGAAATTTTAGATGTTGGAGATATGCATTTACAGCCCCTGTTTTGAGAAGAACTAAAATTTGGTGCAGAGTCTAGTGTGGAGATTATAAAATGATAAACCATGGTAAGATCTAGGCATCACAAATATTTGTTTTGATCCACATAGATTGAAAAAATACTGATATAGTTGAAATAGATACTTTTCTCTCCAAATCCGGATTTCTAGACTTTTATTGAAAACCTAACATTGGGCTACTGCCTAGGGGAGACGTATGTTCTTCAGTTTCTACCAATTCTGGCAAATACACCAGCCCACTTCCTTAATTTATATGCAGTAGTAATGCAAATGAGAAGGCAGTGGCACCCCACTCCAGTACTCTTGCCTGGAAAATCCCGTGGATGGAGGAGCCTGGTAGGCTGCAGTCCATGGGGTCGCTAAGAGTCGGACACGACTGAGCGACTTCACTTTGACTTTTCACTTTCATGCATTGGAGGAGGAAATGGCAACCCATTCCAGTGTTCTTGCCTGGAGAATCCCATGGACAGAGGAGCCTGGTGGGCTGCTGTCTATGGGGTCGCACAGAGTCGGACACGACTGAAGTGACTTAGCAGCAGCAGCAGTAATGCAAAGGAGTGAGGGTGAGAACCTGTAACACTCAGTGATTCAAGTGAACTGTGATAGGGAGGCTAGTAAGCAGAATTTCAGGATGGCTCCAAGATGCTCACCTCCTGATATCATTCCTGTGGTTATGTTCTGTTATATGACAAAGGGGAGATGATCCAGATTGTGCTAGTCTAATCACACAAGTCCTTGAAAAACAGCTTTTTCTCTACCAGGGAGCAGAGGAGAAAGTCAGAAGGATTTAAAGAATGAGAAGCACTCTACCCATAAAGACGGGCGCTGCCATTTGAAGATGGAAAGGCAGAGGTGAGAACGGCCTCTAGAAGCTACAAGTGACTCCCAGCTATCAACCAGCAAGAGGATGATGACCTCTGTCCTGAAGCCGTGAGCAACTGAATTCAGCCAACAACTTGAATGAGTTTGGACTGAAATTCTTCACCCAGAGCCTCCAAAAAGAGCCAGTCCAGCAAGTACCTTGATTTCAGCCTTGTGAGACCCGGAGCAGAAAACTCAGGGGAGCTCAGTGAGACTTTTGATCTATCGATCAGTGGGACAATAGATGGGTGTTGTTAAAAACCACCGAGTTTGTGGTCAAGTATTGTAACAGTAATAGCAAAACAATTCAAGTGAGGAAATAGCTAAAGTCAACTTGGGTGATTAGAAACATATCTCACTTTAAGTGAGATAGCGAACATAAGAGATGAAATCAGATCAAAAAACCCCCCAAAACTATGGTTCAATTTTGCTTTGGAATCGGATCCTTGAAAGAGCCATGCAGTTTTATTCACTCATTAATTCAAAAGTATTTATGGTGCATATACTAAGCACTGGGTTTGGTTTAGAGGATACCAATAAAACTGACCTACATCCAATTTCCCACACATAGTAAGCACTCAGTGTTATGCTGAACTAAATGCTTTTAAGAAGCCTGAGTTTGGTGCCTTAAAATTCTTAGGTTATATAGTGAATAAATATCTGTATCATCACAACCCCTACCCCCACTCTTACCATGCTGCTTTTATCACTTTCTTATTTTTTTCTACATGTATTTATCTCATTTACTCCTGAATACAGAAATAAAGTAGTTTATTAATTTATTTTTTTACTCTCAATTTAGGCATTATATTGTATGCATGTTTGAAAATTGCAAATTCAACTTTCATTCATTCAATTCTGAGTGGCGAATTCAGTGCAATTCACCTTTGAATTGATGGACTGGACAGATTGGGTTCTCTTGTTTGAAGGTTGTTCCTCTGCCTAAAATCCACAGCAGAGAGTAGGCCCTGGATTGTGTCCCCTGATGGGCCATCACGATGCATCCACAGAGATACATCAAGCTGGTCAGGAAAGGATCCTATGCCATACTAAAGGTTTTTTTTGTTTGTTTTGTATATTTTCATTGCAACAGGAAAGTTATAGGCTCTTTGCAAGACTCCCCTTGGGGTTCTGTTTCAGATTCACTGTAAATTTTGTCTTGGTATGGAGAAAGACTCCAGATCTCTTAAGATTTACTTGGATCATGAATTTCTCTAACCATTATTGGTATAAAAACTAATAATGAATATCCAGTCAAAATTTTGGGGGAAAAGGCATAACCACATGCTCCTGCCTTCATGATCTTCTTGTCTTACTCTAGCTTGTCTTAAATCATTTGGTACATCTATTTTCATCAGACTGTTTTTATACAAATGGAATTTTTTAAAAGGAAAATTTTGGTTCCTAAAATTTGACTTAATCCAATTAGAGAAAGGAATGTGTGTGCAAGTGTGGGTACTCAATTGTGTCTAACTCTTTGTGACCCCATGGAAAAGTTGCCTGGCAGACTCCTCTGTCCATTGAAACTTCCAAGCAAGAATACTGGAGTGGGTTGCCATTTCCTACTTCAGGGGATCTTCCTGACCCAGGGATTGAACCTGTGTCTCCTGTGTCTCCTTCACTGGGAGGCAGATTTGTTACCACTGTGCCACCAGAGCAAGGAATAGAAAGAGACAAAAGAGATTTTAAAATAAATGCATAAACAATCTCACTGTAAAATATAATTATTAAGTAGCCTTTAGAGTACTGCAAATTAGCAATGTTTTAAAAAGTTACATAGAATGTTTATAAGTAATAATAGAATGGTATGATGATTTTATAAATTAATAGGCTTCTTAATAATATTGAAGAATATTTGAAAATAGATGTATGTAAATATAGATATATTAAAGCCATTTGCAAACACTTTTTGAAAGAAAAGCTAAGACTCTCACAGCATTTTCACAACTGCCTTCTCCCTATTTGCCACTTCTGAAAAGACTCCTCAATTAATTGTGCAAAACATTAACCATCTCCAAACTTGTGTCCTATATTCTAGACTCTATCATATTATTCTCTCTTTTCCATAGTTTATCAATAACAGAAAAGTTCACATTTATGCTTCTGTTGTAGTATTTCTTGTTCAGGGGGTCCAATTCCCAAATGAACTCCTTGAAGAGGTTCTTCCTTTCCACATTTAATCACCAATGTCTAATACCTAGTAGATATCAACAATTATTTGTGCATAGATTAACTTGCTTTTCAAATACAGTAAATAATTTTGACAAACACATAAAAAGGTATAAAAATTAGAAATAGACACAATCACTAAGATATAGTTCTTTAATCTCTTTGTTTTGCTGTAGTAGAAAAAGTAGTAGATTTAGAATACGTATTACTGGTTTGTCCATCTATCCATCTATCCATCCAACCATCTATCCAAGAAACATGTACTGAGAACTAGCATATGCAGACACCCTTCCTTTTCTTTCATTTACTCATTTAATTGAATTTTTTAAATTATGTTTTTTTAAATCATTTAAATTTTTTTTCCTATAAAACAGTGACAAGGATCCCCATCTATTCCTCCCATGAAGTCTATGTGAGAGTGTTTTGAAAACTGTTGTTACCCTATAATAGTAAAATATATTATTATTATGACTAACACATTATCACTAGAAATGAATATATTCATGTAAATGGGGGCCAGAAATTCATGGACTTGTATTCAAATAATTCCACAGCATATGCTCAGGCAAAAGGAGGGTAAAGATAAATGCCTGTACAATTTTTTAATGAAAGAACAAATCATATACTATGTGATGGACAAAGCTACACTGTTGATTCATTTTAAAATTCACTTATTTGACAAACAAGTATTGTACCAAGACTACATACAAAACATTATGCAAGGCTTCCTGTGTGCAATGAACTTTTAGAGAAGGACAATTTAAGCATAATCCTGTGCTATTCCAAATCTTTAAAAGATCAGCTGATCAAGTGATTTCAAATAGTTTCGTATTCTTAATTATTTAAACAAAGTCTGATTATCGTCTTGCTCCCACTTTCAACCCAGGATTCTAGCATCATATAATGCTGATGGTAGGTAACGTTTTTAGAATACTTAATTTGTGTCAGTAATGAGTACTTCTCTACTTGCATTATAACATTTAATATGTGCAATAAATCCAAAGGATAAATATTCTCATTTCATATATTGGCAACAATGCCTTTAAAATCACATTTTTAGCCACTATTTCGTACTACCTCAGGTTTGTTTTCTGAATGCTTAGATACCCGATTTCATATATAGATTAGTGGCTAAACAGTATGATATGTCAGTAGTAATTGCTCTCCTGATGGAGCCCAGGTCCTAACTTGTGTGTATAGATCAGAGAAACATACAGTAACCAGAATTCTATAAACATAGGAAACTTTCCAACTTGTCTTTCCTGTATACCACATTTTTGGCAGCATAAAAAAGTGGATCCATTTTATGTGGAAAATATAATAATACCCCTGCAAAGCTGGGAATGTTTCAAAGCTTTTCAAGCCAAAGCCTGCAGCAAACGCTTCTTTGACATCACACAACTGAGGGTGTCCTAGCATGTCTGCCTCTAATGTGTTCAACAAGAGTGATATCGATCACAGTACCTTCTGTGCTCTGGAAGCTTGCTGGATTCAGCAATGAGTCTTCCTCCTCACTAATTTCTCATGCACAAATGCAACTATCATTCAGAAAATAGGAAGAATGTCCTGGGCTTCCCAAGTGGCTCAGTGGGTAAAGAATCCGCCTATAATGCAGGAGACACAGGTTCGATCCCTGAGTCGGGAAGACCCCATGGAGGAGGGCATGGCAACCTACTCCAGTATTTTTGCCTGGAAAATCCTGTGGACAGAGGAACCTGGTGGGTTACAGTCCATGAGGTTGCAAAGAGCCAAACAGGACCGAAGTTACTGAGCACACACACACATACACACACAAGCGTGTCCTAGTTCTAATGAGAGAACCATTACAAGAAGGAAATTCTCTGTAGCTCAATATGATTAAAAATCAGATGTGATGCTTTCCTATTTACGTAAGTAGAACTTTCATTGCAATCCTTGACTAAGAGAGATTAGAACAGATAATGGTTGCAGAGAAGTTGGCTTGCTGAAACTGAGATAAGCCAAGAAGGATGTTATCAGCGGCCTCATTTGAAGCTTGCACCAGAGGTTTCTTGTGCAAAGTGGAGTACTGTGTCTGCAGTTGCTTCCTGTTCAAGGGTGAAACAAATTCAGTTCAGTTCAATTCAGTTGCTCAGTCGTATCTGACTCTTTGCGACCCCATGGACTGAAGCATGCCAGGCTTCCCTGTCCATGACCAACTCCTGAAGTTTGCTCAAACTCATGTCCATCAAGTCAGTGATGCCATCCAGCTACCTCATTATGTGGTGTCCCCTTCTCCTCCTGCCTTCAATATTTCCCAGAATCAGGGTCTTTTTCAGTGAGTCAGTTCTTTTCAGCAGGTGGCCAAAGTATCAGGGTTTCAACTTCAGCAAGTTCAGAATTCATCTAATCAGTACACAAATAAGGATGTTATAATGACCTATGGTACTGGAGTACAAAATGGTATAGTTGCATTATATAACAGTCTGAAACAAACTTCGAGCTATCTTTTTTTTTTTAAAGTTTATTTATTTAGAAAAGGAAGAACTACATGAAGGCTTTAGAAGTACTTCTGAGTAGAAGAAAAAAACACATAAAACGTTTTTAGATGTTGCCACAAGATGGCGCAAGTCCAGTTCAGCTTGGTTGTCTTGCAACAAGCAGAGGCTAAGGCAAGTTAGAAGTGAAAAGAGCCCCCTCAGAGAAGATAAAGCAGAGGCATGGAGCAGTCTGTGGGGGAGGTGGTGGTGTTGGAGTCGGGGTGAGGAAGTGCTGGTAGGTTTATTTACAAATAGGGAAACTTGGGACCTGCCTGTGGTATTTTCTCCAGAGGCCGAGTTTCTCCCTCTCTTCAGGACAGAGTTGCTTCTTGCACCTCTTCCTCCTAACATGAATCTTTGTTTTCCTTTCTAAACCTCCCTCAGAGATGCCTTTCTGGTCTTTAGAAGTGACCACACAATGTATACACCCTACAGAGTGCAAGGTTTCTTCTTCAGTCATAACACATTTTTGAAGTCAGTTCATGAATATTTTCATAGACCGTGAACTGCCCCAGGACTGTAACCTATAACCAGTGATCCAAACAGTTTCCACTGATCAGGTGTTCTGCCTTTAATCCACATTCCTCCCTTCTTCGCTTGAGGGAACTGGGAGAGTATGTGGAAGGGTAGTTACATCAAAGGAACGTTCCACAGGCTTCAGCTTGACGTCTTTGGAAGAGCATCCAGGTGTTTCAACATTTTCCATCTGCGTTGTCAACTAGCATTGCCAGAGCAGGGCAACCCCTGAGGAAGTCAACCTGGAGGATCCCCTGTGGGGTATTGGTTTTCCTTTTCCAGAGAAAGATCTAAGGGTGAGACAAAGTCCTGCTGTTATGACTGAGTCACATTCTTTGAGGTGGTTGGCGTTCCTACTGATGTGTATAGTTGAGATTTAGAAGCCTAAAACAGCACTTAGAAAACTTCATTTTTTCTGGTAGACATTACTCACTCTCATAGCAAGTGTTCCTCTGTTAGATTATTATTAAGTGGGGATATTCCCCCAAAATAATTAATACATAATTTTTGAGTGAATGAGGTGCCTCATAAATACACATATGTCTCGTCTCAGTTCAAAGCTAGTGTTTGACCAGTCTTGGGTGCTTTTGGTCCTGGTAATCAATACAGTGGTTCTTGCCATCCTGTGAGCTTTTCCCTGTAACTTAAATGGCAAGTACAGCAAGATAAACACCAAAAGAAAAGCTGGTCAAAGTCCTCCTGCTGTTTTAAAGAGAAGGTCTGTTACATTTAGAAAATGTCTCTGCAGGAAGTAGAATTTAAGATGGATCATGGATATGGAGCATGTGCAGAGACTCAGTTCCAGGTCTTCAATCATGATGTTAATAAAGGCCAACATTCACTGAATGCTCAGTATGTGCTAAGCATGGTGCTGCGGATGCCACACATTTACTCTTCACAGCAACCCCATGAATTAGGTACTTCCATTTCCTTTATTTTATAGAGAAGACGATCGTGGCACAGAAAGGTCAAACAACCTATCTGAAATCACATATCTGCTAAATGGTTGAGAAAGGATATGCAAGCTTCCAGGCCACGTTACATAACCCAGTCTCTTACCACACAGTACAAGCTCTGTTTGGAACTCTACAGATAAACGTAATTGTACAGGAATGAGGTAAACAAGCTTATTGCTTTAGTACCTGGTCTGTTAAGGAATTAATCCATTTGGTAACCTTTAGGGAATATAACTGCAAACCAGGAATTAAAAAATACAGCAGCTGTGGGCTCCTAAAAACACACCCAATCAAGGCACTAAGGCTCAGTTTCAGGATTCTTGGGAGGGCGTAGCTGGCCTTCACTTCAACTGTTTACTGTTATCACACATACATCACAGTTATTACCATATCACAACTTATCTATGGTTGCTATAGACGTAAATGGTTTCCAAATTGAAAGCAATTCAGATCTGTAGTCTTTTACATGCTCAGACTTTTACATGCTCAGAAGAGAGTGAGTCATTGACTTCTATATGCACAGAAAATGATGAGAAAAAAGCTAAATGAGAAAAAAAAAAATTTATAGGTTTAGTGTAAACGCCCAAATCCTTATCAGTTTTAATAAACCCCAGAGCCATTATATCCTTGCAATGAAACTTATTTAGAAATGTTCATGTGGGTGACAGTAAGTGATGAAGAAAATCTCAAATGATGTTTGATTACTGGTTCAAGAAGAAGAAAACATAAGATACTGTTTGGAAAGATTTCTATTTAAATTGGTTACTTTTGAAACTGACATATGATACTGAAGGGAGTAAATGCCCTATTACATCCGAAGTTCATCTATCCACTGTGATGTTCCCTGTGGGGTCCGTGTGGTTAAGGCTGATTGTGTTTTTCACTTCTATAAGTCAGCAGACCATCTGAAGCAAAAGTCCTTCATCGTGACTTTGCACAGAGAGAGCTGGTGCCTGTTGGGTACACAGGACCATCTTATCATGTGGGGTTGCCAGCAGGAAGGGACCTTTTAGGGTAAGTCCAGCTCAGAATACCCCATCAGGAGGTGGGGCTGATAGGAGGTGGTGTTTCTGTCTACAGAACTTCAAAGAAGCTTCTTTACCATGGTAGATATAAAAAAAAAAAAAACACCCCAAAACAGAAAAACAAACCATGCTTCACACATTACCAAACAGAAGTTCATACATTATTTTTTGTTTAAAGCCTCAGGATTCAGACTTGTCTTGCCAGCAACAGATAAAGTTTTCATTAAAACGCTGACTGTCTTAATAATGCACTAGAAGTCTCAGCCTGAGAAGCAAAATGATACAAGCACATTTTCCATCACTTTAAAAACAGACATCCCAGTATAGATTTCAGTAGTGTCATTACTATTACATAGGAAACAAAAATGTGAGAAACATTCCCCTGATACTTGGCTTTATTTCACATACTTACTCTGAACCCTGAAATTTTGGAAAATAAGTATTTTTTTTTTTTACAAATAATTGCATCAAAATATTCATTAAAAAACCTACTTTATTCTGCTTTTTTCCATCATAACTCTCAAGTTTTCTGAAAAAACACAACAGTTAAATGTCGCTCTGGGAACCTATGTAGTAAAACTAGATGGAAACTTCTTATTAATTTGTTTTTATGTGACAACCAGAAAACTTTGCTGTTAAGCTGAATACTAAGTCTAGAACACATAGAAGGCTTTTTTTTTTTCCCCCTCTCGAGAAGAGAAACATGTCAACAAACACTAAGGACTTATTGTAGATCCTTCTAGATTCTAGTCCTACACCATGCACAGAGAATACACTAGTGAGGAAAAGGGCAAAGCTGTAGGTTCAGAGTCTATTGGGAGGCAGATATGTGCCTAATTGCCTAATAGCATAAGAAGTATCTTATAGGTACCCTACTGCCAGGAAGAAAGGTGCTCAAGTACAGGGAGAAGAAGCAAGTTGCTCTCTGGACAGGAAGTGGGGAGGGACGGGAACGTGATATAGAAGTTAAGATCCACAAGTTTGTTCTCTATTTGTGTGTCTCCAGTCCTTCCCTGCGAACAGGTTTATCAGTACCATTTTTTTTAGATTTTATGTGTTAATGTAGTCTATTTGATTTTCTCTTTCTGACTTACTTCACTCTGTATAACAGGCTCTAGGTTCTCTGAAGGAAGGAAAAAGTGGGATGAATGGAGAAAGTAGCCTTGACATATATACACTGTGCATGCATGCTAACTTACTTCAGTGGTGCCTGACTCTGTGTGACGCTATGGACTGTAGCCCACCAGACTTCTCTGTCCATGAAATTCTCCGGGCAAGAATACTGGAGTGGGTTGCCATTTCCTCCTTCAGGGGATCTTCCTGACCCAGGGATTGAACCTGCATCTCCTGCATTGCCATTTGGGTTCTTTACAACCTGCACCACGTGGGAAGCCCATATATACACTCCCATATGTAAAACAGATAGCTGGTGATAAGTTGCAGTATAACTCAGGGAGCCCAGTCCAGTGCTCCGTGGTGACCTAGAGGTGTGGGAATGCTTGTGAGGGGTAGACTCAGAAGGAAGATGATATATGTCTAATTACGGCTGATTTGCATTATTGTATGGTAGAAACCAACACAAACATTGTAAAGCAATTTTCCTCCAATTAAAAAATAAATTAAAAAATAAATAAAGAGGCAAAGAAAAAACAAACAAACAAACAAAAAGTTAAGATCCCAGTTCTGAATTCAGCCAACAGACATGGCTGAAACCCAGTCCTCCAGCTTCATGGTAAGGGAACCATGGGCAAATTACTTATCTTCTCTGTCCTTTTCTATGATATGGGAATAATAACAGGATCCTCCTCCTTGGGTTGTTTTGAACAGTAAATGAGATCATGTGTGGAAAATAGGAGCTAGGTGCCAGTATAGGGTTGCCCCTAATAAATGTGACTCAAAAATAAAGAAAAAAAGAGGGCTCTTTCTATAGAAGAAGAGACACTTGAGTTTGGTTGAAGGATGGCTAGATGGACAAAAGTGAAGACAGAGGAATATGAGGAAGAAAAGTACATGGAGGGAATTGTTTGGGAAAAACCCGGAATATCTGTGGGCTTCACTGGTGGTTCATTGGGAAAGAATTCATCTGCTGTTGCAAGAGATACGTGTTCGCTCCCTGGGTCAAGAAGATCCCCTGAAGAAGGAAATAATGACCCATTCCAGTATTCTTGCCTGGGAAATCTCATGGATAGAGGAGCCTGGTGGGCTGCAGTCCACGGATTCTCAAAAGAGTCAGACTGTTTAGTTAGGGACTCAACAGCAACAACAAAATATCTATAGTAACTAGTATATAGCCTGCATAAGGTGAGGAGAAATGACCCTAGTGGTAAAGAACCTGCCTGCCAAAGCAGGAGACATAAGAGATGCAGGTTCGATCCCTGGGTTGGGAAGATCCCCTGGAGTAGGAAATGGCAACCCAGTCCAGTATTCTTGGCAAGAATCTCTGTCTTTGAGGAGAATCCCAAAGAGGGAGGCTGGCGGGCTATAGTCCATAGGGTTACAAAGAGAGAGATATGACTGAAGTGATTTAGCATGGACACATAAATTAATAATGCCAGTGAAAATAAAAATTTGGTGCATCACCAGCCACACTTACAATTAAGAGGGAAAAAATATCAAGTAAAATATAATGTGCCTGAGTGCCTAGCACTGACTGGGCATAAAATAGATGTTTATAGTAGCTATAAATTGGGTCCGTTTAAATATAGCAGCTATAAATCTCAGACTTCCTTTCAGGCTGTATTCTATGTGATATGACCAGCATCCGACAGGAATAATCATCCCTTTGTGGTTTCTTCCCTTGATTTCCAGGATACTGCACATTCATGTTTTTCTTCTTATTGCCCTGTTAGCTGTGTCTGATTTTGTCACATCCAACAAAGAGATACTGGCAGCTCTCCCTTTGGGAAGAATCTACCATACGAAACACCATGGAACTTGGACACTGTCCTCTTCTCTGCAAGATCTCTCTATGAACAGTTTACATACTGCTCTCTCCTGGTGTGTTGCTTACTCTACCTGCCCACCTCCAGACTTTCTTGCCCTTTATCCCCTATACCCTGGACCATCGTATCTCTTTTTTCTTCAGTCTTCTGTGATACCAAACAAGCCATATAAGATGTAATTTTAATAGAATCAAAAGGATTATGGGATGAAGATGTGTAAGCAGTGTGATTGCATGGAGCATAGATACAGAATGAATTCCCATGGTGTTGGCTTCTCACACTGGGGCAAAGAGCCTGGAAAACTAGCACTTGCCTGTATAGGGAATGTAATCTCAGCAGTCTGCCACAGTTCTGACTTATCTTCCTCAGCCATCATGAAATCACTCCCTGTAATATCAGAAGATCTATAAATGCATGTCTTTTAAGTCTCTGGTGTTCTGTGATCGCAGTCTGGGCTTTGATCTTCCAAGGTCACTCCAGCCTCTGTAATCTGCCTCCCTTGTCCCTCTCTGACTTTGGCCCTTCTGCTGCCTCTTATAAGGATTCCTGTGGTTACACTGGGTCCACCAGGATAATCTCCCCATCTGAAGATGTTTAACTTCATAATACCCACAAAGTCCTTCCTTTGGTCAGAAAAAGTAACCTTTGCATACATGTGTGCTCAGTCACGTCCAACTCTTTGCAGTCCCACGGACTCCTGTGTCCATGGGATTTCCTAAGCAAGAATACTGGAATGGGTGGCCATTTCTTCCTCCAGGGGATCTTCCCAACCGAGGGGTCGAAAATGTGTCTCCTATGTCTCCTGCGTTGGCAGGCTGACTTTACTACTGGGCCACCTGGGAAGTAATCTACCCAAATTCTGGGGATTGGGACATGGGCAACATTTTTTTTTTTTTTTTTGGTGGTGGGGGTGTTATTTGATCTTCCATAGTGTCTTAGTGTGAAATACTAAAGTTTGATATTCAGTAGACCCAGACCATCCAACAGAAACCATGAGGAAACTCCAGTTTTCCATAGTTAACCTTTTATTGAGTAGCGACTATGTGCCAAGCTATATAGGATTTGTGGGGAATGTAGAACCATAGCAACAGCAAACAATAACAAATACCACAGCCACCCATATGTGAAGTACTTTTACATACTAAGCAGATGAGATAAATTCTTTCTAAATTTCACAAGAATTCGAAAAGATTTTATCTCCATTTTACAAGTGCAGACACCAAAGCTCAAAATGGATGAAATAGCAAGAACTGGAATTTGAACATGGATTTTCTTATTTCCAAATGTAAACGTTGGAACTAAAATACAAAGTTTTATGCCTTTCCCCTCACTTTTTTCCATCAAGATACCTGAGGGCTTTTCCTATGTCCATGTCAATAAAGAACTACTTTTATTCATTCATTCATCAACTCGCTGTGTATGAAGATGTGGGTTCAACAGATCTGACCCCTGCTCTCATGGGAGTGACAATTTAGCCTGAATGTGAATTTTACTGCAGCAACATTATTCTTTTTTACTTTGTCCCTTTCCTTAATTTTTTAGATTAAAATATATTTAAAAAATTTTCTTGGTGAGATTTGACTATTTCCTGAAGGGAAGGAGATCAACATGTTGATAAGTCAAGTTCTGATTATACTGTGGTATAAAACCTATTTTTCAAGTAATAGTTGAGGTCACAGGTAGTGACTTGGAAAAGAAGGAGAGAGAATGTCACACACACAGGTAGAACTCCACATGAATATCAAGGCAGAGGTTGGAGTTTACAAGATATAGGATAGTGCGCATGCTCAGTTGTGTCCGATTCTGCAACCCCATGGACTGTAGCCCATCAGGCTCCTGCGTCCATGGGATTTTCCAGACAAAAACACTGGAAACTCTGTGGGAGGAGGCGAGGGTGGGATGATTTGAGAGAATAGCATTGAAACAAGTATATTATCATATCTGAAACAGATTGCCAGTCCAGGTTCAATGTATGAGACAGGGTCTCAGGGCTGGTGCACTGGGATGACCATGAGGGATGGGATGGGGAGGAAGGTGGGAGGGGTTCAGAATGGGGGACACATGTACACCCATGGCTGATTCATGTCAATGTATGGGAAAAACCACTACTATATTGTAAAGTAATTAGCGTCCAACTAAAAAAAAAAAGAACAGTGGAGAAGGTTGCTGTTTCCTCCTCCAGGGGATCTTCCCGACCTAGGGATCGAATCTGTGTCTCCTGCATTTCCTGCATTAGCAGGCAGATTCTTTACCACTGGAAAGGAATGCCAAAGATTCCTGACAAACCACCAGAAGAGGAGGGGGGACAAGGAAGAGATTCTTTCTTACAACCTTCAGAAGAAACCAGTGCAGCTGATGCCTTGGTCTTAGACTTCTAGCTCTAGAACTGTGAGACACTAAATTTCTGTTGTTTAGGCCATTGAATCTGTAATATGTTATTACAGCAACCCTCAGAAACTAATGCAATAGTTGAACTTTTTAGGGAAGTGTTTGATTTAATAAAATCCTGTTAAATCTATACAACCCAGCTCCAAATTGTTTTATTGGAAATGATTGGAGAGTTTTATAAAAACTCTCACCTTCTTTTCTATCAATTTTGGTTACTATTACCATCCCAGTCAGTGGCAAAACTCTAGATCCTGGATTTTCCCATGGTAAGTCAACGGTGGTATACAAAGCCACTGATTTTTCTCTGTGTAATACCAAAATCACTTTATAATGCTGTAATGGTTTTGGTGACATAATCCTTGGGGCTAAGGCAAACTATAGCAACTGAGAAACATTAACACATGTAAGTAGATTGTATCTTGAAAGAGGCTAAAGGCAAGACAAATGTTAATTGGACTGTTAAAATTCAGAGCAACCAAAATTTTATACTTTTTTGTAGATTAATATAATGATGTCATTATTTTCTTTACAAAGCAATTTATTGTTCCATCAAAGTAGCCAAAGCCTTATGACCTAAGAAAAGGAAATATGGATTAGAGTAATTCATTTTTGGGGGGATTATGTTCATCCATGAGTAAAATATTAATGATATATAACTAAGAAATGATATACAAAAAAGATTTCCCATAGCTTGTTTGTTGAAACTGCTTGGCCCATTCTACTTAATTTCCGAAGATAATTTGTCTTATTGGATGTTATCCAGGATCCATGGTATGGAGGACAAAGGAGACTCTAAGATGCAAAGGTTAAGCTTAAGATAAATTAATTTCTCATTTCTGATTTATAAAACAATCAGACTGAAGGTAGGAGTGAGAAAAATGTAAAGATGAATAAGACACTCTCTAGTTTTAGAAACTTGTGGTTTATTGGAAGGGATGAACAACTGTGACCAAAGAATTATAATTCAGAGAAATCCGTGCTACAGTAGGGTGCAAACAGATGTGTAACAGTGCTTGAAATAATAATTCAGCTCATCACAAACTCAGTGGTTATTCATGTATTTCTTATTTATTTTTGGCCATGCAGCATGGCACGTGAGATCTTAGTTCCCTCACTGGGGATCAAACCCGTGACCCCTGCAATAGGAGACCAAAGTCTTAACCACTGGACTGTCAGGGAAGTCCTCAGTGGTCTTTCTTTTAGCTTGGAGGATGCCCTGTGCATAACAACCTTTCCCTACTCTGAAAAAATTTGAGTAGGATCTACAATTCTCATAAAGCATGTCAAAGGTTGAATTATGCATTTCCTTCTAATTTGGCTCTTAATAATGGTTTCTTAGTCTCACCGATTCTTCTTAGAAGGCCATGTATGTCAGGATATTCAAGCTGGTGATTGGTTCAAACTTTGCAACAGTTTTGAATTTCTTCCAGAAATATCTGTTCTGGTTAGGGAGATACGTCACTACAGTGTTGAGAACAGAAATCTAAACTTCTTGCGAATTTAGAGGTTAACCGTTGTCACATATGATTGTGACACTGAAGACTCATTTGTCATGTTCTTTACCATTTCAGCTTTGAAACATACATGAAACCAAACCTTCTCCTGTTCCTACTGCAATTTCTTCACCTAGTTGCTCAAGTCACAGAACTGAAAGGCATTCTAATTCCTTTTTTTCCTTTGGTGTTTCCTGTTGAGAGACAGTTCTCTGTGGGTGTTTTATATTTCTGCAAGTCTTGCAAGTCAGGCATTGAGTGCCCATTGTTTGAGATCATCTTTACAAGAATGTTTGTAGAGTGAAGAGTCTTGAAAGACAGAATTAAGTGTCTCTGTAGCAGCATGAAGATTTGCTTATAATCTTAGAAGAGATATATAGTGTGCTTGACCAGAGAAAAAGATGAGCATGCTTAATGCTCCTGAGAAAATTTCAGGCTCTCTAAATACAGGGTTCTTTTTCAATAGTGCAATCTGTATGTGCAGGTGTCATCTGTTCCTTCTCTCTGTCACCCTGTGGACATGAAGGCTCAGGGCACTGGAACAAAAATACATATACTCTGGCTTCCGCTACTGCTATGAAGACTAAACTCTCCTTTGTCTCTAACCCAGGAGACTTGTGTCTGCTCTCAGCATTCATGAAACTATGACAGTTAAACTGTTAATTCTCAAGTAGGGTAAAATCTCCAACCCTTTTCAATTCTTGACATTTTCCTCACTCAGGTACTTACCCTTTTCCCAAACTGGGCACTGAACTTTATAGTGTATTTTGTCTTCAGAGCTCTAGAGCTCTTTTCATTTGAAACCCAATTTTGTAGCTCCTTAATATCCTCCCTGAGCCTTCTTTTGCCTCTATCTTCTTAATCAGTCCTCAGTATTACAGTCAGAATGATCCTTTCTAAAATGATAACTATAGATCCTTCTTCTGATAAAATTTTGCATGGGCTTCCCAAGGAAGGTGAGGATGTCATGTGTGTACAAAGATGTCAGGATAATTGCAAATCTCATGGAGTGGCATCAGAGAGTTTTCATGAATCATGAAAAATGAGTACTTTTTTCCACCTCACCTCTGGGTGTGCTCAAAGTGCATACTATAATCCTAGTACACTATGGGTTCTTCAGATTCCTAATACTCTTCTGTATGTATGTATGCCTTTGCATGTGCTAGAACAATCCACTGCACTCCTTAGCTCATCCTGGCCTCGTAAATCTTATCCATCGGTTGAGAGTTGACCAAAATTTTCTTTCACAAAGAAACTTTTTTACAGACCCCTCTTCCCAGTACAACATAGATATATACATCTTACTTCTATAGCATCTTAAGCACATCTCCAAATTTATTTTTAAACTATTGTATCATAATTGTTGGTTTGCTCACCTGTATTATCTGCTAAGGAAGAAAGCCATATCTTGTACCCTCTGTGTGGCACACAGTTCCATATTACTCCTTTATAGATACATGACTGAGTATTCAATTGTGGAGTGCAGCAAAGAATAAATGTGTTCTGGAAACAGATATATACCCAAGTTGCTAATATGAAAGTAATTGATGAAGTTATCTTTTGAATGTGCAGAATGTAGATCAACCTTTCACTACTTTTTTTTTTCCTGATAATGCTGACACATTATCTATAGACAAGAGTTATAAATATCATCAATGAATCGGCCATTCAGTAATTTCTTGGCCTCTGTTGACACAGCTGGTCTTGGTCAATGTTATTAACTTTATGCCAGTCAGTTTGAAAACACTCAAAACAGTGATTGCAACAACTCTACGTGAATGAACCCAAGTTTAATAGTAAAAACAGGATTTTCCTGAGTTGTGTTGCGGGAAACCTGAGAACTATATCTGGGAAATATGTGATAAAGACACCCCCACTCTGCTCCTGTTTACCCTTGGAAAGAAGGAACATTCTGCGGCTGCTTCCAGTGGCTTTAAATACATCTCTTTGCTTCCTTCCCAAAGTTGACCTTGTGTTCCCAGTTAAGGTGAATCAAAGGAAGCAGGAGGCTATCTTATTTGGGATAGGACTGCCATGTACGGAAAGGCAAGACTAAGAAGCCACAGGAACACCCTGTGCCCTTTCTCTGCCTCTCTGTCCTGTGTATGTTTTCATAGCCTCTCGGTTGGAGTTCACTGGCAGCCCCAGGAAGGAAAGCCAAGTGAGATTGGGTGAAGACCTGAAAAGTGAAACACCCTGGGCTCCCTGTTTAACCAAGGAGGCAACTCCTCTCGCTCCCAAACGCCAGCTCATCTCATATATCAACCCACAGACACGGATTGCATGGTACCTTCCAAGCGTGGGCACCAGGATGAACCCGTGATGGGTCAGCGTCACCTCATCAAAGTCAGAGGAAAGGGGCTGGCGGGAGTACCTCCAAGGAGGGAGATCCAACCAAGATTCCTGCCTGAAAGTAGAAGCTTGTTCTCAGAAGCAGGGGTGGACATGGGGAAGATACTTCCTCTGTGAGATGGCTTTGAAGTTCATCCCTTAGTAAACACGCCTCCTCTCCAAGTTGTGCACACACACCGGGCTGCCACCCACAACTTCTGGGTCTCTACCACCCAGAAGAGACCCCTGGGGAAGTGACTTGCCCTCATATTGAGGGTGAGGAGGACAGTGGGAGTGCCCATGACCTTCTGGGGCTGGCTTCTCACTGCCACAGAGAGCTGGTACTGGAAAGGTCTGCACTGAGTTTGAACTGGCATACTTCTAAAGATTTTTTTTAATGAAATATTTATAACAGGAAATCAGGTTAGACATTCCTGAAGCTAGCAAGAGCTTACGGACATACCGTCCTATCCTTCCTGGGATATGTACATGCAGTTGCTTTTTTTGAAGGAAGACCCAAATTCCTCATTCCTTTACATTTAACCTGAGCCATTGGAGGAATGCAAACATGGATTCAGAGCCAGGCCTCTGGTAAAAGATTACCAGATGCAGCCACACAAGGAAATTCCTCCCAGCCGCCAGAATTTATACTGCAGAGTGAGCTATGAATAGAAAGTTTGTGCGTGGTTATGAATATGGATAAAATATATCACTCATGGCCAGGGAATGGCAGGCAAAATTGAAAACACATATTTTGGATCACAGACTATTTTCAAAAATATATTTAAAAGAAAATAAACACAGATTGTGTGTGTTCATTTACAGCTTGAAGTACCTTTGCGGTGAAAAAAGACATCAACAGCTTTTCTTTCCAAACCATTTGCTTTTCCTTGTGCTTTTTAGCACAGAGCTGGACCCTCTGGGAAAGACCCAGTGTCTTGTAGCATGCATGGTAAGTAGACTTACTGGCAGGCATTATTTTCCTTTCCTGTAGAAGATAAGGAGTTGAGTCTCTGCGTGTGTCCAGAAAGGACTATGTGGCTTGGGGAGACGTGTTCAGCTCATTCCTAATAGTGTCAATTTCCTTCCCTTTCTGTCTCGAAAGGATTTTGCTGGCTTCTGTGTTTTATGCTTTCATCTTTGTCTTTGCCAGATTATTCACGACCATCAAGCGTGTATCTATGTTGTTAAGAATCCAGATGAAAACTGAAAACGTGCCACTCTTGTCACATGGAGAAGTCTGGTCTCTAGCAAAATGAAGACAGAGGAAGAGTGGCTTTTTTTTTTTCTAAATTTTATTATTTATTATTTATTTCTTTTGTATTGGAGTATAATTGCTTTACAATGTTGTGTTAGTTTCTATTCATTCCACTTTGACAGCTACTCTCCCTCTTCCTTCAGGGGACCCAGTCTGTTGATGCCCAAAGAATCGTTCATTTCCATACCAGCCAAAGGTGGCCTCTCTGGGTTGCATAGCTTACTTAAATTTCCCCTTGTCTCTTTTATTCTCCTTCCCACCAGCTACATTTACTTGCTCTCTTTCCACACTTTGAGACCCTGAGATCCATTGTGGAATAATCTGATAACACAGTGGGTTGTTCTGTGGTCGATTCCAGGTAGCATATTTCCATTTAACATGAATACACACCTTTTCACTTCTCTTGCTCCCTGCCTCATCCTGAGAGACTCCCTGATTCAGAAAGTTTAGCTGCAGCCCCATGAACCACAGGACACACTGCTGTCCCTTATTAGATCATGCACTGCCCTGGGACCTAAGGAATGGTAATCCATTGTCTGACCAGCATCACCCTCTGACATTACCTGATAGAAGACTGACCATTTAGAGACGTATTGGTGAATTTTATTATTTCTCAGCAATTTTAAATAAGAAGCCCACCAACTGTTATCACCTGAATTTGCAAGGTCATAGTGTGTGTGCTGTCACTTCAGTCACGTCGCACTCTTTGTCACCCTATGAACTGTAGCCTGCCAGGCTCCTCTACCCATGGGATTCTACAGGCAAGAGCACTGGAGTGGATTGCCATTTCCTCCTCCAGGGATTTTTCCTATCCACAGATCGAACCCGTGTCTCATGTCTCCTGCATTAGCTGGCAGGTTCTTTACCAGTAGTGCCACCTGGTGTGGAACATAGTTAATATTAGGCTGAGGTAGGAAAATCTGGGGTATCTAGGACTCAAGTTCAGTTCCAGTGAGATCAGCTACACATTTTTTTTTTCTGGTTTTGATTTTCCTGATATCCTGTCCCCATACTAGAGTTTTCTTTGCAAGCAAGACAGAACTAATGAGAAAAATAAACATCTCCTGGGCTGAGCCTTCATTCCAGGAAGGAGTTTGCCTTGTCCATGCCAATCTTTGATTCTGCTGCAACAGAAATTGTCAAAGGGTTATCTAAAAATTCTCAGAATAATTGAGTAAGAGGGAAATATTGTGGCAACTCACTGAGTTAAATGAAAGTTGGTTCCTTTGTTGGTGAAAAGTTTGAAGTCAGTTTCTGATTCATGGAACAAGATAGGCAATTTCCATATCACTTCCATCCCTTCTGTATTTGCAACTTCTATAAAACCTCACTCGATAATACTAGCTATTGATTACAAATTAACTTTGCATAACTTTGATGTTCTTTTGTTGACTGGTGGTAGTTTCTTTTGTACTAAATGCCTCCAGAGTATAGAGACAGCATCTTTTTACTTCTTTGTAGAGTATTTGACCAAGTGGTTCTTTATGAGTGTTGGATAAAAGTCATTTTAAGGTGGTGATGCTATACTAAGGTTGATGTGTGTGATGATGATGTTAATAAACTTGAACCTTAAGATGTGTCACCCGCAATGTTAGCATATCACTAACTGATACCCTTGGTGTTGATTTTTTTCTTTCCCTTTCATAGAAAGTAAGATCCATGAAGGTAAACACCTTGTTACAGTTCTTCCCCAAATGCCCAGAACGGTGTCATTTTCCTTTTGTAAATGTAAAAACAGATGTATTGAGGTGCAATTGATATACAAAAAACTGCACATTTTAATGGGTAGAATTAGATGAGTTTAAACATAGACAACGGAGAAGGCGATGGCACCCCACTCCAGTACTCTTGCCTGGAAAATCCCATGGACGGAGGAGCCTGGTAGGCTGCAGTCTATGGGGTCACAAAGAGTTGGACACAACTGAGCGACTTCACTTTCACTTTTCACTTTCACATTGGAGAAGGAAATGGCAACCGACTCCAGTGTTCTTGCCTAGAGAATCTCAGGGATGGGGGAGCCTGGTGGGCTACCATCTATGGGGTCTCACAGAGTCGGACACGACTGAAGGGACTTAGCAGCAGCAGTAGACATAGACAAACACCCATGATACCATCACCACCAGTAACAGATATAATGAACTCTCCCTAAGATTTCCTTATGTCTTTTTATTTTTTATTTACTTATCTTGTGGTAAGAACACTTAACAGGAGATCCACCTTCTTAACAAATTTTGAAGAGCACCAATTTTTGCTGTTCAGTCGCTCAGTCATGTCTGACTCTTTGAGAACCCATGAACTGTAGCACGCCTGGCTTCCCTGTCCTTCACCATCTTCCAGAGCTTACTCAAACTCATGTCCATTGAGTTGGTGATGCCATGCAATCATCTCGTCCTTTGTCGTTCCCTTCTCCTCCTGTCTTCAATCTTTCCCGGCACCAGGGTCTTTCCTAATCAGTTGGCTCTTTGCATCAGGTGGCCAAAGTATTGGAGCTTCAGCTTCAGCATCAGTTCCTCTAATGAATATTCAGGATTGATTTCCTTTAGGATTGACTAGTTTGATCTCCTTGCAGTCCAAGGGACTCTCAAGAGTCTTCTCCAACACCACAGCTCAGAAGCATCAATTCTTCAGCATTCAGCCTTCTTTATGGTCCAACTCTCACATCCATACATGACTATTGGGAAAACCATACCGTATTGTTAACTATAGGCGCTATGCTGAAGAGCAGATCCTTAAAACCTATTCATCTAACATAACTGAAACGTCACACCCTTTGAACAACAATTCCCTGATTCCCCTGCCTCCTAGGCTTGTTGCCTTTAATATCATAGACAGTTAATAAGTATTTGTTGAAAGAATGACTGCTTAAAGATTAAAAAAAATATCTAAAGAGGGAGCAATTTCCTTTTCCATATCCAAACTTTAGTATTTTTTTACAGTAGACAAACTGATTTTCTCTACACTGTGCCAGACCTACTTTTTCTTGACATGAGTATGTGACTGCTGTTACCCCAGACTTTAATGAATGGTTGACCTACTTGGTGCAATATTATTATTTTTTTGATAATGTGGTATTTTTGGAAGGTACATACCTGATAATATTTCTTATCCCTGACACTGATGTGGTAACTAAAAAAATATGCCTGAATATATGCTGCTGTTACTAAGTAATTTGCCAGTGTTTAAATAGGCAGCAAAAGAGGATGTTTTGATAGTATTTGGGAGCAGAGAGAGCAAAATAAACTGTCCATTTTTCTCTCTCAGATTGACCTTGTTCTTTTATAAATATTTCATATTTAAATATTTTATAAATATTTCATATATAAATGTATATGTATATATATATACATACACATATAGTATATATAAATAGATAATTAGGAAAAACTGTGGTATGTATCTTAGTTTAAGAAAGTTAACCTTTCCACAAAACTCTTAGGAAAATTAATTAAAGTAGAAATGTTTCCCAAATTGCTTCAAAGTTACTTGGAAAGTTTATTTGTATATGAAAAATGACTTAAATACTGAAGTCAGGTCAATTTTCTATGAACTTTGTTTTTATAGGAGAGAAAAACCAGGCAGTGATTTATAAGAATATTTTTAGGCTCTTTTACTATTGTTTTTACCTGAGGGATTATTTCATGAGAAACACTCAAATTTCTGAAACTTAATAGACTACACTTATTTTGCAGCAATTCCAGAAAAGAAATAAAGAGTAGATATATTTAGGATTGCTACAACAATTCAGTTTAATTGAATATTATTGTTTACTTCCATGATTTGGAAGAACAGTTGGAAATAAGAGGAGCAGTGTTATTTGTGGCTGAGAAAAGATTATGATTAAGTAAAAATCATTTAAACTATCTTAATTGTTTATACAACTGGTACACAGATGATATACATCTCCTATAAATATAAAAATCTTGCAGAATGGATTGTATCATTTTTGCAGTTTTGAGTATCTACAACCATCTTAAAACCAGGACATCAGTGCCTTTTGGCATCAAAAAGCGTCAATACTTTATAGACTGTGACAAATTCTTATTAACTGTTACATTTATTCTATGTGGCTAAGAAACAGGATGGTCTCAAACATAAAATAAGCCAAAATATCCAGTGTGAAATATACATGATAAAAGAGACATGAAGTCCCTAACTGCCGTTGGACCTTTCTCATTTCATGAACCACAGTTTTTAACTCATGGAAGAAATGTGTGCTAGCAGATTACCCATAATCACTAAGACTTATTTAATAATAAGTTCCTAGTGTTATTTTTTCATGTGATTTTAAAAAAAATTCTATCTTTACTTTTAAATTAAAGTCTGTCCTATATTTTTAAATGGATCAGATAACCAAACTATCATTAAAGAGTATAAGTAGAAGGTTGTAAAGGACTTTATTCTTTTATAAATTTTCAATACAATCATAAAATAATCTTGTTTAGGATTTAAATACAACAAAAATAATGCTTCCTGTTTAATCATGAGTCTATAAAGTGGCAGGAACAACAGAAATCCTGTTTACTACAAAATACCAAGGACCTAGCACAGTGCCTGGCACGCAACTGTTGCTAAACCAATACTTGCTGATGGGTTGGAACATAATGTTCCAACCAAAAAGTCAGTACAGGGATGTATGTTTAGCTAAAAGGAACGTCAAGCACAAGCCGTGCTAACTAGAAGTGCCCTTCAAGGAAATGACCAAAAACACATACATAATTCACAGAAGTAAACACCTTCAAAAATTTAGAACAGCTTTCTATGCCCAGCACCATTTGAAGAATTTTACAAATTAGAAATTGGCGGTTTGAATAAATCCAGAGCCTGAATAGCTATTTCCAACTTTTCAAATGTGCAAAACACATTTTTCCTCTCTAGCTTCCAGGAAAGACCTGAAGAATCATCTTCGTTTCAGGGATTGTATTCATGGCTTTACTCTCAAGGAACAGACTGAGAATCACATAATCACAAAAACAACAAAAAGCCAAATACTTAGTAAATAGAGCTTTTAGGTACAAAAAGCCCAGGTTGTGTGTAAACCAGTCCAAACAGAACAGTATTGGGTCACCCACTTCTATTCTTAGTTTAAGCCTTTTTAAAAAAAACTGCTATGTAATAAAATCAGGCATAGGTGAAAAATAATACTGGTGAAGTAGTCAAGGGCTGGAAGAGACATATGATATGCTTAAAATGTTGACTTTAACTTTGGAACAATGGAGATCCCTAGGGGTGAATATGTTAAGGCATGTTTTGAGGATTTTGAGCAGAGATGTGGAGAGAACACTCACAGGACCCCTCTCCCTCAGTTCAAAAATAGACATTACCCATTACCTCAGAAGGCCTCTAAGAGCCATTCCAGAGAACTTGCTCACCTTTTCTCCTAATGAGAGGTAACTACTGACCTGTATTTATGTCTGCTATTACTTGAATCTGCACAGGGCCTTCTGAAAGTCTCAATCAACTTGGTACTATGCAGAAATGACTTGCCGACAAAGTCTATATGTGTGTGTGTTACTCGTTCAGTCATGTATGACTCTCTGCTATCCCATGGACTGTATAGCCTGCCAGGCTCCCCTGTCCATAGAATTCTCCAGGCAGGAACATTGGAGTAGGTTGCCATTTCCTTCTCCAGGGGATCTTTCTGACCCAGGGATCCAACCTGGGTCTCCTGTATTGCAGGCAGATTATTTACCATCAGAGCCACCAGGGAAGCCCTAAGGTCTGTATAGTCAAAGCCATGGTTTTCCCAGTAGACATGTATGGATGTGAAAGTTGGACCATAAAAAGGCTGAGCACCAAAAAGTTGATGCTTTTGAATTGTGCTGAAGAAGACTTTTGAGAGCCCCTTGGACAGCAAGGAGGTCAAACCAGTCAATCCTAAAGAAAATCAACCCTGAATATTCATTAGAAGGACTGATGCTGAAGTTCCAATATTTTGGCCACTTGATGTGAAGGATTCATTGGAAAAGAACTTGATGCTGGGAAATATTGAGGGCAGGAGGAGAAGGAGGTTACAGAGGATGAGATGGTTGGATGGCATCACTGATTCAATGGACGTGTGTTTGAACAAACTCCAGAAGATGGTGAAGAACAGGGAAGGCTGGCATGCTGCAGTCCAAGGGGTCACAAAGAGTCAGACACGACTGAGTGACTGAACAACAACAATGCAGAAATGATGCTACATGAGTACTCAGCTCAGTTCAGTTCAGTTGCTCAGCCATGTCCAATTCTTTGTGACCCCATGAACCGCAGCACGCCAGGCCTCCCTGTCCATCACCACCTCCTGGAGTTCACCCAAATCCATGTCCATTGAGTCAGTGATGCCATCCAACCATCTCATCCTCTGTCATCCCCTTCTCCTCCTGCCCTCAATCTTTCCCAGCATCAGGGTCTTTTCAAATGAGTCAGCTCTTCGCATCAGGTGGCCAAAGTATTGGAGTTTCAGCTTTAGCATCAGTCCTTCCAATGAATGTTCATGAAGAGTATGATGAGTACTGAGGCTAGGTCTTAAAAAGCGTGAGTTTTCTCTCTGACTTTTTCTCTCAGAGTGTTTGCCTTGGGAACCTTTTTTTCATTTGTGAAAGAGGCCGTACATAGATGTTCTGATTGAAGCTTCAGCTAAGCTACTGGCAGATGCCAGCAACAAGGCTAGGACATCAGTGAAAGAAGGTTCAAATAATTTCACTTCCAACTTCCAGTCTTCCAGCTGAGGCTCCCAGCATCATGGAATGGAGACAAGCTATCTCTACTTTTTCTGTTGAAACTTATGACTGAACTGACAGATACTGTGGGAGATAATACATGATTAGTTTTAAGTCATTGTTTTGGGATAATTTTACAAGCAGTAATAGATAACTGATGCCACCAGTCTATAGGTCATATAGATTTTAATGGGTCAACACTTTTAGTTTCTGCCAACTCATTTGCAAAATGAGATACAGATTTATTCTGGAATCTGAAACCATCATTCACTATGAAAAATTTTGTTTCAGTACCTACTTCCAAACAGAAAGGTATTTTATGTTTTTGGTTGTTGTTGTTGTTTTTTTTTTTTTTTGGTATTTCAAGTGTTTAAGTGAATACTTACATTTCAGAAAAATGTCAGTATATGTGCATACTATAAACAGATTTGTATGCTATTATATATGTATATAAATGTGTGCATACTATAAATGGATGTGCTGTGCTGTGTCACTCAGTCGTGTCCAACTCTTTGCCACCCCATGGACTGTAGCCTGCCAGGTTCCTATGTCAATTCTCCAGGCAAGAATACTGGAGTGGGTAGCCTATCCCTTCTCTAGGGGATCTTCCTGACCCAGAAATCCAACTAGGGTCTCCTGCATTGCAGGCAGATTCTTTACCAGCTGAGTTACCAGGGAAGCCCACTATAAATGGATACACACACACATGTTTATTTACCCCTGGTTTCATTAAAGTATATATCTTTACATTTTATAGCGATGAATGAAATCTACCTTTGAATATACTGCCCATAAGATGTATCTGAAATTAGTTTGAAACTTTGTCGGATAGCACAGTGAACATGCTGACTTGCGCACATAATTATGCATGTGTGGCAAAATTTTATAAATACTTTCGTGCAATGGAGTGGTCAATGATTTCCCTTGTACACTAAGCTCAGCTACTGAACAAACTTCAGTCAAGATCTTTTGTTCTCTGAATTTGCTTTTGTAGCTCCTGTTGTGACATCATCATTAAGTTGAAAAATATTTTTTTAACTTGTTAACTACTGATAAGACATTTAATATGGGAAAAACTGAAAAGTACACTTAGGATGGAGGGCTAAATCTCTGTGAAATACTGTAATTGAAGAAGTCATATAATTCTTGCTTCCCTGCTGTGTCAGTGGTCCTACGCTCACATTTCTTTCCATCAGGTGTTGTATTTAAACTTAGAAAACAGAACTGTCAGTGAAATAGTACCAGTTAGGGCCAGAATATCCAATCAGTGATTAGTGGATGTGTGGTGAGTAAAACCCACATTATTCCCTTGTTGGCTAGTTGATTCAGTGAAATGGCCAAAATAGCTCTTCCATGCCAGTTCATGCTTCAGAGATTCTCTATGTGGGGGACCACGCTAAATGGAGTAAAAACAAAAGATTTCCCTTTGTAGCCATAGTCAAACTCAAATCGCATCTCTTCCGGAAGATTTTCCCCGATTATCCTTGATCTCTGCTTTCACTCACAGTTCTGTTGATGGGCACTGTGAGATTTGGCGCCTCTCATCCTTCATTCTCTTCTCTGATTCATGAATGCATTGTCATACTTTCACTTCTGCCAGATTTCCGTGAGCAAGAACTGTCTGTCATTTCTTTTCTGTTCTTCGAGGTCCCAAGGTTAAGGCTTAGGACATATCAGGCCGTGAGAAAAATATCAAAATGTGCTTTTGGCTTATTAGTTTGAAAACATGTCCAACTAGAAATGCTTTTCGAATCATATGATTGTAATAATGATACTTCTATTGCAGACATTTAATAATGGATTTTTCTTTTCCCAAATTCAAAGTATTTTCTCACTGGTCTCACAATTTGTGTGCATCAGAATTAACGGTTACTTAGGCTTTTCAAAAGAAATGTTTGCAAAAAGGTTGGGGAGTGGTAGACAAATTTATGAAATGATTAGAAAAATTTCATACTGTAAGCATTTCTTTGATGCTTAATTATGAATTATTCAGCCACAAGTAAGGCATCTTTTATGTGGGAAGAGGGTTGAATTAGTTCATTCTTGAGATCTTTTCCAGTTCTTAACTTTCTGACAACTTCTTACCAAATAGCCAGGGCAAATCTCAGATCCTGTGTGAGTACCATTAGATTATATACATTTGGTTGGATTTGTAGGTCTATAGATGCCATGTTCAATGGCAAGGTGGCATTAGAAATGGCATCTTTCCTCACTTTCCTGAACCTATCCATAGCAGCACTGGCAGAGGGAGGCTCTGGTATGTCTTCATTTTTCACTGATGAAAGACTGTCTGAAAGATGCTGTTTACAAAAACATTCTTTAGCTGATTGTCTGCATCCTCTGCAGGGTTCAAGTGAGGGGTCTAAGAATTTGGGGAGGGCTAAGGCAGTGATGGGTGAATGACTGCCTTTCTCCCCATTCTAGAGGTCATCCTCAATAAAGCCACTCTTCTGTGGGAGGTGGAAAGGAATCTGATGGTGCCTGTTTGTCTTGGCAGCCTGTGCCCTGAAGATGCACATATCCAGAGAGTGGCAGAGAGCTATTTTTCCAAGCCAAACCTAACTTGTCTTTCCATAACACTGTGGGGAGCTGCAAGGGCAAGCCACACAGGCTTGTCCCCAACTTGTGAGAACAGCCCTCTGCTTCCAGAGATACCATCCCTGAATCACCTTTCATCCACTAAAAAGTTCATTTTAAAAATTAGGGAAAGAAAATTTGAAGAGATTTCTTTTTATCCCTATGATGAAGGTTATCCAGGAGATAAAGACTTTCTTCATCATTATCGTCAACATCCACAAGAGCAGAGGCAGCAAATGGCAATTAAATATCCAGGGAACTTATGTCTCTTCATTAGTCTTTGCAATCCTTAGAATATCAATTTATCACTGCCCTTCACTCTCATAAACTAATTGTTTTGGATCTCAAATTGGTTCTCTATCTAAAAATAAGTTTTATTATGCTTTGTTCACATAAATCTCATAGTTTAGGATTCTTCACAAATCACCCTTTCAAACTCCAGATTCTCAGAATATAAGGTATCACGCTAGCTTACATCCAGAAGGCACATGAAGCAAAGATGTTAAGGGCCTCTATACTAAAAAGTGTGCTGCCTATGAACCATGAGCACCATACCTTAAAATCAGAAACGTCTATCTTGTAATAATATGTCAACAATCCTTTGTATTGTTCAACCCTCTTTCTTATTTTCATAGCATACATAGTTTTTTTATGTAACTATTACTACTTGATTTTTAATGCACATCACCTATGTATTCACTGTTTAAATTAAATGGTTGATGAAAATTTCTGAACTTTTGTTAAAGAGAACTCTCTTTCAAACTCTTTTCATACTCCCGTTAGTTTCAAATTAGTGATTGTGTGTCTTTGAGCAGAGATGTTCCCATTTACAGAGAGCTATACTGGAAGGAAAGTTATGGCCAACCTAGACAGCATATTCAAAAGCAGAGACATTACTTTGCCAACAAAGGTTCGTCTAATCAAAGCTATGGTTTTTCCAGTAGTCATGTATGGAGGTGAGAGTTGGACCATAAAGAAAGCTGAGCACTGAAGAATTGATGCTTTTGAACTGTGGTGTTGGAGAAGACTCTTGAGAGTCCCTTGGACTGCAAGGAGATCCAACCAGTCCATTCTAAAGGAAATCAGTCCTGGGATTTCTTTGGAAGGAATGATGCTAAAGCTGAAACTCCAGTACTTTGGCCACCTCATGCAAAGAGTTGACTCATTGGAAAAGACTCTGATGCTGGGAGGGATTGGGGGCAGGAGGAGAAGGGGACGACAGAGGATGAGATGGCTGGATGGCATCACTGACTCGATGGACGTGAGTCTGAGTGAACTCTGGGAGTTGGTGATGGACAGGGAGGCCTGGCGTGCTGCGATTCATGGGGTCACAAAGAGTTGGACATGACTGAGCGACTGATCTGATCTGATCTGATCTGATACTAGTCATACAACAAAAAAGTTTTTTCCCCCCCTGCAAGGGTATGGATGTAATAATCATAACACCTAGGCTTTTTATCAGCACACTGATATCAGACCATTTTGTGCACACTAACTCATTATGCTGGACTATAAATGCACAGGACAGGCACCATGTTTATCTTCACTTTAAATGGGACAAAGGTTAATTAACTTGCCCCTTGCAAAGGGAATATATTTTGGGGATGAGATATACTTATATATAAACATAGAGTAGTGAACTAATTATACTTTTTTGTGATGTCATATTTAGTGTTTTTATTTCCTTAAAATCCACGAAACACAATTGTTGATTATAGCAGTATGATGGACTAGACTTCCTGGCCAACCTCCTGCTAAAAACATGACAATATCGAGTAAGACAAATGCATCTATGATCTGACAGTCAAAGAAAGGATAATTAGAAGGCAAATACTAGCCAAACAGAAGCCAGATGAGTTACTTGAATTTTGCTTTTATCCTAAAGATAGTGAGTAAAACCTGCTGGGCTGAGTTTATTAAATGAAGAGATATGTAGTTTACTGAAGCCAGGGTTACTTTTATATACATATATATATATTTACGTTTATCCATTTATAATATACACACCTGTATGAACATACATATGTAACAGCATCTTTATATATAGTGTACATACATATACACATACTTTTTCCTGAAATGTAAGCATTGACCTAAACACATGAAAGACCTTTTTGTTATAGCATTTCCTATGAGAGCAAATATGTTTTCATAAGTAAATAATGGTTGAGGTAAAAAAAAAAAAACCTACTTTATTTTGTAAATGAGTTGGACAGGATCTAAAAGTGTATGTGTATCTGTTAGATTCTTTATGATCTATAGGTCAAGTCTATGTAAGATATGCAAATATATATCAACTAGGAGAAGCAAGCAAAAGTGTTTTCTAGCTCTCATAAGGGTCTTTCATTATAATTATCTCTGTGGTTAGCATAAAGAAACTTTTGATTTTTCTAGAGAGCTGCTCTACAACTTCATACATAAACAAATGCCATAAACATTTTGTATCTCTGAGAAGAATTTTGGTATAAGGTGTTGTTTTCCTGGATAGATCATAAGCATTACATCTCCATTAAGAGTTTATAGACTTGTTTCCACTTGATCAGTGAGTTGAGTAATTAGAAAACCTGTCTGTGAGACCAGCACTGTCACCCAGGTCCAATTTTGGAAAAATCTCTCTCATAGATGAACATTTCTCCTTCGGGGAATAGTTTAGTCACCTGGTTCTTGTACCTCATATTATTCATCGTTAACTATTTAAACAATGATTTACCACTACTGCAAAAATTATTATTCAACAATAATTTTTGCTTACTAGCCAACAAATACAAACTTATTATGAGATGATTTCTCAAAAACAGATCTCTGATTTTTAAAAGTTAGAAAGAATATTGCAGCATCTTATTGAGGTCTTGATGATTTGAACTTTATAAATATTTGAAAGAATGCTATGCAGAGTCAGTATTCAGCTCATATTACAAATATTAACTCAGTTTTTTTCAGCAAAGAATTGAGAATTGTGATTTTTAATGCATATTTTAAGGAATACTTAAATGACTCATGAAAACTTTACACTAATTTTAAATATTTTATTTAAAAATACTAGCTATGTAAAATATAAGTAGCTAAAGAATACTCCTGGGAAATTTAGTGCTGGGGATGCAGCAGTAAGCAAAGACAGACAAAAACCTACCATTCGTGGCGTTTCCATTCTAAGAGGGAAAAGCAAGAACATTTATTACATATGGGCATATTTATATCACGAAAACCATGGCCCTGTAATGAAGCCCTATACTTCTTTATTTTCTCCAAAGATAAAGAAACACAGAATAAGCATGATTTTAAATTGTTTAGAATTTTTCCAGCCATTCCAGAGAACCTAGTCAAGGAAACTTAGGGCCAAAGTTTTTTTTTTTTTTTTTAATAAAAAAGAAGTTAATAAAAGAAATTATAGTAACTTCTTGCCTAGAAGAGATCCATCTCTTCTCCTTTGGCCCCACAGTGGGGTCTGCCTTTGCTCTTACTAGCCCTATTATCATTATCTATAGTCTTCATTGAGATTAATTGTTTTGATTGACTTAACCCAGAATTATGTTAAATTTTCAAACAATTTATTGGTGATTTCTGAAATTATCCAATTACTTTGACTACTCTGTGAACCAATTAATCTCTTGCTCATCAATTAGTTCGCCTTGATCAGAACTCATCAATTTGGTAGTCTATGAGTAACTTATGTAACTGAACTGTGAGGCGTCACGATAAGGTTGCTGCTGCTGCCGCCAAGTCGCTTCAGTCGTGTCCAACTCTGTGTGACCCCATAGGCGGCAGCCTACCAGGCTCCCCCGTCCCTGGGATTCTCCAGGCAAGAACACTGGAGTGGGTTGCCATTTCCTTCTCCAATGCATGAAAGTAAAAAGTGAAAGTGAAGTGGCTCAGTTGTGTCCAACTCTTCACGACCCCATGGACTGCAGCCTACCAGGCTCCTCCGTCCATGGGATTTTCCAGGCAAGAGTACTGGAGTGGGGTGCCATTGCCTTCTCCAATGATAAGGTTAATCTTCACTAAATTTCAGTTATTGACTGTTGTCCCATCTGTTAACAGGAGTGAAAGACTGTGGTTGCAGAGCTGGTTGACAATTAACAGTCCCAGACCTGTTAGAGGCCAGTGTTCACACAAAATGAAGCCCCTCAATAGAAATGAACTATGCCTATGAATCTCTCTTTTATATCTGGAGTTAGTTGGGTGTTGTGATCACTCCAGCTGCTAAAAAGAAAACATTCCAAGCTATGATATCACCCACTCCACATTCCCAGAGTCGATCATAGGCTTGTATTACAGTCTGATGTTCCTTTTTTGACTAGTTCTTAGAATAAGTCACCCAGGACATGTATTCTCCCAAGCCCTAGAAAAACTAACTTTTATGCCAATGCCAATCTAGGTAAAAATTTCAAACTGCTTTTTCCTGATGTGCAGTATCTATCAAGTAGACAAAGTTCTTGTTGTTTGTCTGCCTTTTGAAGGACGTTTATAATATGGAGACTGGTTGCAAAGGCTGTAAATATTCTAGAGCCATGGAGATCCTCCTAGAGCCATGTAAGTTCTCTCAAATGTCTTCACTAATTTGAAGAGTCTGGGATCAACCAAATATTTCCAGGTCTAGGACATGACCTATGACTCAGCCTTCTGTTTAGGTGTTAATTTACTAGCTAAGAACCTGGGTAGCCCTGGATTCATATCAAAGCTCTGTCACTAGCTAGTTTTGTAAAATTTGGCAAGAAATTTGCCCCTCTTGCTCTTCATCTGTGAAATTTCTATACGCTTGTGATGGAGATTTTTCAGGATAATGAATAAATGAAAGAAGTGTTTAGTTCAGTTCTCAGTAAGAGTTGGCTGTTACTAATGGTTTTAGGTGCAATTTTATTCTGTACCAGACTTTAATTAGATAATTTATTTAAAGCTATGTATTACAGATTATTGCTCATGACACATACATGGGTAGTGAAAACAAACAAATAAATCACATGAATAAAGTAGAATAAACAGATTATATTGAAGAGCATCATATAAAATAAGAATACTATACAACATGGTGGCCATACTTAACAATACCAAATTGTAGACTTTAAAAATGTGTTAAAAGGGTAAATCTCAAATTAAATATTCTTAGCACAATAGGAAGAGAGAAACAGTGAATATGACAAAATAAAAAAGAAATTTAAATAAGAATGAGTATTTTTTCATGATAATTTGGGTCAGGTTACATGTGGGTTCTGGGGTGAGATGTACTTCTTAATGTGAGTTGAAATCCAAAAAATTAGAAAAACACTGATCTAAAGCCCATTCTGTTAATTTAATTTGCTTTGTCTGATAAAAATGAACCTCTGTTGTTGGTGGAAAGTAGGGGAAGTCCAACATGCAAAATATCAAGTAGCCCAGCCATTTTTATTTTGGTGTTATTGAATTATATTTGCCAGGAATAGAGTGATTTAAAAAATGTAAGGGGTTGTGTATAGAAATTATATTTTGTGACTTAACTTTCCATAAGCCAATGGTTTCACAAGATTGGCTCAGGGTCTGCGATTTCATTGTGCAAAATTGGGTATTTTATGCCAAATATATCCTGTCCAAGAAAAAAGTATTAAGACGTAAATCACAGATTCAGTGAGGTTGTAGCAAAGTTGTTTTGTCGAAATAATGGTGCTGTTATATAGTTAGAGAATTTTTAAAAATGAAGTCAATTCTTCCTCCTCTTCTGCATCTTTATCTTTCCTCATGAATGAATTTTATATAATATAATAGTATGGCTTCTTAAAATTAGCTTCAACTGATTTGTGTTAACTATACCAAGCAGGGATTTCTGATGAAATGGTTAAAATCAATTGCATAAACATTCTTGGTAACTAATGAAAACAGTCCAAGAGTATAGGGACCTGATTCTTTCACCTTTCCCAGCTCCAGGGAATTAAAGTCTCACATAACATGGGTTTCTTCCAGTGTTTTTCACTTCAACAGAAGTTTTCTTTGTAAGACTCCTGCAAGTAGCATACCAATGGGGCTAAAGGAATGACTTTTTAAAAATCTGTTCTGTTTTTTTCCCAGATTTTTCAAATATATTAACTTTGGTTTCAGCTCATCTTTCCCACAGAAAAAGCGGGGGAAAATGTGCTTGTTTTCATCTGGCTTGGGCTGTGATGTTTTCCTTCAGGACAGAGAAAAGTTGAGAGGGCATGTGTCTGGGTCACAAAGACAGATCTCAGCTGTATTTTTCAATGTGCAGGTAGGTGGTCTCAGTCCTCCTGGCAGAACACAGTAGTCATGTAATAAAAATGACTCCAGGGACAAAGTACCTTTCTCAACCTTCCATCAAAGACAGGAATTCCTCTTCTCCTAATACGACAAGGTGGTTCTCTTTAACATGGCAACCCTAAACCCTGCAGAGTGAGGCATTCAAAATGAGTCCCTCCTTAAAGAAAAAAAAAAAAAGAACAACAAATGAAAACAAAAATTCTTCAAGACATGTGCAGACCCCATCAATGATACCTTGAATCTCATCCAAGTTGCAGAAATATCATGTAAACCACACAAGAGCCACATCCATGACCCATAGCTATGGCATCACAGGCTTTTGAGAGAATCACACACCAGTTACTTAAAATATAAAAACATAAAAACACCAGAACTATAGAAGGTAGGCTGTATTTGGCAACTGATAAGAAGTAAAATTCTCCCAATCACTGCATTTGTAGGAATGAAGCCATAATAGCCTGTGATCAATAAAATTAGATGCACCATACTCTTTTGCAGAAATATTTTACATGACTTATATGTGTAGAGATTATGAGAACTGTGGTCTATAAACTGTTAATGGCTTGGTTAAGGTACTTAGAAGCCTTAACCAGTTTGAAATGGAATAACCAACTTATTAGAGTATTTGTACAATAATATATTTATTTCATCCTGTTTACTTCTGCTCCATTTTCATGCATTATTTTCATATACAGCAAAAAGAAGCAAATAAACCAGGTACTGAAATCACAGCTGCTAAGACATTGCATGTATTAATGCTCATTAAAGGATTCAATAGAGCAGAGTTAGAATCTGGGATGCAAATGTAAAAAGAAATGACCTTTCTCCACAATTTAGAGGGGAAGACAGATATGGATGTAACATGAAAAAGCCCCCAAAAAAACCAAAACCAAAAAACAAAAACCCAACCTGGGGATGTGGGGGACCATGCGTGTGAACAGTGCCAACAAAACTATTTTGGTGGTGGATATTTTTCAGAGCATATGTTCTCATCCATATCTGTATTTATATCTTATTTGTTTCACCTTCAAGTGTATCATGGCAAATGTACAGATTTTCTTTTTTTTGTTAATAATGTGCTAGGATTTGCTAAAAAAGGAAACACAAAAACCCTTTTGAGTTTGCCCTAGAATAAATGAGACTTAATTCAAAAAAAAAAAAAAAAAAGAGGAAGACAGATTAAAAAATGACACAAGTAACATTTTAAGGTGCTTATTTAGGGGTATGCCTAACGCATGTATTTCTTATGGATGTCTCTATAGCCTAGTTAAAAGAAGCATACAAACAAAGTAGAAATTTCTGGGTTAAATAATTCCAAGAGTATAAAATATTATCTGCTATTTTGAAGTGTGGGATCACTATTCAAATACAGCATAGTTATTGGACATTATGTCTGTATCTTTATCATCATATTTTTACTTGCACAAAATATGGTGATTTTAATCATTTTATGAATAAACTTTGTAATAACAATTATTCAAATTTAAGTACCACTCACATGTCTTAAATATTACTATTAATACTTACACTAGTTTCTTAAAAGGTAATTAATTCCATATTGCAAGGCAGGAATAAAATGTAGTTTGAAGAATTTGTTGTTCAGTCACTCAGTCTTGTCTGATTCTTTGTGACTCCATGGACTGCAACACATCAGGCTTCCCTGTCCATCACCAACTCCTGGAGCTTGCTCAAACTCATGTCCATTGAGTCAGTGATGCCATCCAACCATCTCGTCCTCTGTCATCCTCTTCTCCTCCTGCCTTCAATCTTTCCCAGGATCAGGGTCTTTTCCAATGAATCGGTTTTTCACATCAGGTGGCCAAAGTATTGGCGCTTCATCCTCACCATCAGTTCTTCCATTGAAAGTTCAGGATTGATTTCCTCTAGGATCAACTGGTTTGATTTCCTTTCAGTCCAATGGACTCTCAAAAGTCTTCTCCAACACTACAGTTTGAAAGCACCAATTCTTCGGTGCTCAGTCTTCTTTATGGCTTTTATTCTTTATGGACCATAAAGAAAACCACAAAGAATGAAGAACGGTGGCACTAGTGGTAAAGAACACACCTACCAATGCAGGAGACACAGGAGATGTGGGTTTGATCCCTGAATTGGGAAGATCCCTTGAAGAAAGGCATGGCAATCAATTCCAGTATTCTCACTTGGAGAATGCCATGGACAGAAGAGCTTGATGAGCTACAATCCATGGGGTCACAAAGAGTCAGACACGACTGAAGTGACTTAGTATGAAAAGAATGAAGAATAGTTTTTGAGTTCAATCTTTGGTAATCTAACTATTTTTTTCCCCAAGGTCACAGAAACCAGCCTTATCCCAGCCAGTTCTCTGATAAATGTAGGTTCTTCACCCAGCTTGGTGGCTCAGACAGTAAATAATCTGCAGGAGACCAGGGTTCCATCCCTGGGTGGGGAAGATTTCCTGGAGAAGGGAATAGCAACCCACTCCAGTATTCTTGCCTGGAGAACTTCATGGACAGATGAGCCTGATGCTGCAGTCCATGGGTTGCAAAGAGTCGGACATGACTGAGCGACTAGCCAATTCATTTTTCATTTCACTCCACTGCAGATTAGATAGACAGTCAAGATAGAGTTCCACCACCAATGAGAGCACACTATTGAAATCCTAGGATATGGAGACAGAGGGTTCCAAATAAAAACTTTTTCATTTCGTTATCAACAATCGAATAAGGTAGAAATATTGAACCAAAAACATATGGGCCAAGTATGCCTAGATAATTTATAATTGAAGAAATGCCTTTAAATAGCCAACAAAAATGCAAGTATTACATGAATCTCTGAGGATTTTAGTATTTAGAGGTAAGAAGGAGGTTTACTCTTCCTTTGTGTAATAATGTATGATTGCTATTTTTAGTGTTTGGTGTTTGTTCCAGTGTGTTTCTCAAAGGTGACAGTGATAAGCTTTTCTTTACAGGATTCCATGATCTGAGAGATTGCATCAATAGGAAGTTTATCCCAATGTGGTTCTGATGTTTTTAACCAGACATTTTTGAGGTCTTGATGTAGTTCAACTATTTCTGTGTGGACCACATAAATTTTATGGGAGTCATTCCATTTATTTTTATTTAGGGAGGAACCTGTCAGGAATTTCTTTTACCACAGAGCAGATACTTTTTTTGTGTGATTACTCTTTGTGCTTTGTAAAATAGTGATGGAGGTCTTGATGTGTGAAGTCCAACCAAGCTGAGAATGTAAAGGTCACAGAAGAGAATGTGAAGTTTTATACAGAAGAGAAAACAAATTCTAGTTTGGCAGTTGAAACAATAAAAATGATGAGTTTGGGTCTCATGAGTCAATGCTATTTACACAGATACTTTGATTATTTCAACTCTGCTACTGCTAAATCACTTCAGTTGTGTCAGACTCTGTGCAACCCCATAGATGGCAGCCCACCAGGCTCCCCTGTCCCTGGGATTCTCCAGGCAAGAACACTGGAGAGGGTTGCCATTTCCTTCTCCAATGCATGAAAGTGGAAAGTGAAAGTGAAGTCGCTCAGTTGTGTCCAACCCTTAGCATGGACTGCAGCCTACCAGGCTCCTCTGTCCATGGGATTTTCCAGGCAAGAGTACTGGAGTGAGGTGCCATTGCCTTCTCCGATTTCAACTCTACTGATTGGCAAATGTGGTTAAAAAAAAAAAAAAAGGAATGAATTCAGTGAAAAATTATTCATGCTGGTGGTTTAATCCCTCAGAATCAAACAGTCATTTGGTTGAAATTCTTTTACCACTTGTCTTGATATTTAGAGATAAGAATTAACCTACAGTGGTGAGGAAAAGTCAAGCCTAAATGGAAAACAACTTAATTGCATTTTTATTAGGTTATTAAACATAGAGGCTAAAATATAAAGACTTTAGGGCAGGAAATATCATTGACAGCTCTCTGTTTAGAAGATAGTATAAAGGATATTATTCATATCATTTAATCCTAAGGGGGAAATGGCAAGGAGGGAAAGGAGAATTAAAATTTTTCTTTTATCAGGTTTAAACTTCAGTGTTAAAGTTATATGAGTTTATCAGGATTAAACTCATATAACTTCTCTCTCATATTCATCTCCTCACCAACCTGCAAATGTCCTTTTTATCTTTCTTCATCCCTGTGTTTTTTGTTCTCTCGTCAAATATGCTTCCCCTTTCCTCTCTGTTGGTCAATATCCAACCCACTCTTTAAGTCCTCATCATTCATATTACCTTTCCTCAGTCTTTTATGCTATCAGCCAGAATTCTCCCAAATAGAGGAATGAAAGTAATTGCTTAAGAATTGAACTGATTGCAAGTATCCTGTAATCTAGGCTTTTGTTATCTCACAATACTCACTACTTTTAAGAGGTATTAAAAAAAAAGATTGATGTAATAATAATGCAAGAAAAGACAATGAAATGAAGGAAAAGACAAAGAGCAAAAAGGTGTTGGCAATGAAAAAAGAAATTAAACCCATAGAAGTGAAAATATAAAAGAGACAGAAACATAGCATGTGCAGCAAACAAAAAGATCAGGAGACATGCAAAGGAACTGGAAGTAATGTAATACAAAATCAACAGAAGAATTAGTCAGTAAAAGAAGACTCACGGTTATCATAGGTATTGGAATTATCAGACAGTTCAGTTCAGTCGCTCAGTCATGTCCGACTCTTTGTGACCCCATGAACTGCAGCACGCCAGGCCTCCTTGGCCATCACCAACTCCCGGAGTTCACCCAAACCCATGTCCATTGTGTTGGTGATGCCATCCAACCATCTCATCCTCTGTCATCCCCTTCTCCTCCTGCCCTCAATCTTTCCCAGCATCAGGGTCTTTTCAAATGAGTCAGCTCTCCACATCAGGTGGCCAAAGTATTGGAGTTTCAGCTTCAACAGCTTCAACCTTCAACATTACCCAGGACTAATCTCCTTTAGGATGGATTGGTTGGATCTCCTTGCAGTCCAAGGGACTCTCAAGAGTCTTCTCCAACACCACAGTTCAAAAGCATCAATTCTTCAGCGCTCAGCTTTCTTCACAGTCCAACTCTCACATCCATACATGACTACTGGAAAAACCATAGCCTTGACTAGATAGATCTTTGTTGGCAAAGTAATGTCTGCTTCTTAATATGCTATCTAGGTTGGTCATAACTTTCCTTCCAAGGAGTAAGCGTCTTTTAATTTCATGGCTACAATCACCATCTGCAGTGATTTTGGAGCCAGAAAAATAAAATCAGCCACTGTTTCCACTGCTTCCCCATCTATTTGCCATGAAGTGATGGGACAGGATGCCATGATCTTAGTTTTCTGAATGTTGAGCTTTAAGCCGACTTTTTCACTCTCCTCTTTCACTTTCATCAAGAGGCTCTTTAGTTCCTCTTCACTTTCTGCCATAAGGGTGGTGTCATCTACATATCTGAGGTTATTGATATTTCTCCTGGCAATCTTGATTCCAGCTTGTGCTTCCTCTAGCCCAGCGTTTCTCATGATGTACTCTGCATATAAATTAAATAAGCAGGGTGACAATATACAGCCTTGACGTACTCCTTGGAATAATAATTGGAATTATCAGACAAGAGGGAAATAAATGGGAATTGTAGAACTAAAAATACAAGAAATACAGAAATACAAATACTTCTACATTTGTATATAGAAATACATTTATTTGTGGGCTTGATGGTAGACTGGACACTGGTAAAAAAGGATTAGGTACTTGAACTTAAAGACTGATCAATAAAATTTATCCACAAGAAGTATAAAGAAAAAAGAAAGAAGAAAAGAAAGGAAATAAAAAACAAACCAAGAATTGATCAGTGTCTGAAGATTTGTGGTACTTAACAGATTCAAGTTTATTAAATTCCAAGCAAGATTAATATAATGGGAAACCAAACTAAACACATCATAGTCAACATGGCTGAAGGCTAATGGTAAAGTGATTTTGACAGATTGCATTCAAGGAAATATCAAAGCTTGTGGAGAATGCTTTTCCATGAATAATAGCACATAAGTAAGTTTTCAAATAAAAACCTCCTCCGTCCAACCATGAGAATAGGCTTCATGAACTCCTAGAAGGAGTTTCCATGGATCCCACTTGAGAATGTGAAATCGCTTATCTGGCCATATTGGCTGCTTTCAAATTGGTCCCCTATGAACCAATCTCAGCTTCCAAGCAGAATGATCTTAGTCTGACTCTCAATCAACTTCCATCTATGTTCCTCCATAAAATAATCTCAATGTATTAGCACACAGAAAGAGCCTTGGAAAACTAGATGGTGATAATTCCATTCAAAAACCAAAGCCTTACCAAAGCTTACACGGTCCTGTACATGTGACCCTCATCACCTCTCTTAAGCTCTCTCCATCCTTCCCACAGTTCAAATGCCTGCGTTTATTGGCTGGTCCTCAAACAAAGCAAGCATTCCCCTGCATTAGAGCGTTTATTCTAGCTGTTCTCTCTGAAATTTTCTTCCCGCACATAACGGCAATGCTGGTGACTTCTCTGAAGTCATCTTTTTTTAAAAAGTTTGTCTTCTTAGTGAGGCCTTCCCTAACAAATCTTTCATGTTGCTCTTGCACTCTGACACTCCATATTCCCCATTCCTGCTTTTTCACTATCTAGCATTTAACGCTATCTACAATAGCATTGTAGATACAGTATATATTGCACTTAATTGTTTCTTTACTGTATGTCTCCGTTTATTAGAATTTTACTGTATGCTTATTTTACTTCTGTATTCTCTGTGATATTCTGAATAGTATTTGGCATAAAATATGTAATCCATAAATATTTGTTGAACACATCAGTGAAATAAGAGATGGTATAATTGTTGCATGGGGAGAAGAGATGAACAGATTTGTGAGTGACTCAGTAGAAATTTCTGCTGGAGGAAAATTTTTAAAAATCTATTTCTGCCTTAAAATTCTTTAAAAAAACATTTTATATGTCTCAAATTCTCTATCCATAAATTAAGAGTCATAAAATACATGTCTCATGGGGATGTTGTGAAGATCAAATAAGATAAAAGAACATGAAGCACCAAATACAATGCTTGTCTTGTCTTCACATGGAGAAAGGTGTCTTCAGTGCTTCTTGTTCCCCATTCCACTTTTACTTACCATCATCCAAGGAAATCCCCCAATTATATCAAGAAACACACATGGGACAGGACTAATGGGAAAAAAAGCCCACTTAACCCACACATCAACAAACTAAACAAAAAAACCATTAATAAGACAAAATCTGAGGCTTTCTTGATGCTTTTTATAAACTGTCTGCTTGTTTTCATCCTAATTTTGAGAAATTAGCTGCTTTTATCCAAATTCTAAAAAGATAATTTTCCAAATTATTTACATGTATTTAACTTATACATTAATATTTGCAATCCATTTCTAAACATCCCTACAATGTAACTATTTCCAGTTATGCGTTAGAGACGCTCACCCAAAAGTCATTTGCTGGATTTCTTAAATAAGAAGGCCAAATCGGTAACATAGTTACCCAAGATTTTGTGAAGTTTCTGATTATTTTGGAGAGTGGAAAAGAATTGCAGAAAGTGTAAATATTATGTTAACTATCCTAATAGGATCCTAGAGTCATACTCTGATGTCAACAAGGCAGGGATGAATTGATTTGGATTCTTAACAGTCAACCTAAATGAATTAATCCTTGATTTGTAAGATTTGTGCTCTATTTCTATGTATGGAGATATTTTTCATCTTTTGGGGCCTCTGAACCTTGATATTTTCAGTTCCATATTCAGGTTTGGTCCTGGGAAAAGCTTTCAACAGAGTTATCATTTCTATGGAATATCAGAGGTTCACTGTCATGAATTTTATAGCAGATTTTAGCATTTCAGCCCCGTTAAAAGCCCTAAACCAAGATTACAGAAGCATATGAGTCTTTCCCTCTTTTCTTAGTTCACATCTGAGGAAGAAACAAGCTTAATGTGATCATCTTCTTTTTCCCCTGAACGTATGTTTTTTGATCAGCTTCTCTGAGCTCAATAAGAATATCTTTAGTGGCTTGACAATGGGGCTGAGGAAAACCAATGTTGTTCTCAAGCACATGGAATATTTGGTTTGTCCATAGATGCATACTTACTCTTTGGTGTAGGGCCTGCTGGCTACCATTTTGTTTATTTGATATTTGAGTTCAGAGAGCTGTTAAAAATGTTATATAGAGCGAACATAATAAAAACACAACCTTAGGAATGCACTGCTGTTAATATTTGGCATGAGAAACCAATTAAAACTTTATTTTTAAAAACAACATTATGCTTTATGCACGTTATCTGTTGGCACTATAAAAAAACTCCCTAATGGCCAAAACTTGACCAAATGGAGGAGGCATGATCAGCAGAGTAAAAGCAATGGCAGAGAGATAGGCTGAGTGAAGTTGAGCCAGTTTTTCTTTGGTATGATCTTTCTCAAATAATTGTTCATCTTATTCCCTTAAAGAGCTCTCTTCCTTTGCTTTTCATTGTCTCTTCCCACTTGGCCTTTTCCTCTGTATTTATCTGGCTATCTAAAGGATTGCTTTGTCATTCGCATTTTATTTTCACTGAAAGAAGAAAATGAACAACTCTCTCCTAAATCAGCTCTCTAGAATCATTTTGTTTGAACAGAATTTTTTTCTCTTGTAGGAAGTCAGAATACTGTATTTGATCAAGAGAGATGCAAATTGGGAAAATTATGTCCATTCTTGGCTGTTTTTATTTGGAAATACATCTTATTTAATTCTGTGTCACTTAGAAAACAAATCAAATATTTTGGGAAGTAGTTTATCTCCATTTATTGTACTTAGTTATTCGGGACACAGAATTTATAAAGCATTCTGCCTGCTCTTCGGGGGAATTTTACTTTCTGTGAGTTCAGAAGTGTGAGAATCTGGGTCTCAGTGAGAAACAAGTTAAATGTCAAGCGAACATGGAAGAAACTAGCAGGTATTTCCTTCTCTGCTATAACCCAAGCAATTTAGTTAAACTTCCTAGGCCTTGTTTTTAAAACAAGGATTTTGATTATACGTGTAAAGTCATGCTGAGTTGTAATGTATGTAATTCTGATGTGGAGAGAGAGAATTATAGAAGAAAAGGGCTTTGATTTATTATATTGTGCTTTTGTAGTGCATTCGTTTCTAATTTGTGACATGTAACCTCTCAAGTGTATCTCAGTTTTTTTATCTTGGGAAAACCTAGAATACTAGTATTGACTTCAGAGGGATTTTCTCTCCGGTATGTACTCTAAAGTTTAAATGATAAAACACGCAAATGACAATCAATACCTTAAAGGCAAATATAAAAGGAAACTGTGATACAGAAATAACATACATTACATTTTACAGTACATCAGAAAAAAACTATTGTCACATTGTTCCAATTCTTATACTGTCCTGTCTTTAATAGGAAATCTTGGTAAGGAATCTGTGGTAGAAAAAATTGAGCTCTAAGTGGGATGTCAGTGAACTGGAATTTCATTTCCTAAAGAATGCCTCAGAGAAAGCAGTGAGGGGGGCTGCCATGTGTGGCGAAGCAGTGACATTCATCCCTGAGTACCTTCTCAAACTCAAAATGATAGAAGAGCACTGAGGGAGGTCTTAGAGGACTTTGTAGGAACTTATAAACCACCGCCAAAGGGTTGAGAGGAATTTTCAGAGCTCCTGTCTGAGACAGCCAGGGTCAAGCCCTTGGGACTACCTTTGGCCTTTTTCTTAGTGACTCTTCAGCCAAGGTCAGTTGCTTGGGGACACATGTTTCACTTTTCAGATGGCTCTGGGTACTAGCCAAGTGATGTAATAGGGAGGGTCACCCTATTGTGTGTGTATGTGTGTTTCACCTTCTCCAATTTCTTACTCATTTCATAAAAATCCCTTCCCATTACATCTTTTGGGTCATTTGGCCTCAATTCACTGCCTTACATGACATCTGCATCTTGTAAAATTTTCCTAGCTGTATATTTTCACTTTAAACATGTTCGTGACAGTTTTACTGTCACCAAATGGACTTGTTTGTGCTAGCATTTGCCAGTTCACAGATGTCTTATTTATTGGCTACAAGAGGGCATTTTTCTTCATTTAGAATACACAGATTATGAACCTTCACAGTCTTAACTCCTTATCCATAAAAAACTATGAGAATACCATAATTCAAGATTAATCAAGTTGGATTGGTCAAAATCCAGAACAGTAGAGATCAGGGAATATTTAGAAAAGAAATTCTCACTGCCCAGATTTATTTCTAAATCTCTCATGTATTTTAATAATTTAGGTGGCTAAGTAACTTGTGCAATGAATGTTGTCTTCAAACTTTGCTGAGATATACTTACATGACTACCTTTATGGAAGCTGATTATCAAATAATGTAACAGGCAATGGGCTTATTCTCAGTCTAGCAAATGGTTAGTATTCAGCTGCATAATAAATGCATTTATAGATTTAATTGGTCATGCTCATTTATTGCCTTCTATATTTATCATGCACTGTTGGTGTTCTGAAGGTATGATAATCAATTCAGACAGATTTTTACTTTCTCTAATCTCACACAAGAATAAACATGATTATAACACATATGAAAATTGAATTATGGGACAGCACCTAGAAGAGGATGCCTAATCCAGATTATGGGGCTTCCCAAAATGTATGAAATCTATATTGAGATCTGGAAAGTGAATAGATGGAAACCAAGTTTTCTTGCTATCTACTGCTGTGTAGAAATCAGCCCCAGAGCTTAGTAGTGTAAAGCAACCATTTCATTAGTTACTATATTAAAACTTTAAGGGTTTGACTGGGAGATTCTTGTCTTCCATGTGTTATGTTTCAAGTCCTATCAACTGGAGCATTATTATTTTCATAGTTGCTCAAGGCTCACAGAAAGTGCTCCAAGATGCTAAGATAAAAACAGTAGGACATTCTCTGATCAAAGCTCAGACAGCATAGAACATCCTTTCTTCAGCATTCTGCTGTTTCCAAACGAATCATAAGGAAAACCCAGATCCAAGGGAAAGAGATACACAAGGTTGTGAACAAAAGGAGGCAAAGACACTTGTGGAGCTCTTTCAGCAAGCAATGGAAAGAAGGAGGGAACTGACTCAAGAAAGGAGAACATGACTTTTTCAAGGAACTAGAAAGCAAAAGTAGGAAGTCAAGAAACACCTGGAGTAACAGGCAAATTTGGCCTTGGAATATGGAATGAAGCAGGGCAAAGACTAATAGAGTTTTGCCAAAAAAATGCACTGGTCATAACAAACACCCTCTTCCAACAACACAAGAGAAGACTGTATACACGGACATCACCAGATGGTCAACACCGAAATCAGATTGATTATATTCTTTGCAGCCAAAGATGGAGAAGCTCTATACAGTCAGCAAAAACAAGACCAGGAGCTGACTGTGGCTCAGACCATGAACTCCTTATTGCCAAATTCAGACTTAAATTGAAGAAAGTAGGGAAAACCACTAGATCATTCAGGTATGACCTAAATCAAATCCCTTATGATTATACAGTGGAAGTGAGAAATAGATTTAAGGGCCTAGATCCGATAGATAGAGTGCCTGATGAATTATGGAATGATGTTCATGACATTGTATAGGAGACAGGGATCAAGACCATCCCCATGGAAAAGAAATGCAAAAAAGCAAAATGGCTGTCTGGGGAGGCCTTACAAATAGCTGTGAAAAGAAGAGAAGTGAAAAGCAAAGGAGAAAAGGAAAGATATAAATATCTGAATGCAGGGTTCCAAAGAATAGCAAGAAGAGATAAGAAAGCCTTCTTCAGCAATCAATGCAAAGAAATAGAGGAAAACAACAGAATGGGAAAGACTAGGGATCTCTTCAAGAAAATCAGAGATATCAAAGGAACATTTCATGCAAAGATGGGCTCGATAAAGGACAGAAATGGTATGGACCTAACAGAAGCAGAAGATATTAAGAAGAAATGGCAAGAATACACAGAACTGTACAAAAAAGATCTTCATGACCCAGATAATCACGATGGTGTGATCACTGACCTAGAGCCAGACATCCTGGAATGTGAAGTCAAGTGGGCCTTAGAAAGCATCACTACAAACAAAGCTAGTGGAGCTGATGGAATTCCAGTTGAGCTATTCCAAATCCTGAAAGATGATGCTGTGCAAGTGCTGCACTCAATATGCCAGCAAATTTGGAAAACTCAGCAGTGGCCATAGGACTGGAAAAGGTCAGTTTTCATTCCAATCCCAAAGAAAGGCAATGCCAAAGAATGCTCAAACTACCGCACAATTGCACTCATCTCACATGCTAGTAAAGTAATGCTCAAAATTCTCCAAGCCAGGCTTCAGCAATATGTGAACTGTGAAGTTCCTGATGTTCAAGCTGGTTTTAGAAAATGCAGAGGAACCAGAGATCAAATTGCCAACATCCTCTGGATCATGGAAAAAGCAAGAGAGTTCCAGAAGAACATCTATCCCTGCTTTATTGACTATGCCAAAGCCTTTGACTCTGTGGATCACAATCAACTGTGGAAAATTCTGAAAGAGATGGGAATACCAGACCACCTGATCTGCCTCTTGAGAAATTTGTATGCAGGTCAAGAAGCAACAGTTAGAACTGGACATGGAACAACAGACTGGTTCCAAATAGGAAAAGGAGTTCGTCAAGGCTGTATATTGTCACCCTGCTTATTTAACGTCTATGAAGAGTACATCATGAGAAATGCTGGACTGGAAGAAACACAAGCTGGAATCAAGATTGCCGGGAGAAATATCAATAACCTCAGATATGCAGATGATACCACCCTTATGGCAGAAAGTGAAGAAGAACTCAAAAGCCTCTTGATGAAAGTGAAAGAGGAGAGTGAAAAAGTCGGCTTAAAGCTCAACATTCAGAAAACGAAGATCATGGCATCCGGTCCCATCACTTCATGGGAAATAGATGGGGAAACAGTGGAAACAGTGCCAGTCTTTATTTTTCTGGGCTCCAAAATCACTGCAGATGGTGACTGCAGCCATGAAATTAAAAGACACTTACTCCTTGGAAGGAAAGTTATGACCAACCTAGATAGCATATTCAAAAGCAGAGACATTACTTTGCCAACAAAGGTCCATCTAGTCAAGGCTATGGTTTTTCCTGTGGTCATGTATGGATGTGAGAGTTGGACTGTGAAGAAGGCTGAGCACCGAAGAATTGATGCTTTTGAACTGTGGTGTTGGAGAAGACTCTTGAGAGTCCCTTGGACTGCAAGGAGATCCAACCAGTCCATTCTGAAGGATATCAGCCCTGGGATTTCTTTGGAAGGAATGATGCTAAAAGCTGAAACTCCAGTACTTTGGCCACCTCATGCGAAGAGTTAACTCATTGGAAAAGACTCTGATGCTGGGAGGGATTGGGGGCAAGAGGAGAAGGGGATGACAGAGGATGAGATGGCTGGATGGCATCACTGACTCGATGGATGTGAGTCTCAGTGAACTCCGGGAGATGGTGATGGACAGGGAGACCTGGTGTGCTGTGATTCATGGGGTCACAAAGAGTCAGACAGGACTGAGCAACTGATCTGATCTGAGAAAGCTTAGCTGATCAACACCCTGTGGCATGAAACACATTTCATCTGGTTCATTTTCTCTCTCTTTTCATATGAACATATGAATTATACTTGTCCTTTGGAAGTTACTGTTTGTAACACTTTTCTCAATACACCTAGCCATTTTCCTCCTAAGAATCCTTCACAGCTTTCCCAGAGGGAGGAAGAAACCACAGAAGTTTTAAGCCATAATCTGTTGCCATTTGACTCTTGTCCTGCTGCTGCTGCTGCTGCTAAGTCGCTTCAGTCGTGTCCGACTCTGTGCGACCCCATAGACGGCAGCCCACCCAGCTCCCCTGTCCCTGAGATTCTCCAGGCAAGAACACTGGAGTGGGTTGCCATTTCCTTCTCCAATGCAGGAAAGTGAAAAGTGAAAGTGAAGTCGCTCAGTCATGTCTGACTCTTAGTGACCCCATGGACTGCAGCCTACCAGGCTCCTCTGCCCATGGGATTTTTCCGGCAAGAGTACTGGAGTGGGGTGCCATTGCCTTCTCCCTGACTCTTGTCCTAGAGGCTCAGAAATCTTTATTTAAATCCAGTATGTCAAGTCAAATTTAGCCTATAGAACAAACACTTTCTCCTATGACATGAAAGGACTGTACTGTCTGTATATGACACCCTTCCCAAGATAATGAGCTAATATGACCTGGTCTCTGTTATCATTCTGTACTATATTATTTCTTTGTACACTGTGAAGTTTTCTTAATTAGAGGAAAGCCTCTCATCATATCCCTTTATTCTCCTGATTAATCTCCTGTCTACTCCTCCTGGTAATCAGAGCCAGGAAAAACTGGCCAAAGATCCAAGGAGGCTGAGGGGGAGATATTCCAAACACTACAATTTTTAGAAATAAGTCAAACCTAACCTGGAATAATTCATCTGAGATCACCTATTTTTATTGCTAAAGAAAGTGAAGGCAGGATGTTGCCTTCATTTCTAATATACTGAATTTTAAATTTAGCTATAAAAATCTCCTATGCCACAGATTTTATGGCTTTTGGCAAGCAATTTCCAGGTTACGAAATAACACTATATCCAATTTTGTTTGGTGCTATAAATGGCCTAATCAAAAACAAAGGCAATTTTTTCTCTTCTTGTTCTGGATAGACCTCTCTCCTGAGCTGTTTGTACATTAAATCTACAGTTTATATAAGAAATAACTTCTCACCTGATGAGCCAAGCATTTTTATATTGGGGATTCTTTGCAAGTATAAAGAGATTATATGGTTTTGCTCTCTAGAGGCCATCCTTACTCGCCTATGTGGCAACAATACAGTATTCTTGTGAAACTGTGTATCTGAACATAAATTTCTTTTTACCTATGTAAAAAAATATTGCTTGCATTTCTTTCCTAAGGAGGGCAACCTATTAATTATCATAAGACTTGGTGTGAGTCTAAGGAGCAGGTAGAGAGAGGGGGACATTGTAAATTTCCCAGTGGAGGAGAGACAGAAGAACACCTTTGGAACTCAGTTACCTAATGTTCGAGTTGAAGTTTGAATGTTGTGTGGGTTAGTCTCCAAGTCATGTCCGACTCTTGCGATCCCATGGACTGTAGCCTGCTAGGCTCCTCTGTCCCTGAGATTTTCCAGGCAGCAATACTGGAGTGGTTTGCCATTTCCTTCTCCAGGAAGTTTGAATAGATATATCTAAATTTCTCCTTCTTTTGTTTTTCCTTTTCTTCAGCAACATTTACGACATTAACACAAGCTGGGGCTGAATGGGTAATGTTTTGGAATTGAGAATGGATCTGCATTTTGTGCTTGGATAGCCATATTACAGGTCAGAGATATGTTTCATGAATGCAAGAGCTCAGGGATGGAGATTGTTTTCAGAATGTAGGCCCTTTGGACATTTGCAGAAATCTTGGGGAAGGACTTTGAGCCTCTAAAGACATGAATTGACCTATTTGGTGAAAAAGTAATAGTGGTTTCAAACTGCGAATTTTAAATCATTATGTTGTTGCTCAGTCACAAAGTCCTGTCCAACTCTGCATCCCATGAACTGTAGCATACCAGGCTTCCCTGTGCCTCACTGTTAATCAAAATAGGAATCATTACAATCAACACATTTTTGCTAATGAGAAATTAATTTGCTTATTCCTATAGCATAAAAATTCATGCTTCAGGGTTTGATGAATTTTTGGAAAGCATTTTCCTCCTCCTGTTGTGGAAGCATTTTCCCCCAAAAAGTTGTTGAGATGCTTGAAGAAGTGATAACTCGTTGGCAAGAGGTCAGGTGAATATGGTAGATGAGGCAAAAGTTTGTAGCCCAATTCGTTCAACTGTTGAAGCATGGTTGTGCAACGTGCGGTCGGGCACTGTCATGAAGTAGGATTGGACGCTTTCTGTTGACCAGTGTCAGCTGCAGGCTTTGCAGTTTTCAGGGCATCTCCTCAATTTGCCGAGCATACTTCTCAGATGTAATGGCTTTGTTGGGCTTCGGAAAGCTGTAGTTAGTCAGGCCAACAGTGACTATGACCTTTTTTTGGCGCAAGTTTGACTTTGGGAAGTGCTTTGGAGATTTTTCTTGGTCCAACCACTGAGCTGGTCATCGCTGGTTGTCATATAAAATCCACATTTTGTAGCACATCAAAATCCAAGCTAGAAATGGTTTGTTTTTGTTGCATAGAATAAGAGAAGATAACACTTCAAAACAATGATTTTTTTGATTTTCAGTCAGCTCACGAGGCACCCACCTATCAAGCTTTTTCACCTTTCCAATTTATTTCAAATGCCAAATGACCATAGAATGGTTGACATTGAGTTCTTTGGCAACTTCTCATGTAGTTATACAAGGATCAGCTTTGATAATCCTCTCAATCAGTTGCTGTTAATTTCTGATGGCATACCATTGTGCTCCTCATCTTGAAGGCTCTTGTCTCCTTTGCAAAATTTCTTGAACCACCACTGTGCTGTGTGTTCATTAGCAGTTCCTGGGCCAAATGTGTTGTTGATGTTGCTAGTTGTCTCTGCTGCTTTACTACCCACTTTGAACTTGAATAAGAAAATCACTCAAATTTGCTTTTTGTCTAGCATCATTTCCCTGGTCTAAAATATGTATAAAATAAACAGCAAGTAGTAAGTCATTAATAACAACAACAAAAAAACATAAAGTGAGAAATGTGCATTAACATAGCCACATTTAAGAATGTATTCCAATATCAAAGAGCAAAATTTAACAATTGACAACCACAATTAATTTTGCACAAACCTAACACAAAAACCAGTCTGACTAAGGTCTTAATGAGGCAGGAGATTCACCTAATATGTTTGTTAAATAAAAATGGGGGTGATAATGCAAACTACATGAGACCTTTTGTAAACTGTAATATCCTCAAAAAAAATCAGTGCTACTTTTATAATACAATTTTAATAAATATGTTATTTTTATTCTCATCCCTAATCTTTTATCTCTAATGAGCTTACAGAAAGAAAGGAAAAAGAAAAAAAATTAAGTCATTATAAAGAATAGCACATTTTTACAAAGAAAATGCTAGGTATGATAAAGAGACCCATTAGGAATTAGTCTCTTTCTTTGGTAGGTAATATTTTAAAATTAAATAGATACAATTTTCTTTCTGTTAGTTAAGAGCAGCCCTAAATACTATCATCTCCCTTTAGTATTTATTGATGAATATTATTTTACATGTAGGTATCAAAATAAAATGCCTGCTATGAGAATGAAATAAAAATTTTAATTTATCTCTCTGTATCAAGGTGAGTAAGGTATCTTAGTGAATTATAAAATTATATTTTATAAGAAAAAATTCTTTTTTGGGGGGTAGCAGAGAAATAGCTTCATGGAATTTTGGACAATATCAGTTCAGTTCAGTCGCTCAGTCATGTCTGACTCTTTGTGACCCCATGAATCGCAGCACGCCAGGCCTCCCTGTCCATCACCAACTCCCGGAGTTCACCCAGACTCACGTCCATCGAGTCAGTGATGCCATCCAGCCATCTCATCCTCTGTCGTCCCCTTCTCCTCCTGCCTCCAATCCCTCCCAGCATCAGTCTTTTCCAACGAGTCAACTCTTCACATGAGGTGGCCAAAGTATTGGAGTTTCAGCTTTAGCATCATTCCTTCCAAAGAAAACCCAGGGCTGATCTCCTTCAGAATGGACTGGTTGGATCTCTTTGCAGTCCAAGGGACTTCTCCAACACCACAGTTCAAAAGCATATAGTCAAGCCATATATTTCAATATATCTATTTTAAGATTATGTATCTTCTATATGATTATTTACTTGTCAAGTTTGATAAATATGATTAGAAAATAACAGTAGTATCTTGGTTAGAGTCATTTTTCCCAACAATTAAGAAAACAAAATGCTTGTAATGTTTTGATTTTGGAATCATAGTATTAGTACAATACACTTACCACTAGATGGAGACAAGCCCTCCTAGCTTCACTCATGATAATTTTTTTTACTATGAGTAGAAACCCACAACAAAAGAGTTAGGATTGTAATGAGTACTGGATGTTCAGAACCATAACAAATATGTGTGTAAGGTTTCATTTATCCTCAGCATCTCAGTTATTAGGATCTGTTTAATCTGAGGAATGTAGCAAGTGTTTACACAAAAAATCTTTCGTTATCATTGAGGGTAATTTCCAAACTAAATAATGACGTTATAAAGGAAGGTCTTTTTCCAAGTAATTTAACAATATCTTCAGAATACCTAAATTTTGTTTGTTTTTCTGAGGTTTTGTTAAATAGTTTTCAATGAAACATCAGAAGGAGTTGCTCTATCACTATATTATTAAGAGTATATTTATTGTTCAAATGTCAAGCAAACCATTTGCTTTGACATAAGCATAAGGCAAATATTTAGGAAAAACTAACTTGTATTCATTAGCGAGATGTAATTTTGGAGTTCTTGCAGGAGCAGATGAGTGCACGTCCTTTTACTCTGCAATCTTAGTCTGGATTTAAGAAGAGGTGGCAAGAATACACAGAAGAACTATATAAAAAAGATCTTCATAACCCAAATAACTATGATGGTGTGATCACTCACCTAAAGCCACACATCCTGGAATGAGAAGTCAAGTGGGCCACAGAAAACAGTGCTATGAACAAAGGTTGTGGAGGTGATGGAATTCCAGCTGAGCTATTTCAAATCCTGAAAGATGATGCTGTGAAAGTGCTGCACTCAATATGTCAGCAAATTTGGAAAACTCAGCAGTGGCCACAGGACTGGAAAAGGTCAGTTTTCATTCCAATCCCAAAGAAAAGCAATGTCAAAGAATGTTCAAACTACCACACAATTGCATTCATCTCATACACTAGCAAAGTAATGCTCAAAATTCTTCAAGTCAGGCTTCAACAGTATGTGGACCGTGAACTTCCATATGTTCAAGCTGAATTTAGAAAAGGCAGAGGAACCAGAGATCAAATTGCAAACATCCTTCAGATCATCGACCAAGCAAGAGAGTTCCAGAAAAAAATCTACTTCTGCTTTATTGACTACGCCAAAGCCTTTGACTATTCAGATCACAACAAACTGTGGAAAATTCTTAGAGAGACAGAAATATCAGACCACCTGACCTGCCTCCTGAGAAATCTGTATGCAGGTCAAGAAGCAAATGTTAGAACTGGACATGGAACAACACACTGGTTCCAAATCGGGAAAGGAGTATGTCAAGGCTGTATATTGTCACCCTGCTTATTTAACTTATATGCAGAGTACATCATGCAAAATGTCGGGTTGGATGAAGCACAAGCTAGAATCAAGTTTGCTGGGAGAAATATAAATAACCTCAGATATGCAGATGATACCACTCTTATGGCAGAGGGCAAAGACGAACTAAAGAGCCTTTTGATGAGAGTGAAAGAGGAGAGTGAAAAAGTTGGCTTAAAGCTCAACATTCAGAAAACTAAGATCAAGGCATTTGGTCCCATCTGGGGAATCAATGGAAACCACGACAGACTTTAATTTTGGGGGCTCCAAAATCACTGCAGATGGTGACTGCAGCCATGAAATTAAAAGGTGCTTGCTTCTTGGAAGAAAAGCTATGATCAACCTAGAAAGCATGTTAAAAAGCAGAGACATTACTTTGCCAACAAAGGTCCATCTAGTCAAAGCTATGGTTTTTTCCAGTAGTCATGTATGGATGTGAGAGTTGGTCTATAAAGAAGGCTGAGCACTGAAGAATTGATGCTTTTGAACTGTGGTGTTGGAGAAGACTCTTGAGAGTCCCTTGGACTGCAAGGAGATTCAACCAGTCCATTCTAAAGGAGATCAGCCCTGGGTGTTCTTTGGAAGGAATGATGCTGAAGCTGAAACTCCAATACTTTGGCCACCTGATGTGAAGAACTGACTCACTTGAAAAGACCCTGATGCTGGGGAATATTGAAGGTGGGAGGAGAAGGGAACGACAGAGGATGAAATGATTGGATGGCATCACTGACTCAATGAACATGAGTTTGAGTAAGCTCCAGGAGTTGGTGATGGACAGGGAATCCTGGTGTGCTGCAGTCCATGGGGTCACAGAGTCGCACATAACTTAGTGACTGAACTGAACTGAACTTTAATTCATATTCAGGTCCTTAGGTGATATTTCATCATATAACTTAATCAGGTTTAATACCATTCAGATTCTAGGCACTAAGATCCAGAATCTGTGCATTCTATCCAGTGTCCTCAAATTTGCTCCCATGGTTTTGTAAAACTATGTACTGTCTCACAGATTTTAAAGAAGAAATCTACATTTTAAATCATTTCTGAATAGTGAGACTTCTAGTGTATTGTAAAAAAGTCATAAAATAAGATTTTAGAATTCTATCATATCACTCGTTTTAATATTTCAGTGGAATATAGGGTTGTAGCTATAGAATCCTTACCATCATCTATTTTAGAAAATGCTTAATCAAGCTCTTTAATATTCCTTTTTTTTACTTAAACTTGGTTTTTCCATACAGAATATTGCTCTAATATATTTTATGCTTAAAACACCCTATCATAGTCTTCTGGCATAAAAATATGTATCTCTGCCATTATATCTTACATGCACTTGTTTGTTGGTTTTTCTTTGAACTCTACCTACTAGAATACAAACTCCGTATGGATAGAAATTTCCTTTCAGTTTGGTCACCTCTGAATTCCAAGGACTTGAGACAGGATCTGACACAAAGTAGATACTGGCTAAACATTTTTGGAATGAATAAAGTGAAACTTAAAAGTTTTCAACTTTTCTATGCCCACAAAGCTTTATGTATTAAATGTTTTGCTTTAGATTGAGTTGTTATGACATTATTATTAACAAATAATTTTTTAAAAATATAGAGTATATTAAAATGTTGCTAATTATTAAGACAAAAAGTAAAATATTAGGAATGTAGTTCTCATTGAGATGGATGGGCTTTCCTTATTTTCATTGTCACATACCCCTGTGGGAATATTACTTAGTGCTACAATGAGATAGAGCTCAGTATCAATTCTGTTTCATTTTAAAATATTCATAGATGTAAACACTAAAAAAACTTAATCATGTAAATAAAAATGTGAAGGTGATTTTACAGCACTAACACAGTTCTTTGACTTACTCTTGACTTAGTGCCAAATATCATAGAGTTGTTCATCAGTGAAGGAATTTTAATAATTCATCAGGTAATATATTGATTAGATTCTTCTGCAATTTTGTTGAAAGTTGAATATTAAAACTACCTGAGTGGAATATGACATTATCCCAAAACATCATTGTTTCAAAATGTTCTTTAGTTTGATATCCTTGAAGTATGTACCCCTCTGGATGTGTTTTTCTTTTATAAGGGGAAAGTGGGCAATCATAAAAAAAGGATATTAGGGAGAGGACAAGAGGGGGAATGGGGGTCTTGCTTCCATAATGACCCTTTCATGGATCCTTACCCAGATCATTTTGATGAAAGAGTATAAACGGAAATAAAGACCTGGGAATGTATTGTCTTAAAACAGTGTTTTAATAAATAAATAGTATCTCCTACAAATTTTTTTGCATATACTTAGGTTATCCTAATTTTAGGGTCACTGTCCTTGGCAACCATTTAATTCTGCTGTGACAGCCTGACTGCCACCACTCTGAGCTGATACAGCTTAAGCAGGATAATGCCCCCATCTGACAATATAGGTGTTTGGTCACTCAGTTGTGTCCAACTCTTTGTGACACCATGGACTGTATTCCACCCGGCTCCTCTGTCCATGGAATTTTCCAGGCAAGATTACTGGAGAGGGTTGCCATTTCCTTCTTCAGACAATATAGTAGTCCTCCCTTATCCTCTGGGAATACGTTCCAAGACCCCCAGTGGATGACTGAAACCATGAACAGTACTGACCCTATATATACTCTGTTTTTTTCCTATACATGTGATAAAGTTTAATTTATAAATTTATATTAATTTATAGATTAGGCACAATGAAGGACTAACAACAATAACTGATAATAAATTAGAATAATTATAGCAATATACTGTAATAAAAAGTATGTGAATGTGGTCTCTCTCTGTCTCAGAATATCTTATTGTATAAACTTAATGCCTTCTCTGTCTTAATGAAGCTCATATCATGCCCAGTGGGAGTAACTTTAAGAATTTCTCATGGAGAGAACAAGATGGTAGAGGAGTAGCTGGATGTGGAATACATCTCTCTCCACGGATACATCAGGAATACACCCTCAGACACAAAAGTGCATGCAGAACACCAGCTGAGAGCAGACAGGAGTACCTGACCAGTGGAAAAGAATATGTAAAACCTTGCAAAACTCAGTAGGACAAAGGAACTAAGGGGAAAAACAGGAGGGTTAGTAGGATTGGACCTGCCCTCGGTGGATGGGGGAACTGAAGCAGGGGTCTGATCCCCACATCAGGGCAATTGTCTGAGTCAGAGGAGAAACATTTAAGGCTAAGAGTGAAACAGCTGATCTGTGGCAGCCTAAATGGGATGAGAATCAGACAGCCCTTCCCGCAGCCATACATGCCCTGGACAGGGTTGCAGATCCTCTGGAAGGCGCAGTGGCTGGGAGCTGGAGTTTAGGGATTGTGGAGCAATCACAGGGTGAGGGCTGCTTTTGACTATGGAGAGTTGGGTTAAGGGGATGTGAGAGAGGAGACTATGGCGGGAAATGCCTGTGGAGGAAAACCGGGCAGCCATGGAAGCAAGGCAATACTGATGAGTCATGCATGCATAGGAGGTAAAGCCATCACCATAACCTCTTTCACCCCACACGCCAGCATGGAAGCTGAACAATAGAGAGGCTAGCCCATCAAATGCCTGATGCACTGAACTGCAGAGTAGGACCCCATTCAGGGTGCCCCTTTAAGTGCCTGACATGCTGATCTACAGAGTAGGACCCTAGCCAGGGGAGCGTCTCTATGTGCCTGATTTTCTGAACAACAGAGAAGGACCCCAGGCAAGGGAGCCCTCTAAATGCCTGAATGGGCGGAGCTACAGGGAAAGATTGGCCAAAGAGACTTTCTGATCACCAGCTACAAGAGGCTTGAAGAAAGACTCTGATAGGGCCATAACTCGTGCAGCAGAGGCAGTCTGTGTCCCTGCACACTTGGGCACTGCCAGGGTCCCCGGTGTGCCACCTTCACGCTCAACTCTTACTGGGGCAGAGCTTCCACAGGCAAAAAAAAGTCTTGCATCTATGTGCACAGGGTTGCTTTGGTCATGTCCAACCCTTTGCAGCCCTGTAGACTGTGGCCTGCCAGGCTTCTCTGTCAGGGGGATTCTCCAGGCAAGATTACTGGAGTGTATTGGCCAATATTGGTTGCCATACCCTTCTAGAGCACTATATTTCCTGCTGCCCTAGCTTCCAACTCCCCTGAGTACCTGGTGCTGCCAGAACCCCTGCAACCTAAGTCATTTTGAAAATGACTATACTACCAAATGCAATCTACAGATTCAATGTGATCCCTATCAAATGACCAAGACATTTTTCACAGAACTAGAACAAAAAATTTCACAATTTATGTAGAAACACAAAAGACCCCGAATAGCCAAAGCAGTCTTGAGAAAGAAGAATGGAGCTGGAGGAATCAACCTTCCTGACTTCAGATTATACTACAAAGCTACAGTCATCAAGACAGTATGGTACAGAAATACTGTAACATAAAAACAGAAATATAGACCAATGGAACAAGACAGAAAGCCCAGAAATAAATCCATGCCACTATGAGAACCTTATTTTTGACAAAGGAGGTAAGAATATACAATGGGGCAAAGACAGCCTTTTCGATAAGTGGTCTGGGAAAACTGGACAGCTACATGTAAACATGTAGAACACTTCCTAACACCACACACAAAGATAAACTCAAAATGGATTAAAGACCTAAATGCAAGACCAGAAACTATAAAACTCTTAGAGGAAAACATAGGCAGAACACTCAATGACATAAATCAAAGCAAGATCCTCTATGACCCACCTCCTAGAGTGATGGAAATAAAAACAAAAGTAAACAAGTGGGACCTGATTAAACTTAAAAGCTTTGCAAGCAAAGGAAACTATGAGCAAGGTGAAAAGACAACCCTCAGAATGAGAGAAAATAATAGCAAATGACACAACTGATAAAAGATTAATTTCCAAAATATACAAGCAGCTCATACAATTCAATACCAGAAAAACAAACAACCCAAAAAATGGGAAAAAGACCTAAACAGATATTTCTCCAAAGAAGACATACAAATGGCTAACAAACACATGAAAAGATGCTCATCGCTCATTATTAGAGAAATGCAAATCAAAACTACAATGAGATTATCACCTCACACCAGTCAGAATAGCCATCATCAAAAGTCTACAAACAATAAATGCTGGAGAGGGTGTGGAGAAAAGGGAAGGCTCTTGCACTGTTGGTGGGAAAGTAAATTGATACGCCATTATGGAAGACAGTATGGAGATTCCTTAAAAAACTAAGAATAAAACCACCATATGACCCAGCAATCCCACTCCTAGGCATATACCCTGAGGAAACCAAAATTGGAAGAGAGACATGTATCCCATTGTTCAATAAATAAATTTAAATTAAAGCAAATTCTCAATAAAAACAATAATGATTAAAAAATTTCTTTTTTTTTCTTCACAATTTCATGAACAGAAGATTTATTCTCACTGTAGATCACAGAAAATTCAGCATACTATTTTTTTTCTTCCTTTGTTGATAACTTTCACCTTTTCACTTAAAGGAAGCATTTTATGACTTCTCAAATTGCCAGAAACACTATTCTTGCATCTGGGGGATGTTATTAAGTAAAATAAGGGTGACTTGAACACAGCACTGCAATACTGGAGACAACTAGATGACTAATGGCTAGTACCCGCTGGACAAAGGGCTAGTTCATGTCTGGGGCAGGATGGAGCGAGAAGGCAGAGATTTCAATATGCTACTCAGTTTGCAGTTTAAAACCTATGAAATGTTTATTTCTCTGGAAATGTTTATTTCCTTTTAATATTTTCAGAGCACAATTGACCCATGAATTGATAACTGAAATGACAAAGAAAAACCACAGATAAGGGGGAGACTTCTGTAATGGAAACTGTAGCAGTCTGAAATATTCCACAACAATAATATGCAAGCACTTCCTGCTGAGTCAAGAAATGAACTATTACACTGAACATTAACTGATAATGTACCTATCTGACAGTACATTTTCCCACCTGGTAAGCCTGGCTGGCCACAAGCCAAGTCAGGGACAGTTGTGTTTTCCAAAAGATATTTTAGTCATTTGAGCCAAAACAGGGTAATTATTAATGAAAAACCTTCATGATAGTGCAATTATGTATATTATTACTAACCTTCATGGCAATCTAACTTGATCATATAGGTATTGTTTTATCTCCATCTGCTAATGAGAAAAAGGAGGTTGAAAGCTGTTGAGTAACTTGCCCAAGGTCACTGGGCATAAAGGCCACATAAAAAAGCATAGGTGGCAATGTTCACTTAAATAGCGACAGTAACAATAGTAATAACAAGTAAAGTTTATTGAGCACTATCCACAGCATTCCAGCTGGTGAGCAGCAAGGATGCAGTTCTAGAAAGCCTTCTTCTTTTACTATTTGAGATCATATCAACAATATTAAAAACAAACCAGCTTTAACCTGGAACATATCAGAATGTCAGGTATGTTAAAGCACTCTCGCTTGAATCTAGAAGCCATTCAGAATTGTCTCCTATATTTGATAGAGTTCTTCAAAATCTTATGTGCTTTCCTAGAATGTGTCAAACATTTTTTTCAGGTTTTCTTTGGAAAGGTTGTGTTTCTGAACATGGGTCTTCCTTGCTTGGCAAGTTTAATAAAACTACATTTTAGAATCATACTACACTCTGAACCAAATATTGTTATGAGCATTTTAGATGCCAATATATGTAATCCTCATAGCAGCCTCATGGATCATTTTGATTTCCATCTTATATTTGAGGCAATTGAAGCACAGAGAGGTTAATAAACTTACTGAAGGCCACATAGGAAATGGTAGAGCCAAAATTCAATCCAGGTAGTTGGCTCTTAACATTTTTTTTGGCTGTGCTGGGTCTCTATTGCTTTGAGTGGGCTTCCTCTAGTTGTGATCAGAGGTTACTCTTCGTTGCTGCATGCAGGCTCCTCATTGCAGTGGCTTCTCTTGTGGAGCACTAGGCATCTGGGCTTCAGAAGTTGCAGCACATGGGCTCAGTAGTTGTGTCACACAGGCTCAGTAGTTACGGCGCACAGGCTTAGGTGCTCTGCACTATGTGGAATCTTCCCAGACCAGGGATCGAACCAGGGTGCCTTGCATGGGCAGATTGATTCTTATTCACTGCACCATCAGGGAAGTCCAGGAGTCCACATTCTTAATCAAGTGTTATATGGTACCTACAAAATAAAAAAAAATTTAATTCAAAACTATACTAGAAAAATAGAAAGGAAACATTTCATTGACTGGAAACCATGGGAAATAATTGAATGATGAAAGGTACACAGTAGCAGAGCAACGTTAGGCAGATAATGTGGGCAGAAGTTGGAGGGTGTAAATAGAAAACAGAGGCAGAGGTAACTCTTGGGGGAATTATGTGGTATAGTAGCAACATGTTTTGGGAGGTCAAACTCCTGGTTCATTATTTCTTGACTATTCAGGATGTCTGTATCCTAGAGGCATCAGTATGTGGGAGCTTGGGTTTAAGAAAAAGAGGCAGAACTCCAAGTGCTTGGCAAGACCTAGAAGTATGTGTCCCCACACCCAGAAGACCACCTACTGATGTACTTTGTCTCACTGGACACATTCTGCTTCTTCTAGGACATCTCTTCAAACGGGCTGCTGCACAAATTCCAGCACCTCCTTACAAACCTTAATTCTCTTTGGATTGTGCAAAACATATACAACAGATAATACAATCAAAATTTAAGCCACAAAATTGAGCACACAATCAGAATCACCAAAAATGTAAGAATACAATGAAAGGGAGACCACAGATTTAAGTAACCAAGTAAACTGTGCCTGAAAACTCAGAATGATACAAGTAAAAACTTAATGTACTAAAAATAATTAAATATATCATGAAATTAAAAATCTTACCATAGAAATTAAAATTCAAGAGAATGCTGATAGATGAAACAAAGCTGGTTGTGTTTTAGTAACAGTTAAAATAATTTAATAATAGATACTGGGCTTCCATCTACAATTTGTATCTACAATACATGGGTTTTGCTGTATTTTTTTCTATTTTGATATATGTTTGAAATTTCCCATGGTAAGAGACTAAAAATCATATCTTAAAAGAGATAAAAGAATTAACATGATGAAATATCAAGTCAAAGGATTCTTATTGGACATATCACAAGAAACAAATTGAGAATATCAAAGAAAAATTAAATGAAAAGTAGATCTAGAACTTGTGACATAATCTTATAGAAGTTACAGAAGAGTGATAAGGTCACAAACGCAAAGATGTAATAAACACAAACTGTAGGGTTGAAAGAGATAACAAGATAGATGGTAGTAATACCTGCATAGATAGATAAACTACCAGCAACACCAAAAATATCTTGTGTAGACATCACAAAGTGAAATTTATGACTACCTCAGTCAAGTGACAGAGACAGAATTCAAAAGTGGGTCAAATTGCATCACACAAAAAGCTAGGTTTGTATTTTTTTCTTGTAAGGCTATTGTAAAAATTTATTCTGAAACATTGGTTCCCAACTTGAGGAAAGTACCATAAAAACCTGTAATAAAAGAGACTAAAGTAATTTGAAGTTCAAGAATATGAAACATTAAACTTTCTATGAAAAGCCAAAAAATTGCTTGCATTTAAATTCTTCATAGTATGTTTTTTTGTAATGTTTCTAAGTGAGTTTCAAAATTAAAATACATGCTATTTCTGACATTATTAACACAAACATCTTCTTCACATCCCAGTTTTGCTGGTTATGCATATTCTTATTTTCTGTATTTCTATAGGTCTCTTTCGAATAGCTATAACCCAAACAATTATGCTCAAATATAAACATTATTTGCTAAAATAAGTTTTATTTCCTCATTCACATGCATTATGACTGAAAGATTGTTATAGCTTAACTAGACAATGCATTTATTGTTAGAGACCATGGGTTTTTTTTTTTTTTTTTTTCATTTTGCAGTGGCAAGTGTCCAGAGATAGTGCCTGATTATTTTTGATTGCAATAGATTCTAGCCCCAGGCTTTCTCTTCTCTGCCCATCGATCCCAGCCAAGTGGTCAATTATCAACAGATATATACAAAACATTGAAAAGCATAACAGGAATCATTAAGTCATTTTGTCATTTCCCCTCAAATTCTTTTTCTTACACGTAAAGGTTTTTGTGTATCATTTTTTCATAGGACAGGAAATAAATAGTAATTTTCTTAACCTTTTGAGTACTATTATTAATGATTTGTCAAAAAGATAAATATATGTAATTTAAAAGTTTTACTCTAGTCTTGATCACCCCTAGAAATGGACTATCCTTACTCCTTGGAAAAGAATCTTAAAAAAAAAAAAAAGCAATGTGTCACCTGTTGAGGCAAAACTATCACTAAGAGACGGTGAAAAAAAACAGGAAGAAGGAGGGAAAACAAAATCAAAACCCTCCCCTCAAAATGAGTCTGAATAAAACTGTTAAGGAGAGATCTTTAAAGAGAAAGTTAGATTTTCAAATGCATTTATCAGAAAATGAGTGCTTAGAAAATAGATAAACATAGCTTTTACACAAACACCTAGAAAAAGAGTGGGGAAAAACCTAAAGAAAGAAGAAATGATGTCACATAAGCAGGAACTCAAAATAAGAACAAAGAAACCTTTAGATCAACAATATGGTTTTTAAAATGGATAATAGTAGGAAGAATATTTTACATAACTAATAAACTGGAAAAAGACATGCATAAATAACATAAATAGGACATTAATATTGGAGGAGGAAATGGCAACCCACTCCAGCATTCCTGCCTGGAAAATCCCATGGACAGAGGAGCCTGGTGGGCTAAAGTTTATAGGGTTACAAAGAATTGAACACAACTGAGCATGCATGCACTGCTGCTGCTGCTGCTGCTAAGTCACTTCAGTCGTGTCCGACTCTGCGAGACCCCATGGACTGTAGCCCACCAGGCTCCTCCGTCCATGGGATTTTCCAGGCAAGAGTACTGGAGTGCGATGCCATCGCCTTCTCCGAGCATGCATGCACAGGACATTACTAAGTCCAATGCAACTATCTTTGCAGTGGCCACAGGACTGGAAAAGGTCTTTCACTTCAGTCCCAAAGAAAGGGAATGCCAAAGTGTGCTCAAACTACTGCTCAATTGTACTCATCTCACACGCTGAGTGACTTCACTTTCACTTTTCACTTTCATGCATTGGAGAAGGACATGGCAACCCACTCCAGTGTTCTTGCCTGGAGAATCCCAGGGACGGGGTACCCTGGTGGGCTGCTATCTATGGGGTCGCACAGAGTCGGACACGACTAAAGTGACTTAGCAGCAGCAGCAGCACATACTAGCAAAGTAATGCTCAAAATTCTCCAAGTCAGGCTTCAACAGCACGTGAACTGAGAACTTCTAGATGTTCAAGCTGGGTTTAGAAAGGCAGAGGAACAAGAGATCAACTTGCAAACATCTGCTGGATCATCAAAAAAGCAAGAGAATACCAGAAAAACATCTACTTCTGCTTTATTGATTATGCTAAAGCCTTTGACTGTTTGGATCACAACAAACTGTGGAAAATTCTTCAAGAGATGGGAATACCAGACCACTTTGCCTGCCTCCTGAGAAATCTGTATGCTGGTCAAGAAACAACAGTTAGAATTGAACGTGAAATAACAGACTGGTTCCAAATATGGAAAGGAGTATGTCAAGGCTGTATATTGTCACTCTGCTTATTTAACTTATAGGCGGAGTACATCATGCGAAATGCCAGGCTGGATGAAGCACAAGCTGGAATCGAGATTTCTGGGAGAAATATCAATAACCTCAGATATGTAGATGACACCACCATTATGGCAGAAAGTGAAGAAGAACTAAAGAGCCTCTTCATAAAAGTGAAAGAGGAGAGTGAAAAAGCTGGCTTAAAACTCAGAAAACTAAGATCATGGCATCAGGTCCCATCACTTTAGGGCAAATAGATGGGGAAACAGTGGAAAAACAGTGAGAGACTTTATTTTTTGGGCTCCAAAATCACTGCAGCCATGGAATTAAAAGACTCTTGCTCCTTGGAAGAAAAGCTATGACAAAGCTAGACAGCATATTAAAAAGCAGAGACATTACTTTGCTGACAAAGGTTCGTCTAGTCAAAGCTATGGTTTTTCCAGTAGTCATGTATGGTGGTGAGAGTTGGACTATAACAAAAGCTGAGTGCCAAAGAATCGATGCTTTTGACTGTGGTGTTGGAAAACACTTTTGCGAGTCACTTGGACTACAAGGAGATCAAACCAGTCTATACTAAAGGAAATCAGTCCTGAATACTCATTGTAAGGACTGATGCTGAAGCTGAAACTCCAGCACTTTGGCCACCTGATGCAAAGAACGTGACTCATTGGAAAAGACCTTGATGCTGGGTAAGATTGAAGGCAGGAGAAGAAGGAGACGACCGAGGATGAGGTGGTTGGATGGCATCACTGACTCGATGGACATGAGTTTTAGCAAGCTTCGGGAATTGTTAAGGACAGGGAAGCCTGGCATGCTGCAATCCATGGGGTCGCAAAAAGTTGGACACAAGTGAGCAACTGAACTGAATTGAATGCAACTTTAAAAATAATTCATGATTTTTAATAGTTTTAGTCCTAAATTTTATCTAAATGTAAATATTTAGGTAAAAAACATAATTTTTATAGAAGAATGTCAAATAATTGTGTTGGAATAGAAAATAACAAAGACAACTATTAAATCTTGACACAATCAAAGCAAATATTTTAGTATTCTAGGGGGTTCCCAACCTTTCTCTCCAAACAAGGGCTGGGAAATTTTTTATAAAACTTTTTATAAAACTTTCAGGGAACAAGTAATCTATGCTATGTGTTGACAGTAAAAGGAATGAGACTTGTCAACTAATTCTGTTCAGTTCAGTTTAGTTCAGTCACTCAGTCATGTCTGACTCTTTGCGACCCTATGAATTGCAGCACACCGGGCCTCCCTGTCCATCACCATCTCCCGGAGTTCACTCAGACTCACGTCCATCGAGTCAGTGATGCCATCCAGCCATCTCATCCTCTGTCGTCCCCTTCTCCTCCTGCCCCCAATCCCTCCCAGCATCAGAGTCTTTTCCAATGAGTCAACTCTTTGCATGAGGTGGCCAAAATACTGGAGTTTCAGCTTCAGCATCAGTCCTTCCAAAGAAATCCCAGGGATGATCTCCTTCAGAATGGACTGGTTGGATCTCCTTGCAGTCCAAGGGACTCTCAAGAGTCTTCTCCAACAGCACAGTCCAAAAGCATCAATTCTTCAGTGCTCAGCTTTCTTCACAGTCCAACTCTCACATCCATAAATGACCGCTGGAAAAACCATAGCCTTGACTAGATGGACCTTTGTTGGCAAAGTAATGTCTCTGCTTTTGAATATGCTATCTATGTTGGTCATAACTTTCCTTCTAAGGAGTAAGCGTCTTTTAATTTCATGGCTGCAATCACCATCTGCAGTGATTTTGGAACCCTAAAAAAAAAGTCTGACACTGTTTCCACTGTTTCCCCATCTATTTCCCATGAAGTGATGGGACCAGATGCCATTCTGTTAGATTAATATATATTGATACAAAAACCAAACAATTACAGTAAAAATAAGGTCAGTTATATAAACAAACTTTGTTTTTTTATTTTTATTTATTTTTAATTTATTTTAATTGGAGGCTAATTACTTTATAATATTGTATTGGTTTTGTCATACATCAACATGAATCTGCCACGGGTGTACAAGTATTCCCAATCCCGTGAATTTAAATGTGAAATTTAAATGAGCTACTAAGAAATTAATATAACATTTATTAAGGGCATATCCTAGTAGGTTGAAAGAATGATGTTATATGATCAACTTAATACTGTTAAAAGAAAATTTAAGAGAATATATTTATGACCTTCAAACAGGAAAGAATTTCACTATGGATAAATTGAGATATATTAATTTAAAAAATTTTTGTTCATCCAGAAAAAAGAACACCCATGAACAAATTTTTTAAAAAATCTACTATTTGGAATAGGTATTTATAACTGCTATATCTTACAAAAGATAATTATGCAGAAATAATAACTCCTATAAATACAGTAAACCCATGCAATGTATTAGAATAGACACTGAAATCTAATAAGCATTATGGAAAGAGTGCTAGTAAAAAGGCAAGTTTAAATTTGAAACATACACTTCTGCTGCTGCTAAGTCGCTTCAGTCGTGTCCGACTCTGTGCGACCCCATAGACGGCAGACTGCTAGGCTGCCCCGTCCCTGGGATTCTCCAGGCAAGAACACTGGAGTGGGTTGCCTTTCCTTCTCCAATGCATGAAAGTGAAAAGTGAAAGTGAAGTTGCTCAGTCGTGTCCGACTCTTCGTGACCGCATGGACTGCAGCCTACGAGGCTCCTCCGTCCATGGGATTTTCCAGGCAAGAGTACTGGAGTGGGGTGCCATTGCCTTCTCCAAATATACACTTCAGATTAACAAAATTTACATTGTTGGCAATATCTAGTGTTGGTTAGGATCTGGAGTCTAGTGAAAATGTAAATCGCTATATCATTCTGAAGAGTATTTTGACAATATTAAAGTTGAAAATCTAGGGACTATGTTGTACATGTACTCAAAAAACCACGTACGAAAGTGTTCATAGCATCATGAGTAACAGTGAAGAAATTAAAACCTTGGATGGATAAACTGTAAGGTATCTTGCAATAGATAAGGTATACCAGGGGAAATGAATGAACTACTGCTGCACATATCAGCTTGATTAAATCTTGAATACAGTATTAAGAAAGGATTCTACTGAAGGATGCATACAGTATGATGTCAGTTATGTAAAATAGAAGGATATGCCAAGCAACTCCAGATACTGTGTTATAACAGTGTAAAAATGCATGAGAATGATAGCCAAATTTAGATTAATGATTTTCTCTGGAAAGGCTAAGAAGAAGGAAGAAACTGACATCAAATATAAGAGAGGCAGTCAAAAAATATCAATTATATTTGTAATGAACTATTTCTTTAAAAAAATTAAAAGTTGAAGCAAATATAGCCAACTTTTAGAACTTGAAGGAGCTTGGTAGCTGGATTTTGGCTCAAGACACTTATTATGGTGAAGTTTTACTTCATTGTATTTGAAATATTTCATGATATCCAAGGTAAATGCATTTAAAATATAGAAGCTGGAAAACATTTATTTAAAAATAATAAGTTTTGATAAGGGCTGTAAATTGGAGTTGGATTAAAATATTCAACTTCCTACTCTAAAGTCTGGGACCCTCATTTGAAGGAAAGCATGTCCTTATCTTAACCTCAATCTTCTGGCCAGAAGTTTAAGCCTGTTTTCCCAACTTTCTGAATTTTTCCAAATGGGATCTTTCAACAGTAATGATTTAGAGTTCTTATGGTAGCACAGTCTTTAGACAATGTGATCACTAAGAGGTAAAAGCAAAAAGTCAGAAGAAAAAGATTTTGTGGGATTAAATTGAAGTTTGGATATATACTAAGGAACAAACAAGCCATCTATATATATTTTATGTGATGGGGGAGTTTTTAGCATTTCCTTTTTTCAGATGTTTCTAGAGAGGACTTTAAAAAAGACCTCTTTATAGTCTCTTTTGAGCATTTTGTTTTCTTCTTTTCTGGGCAGGTTAACAAATTAAAGAGCCTATTTCCTCTCTACAGCTGTGCGTCATTGCCTTAGGGAGTATTATGGGAACACATTCTAAAGAAGTTTGTTCTGCTGTCTAACAGCAAGAGTTCTTAACATAAACAAGCTTGCAACCTCCCTGAGGACTGAGCAGATGTCTGTGATCATTCCTGCTGGCTACTCTAACTGTCCTGCCGGCTGACCAGTGTGATTCCCTGATAGCAGATCCCTGACCTATGAAGTAATGTTGCCCTGAAGATACTGGACGCAAAAGACAGGTCTGAAGTAAATTCAGTGAATTTGCTTCTTTATGTGATCCATATAGGTCATGGCTACAACAGGAGTAACCAATGATTGTTCAAATAGACTGCATTTAAGCCTACAGATATAGGTCCATCTAGTCAAGGCTATGGTTTTTCCTGTGGTCATGTATGGATGCGAGTGTTGGACTGTGAAGAAAGCTGAGTGCAGAAGAATTGATGCTTTTGAACTGTGGTGTTGGAGAAGACTCTTGAGAGTCCCTTGGACTGCAAGGAGATCCAACCAGTCCATTCTGAAGGAGATCAGCCCTGGGATTTCTTTGGAAGGAATGATGCTAAAGCTGAAACTCCAGTACTTTGGCCACCTCATGTGAAGAGTTGACTCATTGGAAAAGACTCTGATGCTGGGAGGGATTGGGGGCAGGAGGAAAAGGGGATGACAGAGGATGAGACGGCTGGATGGCATCACTGACTCGATGGACGTGAGTTTGAGTGAACTCCGGGAGTTGGTGATGGACAGGGGGGCCTGGTGTGCTGCGATTCATGGGGTTGCAAAGAGTCGGACACGACTGAGCGACTGAACTGAACTGAGGCTTTTATCATTTATCATTTTCATGAAAATGGGAAACTCTAAGGCCCTTTGGCAAGCAAGCATTTTCCTGTAGGGAAAAATGCATGCTTTAAAGTTATGAATTCTTAAATAGCTAAAATGGGCATGCTTCTGCTGAAGATCCATCCATGAAATGAGAATTTTATAAAGATTTTTCAAAATTAACAGTATGATGATAAACCTGTTGCTGCTTTCTTGTAATGTACTAAAGTAACAAGTTTGACTTCAAATATTTAAATCATTTTGTTTGCTAGACAACCTCACCTTATCAGAAAAGAATTTACTTAACAAGACTTTTTTTGAGAATTGCACAAGTGAGATCTTGGGAAATGGAATGAGGGTAGGGGCAATATAATTCTCTAGAATGTTAACTATTTATCTCCATCAAAACAAAGGAAATGATGTGGGTACTTCAATGTATCTGAGGTGATTCCAGCTTGCTGAGAATGAACTTGATTGTGTATAAAAATAATAAATCATAGACTCCTTCTGTCTTAAAACAATGAAAGGATGTTGGTAAGTGGCTTTGGAATATGGTGATCTCAAACTGCGATCAGTGATCTCAGAGTCTTGGACTTTCAGTTGGAAGAGTTTTTAATATCAATATGAAACTGTGGTTCAGGCAGGTTAATGGACTTGGATGAGGCCACACATCATGATGGTCTAGACATCTTTTTTTTAAAAAAAAGACTTTATTTCTTTTTAAAGCAGTGTTAGAGTCACAGAAAAATTGAATTTATTCTTCTCCTCTGCTCCCTGCCCTGATGTGTGCATAGTCTCCCTCTTTGTCAACATCTCCCTTCAGAGTGGTGCATTCATTACAGTTGATCAATCCACATTGACACTTCATAATCATCCAAAGAGCATAGTTCACCTTAGGGTTCCTTCTTGGTTTAGACTAACCATAAGTTTTTAGTGACCCTTAAATGCTCTGTGTTCTGCCTGTTCATCTGTCCCTTCCCCCAACCTCAGGCAACTACTGATCTCCCTCTTGGGTTTACAGTTTTGCCGTTGCCAGAATGTCATATAGTTGGAATTATATATTAAGTAGCCTTTCCAGACTGGCTTCTTTCACTTAGTCTTTTCATGGCTTGATAGCATAAAGAGTTAAATAGTACTCCATTGCCTGGACTGCCACAGCTTATTTACACATTCACTTACTGAAGGACATCTTGGTTGCTTCCAAGTTTTGAAAATTAAGAATAAAATTGCTATAAAGGCCATGTGTAGGTTTTAGTGTGAATGTAAATTTTCAGCTATGGGTAAATGTCAAGGAGTGTAACTGCTGGATCATATAGTAAGAGTAAGCTTTGTAAAACCTGTTAAGCTGTCTTCTGTACATTTTACATTCCTACTAGCAATGAATGAGTTTTTGTTGCCCCCCATTCTCTCCAGTAAGTGGTGTTAGTGTTCTGGATTTTGGCTATTGGATGTGTAGTGATGTCTCTCTGTAGTTTTATTTTGCATTTTCCCGATGACAGAGGATGTGGAACATCTTTTCTTATGCTTATTTGCCACCTGTATATTTCCCTAGGTGAAGTGCCTGTTAAGGTTTTTGGCCCATTTTAGAATTAAGTTGTTTGTTTTCTTATTGTTGAGTTTTAAGAGTTCTTTGTACCTTTAGGATACCAGTTCTTTATCAGATGTGTCTTTTGCAAATATTTTCTCCCAGTCTGTGATTTGTATTTTACATTCTCTTGACATTGTCCTGTACAATGTCAAGAAGAAATTTTTAATTTTAATGACATCCAGTTTAACAATAATTTCTTGCATGGATCATGCCTTTGGTGTTAAATCTCAAATGTCCTCACCATGCCCAAGGTCACCTAGGTTTTCTGCTATGTTATTTTCTAGAGGTTTAGTTTTGCATTTTGCATTTGCATGATCCATTTTAAGTTAATTTTTGTGAAAGGTGTGAGGTTTGTTTGCAGATTTTTTTCTTTGCATGTGATGTCCAGTTGTTTCAATACCATTTGTTGAAAAGACTATCTTTGCTTCATTGTACTGTTTTTGTTCCTTTGTCAAAGATCTGTTAACTATATTAATATGGGTCTATTTCTGAGTTCTCTATTCTATTACATTGATTGTGCCTATCTTTTTTTAATGTGCCTATTATTTCTCCAAATCACACTGTCTTGATTACAATAAGTCTCAAAATCAAGTAGTGTCAGTTCTCTACAGGTATTCTTCTACTGCAAATCTGTATTGAATATTTTGAGTCTTCTGCCTTTCCATATAAACTGTAGATTCAGTATGTCTATATCCACAGAATAACTTGCTAGGATTTTGATCGGGGTTACATTGAATCTATTGATCAAGTTGGGAGGAACTGACAATTTGACAATATTTAGTCTTCCTATGTGACCATGGATTCCCTGTCCTTTAGTTCTTTGATTTTGTTCATCAGAGATTTGTAGTTTTTCTCATATAGATCTTACTCATATTTTATTATATTTATACCTAAGTATTTAATTGTGGGAGATACTAGTGTAAATGTTATTGTGTTTTTAATTTCAAATTCCGCTAGTTCATAACTGGTATGTTGTTGTTGTTGTTCAGTCTCTAAGTTGTGTCTGGCTATTTGCAACCGCATGGACTACAGCATGCCAAGCTTCCCTGTCCTTCATCGTCTCCTGGAGTTTGCTCAAACTCTGATGCCATCCAATCATCTCATCCTCTCTGTTGCCCCCTACTCTTCCTGCCCTCAATTTTTCCCAGCATCAGGATCTTTTCAGTGAGTCAACTCATTGCATCAGGTGGCCAAAGTGCTGAAACCTTAGCTTCAGTACCAGTCCTTCCAATGAGTATTCAGAGTTGATTTCCTTTAGGATTGACTGGAGGCTGAAAATGCTTTCCAAGTGTTCATTAAATATCAAAGTGCAGATTTTTATGTTACAAGAATAAACAAACTTATTTCTCATTGGTAAAAATGTGTTGATTATAACGGTTCCTATTTTGATTAATAAAGATATGTTCGAGCCTAGTTATAATGATTTAAAATTCATGGTCTGAAACCACAATTACATTTGCATTAACCTAAATCTTGGATCTGGCAGCCTTGCTATAATCACTTACTAGTTCCTGGAATTTAGATAGCATTGGAAAAATTACTTAATTATATGTTTAATTTTTGAGTTCTAAAGATGCTTAATTTTAATAAAAATCTGATATATTGTTTTAAAAAATATATGTATATTTAGCAAACATCCATATCTGTTAATCTTGACAAAAAGAATGAAAAAAAATCAAATGAATCTGAACAAGACTCTAGGTCTTATTAACACTTTGTAAGAACTTTAAAAGAAAACTGGATATGTTAGATGACATTTTGGGCATGTAATTAGTTAATTCCAGAGAGGGAAATTCTACTGATCTTGTTTCCTCAACACACACACATATATACACATGCATTATGAAGAGGAAAAACTGAATTAAAAGAAATTTAACAGACATATCACTCTAACATGGAACTGACAAAGTGTTGTGTGTTTTGGTGTGAAATAAACAAGAACAGACTTTATTTTTTTGGGGCTCCAAAATCGCTTCAGAGGGTGACTGCAGCCATGAAATTAAAAGACGCTTACTCCTTGGAAGAAAAGTTATGACCAACCTAGATAGCATATTGAAAAGCAGAGACATTATTTTGCCAACAAAGGTCCGTTTAGTCAAGGCTATGGTTTTTCCAGTGGTCATGTATGGATGTGAGAGTTGGACTGTGAAGAAAGCTGAGCGCCAAAGAATTGATGCTTTTGAACTGTGGTGTTGGAGAAGACTCTTGGGAGTCCCTTGGACTGCAAGGAGATCCAACCAGTCCATTCTAAAGGAGATCAGTCCTGGGTGTTCTTTGGAAGGAATGATGCTAAAGCTGACACTCCAGTACTTTGGCCACCTCATGCAAAGAGTTGACTCATTGGAAAAGACTCTGATGCTGGGAGGGATTGGGGGCAGGAGGAGAAGGGGACGACAGAGGATGAGATGCTTGGATGGCATCATTGACTCGATGGACGTGAGTCTGAGTGAATTCTGGGAGATGGTGATGGACAGGGAGGCCTTGAGTGCTGCAATTCATGGGGTCTCAAAGAGTTGGACACGACTGAGAGACTGAACTGAAACAAGAACAATGATTCTTTCTTTATGGCATTAAATAACTATTATATTAGTGTCTATTTATGTGTAATGATGGGTATTATAGCTTTCTTAGAGAATTACTGTCTTTAACAGATACAAACTAAAATATTTTAAGATAAAACAATTGATGTCAGAGATTTACTTCAAAATAATCAGGCTAGTGTGGGATAGAGAGTCCATATGGAGATAACCACTGAGAGCAAGTAATAGGTATCTTGGGTTCCATAAAGTGTTCTCTTCACATGTTTGTATGTTTGAAAGTTTCCGTAACAAAAACTAGAAAGTTTTGTTGAACACTAAACTAGAATTTTCATGAAAAGTAGAATTATGTCTCCTCTCATTTACCTTTACATCCCTAGAATGTGTCTCAATAAGTACTTGCATAATCATGAACTAATGATTTATAATAAATTATTGTTATTTACTAATTATATTTTAACTAATAATATTTGATAATTTATGCTTGAATATGAACTTTTATACAGGAAAATGCCTTTATGTGGTCTCTGAAAAGTGAAGTTTACTACATCTTAAGAAAGTATGGCAGAAAAGGACTCTAAAATAAACTCAGTCTACTTATTGTGTTAATTTCTTTTATGTCTCAGTCATGCCTTGATTTAAATGATCTTTTCAATTGAGGCTATGAATAATGCACTGATTTAAAGAGGTCTCCTAAAACCTCATAGTTATCCAGAGAGCTACTTTATCTAAACTTCCAAAATTCTTGGTATGTTAATTGAATAAACTTTTGTCTAGAAACTCAAAATGAAAGGCACTCTGCTAGGTGCTGGTGGTAAAACAAACACATCTTTGCTCTTCAAGAAGCTAAGCTCAGTGGTATCTATGAGAACATTACTCTCTGTGCAGAAAACTATCCAAACCTTTTAGGGGTCATCATGCTCATAAGATACTGGGGACTTGATTTTTTCCCTCTCATTTTACAGCCTTAAAACAGTTATTGAAGTTGATCTATAGTGGGATTATTGGTTATTTGAATCAGCTACTGTGTTCAGATCACATTATCCGAAGCCATATTACCTGATATATATGAGACACAGTGATGCTCAGTCACATCCATCTCTTTGAAACCCTCTGGACTGTACCAGTCCTCTGTCCATGGGATTTTTTTCAGGCAAGAATACTGGGCTGGCTTACCATTTCCTCCTCCAGGGGATCTTCCTGATCTAGGGATTGAACTCGCATCTCCTGTCTCCTGCACTGCAAATGGATTCTTTACTACTGAGCCATCAGGGAACCCCTGAAGAGAGGGTTTTATTACTGATGACATCCTGGCTTTGGCTGTGCTGCTTTTCTTACTATATCCAGGAGTTGGTGATGGACAGGGAGGCCTGGCATGCTGCAATTCATGGGGTCGCAAAGAGTCGGACACAACTGAGCGACTGATCTGATCTGATCTGATCTGAGCCTCACTTGACAGGCATAGTTAGTTCCTATATTAAATGGCTTATCCTACTCAAAAATAGACATAAATAGTGCCAGATATACATTATCATTGGGCTTTTTTTTTGGGGGGGGGTTTGTTTGTTGGTATGTGTGGTTGCTCTGAGGTTTTTTGTTTTGTTTTGTTTTGCCATTGTCTTAGGTAGAAATCTATTCCAAATTAAAACAGACTCTGACTAACTATTTTCTTGATTTGGAAAATAGTCTTCTGCTTTCCAAAGGTTAATTTAGATTTTTTATTACAATATTATTATCATTTCCACTTTTTACTCTATAATTCAGATTTTAAGACTATATTTACAGTATCAGAGATTCAGTTCGGTTCAGTTCAGTCACTCAAGTCTTGTCTGACTCTTTGTGACCCCATGAATTGCAGCACGCCAGGCCCCCCTGTCCATCACCAACTCCCAGAGTTTACTCAAACTCATGTCCATCGAGTCGGTGATGCCATCCAGCCATCTCATCCTCTGTTGTCCCCTTCTCCTCCTGCCCCCAATCCCTCCCAGCATCAGGGTCTTTTCCAATGAGTCAACTCTTCGCATGAGGTGGCCAAAGTACTGGAGTTTCAGCTTTAGCATAAGTCCTTCCAAAGAACACCCAGGACTGATCTCCTTTACAATGGACTGGTTGGACCTTCTTGCAGTCCAAGGGACTCTCAAGAATCTTCTCCAATATTATCCTTGAGCTATTAAAAAGGATAAAAAAGATCCCAAAGCCAGGAATTTGATTACAACTTGGTCTAGCTGTGAGAGTTCATACCTCCAACCCACACACAAGACAAAATTTTATTAGTGTACAGTTTGTACTGTATGCTCTTACATTTCAGCCTGTCTTGCCCTAAAAATGTGCATTTTCACTTGGATAGGTAATAAAAGTCATCCAATGGCTAAGCTGTTTTATGTGCAACTTCATATTCGACCAGTGCCAAACAAGGGCAGAAATTTACCACCTGTATGTCCTTTAGCAGGGTGTTTGGTGTTTGGGTTCTGTCTCCCACTGAGAATTTTATCCTTACATGTGGTATGTCTATTTTTTTTTTTTTTTACAAGTCCAAGTAACAATTTTTTCTAGTCTACAGCACAGTTTTGTTTTACTTACATTTGGTGCTTTTAAGAGTGCTCCTTTTGAACAGACTTCTAATAAACACACAAAAAGTTATCTTAAAAATAAAATATACACAATTAAACAATAAGCATCCAGGTGTTCAGAGCTAAGTGGAGGTAATCTGATTGGTTCTATCAAGTTCACCTACTTAAGAATTCACCAACCAATGTGAGTTTTTCTGCTCTGAATTCCCCTGAATTAACAACTCACCAAAATCAGAGAGTCCTAAACATATATATACAAAATAAACCCCCTTTTAAAGCCACATCAGGACAAAAATTCAATTAGAAAGCCTCAATATGTCATCACACAGACAATTGCATTCATGAAGTTCATTAGTAGAAAATATGCACTATCTTTCCATGTCTATTTCAAACCTCTTAGAAATACAATTCTTTTGAAAATACTAAAGTATAATATCTTAGATGATGTAAAGATTAGGCAGGGTATAGTCTATACATGCATCTGACTGTGTGCATGTGTGCTAAGTCACTTCAGTCATGTCTGATTTTTTGCAACCCTCTGGACTGTACTCCGCCAGGCTCCTTTGTCCATGGGATTCTCCAGGCAAGAATACTGGAGTGGGTTGCCATTCCCTTCTCTAAGGGATCTTCCCTTCCCAGGGATCAAATCTTCAACTCATATGACTCCTCCATTGGCAGGCAAGTTAACATCAATCTTCTCAGGAGCTGCTGTGCGAGAGGGAATCCTAGCTACAGACACTCAGCCCGAAATTTCCTTCTCCATGAACTCTATATAATGCAAGTGCATGGCCTGCATATTGCCAACTGATGAGTCAAATCTGAAGCATACAAATAAGAACATCTTCTCCAGAGCCAGCACTAGGCTCCTCTGACAAGAACAGAGCAGTCTGCTGAGCATCCAAATCTCCACTTCTACTTATGTTGGAAATAAATTTTGATCCCTGTTTAGGATCAGTTGATACTTTTAAGGACCTTTTTTCTAGCAAATAGATAAGCGTGCTCTTTTAAAATAACATTATATTTCACCTTTTCAACTTGCTTTTCTATTTATAAAATTATAGGATTTTGGAAAAAGGTTTAAATGGGGATCTTCTAGTTTCAGTGGCAGGCTTAAGGAAAAAGTAAAAACTATGTCATAAAGGAATGTATAATTGTGAACAAAAGCTGAATGAATGCTTAATGTTGATGACAAAGTTTACTGACATAAATGTACAAAGTTGACTGTTTACTTAACAATATAGTATTCAAAATTTAAAGATGGAGGGTAGCAAACTGTGACAAAAACAAAACATTATAGTAACTGGCAGATTTTAGACTCATGTTTTAGCTTAACTAGAGGTAGATAGTCTTTGACCAATCATACTGATACTTCAGGGGAAAAAGGCATCAGAGCTCTGCCTTGGCAGCCACAAAGTCTGGACTCAAGTCATTGCCATTAAGAATACCATGAATGTTCTAACAATATATGGCCATTGAAAATCCAACAGTCCCTTGGGGGGCTTCGACCATAACTGACTGACTCTGTATGTCTCTTTCCATGAGAGAGAATCTGAATGGTCAAGAAAGACTACCCATGGCAGGGAATTTTTAATAAGCAGAACTTCAGTATCAGGCAATCTATTTGATATCTGGAAAGCTTACAGAGATTTGCTTTCAGGTCAGATACAAATCCTGAGTTGACTCAACCATCCCAGGAAGATAGAGTTACATGGGTGAAAGCTTGACAGACCAAGAGTAAATCTACCACTGCGGGGTAAACAGGCACAACTGAACGTCTAGAACTTTTTGGAAAAATGTAGTATAACAGACTCTGTAGGGGTATGGAGGACTGTTTGGTATAAGAAAAATATTTTATTATAAAGATACTGATAAATGTCATCATCATATATTTGCTGATAAAACCTATTATGTTTTGATATATTTAAAGATTGTATAATAAGCATTTGCTATTCAATATCAAAATTATTACTACTTTCCCTTTCAGCAACTAGAGCATAATAGATGATTATTTATTTATTTAACAGATATTTCTTGAGTACACACTGCGTGGCAGACATGGCTATGTATGAAGAATACAAGAGAGAAAACATAGGCATAAAGCTATGGGTCTCGTGGATATAGATGTGCAAATTGACAAATTTATTTGTGTTAGTGAGGCTATGATAGAGGAAACAGGAATATTCTTGTGTCACATAGGACAGGCATTTAATTGCAACCTGTACAATCTGAGAGGGCTACCTAAAAATAATTATACATGGACCAAACCACCAAAAACTAGAATATGGGGAGGAAAATAATGCAGAATAGTGTCAAAGTTCCTGCCTTGAGGGACTAGATTATTGATGGTGCCATTCACTGGAAAGAAGCAAAAGAACAAGGGAAAAAGCAAGACTGGGATGAAGAACACACATTTCACTCTGTACATGTTAAGTTTCAAGTACTTCAGGAATCTCTAAATGGAGAGGAGTAGTAGGTAGATGGATATACATTTCTGAATCTAAAGAGATCTATGCCAGAAATTAAGCTCTGGGATTCACTGCCTTATAAAATATACTTAAAATCATGGGAGTAAGTGAGATCACTCAGGAAGAGTGGGTAGAATGAGAAGAGATAAGACAAAAGGCAAAATCCCAAGGAACATCCTTATGTAAAGGATAAAAAAAGGAAAACACAAAGAGATATAAAAAGATTGGCCAGAGATGACATGTAAAAGGAAAATTAAGTTTTGACAAGAGCTATGGAATGAGAGAAGTAGAAGCCACATAAAAGTGACTTGTGGTGTGATTGGACAATGAAGGTCAGTATGAAAACATGTTTGGTCAACTCAGTCATGTTTGATTCTTTGTGACCCTATGGACTGTAGTCCACCAGGCTCCTCTGCCCACAGTATTTTCCAGGCAAGAATACTGGAGTGGATTGCCATTTCCTACTCCAGGGGTTCTTCCCACCACAAGGACTGAACTCACCTCTCTTGCTTCTCCTGCATTGTCAGGAGGATTCTTTAACACTAGCTCCACCTGGGAAACCATGCAGATATTTTAAAAAATATTTGCCTGTCAAAGTGAGGGAAAACAAGCTAATAACTAGAGGAAAGGTAGAGACTGAAGAAAATCTTAAAAAATAGTAGAGGCTCGTACACCTTTAAAATACTGATGAGAAATTCCAGGAGGAAAGAGGAACTTTAGATACAGAGAGGCAGTAAACAGTGGAGCAAAATCCCTGAAAGCAGGGAAGAGTTGGGAGCAAGACAAGAAACAAGGAATTTGTTTCAGAAAGAAGGAAAAGTAAAACTTTCATTGAAAAGAAAAGAAAAAATGAACACAATATGGTTTGTAAGTGCAGATACATACGTAATTTTGATAGTGGGAAGTTCTCATGATACTGGCAATTTTTATTTTTGTTGTTGTTGTTCCTTGCCACCCCATAAACTGCAACACTCCAGGCTTCCTTGTCCTCCATCTCCTGGAGCTTGCTCAAATTCATGTCCATTGAATTGACGATCACATCCAATCATCTCGTTCTCTGTCACCCCCTTCTCCTCCTGCCCTCAATCTTTTCCAGCATCAGGGTCTTTTCCAGTGAGTTGGCCCCCTGCATCAGCTGGCCAAAATATTGGAGCTTCAGCTTCAACATCAGTCCTTCCAATGAATATTCAGGACTGATTTCCTTTAGGATTGACTTGTTTGATCTCCTTACAGTCCAAGGGACTCTCAAGAGTCTTCTCCAATACCATAGTTCAAAAGCATCAATTCTTCAGTGCTCAGCCTTCTTTATGGTCCATGTTCCATACATGACTACTGGAAAAACCATAGCTTTGACTAGACAGACTTTTGTCGGCAAAGTAATTCTGCTTTTTAATATGCTGCCTAGGTTGGTCATAGCTTTTCTTCCAAGGAGCAAATGTCTTTAAATTTCATGGCTGCAGTCACCATCTGCAGTGATTTTTGAGCCCAGAAAATAGTGTGTCACTGTTTCCATTGTATCCCCATCTATTTGCCATGAAGTGATGGAATTGGATGCCATGATCTTAGTTTTTTGAATATTGAAAGCCAGCTTTTTCACTCTCCTCTTTCACTTTCATCAAGAGGCTCTTCATTTTCTGTCATAAAAAGTGGTACAATCTGTATATCTGAGGTTATTGATATTTCTCCTGGCAGTCTTGATTCCAGCTTGTGCTTCATCCAGCCCAGTATTTTGCATGATGTACTCTGCATATAAGTTAAGTAAGCAGCATGACAATATACAGCCTTGGTATAATCCTTTCCGAATTTTGAACTAGTCCATTGTTCCATGTCTGATTCTAACTGTTGCTTCTTTTTTTTTTAATTTATTTTAATTGGAGGCTAATTACTTTACAATATTGTATTGGTTTTGCATACAGGTCTCACAGGAGGCAGGTAACGTGGTCTGTTACACCCATCTCTTGGAGAATTTTCCACAGTTTTTTGTTATCCACACAATCAAAGGGTTTAGCATAGTCAAAGAAGCAGAAGTAGATGTTTTTCTGGAATTCTCTTGCTTTTCCAAATGATATTGGCAATTTTTTTTAGTATGTTAAAAAATGTGTCCACAGCCAAGTCATTATATGGTTGTCATTTATAAACCTTGCTTTACATTAATATTTTTATCTAATGTAATTCATGTGGATATTACTTCTTTTTCTGGATAGTTTTTAAAATTTAGCATATTCAAAATATTGACTTGAAATATAAAGTACACAAGTGTACCAACACTTTGTATCACATTGTTGTTGCTGCTCAGTTACTCAGTCGTGTCTGACTCTTTGTCACTCTGTGAACTGCAGCATGCCTGGCTTCTCTGTCCTTCACTACTTCCTGGAGTTTGCTCAGATTCATGTCCATTGTGTCAGTGATGCTATCTAGCCATCTCATCCTCTGCTGCTGTCTTTTCATTTTGTCTTCAAATCTTTCCCAGCATCAGGGGCTTTTCCAGTGAGCCTGCTCTTTGCATCAGGTAGCCAAAGTATTGCCGTTTCAGCTTCAGCATCAGTCCTTCCAATGAAATTTCAGGGTTGATTTCCATTAGGATTAGCTTGTTGGATCTCCTTGCAGTCCAAGGGACTTTCAAGAGTCTTCTCTAGCACCACAATTTGAAAGCATCAGTTCTTTGGCATGCAGTCTTCTTTATGGTCCAACTCTCACATCCGTACATGACAATTGGAAAAATCAGAGATTTGACTAAAAGGGTTTCCTCTAGTGGATGGAAAATAATCTTAAATTTAACATTTTAGCTCCAGATTTTATATTTAGTTGGCAGTCTGTATAAATAGTTTAAGAAATGTAGCTTAAGCTGTATAGAATAAACAATAAGAAATTCAAGGAAAAATGTTTGCAAAAAGATATTTAGTGCATCAATCTTCGTAAAATAATACATAATATAAAATTGTTTACAATATAAAATTTAAGCACTTGAATGTGCATGAGTATAAAAATGCATATCCGTTTACAATATGATTCACAAAGATCTAAAATATAGATAACTGCTTGTGTGACAGTGACTTAACAAAATCAGTATACAAAATTGCACGTGTAATATTTTTATGTTACTATAATGTGGATTGATAAAGTACACAAGATTAATTGATAAGTTGTTATTTGTTTTGATATTTTGTTTTCTAAAATAGAAATGTAAAACTTTTATAAGCAGAAAAATTAACCGTTTTGAGAAATATATTCTTGGATTGTTCTATTTTGAGGGACATGTATTTAGATTGTTTGTAATAAGTAAACTTTTATATGATATTCACACCTTGAAATAAATATTTCATCTTAAGTGTCAGACATATTTACCTAGCGATCCAGTTCTATTTTGTGATGTTACTTTTCTTCTAAATTTTCCACTAATTTTTCTTTTCCGGAGAGTTAAAACTTTTATATGTAATATAGGGAGTACACGTTAAATTCAAAGAGAAAAAAAGTATCAGTTCCATTCGATTGAAGATTCGTTGTAGTTAATTTAAATCATCTTTCTCTGCCCTTTCTCTAGATCTTTTCAGCTGGAGCTCCTTACTTGGTCTGTGCCTTAGAAGATGGTATGCACTGTACCAGCACTGGGTGCATTTTATTATTTGTTAGAATTTTTCCTAGTGCTAGGTAATTTTAGGCAGCATGTCACTGCCAGTTAGAAAGAGGCAGGAAAAAAAAGCAAAAATAATGTACTCTAAAAAGGATATTGCTTGCAAAGTTGCACATAACTGTTATTTTAAGCCAGTAAGAGCTGGGTTTGGTGGTGTCAGCCACATATACCCTGGAGTGTGTCATTGAAGAGAACCAGGTATTACAGGAGCCACAAGCAGACTGTACAATTAGGGTTAGGTGAAAGGATTGGGTAATCCTGCAATAGTCACTGTTACATAACATGCCAGTTGCTGCCCAGGGATATGAGTGGTAACTGAATATTATAGCGGGAACTGTTAGCTTAACTGCAGCCAAGGGTCACTTGCTGTTTCCATTACAAACTTTGTTTTGTAGTTGGTTTATAACCCAGACAGTTTAATTCACATCAGGCTAAAGCCTGGCATTCAAATTAGAAGCCTAGAGGCACTTCTTTTTCTTTTTTTCCCCAAAACAGAATTTTGAGCTGCAAAAGACCAGAGAGATCTAGTACAACTTCTGTTTTACAGATTAGAAGATGGAGGCACACAGAGAGAGTAAGATGTACACAATGTCATTCAATGGGACCAGGATGTATACCTAGACTAGACCTAGAACACAGGTTTTTCTGTCTTTTCAATTAAAACAAACCAAACCAAAGCCAAACCCAAGCAAAATAAACCTCTACTAAACTATATTCATTTAATTTCTTTTTATTGTAGAGAAGTCAGCAGAAACAGATGTTGACTCTGTTTCATTCACCAGGGATCCCCTTGGACTTGCTGAAGTGACTTGCTTGGGAAAATATAGATTGTTACATGGTAGAAGAGGACAGACAGCAGATCTGTTTTGTGACTATTTTGCATTTTGGTATCACTTTTTACTCCAGTCTTACCAATTCAACTGATTTATTCAATATCCAGAAAGAAATGACTGCTAAACCACTGATAAATGGGGCACTGGTTTACTACATTCTCATGGTTATGAAATGAATCATAAATTGAATTGGAAAAGAAGAAAGCTATGAAGCCAGGATCATGTTCCTATAAAACCACAAGTGGCTGAGTTCAATCGATCAATCATTTTATCTCCATAATATTAAGAAAATTGCTGTGATAGATTGTTTTTCTTTGATAAATTTCAACAATTATTTTGTCAATATTAAAGTCAGAATTTTTGATGGAAATGGAATAAATGACATTTTTTGCAATTATGTATTACATCCAGTTGGCTGGAGCTAGAAATTATACATATGTTTTGACTTCATGTAGAGCTGGCTTTCCTGAAATCCAAGAGAGCATCCTATATCATCCATTATACCATGGCTAAGAAATTAAAAGTGACCTGCTCTGTCAGATGTAGAATATCAGTCTATTTTGGCAGTGGAAAAAGTGAAAGTGAAAGTGTTAGTCACTCAGTCATGTCCAACTCTTTGTGAACCCATGGACTATACAGCCTGCCAGCCTTCTCTGTCTATGGAGTTCTCCAGGCAAGAATACTGGAGTGGGTTGCCATTCCCTTCTCCAGGGAATCTTCCTGACCCAGGGATTGAAACTGGGACTCTGCATTGCAGGTAGGTTCTTTCCTGTCTGAGCTACCAGAGAAGCCCTGGCAATGGAGTAGGACTTTTTAAAAGTTCATGCCATAAAATCAACATTCAAATGTCAAAATCTAGTTCTATACCCACTATGACTTAGTACTCTCTCTCTCTCTGCTAAGTCACTTCAGTCGTGTCCGACTCCGTGCGACCCCATAGATGGCAGCCCACCAGGCTCCCCCATCCCTGGGATTCTCAAGGCAAGAACACTGGAGTGGGTTGCCATTTCCTTCTCCAGTGCATGAAAGTGAAAAGCGAAAGTGAAGTCGCTCAGTCATGTCTGACTCTTAGCGACCCCATGGACTGCAGCCTACCAGGCTCCTCCATCCATGGGATTTTCCAGGCAAGAGTACTGGAGTGGGGTGCCATTGCCTTGTCCATCCCTCTCTCTACCTTCACCTATTTTAACACCCAAGACTTCTGGAACTTGTTTTTGAATGTGTCCTTTTCCTCTAGTAAACAGTTCTTTGAGAACAGGGGTAATTCCTTGCTTTTTCTATTTTATTTTATTTTATTTTTTTTCTTTTTTTGGTCATGCCTTGCAGCATGTGGAATCTTAGTTCCTCCACCAGGGGTTGAACCTATGCCCCCTGCATTGTGGATGGCCAGGGAAGGCCCACTTCTCCTATTTCTATTCCTTCTTCCATATACCATAACCTGCCTTCAGCCATTGTGTTTTTCACTGGGCATATACATAGTCAAAATTTCTATTATTTATGATGTTATTTACCTGGAGATATACTTGGGCAGAGTATAGGAATATTGTATTAACAATTGTCATTTCCTGTAGAAGAATATGATGATAAATTGAATGAAACCTAATTTAAAGAAGAGAAAGAGAAAAATGCTGAGGAACCCCTGACCTTTGTTTACAAGAGGTCAGAAATGAGTTGGAAGATAGGAATTAGAATTTCCAGAGTGGAATTTGATAAACTTAACCCAACCAATAAACTTTCTCTCAACATTTTTCAGTAATTTTGTGTTCATTTTCACTTTAATTTCCCAACACAGGATGTCACATCATGAATATATTTTGTTTATACTTTCTGTTAGTGGTTGTTATTCTTTAAGTTTATGACATCAACAGCTTGGAGTTCCTATAAACTAAGAAACCATACTGAGGAAGTGGTTGGTAATTGGCAAAAGGAAAGCATAATATGGAGAGAATTAGTTGAAGGCTGTTGTAATCATCTGGCACAATTAGAAGATTCATGTGTTTTGTGTTTCTTGTCCAATGTATTATAACATTATTGGAGATGACTTCATAGGTCAGTGTCACTAAGAAACCTCATATTTTTATTTAGCATGAAGAGATCCAAACTTGCCAGAAAGTCAATATTTATCAGAGTCACTTTATTTAATATTTTTATTTTCTCCATAACCTAATCCTCATTTCTGGAGCTGACAACTTTAGTTGGTGGTTTTAGGTATTCTCATTTTGTCGGAAATGGTGTGTGCCATCAACCTAAGTTCTTGTTTCTAAGAGTGAGAGTAGGCTAAAGGTTCTTTTTTACTGAATAGCATGTCTCTGTGGTTGAAAAGCATGAGTATTAGTGGACTTCTTGGTATTCCTGTTAGGTTTCAGTGGTGTTTGGGGTCTTATTTTGGAAGACTGGGGCCATCAAGTTGACCATTTATATATTGGAGGAAGCACAAGTCTTTATGAAAAATCCTTGTGTAGATACTCAGATTGCATAATGATAAAAACCAAAGTGGATTACAGGGAGCTTGACATGCAAATGAAATTCTCTGTGCTCTTTGGTTTCCAAGTCACCAAAAAGGAGACTTGGTTTGGAATGAAATTAAAACTATGCAGAATCTTTGTAAATCTGAACCCTTGAAGAAGTTGAAAAACCGACCATCTTCCCAATGACCTAAGCACTGCCTTTCTGTAATCACAGAGATATCAGAATATGCCTGAAACTCCATGCTACCCACATTTTCAGCCTGTATAAAACTGCATCCTGTGATTTCTAGGAACCTATGTGATTCCCATGATGGGAAATAATTCTATAAGAAACTGTTTTCTGAAAGTAAAAGTGATTTAGCCATATTACACACTTAACTGTTTAACCAGATACACACATGGATACCCTCATATATATATATATATATATATTTTATATATAGTGAATATATTTGTCCTTATTTTCTGTCCACATGCTTAAAATTCTTCCATTGTATACTGCATTCCACTATCCATTACTAATGCTATTATATATATATATATATATATATATAAAAATAGTTTAATACATCCATCATCTAATCTTTATTTCTCTCATTTTGCTTTTCATTCTGAGAAATTTTCCTTAATGTGACTAGATCTTCTACCAGGACTGTTCTTTCATTCAGTCTCTTTATGAATGATTTCATTTCCACAATCAAGTTTTCACTTGTAGAAGCAGAAATTTGAATTCCAAGAAAACTTCTGGTGATCTGGATTTTCTTTTTTCATAGAAGCATATTTTGGTTTTATTGATACCCTGGTCCCTGGAACCTGTTGAGGATGATTATTTTAAATTTCCCTTTTAGAAGGCTTCTTTCTTTTTCCTAGGGTATTGGTTTCTTTTTTTATTCTTGTTGGTTTTTTCCCAAAACTTGATGACCTGTAGTGGTTTGTTTATATATACGAATGGAACACAGAAGAGAGAAAGATGAGAAAATGGTATGTTGATTTCTCCATTGACTAGGTTTATTATTCATCCCAGAATCTACATTGTGGTATTTAATACCACAGTATGTGGGAGAGGAAAAACTGTGACTCATACTTAAGGGTGCAGTCTAAAATAAAGGTCACTTTGACCTCCTAAATCTGTGTACTTTGATTCAGCAATTCTACATCTAGAAATTTACAGTAAGGAATAATCAAAGTTGTACATACAAAGGGCTAATACAAGAATGTGCATCCCAGTCACAACAACACAAGAGTAAAAGAATATAATTCAATGTCAAAATTGATGTGCTGGATATATAAGCCATGATGATTCAGATAATGGGAAATAATATAGCCCTTAGATTATGTCTTAAAGCACTTCCTAAGGAAAAAAGAAAAATTCCACAATAGTATTAATAAAAAGAGAAAATATCTAATTGTTTAAAAAATATGATCTTATTTACAAAATAAAATGAGAAATGTGTGTGTGAGCATGTGTGTACTTGAAGAAAATACAGGAAAATATTAACCAAGCTTATCACTGATGGTGAGAACATTGTGGTTATTTTTGTGTTTTATTGTAATAATTTTGTTGCTTTTAGTTGTAATACACAGTGTATAAAATTTTTATATTTAATCTATATAAAATGTAAGTAATATATGTAAGTTCTGAAACATAATAATAAAATAAAAACAGTATATTCATATTCAGATATATGAACTAGAGTATTATCAATAGCTGTGGAACTGCCTATGTATACTTGTGTATTTCTCCAAATTTCATCTTTCTATCCCTAAAGGTAACCATTCTCCTGAATTTTGACTTTATCGTTAACTTTTTACAATTCCCAAAATATCTCTAACAGGTGTATAATTTAATTTTTCTTGCTTTTGAATCTTACAAAATTGAATATTATATGACTCAATTCATATCATGAAACCCCAAGTGTATTTTATCACTTTTCTTCTATATGTGTTTCAAAGCTTCATTGTTTCCATTCCTATATCTTAGTCCACTGTGTCACTACATATTCTTATTTATTTATAATATCTTCTGTTATTGTCACTTAAGATTCAGGTATTTTTTGTTAAATGAGTAATGCTGTTAGAAGATTACTGTGACTGTCTCAAGATAAGGACATTTATGAAAAGATTTCTCTAAATGATAACTTGTAGAATAGCTGGGGCTATTGACATTTTATGATAGGAAGTCTTTGATGGCTCCCATGTCACACTCGTGTAGAAATATGAGAGGTCAAGGAGTATGAGATAAGTGTAGTAAACTAGAAAAATAGTACAGCTGGTTCAAATTCTTGGTGTCTCTTTGTCTTTGGAGATAAGGATGTTTATTTCCTCTGGGTAGGGAAAGCACTTCCCACATGAGGGTTTTATGACCTCACAGGAGGGAAAAGCAAAGAAAAAGTCAGAGGGACCTTGCAGCTTTGGGCATTTTCTCAAGGTGTTGTTTTTGTTCAGTTGCTAAGTTGGGTCTGACTCTCTGTGACCCCATGGACTGCAGCACACCAGACCTCCCCTTCCTCTCTGTCTCCCAAAGCTTGCCCAAGTTCATATCCAATGAATCATGATGCTATCCACCGGTCTCATCTTCTGTCACCCTCTTCTCTGTTTGCCTCAATCTTCTCAGCAGACAGCTCAGTTGGTAAAGAATCTACCTGCAATGCAGGAGACCCTGTTTCAGTTCCTGGGTCAGGAAGATCCACTGGAGAAGGGATAGGCTACCCACTCCAGTATTCTTGGCCTTCCCTTGTGGTTCAGCTGGTAAAGAATCCGCCTGCAATATGGGAGACCTGGGTTCCCTCCCTGGGTTGGGAAGATCCCCTGGAGAAGGGAACGGCTACTCACTCCAGTATTCTGGCCTGGAGAATTCCATGGACTGTATAGTCCATGGGGTCACAAAGAGTCGGACATGACTGAGCGACTCTCACTCACTTTCCCAGCATTAGGGTCTTTTCCCATGAGTCAGCTGTTTGCAACAGATGGCCAAAGTATTTGTCAAGATCCCTCAGCTTCGAGGGATGGTGGAGGAGCCCAATGGAGTATCTTCTCTGTAGAGTAAGGGAATTAGAGAAGGTGAGGTTCGGAGAAAGAACCAGACCGGCACTTTACAAGAACAGATCACCTTTAAAGAGGCGAGATGGGGCAGCAGTCAGATTAGTGAGATGCTGCACTAACCCAAGAAAAGAGTAAGTATATATAGGCACATATGTGGAAATCCACTGTCTTAAGCGGGGGCCTGTTCTTCTCCAGGGTTGTTCGGATTAGTTATCTTTTAAACGTCTGGGGCAAGGAATTCTGGATATCGGCCAGAGGCTGGGACTGGCTGGGAGTTGGTTGTAATCAAACTTGATGTCCATTCCTTTCTTCAGGTGAGAGAGTTCTTTGTTTTGTATAGAATGGTGGGGAGGACCTGGAGGAGAGTTTTAATTCCAGGCTATTTTGAGCCATGTAACTTTCCTTCTCTTTCCTGTCCTCTGCCTGCATTAGATGAACCTTGTAAAGTGCGTGCTGGGTGCTGCCCAGAGGTACCTGATCATAGAGAGCTTCATCTCCCCTGAGGAGAAGAACAAGATTATGAACCGGCTTTTCCTAGACTGCGAGAGGAGCAGTGGAAGTTCCAGCCCCTCCTTCCTAGTGGAGCCAGTAGCAGCCAAATGAAGCGGCCAACATCTGCGGTGGCCTACAAGAGGCCTATTAGCCAGTATGCTAGGGTTGCCATGGCAATGGGGGTCCCGCCCCAGGTAAGGGCTGAGGACATCTTGTTTCTGGCATCGGACGTGTCCCCGCCAGTGGTCTTTGAGATGGAATTCTCTCATGACCAAGAACAAGACCCCTGTGCACTACACATGGAGAGGCTCATGCGGTTGGACAGCCTTTGGGAAAGACCTTCCACATCTAAAGTCCGGAAGCCCAGATCTGGGTGCGAGAGTCCTCAGCGGCCTCCACCTCGAACTGCACACACCTCACTGGCCACCTCCACTGCTTTGCTCCCCACGACAGTGTTCGACCATGAGTGTCAGACAACCTTCTATTGGGCTGCCTGTGCCCCCAGACCCCAGGGACCGGCTGCCAACCCAGGCTCACCTCACTGAAGCTCGATGTGCTTGCATATGTGTGCATGTGTGGGGGGGGGACCCCCGGCAGGCATCCTCTGCTGGCTCTTAGCCTCCTTTATCTAATTAATGTTATTTATTCGTGGAGCTCAGATCCTGTGGGAAAGGAGCCCTTGCCTGAGCCTGCCATGCGTACTGTCCAGCCTCCTCCTCTTCTGACTTTAGACCCCCCTGCCCCAGTCAGACCTCACTCTCCTTCCGGTCAGTTGCCCGCAGAAGGGAAGACGCAGGTACCTATGGCTATTTTTTCTATCTGACTTGCCCTGCAATCTCTGTCTCCTCCTATGCCGCAGGTGAGCAGTTCCTGAGCACTTTCTGGGGCCTAGAGAAATACAAGGTGTGCGCTAAGGACAGGAGACATCCATCCTAATGATGGTGAGCCTGTGCTCCCCATGCAGGGAGCCCCGCTCTCAGCTTTCTGGGCCTCAAACAGCCTCTTTCCAATTCTCAGGCTCTTTATCAAGGACTCCAGTGACCTCATCTGCACAGCCCATGCTTTTCAGCTTTGGCAAGAACTGATATGTTCCCAAACTGCTTCCTGCCCACCCTCCCAACTCGTGGAAGGGAACTGTGAACCCACCAGTTGCTGCCTCTTTGGGACCTACAGGATATGGAATAGCAATGGAGACAGTGTGGACAGTCATCAGGGGACATCCATTTGGTTCTGTCCCCTCTGAGAAGTCACTTTGGCCGACAAGCAATCAGGCCAACTCTCCATCTTTGAGATGCTGTTCCTTCCCACTTTCATCATTCCTTGCAGCTGCCTGGATCCCCACTACTAGTGGGAGGATCAGTGTTCTTCTCCCCTGGCTAAACAAAGGTACCAGAATCTATTGCTTCTCCCGTCATGGAGCACAGGAGATGGAGAGCCAGGCACAACCTGCCAACTCTGCCCAGTCCCCCTGTTTCTGAATCATATTTGTTGGGCCCTGTTTCGTTGACAAGACTGACCCGTCAGCATTGTGCAAATTGATCCCCAGGGAAATCCTCTCACTCCCCTTTGTGACGTCCCAAGATGTTTCCAGGTATCTCCAGTAAATTTCTACCAAAAAGAGAGATTCATTTTCATTGATTTACCTTTTAAGTGTGTATTTTGAAAGGGTGAAGAAGTAGTCATGAATGGAAACACATAGTTTGGGATTGCAAAATGACCTAATATGGAGTCTCCAGGTACTAGAATATGAGGAGTTTAGTCACTGGGGAAAGGCATGAACTGACAGGTCTGTCTGAAATTTGCTGTGTGGGAGGTGGCGATGGGGGCAACTGGGTTGTTCTCTTTCCATCAAGAAATGAACCCTTTTTGCACACAGTTCAGTTTCTGCTCTGACAACCAAGCTATAGTTTGGTTTACGTCAATGATGCTGTCATTGTTGCTGTAAACTATGACACCAGGTGGTTGGGCCATTCATTTGCCACTGGCTCCTGTCCTTCAAGGAAACATTTTTCATCAGAGCCCAGAAGATGGTTTGAGACTCAGGATTCAGATCAGAGATTCAGCTGTGGCTAGGACAGGAGTGTTGTGTAGAAATTTCCCAGGTGGCCTGGGCACAGAGGGACCTCCAGGCCTGTGTTGAGCAGCCTCTCCCATTGACCTCTTTCTTGTTTGTGGATGAAGCCTCACGTGTTACCCTCATTCATCACTTGGACACATCGACTCTGCATTGTCTGCTCACTTGACCCTCACAGTCTTCTGGCACAATGTACCTAACTTCCCCCTCCCCCAGTCTGAGGGCTGGGCCCAAGTGTGGCCAGAGGAGGAGCTCCTGCCTACATTTTTGTGTATGTGTGTATGTGTGTGAATGTTTGTGTATGTGTGTTTACCTCCACAGGGAACACTTTACACTTGGTGTAAGATATGCTGGGAACAAGGCCACCGGGTGGTTGGATATCAGTCTCTCTGTCTCTCTCTTTCTCTTCTTTTCTTTTGATGTATCCAACACTTGGTTGACAAAGTAAAGGCCTTGATTAGGACCAAATTTCCATATCTGTTGCTATGATCATTATTTAGGACAGCAGTTAATAATGCAGTGGCCCGTTCTTTTCACTCTATACAGATGATGATATGGGACATATGTAACATAAATATATATATAAAACATTACCCTCTGTCTTCTTGGCTTAGGATAAAATCTGTCTACCTGAAGTGCACCTGCAGCTCAGTGCTGCCAGCAGCCTGCAGGCCTGTTCAAATTAACACAGTTGATAATAAAGGAATGAGTATCATTACAAAAAAAAAAAAAAAAGATTCCTCAACTTAAAATAGTCAGTATGCCAAGGTGCCACATTTCAGGTAGCCTTCCTGAACTCCATCATATTATTTTTAATCTTATTGTAAAACTAATATTATTATAAGGTTATTCTTTTATTGTTTTTTTTTTTCTAGGAATTATTTTTTTTCAGGAATTGAAAAATTTTCCAGTATCTCAATTTAAAGGTTCATAGTATTCTAATATTTTTAATCTCTGCTCTATCTTTGGTTGTGTTCTATCTTCCATTATTACAACTATTTCTTTGCCTCTAATTCCTTTTTTTTCTTAAATAATTCACCATTGTTTTGTGTATTTCATACATAATTTTTTAAGACTTTCTTTTCTTTTACGCATCTTTGGTCTTCCTTTTATGCTGAAGAATATAATTTGGAAGTTAGTTTACTGAAATTCTGCTGATGGTGAAAACTTTCAGTTCTTATTTATGGAAATATGTCTTATTTTGCCCTTGTTACTGAGAAATTGGCTGGTTGCACAACTGGGAATTTTATCATTTCACTGTGATCTGGCTTCTGTTATTGCTGTTTGGACATTTACTATTTCTTCAATTTTGTTGTTGTTGTTGTTTTGGAGGAGATTTATTTGCTCAAGTTGCTGCTTTTATGAGTTTCTGTTCATCTCTGAAGTTCTAAAATTTTAGTGGAAGGAGCATAATTATAGATTCATTTTTTAAATATATCTCATTTGGTATACATTGTGCTTCCTCTGTAAATTCTTGTCTTTCATCATTTCTGGAAAAATTCTTCATCATGACCTTTTCAAAAGTTGACTCTGCTCCATAATCTCTATTCTTGTCTCTCTCTGATAAGACAAGGTTTAATTCTCTTAGTCTATCTTTTCTAACTCCAAACAATATTTAGTAATTTTCATTTTCTTTTGTTTTTGTGCTGCATTTTTAATTATTTTTCTATGACAAAACTTTACTTACTGACTTTTCATCTGTGATAACTCTAATCATCTCATAAATTTTTAATTTAAAGGTTATATTTTCATCCTTAACAGTTGTGTTTTGTTAAAAATCAAGACACATATTACCTTGCATTCTTAAAAAGTAATCATTTATTTATTTGGCTGAATCTTCGTTGCTGCTCGGGTTTTTCTCTGGTTTCGGGGAGCAGAGGCTATGGTCTAGCTGTGATATGTGGGTTCTCATTGTGGTGGCTTCACCTTCAGTGGAGCACAGGTGCCAGAGAATTTGCACTCTTTAGTTGTGGCGCGTGGGTTAAGCAGTTTTGGCTCTCGGGCTCTGGAGCACATACTCAGTAGTTGTGGCCCACCGGCTTAGTTGCCCCGAGGCATGTGGGATCTTCCTGGATCAGGGATTGAACCCGTGTCTCCTGCATTGGCAGGCAGATTCTTTACCACTGAGCCACCAGGAAAGCCTACTCTTCATTTTTAAAGTATTTTATCCATGTCTTAGATCTAATCATGCCAATACCTGCAGTTTGTGAGATCCATATCTATTGTTTGTTGAGTCTCTTGACTCTTACCAGTGACAGTGGTTCACTTTTGCTGTGATCTTTGATCAGAGATAATATTTCACTGACAAAAATAAGTAAAAATCCTGAGGACCTGAATTTCATCTGGAGTGGGTTAATGCAACAGTGAGGTCTTGTTTTTACTCTATGGATTGAATAGAAATTGCAAGTGATAATATCCATTGTCAACATAGATTTTTCTGAAGAGAAAACTTGAATTGTTATTGCCTATTAGAGTTGAATAGGCTAAATCACAAGGTTTGTTATAAACAAGGTTATATAGCAATAGAAAGCTTAACAAATGTTTTCATTGTGTTTTTAATGCTACCAAGTAAGTTTAAATCACAACTAAGGCAGTTACAGAATAAATCAGTGATATCTCAGAATGAGTTAATTATTATAAGACAAGTGGGTGACCACAATCTCATTCAAGAAACATAATTAAAAACAAGTGAATATAGTGTTTTATAAGAAACAATACATTAACAAATGTACTTTTTATTTAAAAAAACATACATTTGGAATTATTAGTGAAAAGTTCTTAGAATCTTTTAGTAATACAGAGAAATCTTTTGTTTTTCTTTTAAAATAAATTTAGACAAAAACTCAGTTTTCATGATGACAAGATATAGGCTAAATGTAGATTTATATTACATTTTATGAAAACTAGCATGTAAATATTTCCTAGCTCTTTCTCATCTTTCTGATTAAATATAATGGCTATATGAGAGCTTTGTCCTTTCAAAGCAGCTATGTCAATTGTCTAACCATTATGTTTAAGATTTCTTATTGAACTTTGCTTGTATCCCTCCAAATTTTCATGTTGAAATCTAATCTTCAATGTGATGGTATTTAAAAGTAAGGACTTTGGAATGTGCTTAGATCATGAGGGTGGAATGTTCATGAATGGGATTCGTGTCCTTATAATACAGGCAGTAGTAGGAGAGCTCCCTCGTCTTTCCTGTCATATGGGGGCATAGTGAAAAGACAGCTATGAACCAGGAAGTGTCTATGAACCAGGAAGTGGGTCCTCATTAGACACTGAATCTGTCAGTGCCTTGATCTTGGACACCCCAGCCTCCACAACTGTGAGGAATAAATCACCCAGTCTCCAGAACTGTAAGAACTAGATTTCTATCATTTATAAGCCACCCAGTCTATTTTTGTATAGCAACCCATGTTATTAGGAATAAGAAGTTCTAATTAAATTCTATGGTCTCTGCATTAAGTTGCTGTTCTAGGAAAGATTAAATTTAAGAATATGAAGCTTATCATTTATTTTTTCCACATTAAGGAGTAAGTTATTCTTCAACACAGCTGTTTGAAATGTTAATTTTAACTGCCTTTTGGTAGAGAAAATCTGCAAAATATATTAAAATTAAATGTATTCATTTCTACCTAATCACTTTACCTGGGAAGTTATCCAAAAGGAGTAAATAAGCAATGCATAAGGGTTATTACAGCAGCTGGTACTGGTTTTTAATAAAAGTATTGCCACCAATGGAGGAATAGAGAGGGGGTAGTTGAATACATCTAAGTACATTCAAACCATTGAATGTATTGGGAAACAATTCTAATAAGTCTTTCACAGTTTGGCACATCTTGGGAACAGAGGCACTGACCGTTCTTCCTTCTGGACTATTTTTTAAGGATGTTTTGCATAGTGAAAAACCTTGATAGAGATAGGATCTTCCCCAGGGACAAAGAGCCGGCATGCTTATCATCTGCTATAACAAAGATATTATTTCTCTTGATCAAAGGGTAGGCATGCTTATTACTCATTGTAAGATACTGACCTTCTGTATGCTAATAGTTCGTCTCTTGAAATGCAAACCACTGCATGTGTAGACTACATTTAGGTGTCTTCTCTGTAAGATTTTGGAGTAGAAGGAACTCTCAAAAGTAAGCTGATGTTCATGCTGTTTACCATGCTCTGTGATAAATTCTTTTGTCTCTGACTTAGGAGTCCTGTGTCATTTTTTAGCATCCATAAGACTGTGGGCTGATTAACTTGTTAGCTTGCAAGTAAGATGACATACCACGCTTCCCCGATGGCTCACCAGGTAAAGAATCCACCTGCAGTGTAGGAGACACAGGAGACAAGGGTTTGATCCCTGGGTCAGGAAGATTCCCTGGGGACAGGAAATGGCAACCCACTCCAGTATTCTCGCTTGAAAAATCTGATGGACAGAAGAGCCTGGAGGGCTACAGTCCAAAGGGTCGCAAAGAGTCAGACACAACTAAGCAACTAAGTACACACACACAAGACAGATCAGACCCATCACAATTCTCAGCAGTTTTGGTGACAAGGATGGGATGCTGATTGAAATGTGCCTTTCTGAAGGAAAAGGAACATGGGTCTTGCAGGCCAAATCTGGGAATATGACGTGACTCAGATCTGACAGCAAATGTTAGGCAAGGGGGCTGGGTATTACGTAATGATTCTCTGCAGTCCCACCTGTTAATAAATGTTTGGAGCAATAAGAGCTAGGATTGGACCAAACTGCTCAAATGGTGCCCTGGTTATTGCTCACTCTCCTCTGGGAGGGTGGATGAGCAAATGTTACCATGACAACAGGGCATAGCGCTGAAGCTCTACAGCTTCAGCCAAAAAGTAATGAGGCTGCAACTGATGAACCAAAGAGTCCTCAAAGCCAAAAAAAAAAAAAAAGCTATCAACAATGAGGACCTTGCTATTCAACACAGAACTTTGGGCAGACCAAAATAGTTAGAAGTTCTTTTTTGTGAGTCTAGAGCTAGCCCCTATTCAAAATCTGCTGAAACTGAATACAGTATCTTGTTTATTGGCAAGAAACTTCTCTCTCCACTAACGCTGTCTACGTATTCTCTTCCACTCTACCCTGATCTCAGCTGCTTTACAGAGATCTCTCTGTCCCCAAAAGAGACCAAAGATCATTCCCACTGGTCTTATTATCCTGGAGAACTCTGTTGGATACAACTGCCCAAGGTGTCATCTTACCTACTCCTGTCTGGGGACTAGGCATCCAGATTCAGTGAATGGATTTGGGGCAAGGTAAAATCCCATGGATGGAGGAACTTGGGGCAGGCTACTATCCATGGGGTCGCAAAGAGTTGGGCACGACTGAGCGACTTCACTTTCACTTTACAGTGGGAAAAGGAAGCTAATGTGACCTTGGAGGCTGAAGGATTTGGGCCAATTTAATGTACTATTGTTATTTCTACATTTGAATGTACTTCTTCATCCCAGGAGTGCCAAGGATACTTTCCCTGTTCTAGAAGAGCTGTAGGTAGAGAAGTGCTAATAGAATTCACAACACTAATGACACCTTTGAGCTCAAGTGTCGCTGACAACTTTCAGTCAATTGGGGTCCTTGGCAGAGGGAGGCAGCCTCTATCCTGAGGGGTCCTTTGGGGTTTCAGACTCATTGCCTCTTTGGTATTGCTACCGGGTTAGGCTTTTAAAAAAATTTACTGGGGTATAGTTGATTTATAATGTTGTGCTAGTTTCAGGTGTACAGCAAAGTTAATCTGTTACACTCAGCCATAAAAACAACAACATAATGCCATTTGCAGCAACATGGGTAGAGACAGAGATTGTCACACTGAGTGAAGTAAATCAGACAGAGGAAGACAAATATCACATGATATTGCTTATATATAGAATCTTTTTTTTAAAAAAAGGCTACAAATGAGCTTATCTACAAGACAGAAATAGAATTACAGATGTAGAAAATAAACTTATGGTTATATGGCGGGGGAAGGGGGAGGGATAAATTGGGAGATTGGGATTGACATATACCTACTACTGTATATAAAATGGGGCTTCCCTGGTGGCTCAGATGGTAAAGAATCTGATTGAAATGGGGGAGACCTAGGTTCGATTCCTGGGTTGGGAAGATCCCCCTGGAGGAGGGCACAGCAATCCACTCCAGTATTCTTGCTGGAGAATCCCCATGGATAGAGGAGCCTGGCAGGCTACAGCCCATAGAGTCGAAAAGAGTCAGACATGACTGAGCAACTAATACACACACACATATGAAATAGATAACTCACGGGGACCTCCTATGCAGCACAGAGAATTCTACTCAATACTCTGTAATGGCCTATATGGGTAAGGTTTTTTGAAACCAGTTAATAGCTTGCTACTAGGCTCTTGGCTTTTGGGGCTTCCCTGGTGGCTCAGACAGTAAAGAATCTGCCTGCAATGTGGGAGACCTGGATTCCATCCCTGGGTTGGGAAGATCCCCTGGAGAAAGGAATGGCTACCCATTCCAGTATTCTGGCCTGGAGAATTCCGTGAACAGAGGAGCCTGGCAAGCTACAGTCTGTGGGGTCACAAAGAGTCGGACATGAATGAGCAACTTCACTTTTACTTTTCACTTTCAGGCCCTTGGCAAGGGTGGTGCTAGTGGTAAAGAACCTACTTGCCAATGCAGGAGATGTAAGAGACGCAGGTTTGATTCCCGAGTCGGAAGATCTCCTGGAGGAGGGCACAGCAACCCTTCCCAGTATTCTTACCTGAAGAATTCCATGGACAGAGAAGCCTGGCAGGTTACAGTCCATATATATGGTCGCACAGAGTCAGACACAACTGAAGCGACTTAGCATAGCATAGCACAGGCTCTTGGCAAAGCTAAACACCTGATCCATAGAAACCTTGTGACCCTATGGCCTGATATTTCCATTTTTGAAGGTGGGTCTACAGGGACTCAATGACCTACATGGTGGGAAAGGCCTAAGGAACCTGACTTGTCAGGTGGAAAATGATATATTTAAGAGCACAGTCAGCCTGGTCCCAGGAACATCTCAGCTTGACATGAAAATTGGAAGTTGCCCATCTGTGGCAGCTCTCAATGTGGTTCCTGAAGTGCTATTGGTCCTTAATTTATAGAGGTGCTTTTAAATACCTGGTCTGGTTCAGTATGGTAAAAGTCTCTGTATATTATGCTTTGATCTAAGTAATTCATATTCTAGCAATTTAGAGTATGAGCAGATTGATACGTGGGTCTACAATTCTGTTTGCAAGGATGTTTACTGCAACACCGTTTTTGCTAGCAAATTACAAAGAACTACAAAAATCTCTCATTTAGGGACTAGATGTTAGAGAGATGAGTTGTTCCAGACAGACCATATCAAAGTAACCCAAAACATGACAAAATAATGCTAACTTTTTTTTGTTGTTGTTTTTATGGACAGTATTTTCTCAGCGTTATGTAAAGCAAAATTAAAAGCATGTTTCATTACCCTTTTAATTTATTGACCAGGTCCATACAACTTAAAAAACAGAGCAAAGGGCTTGCTTAGCAAAGCCAACTTTAAAACCATGTTCTTAGTTTTCTCCTTCAAACCCCCAACTTTCTGGTCCCACAAGAATATCACCCTTGTGTTCTCACATACAAATTCTGGTTTCAAGATTTACTACTATGTGGAAAAGCTATATGTGGAAAGCTAGGAGATAAAAACTTTAATATGTATCATTTTCATGTAAAAGTCTCCTATATAAATAAATCTGCATAGTCTACCCCTGAATGGAAACAAAAGAAATTGGTAATAGAATTGCCTTTGAGAAAGAGACAGAGAGCTCTGAAAGTATTTGGTGAAAATAAGATTTACTTTCATTGCCATAAGTAAAGAATCCCACTTAGATTAAGAGGTATTATCTCTGGGTAGTAAAAAAATCCAAATGGCTATTTATTTACTTACAGCCTATTACTCATCTTTTATTATTTCTACCATGAACTTGAATGTATTCCAAAGACAAAAAAAATTGTGAAATATTTTGAAAGTATTTTCTAGCAAGAATACAAAGAAAAGCAAGGATATATTCAATATTTTGGTAACTGAGAAAGCAACAAAAATATGGATATATCCTTGCTTTTCTTTGTATTCTTGCTAGAAAATGCCTTCAAAATAATTGTATCAGGATTATAGTACAATCCTGAATATAAATCTGGATGCTGACAATGGAACAAGGAAGAGGTAAAAATGACACACAACTAGAAAGGCAAATAAATGGGCAGAGAAAATAAATCTAGTTACAAATTTACCTATGAGAAAATTTCTCAGAATATATACTCAAATGGAAATTCAAAGACGACCCAACAATATCTTGCTTTTATTGTTTATTTTGATGTCTTCTTAGATACAAGGATATGACCAAGCAAATAAACAAATAGTATTGTAATAAGAAATTCTCAGTTCCATTCATTAGATTTCAATAGCTGGTTTCTCCCAGAAGCCTCTCTGGACTAGCCTCAGTCATTACCATACTATACAGACAGAGAGATCTCTCTGGGCCTTTTGGCAGGAATTCTTTTATTTCCCCCCAGCACTTTGAAGGATTTGGGATGGAGAACACTGTGCCATCCCCTTTGCACGTTTTCCAGACAGTGGAGAATGTGTTTGGGAGCAGCAGATTGAAGTTCATCTTCTGGGGGCCTGTGAAAATATTGTTTCTTTGTAGATTGGTGAACTAATACAAAAAAGTCCTTCAATTATTGGACTGGTATTATATACCACCAGCCCTCTTCTCATGTTAACAATAACCTGCACAGACCAGTTTATAAAACTCCAAGAATGTGAGGTAGATCCTTCATCTTTTAAGAAAATAGTACCTCTTAAAACAACTAATTTATTTCATCCTTCAGTTGTTGCTAATGGCAACAGAAAGAATGCACTGGAGTGTCATAATAATCCTCCATTAAATCCCTAGTGTTTAAATTTTAATGCTATAATTCAAGAGCTGACAAAAGCCCATTGAGTGCGTCTATGGGGAGGAAAACAGGCAGGCCCATTTTCTCAGGGGTGATACTATAGCAACATGAAATGAATTTGGGGTCAAGGAACAAGCAGTCTCCAGGCTTTGTTTGCATTTCCTGGCTAAAAGTAGAATCTAACATTATAAATTTTACCCAACTAAGTAGTTATTTTGAGCAGCAGGAAGATAGCTCCCTTTGTACGCTGTTTATATTGAAAACAGAGAGAAGGTAACAAAACCAGAATTGGAAGAAAGATATGCCGACAAATATATTATGAAGTGACTCTCAAAGGGACCACTTTAGAAACCCCTAGATCCCTCCTATGCTTGACACCCAAACCCTCTCCCCTGGACAAATGATACTTTAGAGCATGGAGAAGTATTACAATTCCCAAAATGCCCTTTAAAAAGAAAGAAACAAAGTCTGGTCCACAGTCCTTGAAAGTGACCCTGTTACAGGCATAGAGAACATGACATAGTCTGGTGTTGTTGATTACCTCTAGCAGCAGCTCTTTATAATGGTCCTTCTGTTCTAGGGGGAGGGTTTTTTCCTACCAGAATAAGCAAATGCACACGAATCACAATTGCCTATTGTGCACAAAAGGCAAGAACAAACAAAATCCCCCCAAATACCCTACTTAATTCTCAGAAGTTTGTGTTACCAAACCTTCTTCCCCTAGATACCTGTGTTTTCAGTTTCAGGTTTTGTGTTGAATATTAGTACACTGAGCCAGTGTCCTGACTCAGTAACATAAAATACTAACATAAACTCAGTAACATAAAATATGAGGTGGATATCCAATAAGGTGTATCCAGTTACAGACTCTATTTATATGACTCTCAATATACAAAAGTGAAGAATGTTAGGTTTTTAAAGGTCTAGTCATAGATGGATATGCAGACAACTCAATAAAACTCAAAGCTGTTCCCTCTTTTCCATCTCCTCTTCTAGGCCCTCGATGTCTCACTGCTACAACTAAAAATCCTTGCCCCAGAAATTCCCTGGCAGTCCAATGGTTAGGACTTCAAGCTCTCACTGCTGAGGACCTGAGTTTGATCCTTGGTCTGGGAACTAAGATCCCACAAGTAGTGCAATGCATGACCAAAAATAAATAAATAAATAAAAATAAAAATCCTTGCCCCTTCCAACCTTTCAAGATCTCTAGAATGCAAATCTATATTTGCATTTCATCCTAAATATAGTGGCAATATTTTTAGTCACTTTCCTAAAGACAAAGTTTCTCCCCTGTTAAAAAATCTTCAATCCTATGAGTGAATCAAATTTATACTCCTAAAATTTAATTGCTATTATAAGTAAGCCATATTATATAGTTTGCTCTTCCTTATTGTATCTTTATACTTTTCTCATAGTATAGTTACAAGAAGTATACTCCTTCTAGAAAATTATCTATTTTCTTTCTTTTTTTCTTAAGCTCATGTGGCATATCTAGAATTGTCTTTAGGAATTTAATTAATTTCTTCTAATAAATTATATATTATTGCCAAGTGCAGGGACTACATACCCAATTATTTTTCTTCCACCCACTTCACACTTGGAAAGAAATGTTTTTTAAAGAAAATATTCTCTAAGCTGCATTGCTTACCTGGCTCTTCCTTATGTATACCAAACATTGATAATATCAACAAAAAGAAGCTGTGAAATAAAAGATATTAATAAGTAATATACTATGATCAATTGTAAGTACCTTCTGCTTATTATCATTATTGAGGGATCCAGGTTGATGGGCGCTTCTTCTCTATACATGTTTACATGATTGCTGAGTCAGGAAAGGAGAGCAAGGTGAACTATACCATGCCAACTTTGAAAACTTCTGTCCAAAAGTGACACATCCCTTCTGTTCATACTGCATAGAGGTAAAGGAAGTCACAATGCCAATCTGACTTCCAGAGGACAAAATAAATGTAATCCTACACATGTTACAGAGATGGAGACATTCTGAAATGGTTGGAAATGGCACTATAACTATTGCCCCATATTTTCCCAAGAGTTAGAAGAAAACAAAAGCAATAAATTTCAAAATTTACTTTAAAATGGCAAAATAATTAAAATTTCCTCAGGTTTATAGATGAAACTGCTCAAAAACCTTAGCAAACACCTTCCCCATAATGAAATTTTAAATATTTTACCATTAAGATTAAAGATCAGTTCAGTTCAGTTGCTCATTCATGTCTGACTCTTTGTGACCCCGTGGACTGCAGTATGCCAGGCTTCCCTGTCCATCACCAACTCCCAGAGCTTGCTCAAACCCATGTCCATTGAGTTGGTGATGTCATCCAACCATCCCATCCTCTGTCATCCCCTTCTCCTCCTGCCTTCAATCTTTCCCAACATCAGGGTCTTTTCCAATGAGTCAGTTCTTTGCATCAGGTGGCCAAAGTGTTGGAGTTTCAGCTTTAGCATCAGTCCTTCCAATGAATATTCAGGACTGATTTCCTTTAGGATGGACTGGTTGGATCTCCTTGCAGTCCAAGGAACTCTCAAGAGTCTTCTCCAACACCACAGTTTAAAAGCATCAATTCTAAGATGCTCAGTTTTCTTTATAGTCCAACTTTCACATCCATACATGACTATTGGAAAAACCATAGCTTTGACTAGACAGACCTTTGTGGACAAAGTAACGTCTCTGCTTTTTAGCATGCTGTCTAGGTTGGTCATAGCTTTTCTTCCAAGGAGCAAGTGTCTTTTAATTTCATGGCTGCAGTCACCATCTGCAGTGATTTTGGAGCCCAAGAAAATACATTCTCTCACTGTCTCCATTGTTTCCCCATCTATTTGCCATGAAGTGATGGGACTGGATGCCATGATCTTAGTTTTTTGCATACTGAGTTTTAAGCCAACTTTTAAGCCAAGATTAAAGATAAGAATGTTTATCATCATTGCTATGATCAATACAAACTGCATGTCCTGGCCAAGACAGTAATACAAAAAAAGAAAAGATATAAGGTTTAAAAGAGAAAAATAATTTCTATTTCTAAAGGTATGATATGAATTATTGATACTGCTTATATTTTTTGAATTATCTATCAGAATTATTAATAATTATGAGCAAATTAGCTATAAAAATTACTTTAAAAATCAAAAGTAGAATATCAGTGACCTGTGGAATAATAGCAAATGAACTAACACTTGTATAACTGAAGTCTAAGAAAAAAAAGTATGGGGCAAAAAAAATTATTTAAGAAAATATTGTTTAAAATTTGTTAACTTTATTTTAAAAATATACCCATAATTATAAAAATTTAAGCAAACACCAAGCAGAAAGGAAAACAAGACTTAGGCCTATTATATTAAACTGCTGAAAGCCAAAGTTAAACAGAACATAAAAAGAGCAAGAGGAAAAATACATATGAAATACAGGGAATAAAATAAGAAGGCTGTTTTCTTACCAGAAACAGTGAAAATCAGAAGGCAATGGAAAAATATCTTTTAAATTTATTTAGAATATATAAAATCTATCAATCTAGAAAAAGCACTGATCAGCAGATGTGTGCAAGACATATTCGAGGAAGTTCTTTTGGCTAAGAGTAAGTGATACCAGATGAAAATTTGATAATAAAGAGTGAAACATTAAATATTGTGATACATTTAATGAAAATAAATTAGATGAAAAGGTACACCTTTTTTTGAGAAAAACAACAAACCAAAGTGACAAAATTGAAAAAATAATTATATAGTCTTATTAAGTAAATAAAATTCATAATTAAAAAGATAGTCAAAAGGTGCAAACTTCTAGTTATAAAATAAATAAGTTTTGTGGATGTAAAGTACTGCATGGTGACAGTTAATAATCCTGTATTGTATTGAAAGTTGCTGAGAGTAGATCTTAACTGTTTTTATCACAGGGAAAAAATTATAACTGTGTCTGGTGATTGATGGTAACTAAACTACAACTGAGTGACTGAACTGAACTGAACTGAAACTTATTGTGGTCATCATTTCATGTATATATATATACTGAATCATTATATTGCACACTTGAAACTGTTCAATAAAATAATGTTATATGTCTATAATAGCTAAATAAAAATTAAAAATCCTTCCTTCAAAGAAAATGCTGGGCTTGGATGGCTTCATTGGTGAATTTTATCAAGCACTTAAACAAGAAAATTATATCAATAATTGTCTTCTGATATGTTTTTCCAGGGAAATTGGCATTTAAGGGAACAGTCTGAGTTTATTTGCTAAATAGACATGTTTAGATTTGGGTCTGGCCAATAAAGAATTTCAGTATAATTTCAGCTGGGCTATAAAACTGTTATCCACTTATCATTCAGTGAGCATTTGACATTGGTGCTTAACTTCAGCTGGCTTCTCCCTTGCTACAGGCTGATGTACAAGAAAAGAAATGGAAAACATAGGAACAGGGAACTGCTGTTAGACAAAAAAATCCAAGTTATAATCTCTTGAAGATGACTAATGTCAACATTGATATAAACAAAGTCCGGGTGTTGGAAAGAAAGAAAAGGAACTCTGGTAAATCTGAGCCTAGATCAAGGTGAGTTTTGCATTTCATAAACACATGCTTTAGGCCAAATATTTAATGGACTAAAACTAATCACAGGGTTCTTGTTGCAGGTAAAAGAGAAGTAAGAAAAGATAGTCTTTTACATACATTTCTTTCTAGTTTTAAAAATTCCTATTCTAGCAGAAAATTTCCCAAAGTGAAGAAGAATAGGCATAACTGAGGAAGAGGAAGAAAAGTGTACATCTGTCAGTAGCCATCTGAAAGACAAGCTTTCAAGGAAGAAGGAAGTTCTGGCAAGCTAGAGCAGCAGCCTTTCACTGAATCTTCAAGTGCATGGGCCGCAGTGTATGTAAATATTAATGGTGTGGGTCAGATTCCCCATGAATTGACTCTGAGATGGAGTCTAGTCTACAGAAAGTTCTTGAGGTGTTGCTGTCAGGATCAACGTTTGTATGAGATGTGAGGGAAGCAGAGTCAGGCCAAGGGAGAAGTGGGGCTGCAATGTAGTAGCAACAAAAACCAAGGCAAGTCCAAGGGGAGCCCTGAGTCTGGAATGGCTCTCTAGGTATATTCTGATTTGGGGAAGGCAGACCAGCTCTTCATATCATAAAGTCTTGGGATGCATCTTGTCCCCTGCAGGAGGAAGGATGATGGGCAATATGGCTGTGTTCACTGGATGGCAAATCCCAGGGAGAACTGATGGGTGACAGCTAACAGCCAGCAGCACACTCAGCAGTTGAGGGAATTAGCACTTTCCTTCCTGGAAAGGGAACCTGGGCAATGTTTACAACAATCCACTTTTGCACAGATTGGATCCTCTTGCTTCATCTAAACCCTGAAGGTCTTCCTGTAGGAAGGGTGGGTCTCTTTCCTAGGGTAAATTTATTAGAGGAACATCAATGAAGAAAGCTATAGCCTTCCTGGATGCAGGTAGGTTTGAGGCTACAACTGTGATATGTCTTAGTTTCCTTCCTCCATGATTTATCCTAGATTTTCTTCTGCCACAGCTCATACCTATGCTGCCGTTGGTGGCTGACATGGTGGGGTGATCTAAAGTTGTATCTCTGATTATCTAAATCCTTGATCTAGTCCTTCTCAGACCTTGGCTACTATATTTGTCTATTTACCATCACAGTTGAGCAAAGAAGTATTGAGATAACCAAGTGCCAAACATATTCCTCCCTGGCCTCAGTGTTCCATAACAGCCTTCCTCCTGATGATCACATCAATTGCTTCTTTCAATATTGTATTCCTCTCCTTGTCCCCTGGCCCCTTGTCATGAGAAGTATGAAGTATATAGGCATAAATCATAGCTTACATTTCCAAGGTGGAATTTCCCCACACATAGGAACTAAGACCAGTAAACACAAGAGAGGCCAGAATCCAGAAAAGGAAGAAGAAACTTCCTATGGATCATTCCTACTTTCATCCCTTGGTCCCTGGCACTATGTAATCTATTTAACTAATGGGGCACAGCACTATATATTGGCTCTTAATATGAGTATATATCACGTCCTGAAAGATGACTACCTATCCTTGCATGGTATCATTTTTGAACTTGGGCCTTTTCTATGCCATCTGGAAGCTATTCTATTGCTCTTCAATGCCAGTTGTTTTGAATGCTGTGGTACATGACAAGACCAGATGATTTGATGACTGTGGGCCCATGGTTGCACCTCCTTTGCTATAAAGTGAATGTCTTAGTCAGTGGTTTCTGAACAGTGACATCTTCACACTTTGCCTGAAATAACTCTTTGTTACAGGCGATTGTCCTGTATATTGATGTTTAGCAGCAACCCTGGCCGCTAGCCACTAGATGTCAGTAGCATCCTCCTAGTTGTGAGAACCAAATATGTCAGCCGGCACGGTCAAATATCCCCTTGGGTGGGGAGAAATATTGCCCCTCATTAAGAACCATTGCCTCAGCCTGAAGCAATGTCATATGGGATTCCACGTGGGTGGATTCAACTTTCTGTAATCACATGGAAAATGGTGCTGCCTGGGATTCTTCAGACAGGAAAGGCAAATCCAAACTAGAATACATAGAGATGCAAAAAGTCTTCAAAATCGCAGTTTTTTCCAGGTTGGAAATAGTTCAATGTAGTTAACTTGCCACCAGGTGGCTGGTTAGCGTCCGGAAGGGATGGTGCTGTACGTGGGCGTCAGCATTGGTCTCTCTTGTCAGCCTCAGCAAATGGGAGCTCACGTAGCCAGACCCATGCTTAGCCTCCATTCTCTGGACACTATGGTGACTCTGTTCATTGTGCCTAGTGTTCAAACACTGTGACCTCTGATGACAGAGAGATGGTTGACATGGACCTGCTGACATTTTGTCTACTGTGATTACTTGGCTGTTTAATGCCTATTCCAGAGTAGATGCCCTCCACATGCAATGCCAAGATCCTCACAGTTTGTGCTCTCTCCCACTGGTCCATCCATGTACCATGACTGATCTCTCCATCTTTCTCCTCTCAAGCTACTTGCCACCCATGAATTTGCACAGATTTTAATCTTGGGCCATTCTTTTTTCACCAAAAGGTGATCAGTGGTACCACCTGGAGCTCTGGCTATCAGAAAGATGCGTCCCACCACTGTCTTTAAAGGCCATCATATAGTGAAGTTCTTTTTTTTTTTAATTTTATTTTATTTTTAAACTTTACAATATTGTATTGGTTCTGCCATATATCAAAATGAATCCGCCACAGGCATACACGTGCTCCCCATCATGAACCCTCCTCCCTCCCCGCTCCCCATATCATCCTTCTGGGTCGTCCCAGTGCACCAGCCCCAAGCATCCAGTATCGTGCATCGAACCTGGACTGGCGACTCGTTTCATACATGATATTATACATATTTCAATGCCATTTTCCCAGATCATCCCACCCTCTCCCTCTCCCACAGAGTCCAAAAGACTGTTCTATACATCAGTGTCTCCCCTGCTGTCTCGTATACAGGGTCATTGTCACCATCTTTCTAAATTCCATATATATGCATTAGTATACTGTATTGGTGTTTTTCTTTCTGGCTTACTTCACTCTGTATAATAGGCTCCAGTTTCATCCACCGCATTAGAACTGACTCAAATGTATTCTTTTTAATGGCTGAGTAATACTCCATTGTGTATATGTACCACAGCTTTCTTATCCATTCATTTGCTGATGGACATCTAGGTTGCTTCCATGTCCTGGCTATTATAAACAGTGCTGCGATGAACATTGGGGTACACGTGTCTCTTTCCCTTCTGGTTTCCTCAGTGTGTATGCCCAGCAGTGGGATTGCTGGATCATAAGGCAGTTCTATTTCCAGTTTTTTAAGGAATCTCCACGCTGTTCTCCATAGTGGCTGTATTAGTTTGCATTCTCACCAACAGTGTAAGAGGGTTCCCTTTTCTCCACACCCTCTCCAGCATTTATTGCTTGTAGACTTTTGGATCACAGCCATTCTGACTGGCGTGAAATGGTGCCTCATAGTGGTTTTGATTTGCATTTCTCTGATAATGAGTGATGTTGAGCATCTTTTCATGTGTTTGTTAGCCATCTGTATGTCTTCTTTGGAGAAATGTCTGTTTAGTTCTTTGGCCCATTTTTTGATTGGGTCATTTATTTTTCTGGAACTGAGCTGTAGGAGTTGCTTGTATATTTTTGAGATTAGTTGTTTGTCTGTTGCTTCATTTACTATTATTTTCTCCCATTCTGAAGGCTGCCTTTTCACCTTTCTTATAGTTTCCTTTGTTGTGCAGAAGCTTTTAAGTTTAATTAGGTCCCATTTGTTTATTTTTGCTTTTATTTCCAATATTCTGGGAGGTGGGTCATAGAGGATCCTGCTGTGATGTATGTCGGAGAGTGTTTTGCCTATGTTCTCCTCTAGGAGTTTTATAGTTTCTGGTCTTACGTTTAGATCTTTAATCCATTTTGAGTTTATTTTTGTGTATGGTGTTAGAAAGTGGTCTAGTTTCATTCTTTTACAAGTGGTTGACCAGTTTTCCCAACACTACTTGTTAAAGAGATTGTCTTTAATCCATTGTATATTCTTGCCTCCTTTGTCAAAGATAAGGTGTCCATATCTGTGTGGATTTATCTCTGGGCTTTCTATTTTGTTCCACTGATCTATATTTCTGTCTTTGTGCCAGTACCATACTGTCTTGATAACTGTGGCTTTGTAGTAGAGCCTGAAGTCAGGCAGGTTGATTCCTCCAGTTCCATTCTTCTTTCTCAAGATAGCTTTGGCTATTCAAGGTTTTTTGTATTTCCATACAAATTGTGAAATCATTTGTTCTAGCTCTGTGAAGAATACCATTGGTAGCTTGATAGGGATTGCACTGAATCTATAAATTGCTTTGGGTAGTATACTCATTTTCACTATATTGATTCTTCCAATCCATGAACATGGTATATTTCTCCATCTATTAGTGTCCTCATTGATTTCTTTCACCAGTGTTTTATAGTTTTCTATATATAGGTCTTTAGTTTCTTTAGGTAGATATATTCCTAAGTATTTTATTCTTTTTGTTGCAATGGTGAATGGAATTGTTTCCTTAATTTCTCTTTCTGTTTTCTCATTATTAGTGTATAAGGAATGCAAGGGATTTCTGTGTGTTGATTTTATATCCTGCAACTTTACTATAATCATTGATTAGTTCTAGTAATTTTCTGGTGGAGTCTTTAGGGTTTTCTATGTAGAGGATCATGAGTAAAACAGTGAGAGTTTTACTTCTTCTTTTCTAATTTGGAGTCCTTTTATTTCTTTTTCTGCTCTGATTGCTGTGGCCAAAACTTCCAAAACTATGTTGAATAGTAATGGTGAAAGTGGACACCCTTGTCTTGTTCCTGACTTTAGAGGAAATGCTTTCAATTTTTCACCATTGAAGATAATGTTTGCTGTGGGTTTGTCATATATAGCTTTTATTATGTTGAGGTATGTTCCTTCTATTCCTGCTTTCTGGAGAGTTTTTATCATAAATGGATGTTGAATTTTGTCAAAGGCTTTCTCTGCATCTATTGAGATAATCATATGGTTTTTATTTTTCAATTTGTTAATGTGGTGTATTACATTGATTGATTTGTGGATATTGAAGAATCCTTGCATTCCTGGGATAAAGCCCACTTGGTCATGGTGTATGATCTTTTTAATGTGTTGTTGGATTCTGATTGCTAGAATTTTGTTAAGGATTTTTGCATCTATGTTCATCAGTGATATTGGCCTGTAGTTTTCTTTTTTTGTGGCATCTTTGTCAGGTTTTGGTACTAGGGTGATGGTGGCCTCATAGAATGAGTTTGGAAGTTTACCTTCCTCTGCAATTTTCTGGAAGAGTTTGAGTAGGATCGGTGTTAGCTCTTCTCTAAATTTTTGGTAGAATTCAGCTGTGAAGCCATCTGGACCTGGGCTTTTGTTTGTTGGAAGATTTTTGATTACAGTTTCAATTTCCATGCTTGTGATGGGTCTGTTAAGATTTTCTATTTCTTCCTGGTTCAGTTTTGGAAAGTTGTACTTTTCTAAGAATTTGTCCATTTCTTCCATGTTGTCCATTTTATTGGCATATAATTGCTGATAGTAGTCTCTTATGATCCTTTGTATTTCTGTGTTGTCTGTTGTGATCTCTCCATTTTCATTTTTAATTTTATTGATTTGATTTTTCTCCCTTTGTTTCTTGATGAGTCTGGCTAATGGTTTGTCAATTTTATTTATCCTTTCAAAGAACCAGCTTTTGGCTTTGTTGATTTTTGCTATGGTCTTTTTTGTTTCTTTTGCATTTATTTCTGCCCTAATTTCTTTTTTTTAAGTAGTTGTTTAAAGTCTATTTTTATTTTATTATTTTATTTTTTAACTTTACAATATTGTATTGGTTTGGCCATACATAGTGAAGTTCTTTTTTTTTAATTTTATTTTATTTTTAAACTTTACATAATTGTATTAGTTTTGCCAAATATCAAAATGAATCCACCACAGGTATACATGTGTTCCCCATCCTGAACCCTCCTCCCTCCTCCCTCCCCATACCATCCCTCTGGGTCGTCCCAGTGCTCTAGCCCCAAGCACCCAGTATCGTGCATCGACCTGGACTAGCATCTCGTTTCATATATGATATTTTACATGTTTCAATGCCATTCTCCCAAATCTTCCCACCCTCTCCCTCTCCCACAGAGTCCATAAGACTGTTCTGAAGTTCTGATCCATTTTTAGCTTACGTGCAAGTACTAGGATGACAGTTCATAAATCAACTTTGCTCTTTGCCTCCTTTGTCAGCTGTCCTAAGGCATCCCCTACACAATATAAATAAATGTTGGTTAAGAAACTGGTGAATGAAATGGAAGTCTGGACCAGATTGTGCTGCTTACTTGAGTCTTCTGGTATTGCTGTTGTTCAGTCACTGAGTTGTGTCTGACCCTTTGTGACCCTGTGGACTTTGGCACACCAGGCTTCCTTGTCCTTTACTATCTCCTGGACTTTACTCAAACTCATGTCCATTGTGTCAATGATGCCATCCAACCATCTCATCATCTGTTTCCCTCTTCTCCTCCTGCCCTCAATCTTTCCCAGCATCAGGGTTTTTCCAGTGAGTCAGCTCTTTGCATCAGTCGGCCAAAATATTGGAGCTTCAGCTTCAGCATCAGTACTTCCAATGAATATTCAGGGTTGATTTCCTTTAGGATTGATTGGTTTGATCTCCTTGCAGTCCAAGGGACTCTCAAGAGTCTCCTCCAGCACCACAACTTGAAAGCTGCAATTCTTCAGTGCTGAGCCTTGTTCCCTGGTGGCTCATTGGCAAAGAATCTGTCTACAGTGCAGGAACCACAGGAGATATGCATTCGATCCTGAGGTAGGGAAGATCCCCTGGAGGAGGGCATGACAACCCACTCCAGTATCCTTGCCTGGAGAATCCCATAGACAGAGGAACCTGGCACCCTACAGTCCCTAGGATTGCAGAGAGTCGGACATGACTGAAGTGACTTAGCACACACAAGCCTTCTTAATGGTCCTACTCTCACATCCGTATATGACTACCAGAAAAAGTACAGCTTCGACTGTATGGATCTTTGTTGGCAAAGTGATGTCTCTGCTTTTTTAATACGCTGTCTATTGTCATAGCTTTTCTTCCAAAGAGCAAGTGTCTTAATTTCTTGGCTGCAGTCATTGTCCGCAGTGATTTTGGAGCCCAAGAAAATAAAATCTGTCACTGTTTTCACTTTTTCCCCATTTGCTATTAAGCAATGTGCTTGTGCCTAATCCTTGTACCATTTTCATCTTAAGAGTGGGTGGGTCTTATAAAGTATATAATTTGAACTATTTGACTCCTTTCTTTAGTTCTAAAATGAAAGACTGAATTAAATAAACTATAACATCTCTTCCAATTCTAGAATTTTATGAGAAGAAGCATAATTTTGTGTTTAGAATGATGGTTGATGTTGGCAGCTAGTATACCTTTGATTTATGACCATAAGTTCATCGTGTGGCCTCATCTATGAACTCCTCTATGCTCCTATTTATCATCATTTCAGGTGGTACTAGTGGTAAAAATCTGCCTGCCAATGCAGAAGACAAAAGAGATGTGGGTTCTAACCCTGGGTTGGGTTAGATCCTCTGGAGGAGGAAATGGCATCCCATTCCAGTATTCGTGCCTGGAAAATTCCACAGGCAGAAGAACCTTGTGGATTACTGTTCATGGGGCTGGAGAGTCAGACACAACTGAGTGACTGAGCAGACACAACCAATTAAATCATAACAATGAGGAAACCAACATTCTCAAAGCCAATAAAAATTCCCTGTGTCCACAGCAACAACATTGTTTCAAGTATTCACCAATCAGTTTCTTGTACCAAGTTGCCCAATCACCTATACACCCAGTTTATAGTAAGTGTTATTTTTAAGATTATAGAATAAAGCATTTCCTTTGGATAAAACTTAAAAATGAGAGCTAATGGAGTCAGAGATAGATTGAGATGGAGACTATGAGGCATGAGGATTGCTGCTAACTTATTTGCAATGGACAAACTATTTTAAAGTTGACTAACAGCACCATGAGAAAAGTAATATTGTAGTTAAACATACTGTATTAGCAAGGGTTCTCCAGAGAAACAGAACCAATAGGGTATATGTATGTAATATAAGCATATTGAGTTGCTTCAGTCGTGTCTGACTCTTTGCTGCTTTGCTATCCATGGGATTCTCCAGGCAAGAATACCAAAGTGGGTTGCCATGCCCTCCTCTGGGGGATCTTCCAGACCCACAGATTGAACTTGCATCTCTTACATCTCCTGCATTGGCAAGTGGGCTCTTTACCACTAGCACCACCTGGGAAGCCCGTGTGTGTGTGGGGGGGTGTGTGTATGTGTGTGAGTGTGTGTATGTGTGTGGGGTGTGTGTATATGTGTGTGGAGTGTGTGTGTGGGAGGGTGTGTGTGTGTGTGTGTGTGTGTGTGTGTGGGTGTGTGTATGTGTGTGGGTGTGTATGTGTGTGGGGTGTGTGTATATGTGTGTGTATGTGTGTGTGGAGTGTGTGTGTGGGGGGTGTGTGTGTGTGTGTGTGTGTGTACTGATAATTCCAAGAAGTTTGCAAGGTGTTTGCTAAGCCTTATATGAATTGCCCAATGAAATGAATGTCTTGATCACTGGAGATTGTGGAAAATACACCCCAAGTGGGAAACACATTTTCTAACAGTTTCTTTCCGACTGTGAGGGCATCAGCCTTCTGGCAACAGAAGGCTTCAACCTATCTGGAAAATATTTACAACAACAAGAAGATACTGACAACCCACACTAAGTGGTGGGTGAATGAAGCCCAAATGCAGCTGTTGAAGGGGTCCAGAAAGAGGAGATCTGAGGCCCCTACCAGGTTAGGTGTTTCTGGCAGACTGTTTTTGAAGTTTTATAGATTTCTCCCCACCAATGTCTTCGGATGCCATGTGATTCCGCTTATTGTGATATTAACTTTATTATGGTAGTCTAAAATTGAGTCCTCAGTATCTCTGAGGAATACCTGTATTCATCTATTACCACACTCTCTTGATTACTGTGGCTTATGGTAGATCTTGATGTTGTGTGGTGTCAGTTCTCTGATTTATTATTCTCCTTCAATACTGTGTTGGCTCTTTCATGTCTTTTACTCTCTTTAGAATCACAAAATAATTTGCTGAAATTTGGATTGGAGTGGCAATGAATGTATAGACCAATTTGGGAAGAACTGGAATCTTGGCAATATTGTCTTCCTATCTGTGCACATGGACTATCTCTCCACTTATTTAGTTCTTTAAAAAAAAAATTCATTCATCAGAATTTTGTAGTTTCCCCATATAGATCTTATACATATTTTGTTAGGCTTATACCTAAGTGCTTCACCTTTTTGGGGGTGTTATGTTATGTATAGTTTTTATTTCCTTTCTTGCTGTCTTGCATTGAGTAGAACTTCTAAGCACTGTTTGAATAAAAGCAGTCAGAGCAGACATCCTGACTTGTTCCTGATCTCAGGTGGAAAGCATTTAGTCTTTTTATCACTAAGGGTATCTTTGCTGTAGCGTTTTTTGCTTTTGTAGATGCTCTTTACAAAGTTGAGGAGACTCCCCTTTGTTTTTCATTTTCTGAATGAATACAGAATGTTTTCATTTTCATGAATGAATATAGAATTTTTGTCAAATGCATGTTCTGTCTCAACTGATATTGTCCTGTGACTTTTTTTTGGTCATTCAGCCTATTAACATGGTGGATTACATTATTCATTTTCAAATAGTGAACTAGCCTTGTAGCCCTGAAATAAACCATGTTTTGTTGTGATCTATAATTCTTTTTTATATATTGCTACATTCTATTTGCCAATATTTTGTTAAGAATTTTTGCATCTATATTCATAAAGGTTATTAGTCTTCACTTTTTAAATTATCTTAGTATTGCTTTGGTATCAGGATAATATTAGCTTATAAAACTAAATGGAAAATGTTTTTTCCTATTCAATTTTCAGAAAAATATTGGGTATAATGAATTGTTCTTTCAATATCTGTATAATTAGTTTTAAAATTATGAATTCAATTTCCTTACTAGATTTTGGACTATTCTAATTCTATAGTTAATATTGAGTGAATTGTGGTAGCTTGTGCTTTTTGAGAATCTGGTCCATTTAGTGTAAGTTATTCAATTTATATATGTAGATTATTGATTTGAGATATTTGCTTCTTTCTAATATAAACATTTAGTGTTAATAAAATTTCCCCTCAGAACTGTATTCGCTATGTCCCACAGCTTTTATGTTGTGTTTTAATTTTCATTCAGTTCAATGTATTGTTTATTTTCCTTGAGACTTCCTCTTTGACTCATGTTTTCAAATGTGTTGCTTAGTTTCCAAGTGGTTGGAGGTTTTCCTGTTATCTTTTTGTTATTTGTATCTAGTTTGACTCCAATGTGGCAAGAGATCACACTCTGTGTATCATTTTCACTATTTCAAATTTGCTGTAGCGTGTTTTCTTGCCCAGGATGTGGTCTATCTCAGTATATGTCCTATGGTTCCTTGAGAAAAGTGCATATTCTGCTGCTGGTGGTGGAGTATTCTGTAAACATCAATTTGAACTTGTGGGTTAATGGTGTTTTTAAGTTTTTTATATCTTTGCTGATTTCCTATCTAGTTGTTTTATCAATTGCTGAGAGAAGGATATTGAAATCTTCAACTATAATGGTGGGCTTGTTTATTTCTCTTCATATTAATAGTTCTATCAGCTTTTGTTTCACATATTTTGTTGCGCTGTTCTTTGGTACACATGCATTTAGAATTACTATATCTTCTTAGAAAATTCCCTGGTGGCTCAGACGGTAAAGCGTCTGCCCGCAATACGAGTTCAATCCCTGGGTCGGGAAGATCCCCTGGAGAAGGAAATGGCAACCCACTCCAGTATTCTTGCCCGGAAAATTCCGTGGACTGGTAAGCTACAGTCCATGGGGTCCCAAAGACTCGGACACGACTAAGTGACTTCACTTCACTTCACTTGGAGAATTGATCTTTCAACATAATGTAATGTCCCTGGTAATTTCATTTGCTTCAGTTACCTTCTTCTGACGCTACTTTGGCAGGTGAAGTGCACACATCACTTCATTATTGCTAGAAGTCTTTTTTGTTTTCTTCTCAGCCTCTGTTGGCTCCAGAAAAGAGGAGGAGCTCCTCATCACTGCTAGACATGGATGAGAATTCAGCGTGTCTACTAGCCCCATCCTATACCACCTGGCTGGTAGAGACATGAGTATTTCCTATTGCTCCCTCATGGGGTATTGGAGGGGGAGTCTCATTACCGCTGGGCAATGGTGAAGGTCCTGATGCTCCGCTAGACTTCCTCTGACAACACCTCAGTGTTAGAGGGCACTCCTCACATCCTGGCGACAGTGGAAGTCTAGACTCCCCAGTCAGCCTTTACCAAGGGTGGAAAGTAAGACCAAAGTTACTTTTTTCCCCCCTGTTATATTTAGCTAAAGTAGCCCAGTGGTAAAGAATTGGCCTGCCAAGCAGGAGATACAGCTTCAATCCCTGGGTTGAGAAGATCCCCTGGAGAAGGAAATGGCAATCCACTCCAGTACTCTTGCCTAGAAAATCCCAGAGACAGAGGAGCCTGGTGTTGCTACAGTCCATAGGGTTGCAAAAGAGTCAGGCATAACTGAGCAGCTAAGCAGCAGCAACAAGTAGCTAAAGTTGAGCCTCTTCTGTATAAAAATTTTGTCTTGCTAGACTGCCCATTCCTGGTCCTTTAGCTAAAGAGAGTAGGCCTCTGTTATGACTTTTAGTTTGCATCCATTTGTTTCTTAACTGGCCATTTCTTTGGCTCCAAGTCTGGGGTGAATAAGCACAAGTGGAAACACAGAGAACTCATCAATGTGTTGTTTCTTAGGTCCTGCGGTCCCTTGTCAGTCTAACTGTTCTCAACTCCCCTTTCAGAGGCTTCTTATGTTTTGTTTTATTCATAGTGACAGGAACTCTTAATTGTTCATAGTGAGAAGAATAAGGAAAAGTATGTCTAATATATTTGCATAAGTGGAAATCTCCTCTGACAATTTTGACTGACACTGTATATGCATTCTCATTTTAAAGAGATGGTTTGAAATCAGCTCCTTTTTCTTTATTACTTAAGTATAAAATGAGCTCTTTCCATATGTGCTTGGATGTAAAGGATGTGAATTATCTTAAGTGCAGTCAAGTTTAGCCTGTTCTCTTTGGAAAGATTCTACTAGGCCAGTGACACATGTATCATACATGGGGACCTCAGCCTTATGTATATATAGCACCTTCTGATCTAATGACAATGTAACAAATTCAGCCAATATGTAAGAAATGCACAATATAAACTGGCCTTTCAGGCAATAAGTTTGAGAAGGAAATGAAAAACAAAAAAGATTTTATTCATGAAACTTCTAACACTGACTATAACAATAGCCTTTGGAAAAGGTACGGGGCCATGTTACAAAAGTTCTCTAGCTTATTTATCTGAGCAACGTAAAAGTTCTAGCGTTTTCTAGGATACCATTTAGAAATACATATAATTAATGTCATTATATAAATTTAGATCAATTTTAATAGCAGGAAATATGTTTTTATTCAATAAAAAAGCAACTCTGAGCACAAGATACAAACTAAAAGTCCTAGACCATTTTCAAGATTTTTTTCTTTTAAAAATCTATAATTGTTAGAAAAATCTTCTAACTCTATAATTGTCTTTAGAGAAGCAATGTATAAAGTTTTAAGAAATACATTTGGGAAAATACTTGAAACTGAAAAACTATGTTTTTAAATTTTGAAAGAGCAAGTACTACTTTGTTATAAGAAAAGATAGCTTGATTCTTTACAGGTATTTAATCACTTTGTAGAATGCACAAAACTGAAAAAGCTCTGATAAATGAATTGTTGTTTGATTTGAGTCTGAGTCTCCGTTGTTCACTTGAACTGTATCTCTATATTCAATAGCATGCTTTGAAATTTCAGTGTGGCCTGGATGGAAGGAAGAGATGAAGGAAGGAGAAAAGGAAAGAATGAAGAAAGAGAAGGAAGGAAGAAAAGAAGGAAGGGAGGAAAAGAAGATTTAAATATTTCAAATAAATCCTCACTTGTGAGAAAAGGCCACTGTTTTTAATGCACAAGCTTGACTTAAGAAAAAAGGCAAAATACATTTAGAAGACTGTACAATTTTTTTTTTTTTTTGCCTTCTCAGATTTCATTTCCATTCACCTGGTAACAGCACCCAAAGTGTATGGGTCTAGTGGTGAGCCCATTACCCAAATGGGGTCAATAAGCAACTTACAATACACGGGCTTCCCTGGTGGCCCAATGGTGAAGAATCTGCCTGCCAATGCAGAGGACATGGGTTCGATCTATGGGTGGGGAAGATCCCACTTGTGGTGGAGCAACTAAGCCCTCGTGCTTCAACTATTGAGCCTGTGCTCTAGAGCCTGGGAGCCACAACTACTGAAGCTCTCATGCTCCAGAGCGCATGCTCCACAGACAGAAAAGCCACCAAAATGAGAAGCCTGCATTCTATAACTAGAGAGTAGCTCCCACTTGCCACAACTAGAGAAAAGCCCCTGCAGCAATGAAGACCCAGCACAGCCAAAAATAAATAATATATGAATAAATAAACTTTAAAAAATAATATTAAAAAAATTTTTTTAAGTTACTTACAATACAGAATGTTAAAAAACTTAAATAAGATTCCATAAAGCCATAATATTTTTCACCCCAAATTTTATTAATTAGCCTCCCTCAACTAAAATATAAAGTCTAAAATCATTTTGAATAAAATCCATCTGAATCTCTAGATTGAGTGATGTCCAATAGTCTTTCAGAGTATTTACCAGTATTTACCTAAAAATGCCCTGGTTTCCATAGGTGACTATGATTCCAATTCCATATTAACTCCAATATCCATAAGGATGTTTACTGCTTGAAAAATGTCTTTCTCCTTGAAAAAATTCAACCAGAGTGCTAAAGACAAATGTCCTCTGAAAAAATTAAGGTAATTGGTCTGCCTTAAATGGCACAGGCTAGAATTCCACAGACAAACCACGGTCATAACTCTCCACTGGATCATCTAAACAGGTAGGCTGTTCATGAGACTTGTGTAGAATTTGCACTATGTTTCAGGGGAATGTTTGTGGTCTCCTGTAGACTATTTTATAACTTTTTTTTTTTAAAAAAAACTTCTAAGAAATCATATTCACTGTAGGTATTACTTGAAGGTACCAGAAGGCATCAGCCTTTGGTTAGAGGGAAATATTTCTGCTGAAAGAGAGCAAAGAACAGAAAAATATGCAACTTCTAAAGGATTAAAGTCACATTCTACAGTTCATATTTTTTTCTTGACTGGACTTTTTATTTTTTTTATGATATCTTCTTATTTTTAACAGTCTTATTTAAAAACTGGATTACCATAGTTGAAAATCAGAACCAGTGGGTACACTAGAGTTGAAAATTCTGGACAATTTCATCATTTTCTTTTATTTTAGAATTACATTGACTAAATATGGAGATATAAAATATTAGGTTGAAAGAAAATTTGTTCAGTTATTGGGTAAATAATTCCACAAGAGGCATTGGTTATGACGAATTAACGCCACCACAGCATGGGCATTTAAAGTAATATTCAACATTTAGAAAAATGTGTCTTTAAATGGGAAAACCTAACAGATAGAAAACTATAAAAGTGATGATTCATAAGCCACCTTTGCTTTCATTGTTCTGTACTACATACAGGCACTTATTCTCCACATCAGACAGGGCAATTACCTTACTCTCTGTCAGACCCAGTCTTTTTTGGGCCATCAAGGCAAGACAAACATTTTCATCTGAAATGTCACTGCAAAGTAAAACACATAATTTGTGACATTTCTCAATAAAATATATTTCTAAATAGCTTTCCAGTTTCTTACATAGAGGAAGAGGAAAAGGTAGATTTTCTATAGATCACCAGAATAAGGTATGGAATGAGATAAGTTTCAAGAAAATAGTATCTTTTGGAAAGATTCCAGTATGGAACCCCTGTTAGTAGATGTTAAGAACAGAATCTGAACTCAGGTTCCTGTAAACTTATTCTGTCTTGACACTTTGCCCCTTCAAAATAAGTATATTAATCAATCATACAGAAGTGAAATCAGAAAAATCCCTATTAAATTTTTATTTTATTTATTTATTTTGGCTGTGCTGTGTGGCATGAGGAATCTTTGTTCCCTGCTCAGAGATTGAGCCTTGTACCTTGTGTTGGGAATGTGCAGTCTTAACCTCTGAACTGCCAGGGAAGTCCCTAACTATTAAATTTTTAAAATTAACAAAGGTTTCTCTTTTTTAAAAATTCCCATATTCTACAAGCAAAAAGATAATGACTTTTACAGTTTTATGGTGTGTTTTTACATGATATATTTTTCTATCTTAGCTTTAAAAAAATTGTAGCTGTATTAATGTAGCATCATGTAATTTTAGACCCTACTTTCCCACTGAACTTTATAATAATCACATACTACAGTTTCAAAAATTCTGTATTAATAAATATACCTGGGTGATGTTTCCTTGAATTGGATGGTCTATAGTTTTATATTTGGTCTAATTTTGGAGTGAAGTCCTCCCGACTTAAATATTTTGCACTGATGCTTGTATATAAAATCACTTTGACTTGCATCTCTTGTGACTTTGGGAGAGTAGTATTCATTTTACTTAAAGTCAAACTTTCTCAAGAAGAATCCTGAGAAGAAAACCTCAATGGCAAAGTGTGACAGGCAGAAGAATTGCCAATAATGGGAAAAAACTACTCCTATGATGTTGCAATTTTCAGAGCCAAGGAATAAGTCTTGAATATTTTGAGATTGGTTTGCCCAAATATCAGATTTGAGGAAATCTTTAGGTTCACATTTTTCCTGGGTTAGCCTGTCTTTGACTCTTTATCCTTATATAGAAATAGCTGGACTGGTCACATTTTACAAAGAAATGGAGAAAAGATTTTTCAGGCCAAATCAAATTTTCTGTTTCTCCCGAATTATTTTCAGATGCAAGAAAAAGCAAACCACACAGAAGAACTGCACACTGCAATGAAGCTGGAATGCAAGTCTTCATCGAAGGGAGGGAACAAACTTTGAATAATTCAACCACAAAATATGTGAACCGCAAACAAGTATAAACACACAGGTAGACACAACACACAAATGCGTGCACACACACACACACACACACACACACACACTGATACAGGTCTGCCCTTTTCCCAGGAGTTTTCATCAATGTATTATTTTATTTTATTTTATTTTTTAAGTTGAATTCAATTTTATTCTTTTTTTTTTTTTTTGGTCATTTTATTTATTTATTTAAGTTTATAACATCCAAGTAAAAGTATATAAAAGTTTCAAAAAACATATAAAAATCTTTCCATATTTGAATGCTTGCTTTTACAAATATTGTGAATATTATAAAAAATAAACTCTAAAAATATAAAAATAAAAACCATACAGGCAAAGTTTTTTTATGGTCAGGCCATACATAGTCAATTAAAGTTGAAAATATGCCTCAAATCTTCCTTTAAGATACAACTCCAAAATCTTCCCTAAAATGTAAGTGTTTCTAGCATAAATTGTGTTTTCCTCCTCTATCATATGGTTTCATTTGTGTAGAGGACAGAAAATTTCTACCAAATATAGGATAGATAGGGATAAAGATACCCACCAGATTCTCTTTTACTTGGGTGCAAACAATTACGTCAAAGCTAGGCAATTAAAACATCATGGTCTAATATCAAATTGTAGTCTCTCTGCCAGTTGTCATAAAATTTTAAAGATACCTAGTTATGTAAAATTATAGATTTTTAGCAATATTTTGACTATTCGATTTTCTCAGATAAAATTTACATTTTCACTGGACTATGCAATTTCTTTTAGACACCTTCAGAGTTAAATTGAGAAACTCAATATGACTTCCAAATCTCTTGGGAAAATAGTAATGTCATATTTCTTGAATTATTTGTAGCTGTCAAAGACCTGGTACTATATAATTATGATTGGCACCATTCATTTCTTCCTTATTCCTTCACTGCCTTATATGTGTCAAGTAAGGGCTTTGGTGTCATAGATTTCTACATGCATATGATAGCATATATCTGTGAAGGGCTTTCATCTGTTTGGAGGTAAGCAAATAATTTAAAATATGATTAAGGATTTTTATTTTTGAGAATATGATAGGTTAGTTGTCCAGAAAAACTCCTCCACAAAATAATAGCAATAAATATGGAATAAATTTTTAAAAATAATATATTTTTCTATTACTTGTCTGAGAAAATGAGAAAGTAAAGAAGATCTTGAAAAGCATATGGCAAAAAGGTGTGAATACAGAGAAGTAGACAATTTCCAAAATCATAGTTGCCATGAGAGCATCTACTGTACCTGGTGACTCACAGTTGCATGGTAGAGCAGACAAAAAGCCAGAAGTCTTTTCAAGTGGATATATAAAAACAAAGAGACAGTCCAAAACCAAAAGCTTCCAAAAATGATATACTAGTAGATGAACTAGGAAAGAACATTTTCACAAGGAGACTAAAGACATACAAGAAAGTATGAATGAAAGTCACCAGAAAAATCCAACTCGATATACTGTAGATTTCGGAAAGACACATTCAGTCTATGAAATGAATAGCAGGCATATATTTCAAGAAGTAAGAAAATATCAAGATTATGAAGCAGGACAAGAGATTTTTTTTTTTAATCACCAAGAAGTTAATGAATCTGAAAATAAAGTCATCACTGAGACTATAGAACAGGGGCAGAGAGTGTAAACATCTGGAAGATAATTAAGCAAAAATAAAGCAGGGAATGTAACTGAAATTTCAGTTGGAGAGAGAGAGAATGAGGACAAGGAAATATTCAAATAGTTAATTATTTAGGATTTTCTAGTATTACTGTTAGATGGCAGTCATTCTGTGTATGGCCCTTACTTCATATGATTCTGCATACTCTTTTGATTAACTGTGTTTTGTCAGAAACAGAGAGGCCAAGTTAACTGAGTGAAATATACAGATCAGTTTCATCCTTTACTAGCAAAGTTTGCTGGTAATAAAAACTAACAGATCCCTTCTAAAATTTAATATACATTTAAGCACAGAGCCCATATTTTTGAGCATGTATACAAATGGTGATGACACATGATGGAATGGAATGTGAAATGACAGAGGTGAAAACAAAATCCTGGAAGCTAAAGGAAGACAGAGTCATTATCTAGTTAGATCCTTCAGAGAAATATTAGCACATCTTTTTAGTTGTCTTAAAGAACTACAGAGAGGTATTGAGACTGGGCTGTGGGGCAGTAGTGGAAATGAAGAATAAAGGGAAGATGGAAGGAAATAAATTTAGTTTAGATAACATCCAGAATTCAGAGAGTTAGGAGACTTAATATAGGAAAGGTAGACAGAGTGTCCATGGTAGATAATTATATACATATATATATACATACATGAGGGTCCAGGAGTCTCCAGGTGAGGCATGGGTCAGCGGTGGCCTGCTGCAAGGTTGGGGGCACTGACTGTAGCAGTACATGCATGGGATCTTTTGAAGGAGGTTGCCATTATCTTTATTACCTCCACCATAGTTTACTGCTACTGCTGCTAGTCACGTCAGTCGTGTCCGACTCTGTGTGACCCCACAGATGGCCTCCCACCAGGCTCCCCATCCCTGGGATTCTCCAGGCAAGAACAGTGGAATGGGTTGCCATTTCCTTCACCAATGCATGAAAATGAAAAGTGAAAGTGAAGTCGCTCAGTTGTGTCCAACCCTCAGCGACCCCATGGACTGCAGCCTTCCAGGCTCCTCCATCCATGGGATTTTCCAGGCAGGAGTCCTGGAGTGGGGTGCACACCAGTAACTACCATAGTTTGGCCCCAAGTAAATAGCAGGGAGGGAACACAGCTCCACCCATCAACAGAAAATTGGATTAAAGATTTACTGAGCATGGCCCATCAGAACAAGACCCAGTTTCCCCCTCAGTCAGTCTCTCCCAGCAGGCAGCTTCCATAAGGCTCTTATCCTTCTCAATCAAAGGGATGACAGACTGAAAACCACAATAACAGAAAACTAACCAATCTAATCACGTGGACCACAGCCTTCTCTAACTCAATGAAACTATGAGCCATGCCATACAGGGCCACCCAAGATGGATGGGTCATGGTGGAGTGTTCTGACAAATTGTGGTCCACTAGAGAAAGGAATGGCAAACCACTTCAGTATTCTTGCCTTGAGAACTCCATGAACAGTATGAAAAGGCAAAAAGATAGGACACTGAAAGATGAACTCCCCAGGTCAGTATGCCCAATATGCTACTGGAGATCAGTGGAGAAATAACTTCAGAAAGAATGAAGGACAGAGACAAAGCAAAAACAACACCCAGTTGTGGATGTGACTGGTGATGGAAGCAAGGTCTGATGCTGTAAAGAGCAATACATTATAGGAACCTGGAATGTTAGGTCCATGAATCAAGGCAAATTGGAATAGGTCAAACAGGAGATGGCAAGAGTGAACGTTGACATTTTAGGAATCAGCTAACTAAAATGGACTGGAATGGGTGAATCTAGCTCATATGACCATCATATTCTGTGGGCAAGAATCCCTTAGAAGAACTGGAGTAGCCATCATAGTCAACAAAACAGTCCGAAATGCAGTACTTGGATGCAATCTCAAAAATGACAGAATGATCTCTGTTTCCAAGGCAAACCATTCAGTAACACAGTAATCCAAGTCTACGCCCCGACCAGTAATGCTGAAGAAGCTGAAGTTGAACAGTTCTATGAAGACCTACAAGAACTTCTAGAACTAACACTCAAAAAAGATGTCCTTTTCATTATAGACGACTGGAATGCAAAAGTAGGAAGTCAAGAAATACCTGGAATAACAGGTAAATTTGGACTTGGCATACAGAATGAAGCACGGCAAAGGCTAATAGAGTTTTGTAAAGAGAATGCACTGGTCATAGTAAACAACCTCTTCCAACAACACAAGAGAAGACTCTACACATGGACATCACCAGATGGTCAACAATGAAATCAGATCGATTATATTCTTTGCAGCCAAAGATGGAGAAGCTCTATACAGTCAGCAAAAACAAGACTTGGAGTTGACTGTGGCTCAGATCGTGAACTCTTTATTGCCAAATTCAGACTTAAATTGAAACAGGAAAACCACTAGACCATTCAGGTATGACCTAAATCAAATCCCCAACGATTATACAGTGGAAGTAAGAAATAGATTTAAGGGACTATCTGGTAGACAGAGTGCCTGATGAATTACAGGAGATAGGGATCAAGACCATCCCAAGGAAAATAAATGGAAAAAATAAAAATGGCTGTCTGAGGAGACCTTACAAATAGCTGTGAAAGAAGAGAAGCGAAAAGCAAAGGAAAAAAGGAAAGGTATACCCATTTGAATCCAGAGTTCCAAAGAATAGCAAGGAGATATAAGAAAGCCTTCCTCAACGATCAATGCAAAGAAATAGAGGAAAACAACAGAATGGGAAAGACTAGAGATCTCTTCAAGAAAATTAGAGATACCAAGGGAAAATTTCATGCAAAGATGGGCTCAATAAAGGACAGAAATGGTATGGACCTAACAGAAGCAGAAGATACTAAGAAGAAGTGGCAAGAATACACAGAAGAACTGTACAAAAAAGATCTTCATGACCCAGATAATCACAATGCTGTGATCATTCACCTAGAGCCAGACATCCTGGAATGTGAAGTCAAGTGGGCCTTAGGAAGCATCACTACAAACAAAGCTAGTGGAGATGATGGAATTCCAATGGAGCTATTTCAAATCCTAAAAAATGATGCTGTGAAAGTGCTGCACTCAATATGCCAGCAAATGTGGAAGACTGAGCAGTGGCCACAGGACTGGAAAAGGTCAGTTTTCATTCCAATCCCTAAGAAAGACAATGCTGAAAAATGCTCAAACTACTGCACAACTGCACTCATCTCACACACTAGTAAAGTAATGCTCAAAATTCTCCAAGCCAGACTTCAACAATATGTGAACCATGAAGTTCCAGATGTTCAAGCTGGTTTTAGAAAAGGCAGAGGAACCAGAGATCAAATTGCCAACATCCGCTGGATCATCGAAAAAGTAAGAGAGTTCCAGAAAAACATCTACTTCTGCTTTATTGACTATGCCAAAGCCTTTGACTGTGTGGATCACAATAAACTGTGGAAAATTCTGAAAGAGATGAGAATACCAGACCACCTGACGTGCCTCCTGAGAAACCTGTATGCAGGTAAGAAGCACCAGTTAGAATTGGACATGGAACAACAACTGGTCCCAAATAGGAAAAGGAGTACATCAAGGCTGTATATTGTCACCCTGCTTATTTAACTTATATGTAGAGTACATCATGAGAAATGCTAGGCTGGATGAAGCACAAGCTGGAATCAAAATTGCCGGGAGAAATATCAATAACCTCAAATATGCAGATGATACCATCTTTATGGCAGAAAGTGAAGAGGAACTAAAGAGCCTCTTGATGAAAGTGAAAGAAGAGAGTGAAAAAGTTCAGATTCAGAAAACTAAGATCACAGCATCTGGTCCCATCACTTCATGGCATGGGGAAACAGTGGCAGACTTTATTTTCTTTTGTACTCCAAAATCACTGCAGATGGTGACTGCAGCCATGAAATTAAACGATGCTTGCTCCTTGGAGGAAAAGTTATGACCAACCTAGACAGCATATTCAAAAGCAGAGATATTACTTTGCCAACAAAGGTCCATCTATTCAAGGCTATGGTTTTTCTAGTAGTCATGTATGGATGTGAGAGTTGGATTATAAAGAAAGCTGAGTGCTGAAGAATTGAGTGCTTCTGAACTGTGGAGTCCACACAATTGCACTCATCTCACATGCTCAAAATTCTCCGGCCAGGATTCAGTAATACGTGAACCGTGAACTTCCAGATGTTCAAGCTGGTTTTAGAAAAGGCAGAGGAACAAGAGATCAAATTGCCAACATCCGCTGGATCATGGAAAAAGCAAGAGAATTCCAGAAAAACATCTACTTCTGCTTTATTGACTATGCCAAAGCCTTTGACTGTGTGGATCACAATAAACTGTGGAAAATTCTGAAAGAGATGGGAATACCAGACCACCTGATCTGCCTCTTGAGAAATTTATATGCAGGTCAGGAAGCAACAGTTAGAACTGGACATGGAACAACAGACTGGTTCCAAATAGGAAAAGGAGTACATCAAGGCTGTATATTGTCACCCTGTTTATTTAACTTATATGTAGAAACGCTGGACTGGAAGAAACACAAGCTGGAATCAAGATTGCCGGGAGAAATATCAATAACCTCAGATATGCAGATGACACCACCCTTATGGCAGAAAGTGAAGAGGAACTCAAAAGCCTCTTGATGAAAGTGAAAGTGGAGAGTGAAAAAGTGGGCTTAAAGCTCAACATTCAGAAAACGAAGATTATGGCATCCGGTCCCACCACTTCATGGCAAATAGATGGGGAAACAGTGAAAACAGTGTCAGACTTCATTTTTCTGGGCTCCAAAATCACTGCAGACGGTGACTGCAGCCATGAAATTAAAAGACGCTTACTCCTTGGAAGGAAAGTTATGACCAACCTAGATAGCATATTCAAAAGCAGAGACATTACTTTGCCAACAAAGGTCCATCTAGTCAAGGCTATGGTTTTTCCTGTGGTCACGTACAGATGTGAGAGTTGGACTGTGAAGAAAGCTGAGTGCTAAAGAATTGATGCTTTTGAAGTGTGGTGTTGGAGAAGACTCTTGAGAGTCCCTTGGACTGCAAAGAGATCCAACCAGTCCATTCTGAAGGAGATCAGCCCTGGGATTTCTTTGGAAGGAATGATACTAAAGCTGAAACTCCAGTACTTTGGCCACCTGATGCAAAGAGTTGACTCATTGGAAAAGACTCTGATGCTGGGAGGGCTTGGGGGCAGGAGGAGAAGGGGACGACAGAGGATGAGATGGCCGGATGGCATCACTGACTCGATGGACATGAGTCTGAGTGAAATCCGGGAGATGGTGATGGGTAGGGAGGTCTGGCGTGCTGTGGTTCATGGGGTCGCAAAGAGTCAGACACGACTGAGTGACTGAAATGAACTGAACTGAACTGTGGTGTTGGAGAAGAGTCTTGAGAGTCCCTTGGACTGCAAGGAGATCAAACCAGTCCATCCTAAAGGAAATAAGTCCTGAATATCCATTGGAAGGACTGATGTTAAGATGAAACTCCAATACTTTGCTCACCTGATGTGAAGAGTTGACTCATTTGAAAAGTGCCTGATGCTGAGAAAGATTGAAGGTGGGAGGAGAAGGGGTTGGCAGAGAATGAGATGGTTGAGTGGCTTCACTGACACAATGGACATGAGTTTGAGTAAACTCTGGGAGTTGGTGATAAACAGGAAGGCCTGGCGTCCTGCAGTCCATGGGGTCACAAACAGTCAGACAAGACTGAGCAACTGACTGAACTGAACTGAACTGATATATATATATGTGTGTGTGTGTCTGTGTGTGCACACGCTCTCATATGCTTAGTTGTTCAGTCATATCTGATTCTTCGCAACCCCATGGGCTGTAGCCTGCTAGTCTCCACTGTCCATGTGATTTCCCAGGCAAGAATACTGGGGTGGGATGGCATTTCCTCCTCCAGAGCATCTTCCCAACCAGGATCAAACCTGCATCTCCTTTATTGGCAGACAGATTCTTTACAGACAGGAGCCACTACTAAGATGAAAGTGCATCTTTCTATGCAATGCTTAAAATATTGAAATCATGAAGGATTATGCATTCAGGCATAAGAATTTTTGTAATTTATTATTATTTTTCAGAGCAAGATTGGATTCATGTGGCATGCACGCCAGTGTTATGCCAGGGTGTTAACTGGCAGTACTGAAATGGGGCATTGGTGTGTTAGCCTTCTGGCACCTTACACAAACACTCTCCTTTAAAGAGTTCAATTCAAGAATACCTTCTGCCATACTAATCTCATTTTCTCGAAGTTATTAGGGACATGTGGAGCCAGTGTGGGGGTTGCAGATGTATCCAACCCTCCCTGAGAAAGCTCAGGCTGAAGGGTGTAGGCTTGGGTCATGACCAACTATTTCTCAGGCCCAAGGAACTGCTGAAAAACCATAGTTTATTCACTGAGCATCCAAGACCATGGATGTCTGTGGAATTTCCCTTCGCCCCAGGGATTCTCAGATCTTCTTGGCCCACAAATTGTTCATCCACATAATGATGTCATAATGAATGTATTGATGAAGGCCTGTCAGCTGATGCTCACAAAGACAGAACAAAGCCACAGTCCTGTTAAAGGCTTCCCTGCATTCCCAGAATCATTTTTGGATAGTCTCTACTAGCCAGATGTGAACTTAATCCACTGTAGTCAGCTAACTTGGGATGACTTTACTGCCACATTGCTGACCATAATTATTTCCTGCTGTAGGAATACTACTCTCACCGCATGTGAATCTTTCTTTAATTTTCCTGTAGTGAATACCATGTTAGTTGTGAGGCAGTATGTTTTGAAAGGATGAAAACTATTAGACCTATATAAATGTAAAGTATTAATTGGCATCCCCAAATTCCAGCTCTAACATTTATCTGGAAAGAGACTTATTTTTCAGTGTTTATAAAATTGTATTTAAGGCCTCAGTTACAGACCAAAGGAACTGATTCCCATGGACAATCTAATTTAGCTAAAAACCACATGACTAACCACATCCAATTTCATTTTGCACATACGTGGAGGGGCAAAAAGGGTCCACTCTAAGCAACAGTAAGCACACCGTGCTCACATTTAAAATCTTCTCATCTTATTTGAAGATCTGCCCACTTCCTCTTTACTCAACGATCACATAGTATGGGGCTGTATAACAAACATGGGTTTCCTCTTCAGCAGTTTTGATAGCTCAAAAATAAATCCTTTATCCTGTCAAGAAGTTTAACTTTGGTAAAACACGTTTTGACACTTTGGGAATTCTACTGAAAGCTCCATTTAAATTTCACTTGAGTAAAGGAATTTGGTACATTCTGTCAATCCAGGTCAAAGGGAAACATGATGCTGTCTACATTTCTGATGACCAGTGGCTAAACAAGCCATTTTGGGCTGAAACTGAATTTTTCTGTGCTTTTTTTTTTTTTTAACTCCAAACAGTGGCTCACACACTCTTCTTCTCAGTGCTACACTTACACAACGACATTTGTGGATTTTCACTTGATCCACAAACTCTCTTTTGTCAAGTGCTTCAATGATTCAGAATCTCCACAACTGTTAATGGTCTATCACTAGCAGTCTCTCTCACTTTTGATCAGAGGATGCTGGTGGTGGGTAATTTCAAAACGGCATCCTGCTATTCTATTCTCCCCTGCAAAGCTCATCAAAATGCAAGCAAATGAGAGAGACACCACCACAAGACTGAACTTGAAAGTGTTCTAATTGATATTATCAAAATTAACTCATTCACAAACTCAGTACTCTAAGACTTATTCACACCAAGTTATTTTATGGCAATCTATCCATTCAACTTAGAGCCAGAACAGGAAGTTGGAAAGCACCACTCTCAAAGAGTACACCAACCTGTTCTTGGGCAGCATGTGGACTCTAAGGATAGTAGTGTTGGGCTTGTAGTGCAATTCTAGTTGCTAAAATGTTCAGGCAGTGTTGTAAAAATGGTCTCACTGCCACCTCCACTTAATCTTTACAGGAAAATCTCTGTGTGAGATGGAGAAGAAGAAGTCAAGAGATACAGGAGATGACAGAAGTCCACTCAGGTCTGATAGTGGCATGAAACAACTACAACCACAAAGACTGAGGGCAATTGGAACTGATTCAGCTTCAGGTGAAAATACCATTATGGTTTCTTAGCCAGTTCCTCTCAGACCTGAGCATCAAAATTGCTGGTGGAAATTTGAGAGAATCTGTTGGTTGTACAAATAAACGAATCACTAACCAGGAAGGGAAGAAATGCATGATGGTCCCTGAAGACCTGAAGGCTTCGGGGCTCCTGAGATTCTTCTGGCTAAACATAATTTTGGCTTGTAATGTCTTGCTTGTGAGCTTTTTGGCTTGGACATGAAGAATGGTGAAGGTTGGAGGAAGAAGGTAAAGAGAGAGAGGAACAGACAGAAAGAGAGGAAACGAAGAAACTTGGTTTAATCACCTTAAGTATGAAGACATCTTTCCACATCTTCATGACACCACAGAGTAGATTCTCAAAGAAGACATTACTCCAAGCAGCCATAGCAAAACTTCCGGCTACAATTGTACATTCCTTGAGATCCTGAAGTACATAAATGGGTCTAATAATCTTAGCAATGGAAACTTCGAAGGAATGAATGGATGGTATTTTAACTAACTGCTGAAACACCATATAAAAGATCCGATTCTATTCTATTTTTAGATCTACTGATAAATACTCCAGCAAATACTGTGACATTCATAGTATTTTTGATAGAGACACTAAACAGATACACCCACTTGCTTCCATTCTTAGATAAATGAGATAATTTAAACCTGTGTTCCTCAAATCTTAATGCCTGTGTAAGTCATCAGACAATCTTGTTCAAATGCAGATTTTGATCCAGTTGTCTGAATGGGGCCTGAGATTATGCATTGGCAGCAAGCTCTCAGAAGTTTCTGCTCTGCTCTGGAGCCCATACTGTAAGCAGTGAGGCTATGAAGGATGTCTAATGTGTATTGCAGAGGTCATCCCTGAATACATCCTCATGGATTTTTAATGGCATGCTCCTTCATGGTGGCCTTGTCCTAACATATGAAACAGATGTTAGCAGCCTTTTATTTCACTTGAATTTTATAATTTCAATATAGTGCCAGACAACCCAAGTTTATTGAAGAGACTAGTCAAGGGTACAAACCCAACTGGTTATCATAGCCACCATATTATTTTGTGCCTTTTCTGAAGTCTATTTGTGGAAACTGACTACACATAACTATTTAAAAATAATGTGCACAGTAGTTCTTTTCCCATTTGAATGAGAACATACTGAAAATGGCAACCTGAAGATGTCATAACCTCATCTTAATAGCAATCTTTTTAAGACTCAGTTCAAACAAACAAACAAATGAGAAAAGCCTTTTCTTGTCTCTAAACCCACAGGTCTGATAAGCAGCTGGGGCTATTTCTGGGTGTAATCTTCATAAAACCCACATCCCAAGATGCTTTCATGAAACCATTAGAATAATTGCAACCGTTATCCTCCTTCTGTTGTGTTGCTTAATACACACAGAGTCATGCACAATCAAGCACACACATACACATACACACATATATCTTCACATTACTTAGAGTCATTTATTTTACAAACATCTCAATATCATCAGTTTTCATTATCTTGGATTCAGGCATACAGCATTTTTCAGACTTCTCAATAATATCCTAAGAGTGAATTTGGCTTTTATATGATCTATGGATTATATTCTTCCAGGAACTGTCCGTTTTACTTAATATTGTTCCAATATGCTGAGAGAAAGTTATTTCAACTAGAATATGCTGAAGGGATGAATGTGGCTTCCATGCAGGGCATATTTCAAGTTTTCCCAAATAACATTCTTGCAGAGATTAGAGGATAATCTGGTAGCTGGATCCAGCCAATTAAAACAGTAATTGAAATGGTTGAAAATGTTTTCCTTGGCAAAATTTGGTTATTTTGCTTCATTTTGGGTTTCCTTGAATAACAGAAAAATAAGGTCAATCATAAGACTCCTAATTTATTTTCTTGGTTATCTTTTCTCATCAAACAAAAAAGCACTGCTGTGCAGCTTAAATGAAAAACTAAAAACTGTGGGATGGGATGGTATGAAGACAGGCATGAGAAAACATAAAATGATTCTTAAGCTAACACAAATCAATCTCTTCTCAGCATTGAATATATGGGAATGTCTGTTTTGGGTGGTAAGGGTAAAATGAGAAGGGAGATTCAAGAGGAAATAAAAAGACAGAAAGGCATTCTTGTAAAATGCAAGTTCAATTTTCCCTAGATTAATAGGTACTTCAACATTAAGACACAATTTGAAGATAGTTGGGGTGAAGAACCAAAAAATTAATTTAGGTGCCTTGAATCTCTTCTAGTGGCATTAGTTAAATGCTATCAAATGTTTAAAAATCATTTAGGGGATGAGAGAGTATCTTATTTTTAGCATCTGCCAATGTCTGTGGTGTAAACACTTCACCAAGGCTAGTTTCAATCTACTAGCCTGACATTCCTGAACATAGGGCTGGAAAGACATATGCACAATTGACTTTTGCAGGCCTCTATGAGCTCCTGCACACATTACTGACTAAAGACATATTTCTACCAAAAATGAAGTTGAGATTGATGTCAAGTAAACATATGGATAGAGGAAACGAGAAATCAAAAATGATTATCTCTCAAATTAATTTTTGCTGGTTAAAAATGTAAAGCTTTGTTAGTTGAAATGGTTTGTTGTTTAGTTGTTTATGTTCAGTCATACCCAACTCTTTTGTGACTACCAGGCTCCTCTGTTTATGGGATTTCTCAGGCAAGAATACTGAAGTGGGTTGTCATTACCTTCTCCAGTGGATCCTCCCAACCCAGGGATCAAACCTGCATCTCCTGCATTGGCAGGAGGATTCTTTACCACTGGGCCACCAGTAAAATGGTTGAAATGGTAAAACTTAGTTGTGTCTGACTTTTTGCAACCCTGTGGACAGTAGCTCATCAGGCTCCTCTGTCCATGGGCTTCTCCAGGCAAGAATACTGGAGTGGGTTGCCATTTCCTTCTCCAGGAAATCTTCCTGACCCAGGGATTGAACCTGGGTCTCCTGCATTGTAGGCAGATTCTTTACCATCTGAGCTACCAGGGAAGCCCACAAAACAGAGACGCCACTTGAGAAAACCCAAATCAAAGAACTGATGTTAAAAGAAAAACTCTTGTTTATGTCAATCCATGGTCTTTCCTTTCAAAACTCTTCTTATAAGCTCAAATTCTCTAAAGAAAGATAGTGCTAAGTCGTGTCTGACTCTTGCAATCCCATGGACTGTAGCCCGCCAGGCTCCTCTGTCCATGGGATTCTCCAGGCAAGAATACTGGAATGGGTTGCCATTTCCTTCTCCATGGGAATTTCCTGACCCAGGAATTGAACCCAGGTCTCCTGCATTGCAGACAGATATTTTACCGACTGAACCACAAGGAAAGCCTTCAAATCATCTAAAGAAGTCTGAAATTAGTCACTGTACCTACTTTAGCATCCCCTTGGAATGAAGACAATTTCAAAATACCATATAATAGTGAGGCTAACCCTATACATTAGAATCATGTGGGGAGCTTCCATAAAGGACTGAGTCCTTGGTCCCACCCAGGGCCAACTAAATTTGAAAGTTTTGTGTGGGACTTGGCATTGATAGTTTTAAAAAACTCCCGAAGTGTTTAATTTGCAACCAGTGTTGAAAGCAACTATGGTATATATTTATTTGCCTATATTTTCATTGACAGAATTCTGAAAGTTGTCTATGTTTTATCCTGTTAAATTATAAAATTTGAGTATCTAAAAAATTTATTTTTTTCCTCTATTTATGCCTTCTTTCATCTCCATAGTACTTACAAATGTTGTCAATAATAAAGAACCCACTTTTGATTAAGTTTTCAACAGGCTAGAAATAGATATATTCTATGGACTATAAGGGACTTTCCTGGTGGCTCAGTGGTAAAGAATCTGCCTGCAATGTAGGAGACATGGATTGGATCCCTGGGTTGAGAAGATTCCCTTGAGAAGGAAATGGCAACCCTCTCCAGTATTCTTGCCTGGAAAATCCCTTGGACAGAGGAGCTTGGTGGGCTACAGTTTACAGGGTTGCAAGAATCGGACATGACTTAGTGACTAAACCACCACCACCACATGGACAGTAAACTGGACACACATTTATTCATATTCTCTTATTTTTAGATTTTAAAACAAGCTCAGAAATTTTTAAGATGGATTACATTCACTAGACACATGTACTAATCAGTAATGGTTTTCAATTATCCCAGGCAGCACATGCAGAACAAATTACCCTTTTACTGTATGGAAACTAATTATAAATTTGATTTATTGAATGACTAACTCATGGTATTTATCTACATTAATGCTACAAATATTATTATGCAAAGCAAAGAATAAATATTTCCTCCTTTTAAAAACATAAAAACATATTATGTAAGGTTTTAATTTTTTCTTGGAAGGACAATCTATTTGATCTTATATCTTCTTTTTATGTAATTGATTTGCACGAGTTTCACTTTGAGAAAAGAATATTGAACTATTCAAACATGATCTTGGCTTATTTTCCAAATATATAGTCATCATCATTAGCAGTTGCATTGATCAGACCTCTATCTATGAATCTTGGAAAACTGCATGGTGTGTGTAGAAATCTATGCCACCCCAGGCACTGCAGCAGAGCCAAGAACAGCAGGAAGCACAACAAATAGCAGCTGTGGCTCTTTGCATGTGTGGTACCATTTAGGCTAATGCCCAGGATATCATATTGTTTGGGCAAAGGGTACAGCTGTACCAGCTGGCAAAGAATTGAAGGTGGCAAAAACACAGAAGGCAGAAGTTGGCACCAATTCTTACCTCTCCCTGCATTCACTCAGTCTCTACAGCACCCCTCTGGGTAATGTTCACAGGGAGCCAAGCCAACATTTGGGCAAAACATGTAATACAATTCAGTCAGGGAGCAGGTGTCATCATTTGACTCTATCACTGTTGGGTCATCCATGTAGGCACAAATGAAACGAAGCATATTAATTTGCTATTGCTGGGTGACTAACCCTCTCCTAACTCAGGGACTTTCAACAGCAATCATGTATTATTGCTTACCCCTCTGTAGGTGGGATGGGGCTCAGATAATCTAGTTTAGGCTTGGCTGGATGGCTTTGTTTCTTACTGCAGTTCTGTGGATTGACCAGTGCAGCTCTGGCCCCTGTGCATTCATTCTGGGGCTCAGGTTGAAGTTGGCAGGAACAATGTAGGAGGAAACTCTCATCAAGCAATGGCAGAAATGCAAGGGAGCAAGTGGAAATACGGGGCTCTTAATGCCTAGGCCCAAAGCTGGCAGAGTGTTGCTTCTGCTCATATGCTATGACCAAAGCAAGTCACATGGTCAAGTCCAAATTCAACCAGGGGAGAACCACATTCAGCTCATGAAGAGATCATGGCAAAAGATGCAGTGGGGAATGAAGAATTAAGCCCAGAACATCAATCCATGATATCAACCTGTCAATCCCAGGCCTCATGAAATTTAGTTCTACTGTTCTACTGTTGGGATATATACAATAAAGATGTTAAATATATTATACAGTACTTTAAGAGAAATAGTTACTATGAAAAATAAAGTGCATGGGGGAATTCTTGGGTTTAAGCTTGCAATTTTAAAATAAGGTGGTCAGGGAAGGCCCTACTGAAAATGTGATATTTGAGTCAAGACAAAGTGGGTAATGAGTGAGCCATTCTGATAATGAAGAGAAGATATTTCCAGTCATTGGAAATTGTTTTTTCTAAGAATCAGAAGCAGGAATGTGCCTGGTAAATTTGAGAAAGAACAAGGAGGTCAGTGTTACTTAGGTACACAGTCTCTCTGACCAACAAAAAAAAAAAAAAAAAAAGAGGAAATAAATGATCTAAGAGTTAAACTGAGCTAAATAGTAATAGAGGAAGATTCAAGTGTTTCCAGTTATTTAACTTTTCTTTTTGTATTATGTTTTATTAATTTAGTTAGCTAATTACAGTTAGGTAGGTAGCTAATTATAAGGAGATAATTTTGTACATGGTAAATTTTTGGATTTTCAACAGCACAAAGTGTACATTGAGAAGCAAACCTCTGCCCTGCCTTTACCCAGAGTTCCCAGCTTCCCATCCCAGAGAAAACAATGTTACCAGGCCTTCCATGGAGCTTTCCAGAGACATCCTATGACTGTTTCTAATATGCTCCCTCCATTGAAAAAGTTTGGAAAAGTAGAGTATGTCTTTGGAAAAGCTTGGGACAAAGTTTGCTTTCATAGATGCACCTCCATCTTCATACTGTAATTATAGGGCCCTAAAGTGGATGGCAGCCAGGTCAGGCACATCCCAGATGGGTGGGGAAGGGCCTATCTTGTGAAGTCACCAAGTGGCCTCATGAAGAAGCTACCTGTGTGTGGCCACTATTTATTTTGAGCTTTATTTTTACTCCCATATCCAGAGGAAGATTCCACGACTGTCATTTCTTTCATTTTCTCCTGAGGATAAGGAGAGCGATTTCATTTAGCACTTGAAAACAGGTGTGATGAAGTGAAAAAAAGAAAACAAGCTGTAGGCAGATAAATAAATAAATAAAATAATAATAAAGTGAAAAATAAATGGAAAGTTTCTGTGCTTCACCAATGGATATGGGAAGAAATGGGACAATATGTTCTTTGTTTGATAAAAGTTACAAGGTTCAGGCAATCCAAGATTTTCCTCTAACTTGCGGCCAAACTGTGTAATATATGCTTCAGGCTTTCAGACATTTCCCTTACAGGTGAGCACGCTGCGAGTCATAAAATCTCCTGCATGTCTTCGATATCACAGCAGGTCCACTCTTTTGTATCATGGGTCTCACAGTCTTATTCTGCTCAAAGAGATGTCCTGCATAATTTTCTAATAGTATCAGGAAAAGTGTTATTTGATCATCGACTCTACTTCTCCAATCTAAGTAAGATAAAGAAATGGAAGCTTTATTCTTCAGAAAGATTCTATGACTCTAGGATTGCCATCATTCAACAAGCCTACCTCTACAATGACTAGTTTGCATAAGGTCTGAATAGTCCCAGGAAGATGCAAAATCACCATCATTATCATCACTACCACCAGAGGGTGAGAATAAGAATACTTCCAATACCCAATAACTTTGGGTATTCTTTTATTGAAAAGTCTGTGGCAACGTCTCAAACTCTGAAAACCATGAGAATGTAGGCTCCATGATACAACGGTTAACTCCATAGTTCCGAGAACTGTGCCTTGGGATTCCCTGATGGCTCAGCAGGTAAAAAATCTGCCTTCAGTGCAGGAGACACAAGAGATGCAAGGTTAATCCCTCGGTCTGGAAGATACCCTGGAGGAGGAAATGGCAAACCACTCCAGTATTCTTGCCTGGAAAATCCCATGGACAGAGGAGCCTGGCTGGCTACAGTCCAAAGGGTCACAAAGAGTCAGTAACAACTGAGCACAAGACAATACCATAGAACTGTGCCTTAGTCCTTATGAGACAGTTAATTTTATGTGTCAACTTGGCTAGCCCATGGTACCCAGATAAATGGGCAAACATCAATCCAGCTGTACCTGTGAAAGTATTTTAAAAATGAAATTAACTTTTAAAAAAGTAGACTTTGAGTGAACCAAATTAGCCTCCATAATGTGGATGGGGCCAATCTAATCAACTGAAGGTCTTTGTAGTAAAAGACTGACCTTCCTAAACAAGAAGTAATTCTACCAGCAGACTGCCTTTGGACTGGAACTATGACTCTTCCTTGGGTCTCCAGCTTGCTGGCCTACCCTGCAAATTTAGGACTTACTGAGGTTCCATAATCATGTGTGAGCCAATTCCTTAAAACCAATCAATCTCTTGATAGATAGATATATGTGTGTGTGTGTGTATATATATATATTATATATATAATATGTATTATATATATTATACTTATAGATATACAGACACTGATAGACATAGATATAAAATATATAGAGAATGAACTACTAATACATGAGCAATGTAAATATATTTCTTCAGTGGATATAACTTGCATGTGTTCAAATTTTTATTTCAAAACAAAACATTAAAGCTCTTCTTGTACAAACTCAATAATTAAAATTAAAATTTAACTGTTCAGACTCTTGCTACTATTTTTCCTGATGACCTATCTAGGTAGCATCCAACCTCCTATGGAGAAAGGCAGGAAGTAATAGTTTCATTTTCAATTCCACCAAACTACCACTCTGGTTTTGTCTCCACTCCACAGTAAAATTGCCAGACTTTAATCAATTTTCAAAATCAAACCTTTAGAAGAATTTCAGTTCCTAGAAAGAAGCCTTCTCTGCTACCTTCCAGATTCCATTTCTGGAAAAAAGTGTTTGTATATCACTAGAGTTCCAATGATCTGCTGGATATAAATAGCCAATTCTAGGTGTCAATGATCATTTTCATCAAGTGAATGTTAGTAATATAGTACATATTTCAGGTGTTTCCGAGGTAAACCATTCAATATCACAGTAATCCAAGTCCACGCCCCTGCCACTACTGCTGAAGAAGCTGAAGTTGAACAGTTCTATGAAGACCTACAAGACCTTCTAGAACTAACACCAAAAAAGATGTTCTTTTTATCATAGGGGACTAGAATACTAAAGTAGGAAGTCAAGAAATACCTGGTGTAATGGGAAAGTTTGGCCTTGGAGTACAAAATGAAGCAGGGCAAAACAGACATTTGCCAAGAGAACACACTGGTCATAGCAAACACCCTCTTCCAACAACACAAGACATGATTTTACACATGGATATCACCAGATGGTCACTACTGAAATCAGATTGACTATATTCTTTGTAGCTGAAGATAGAGAAGTTCTATACAGCCAGCAAAAACAAGACTGGGAGCTGACTGTGGCCCAGATCATGAACTCCTTATTGCCAAATTCAGACTTAAATTGAAGTAAGTGGAGAACACCACTAGGCCATTCAGGCATGACCTAAATCAAATCCCTTAATGATTATACAGTGAAAGTGACAAATAGATTCAAGGGATTAGATCTGATAGACAGAGTGCCTGACGAACTATGGACAGAGGTTCATGACATTGTACAGGAGGCAGTGATCAAGACCATGCCCAAGAAAAAGAAATGCAAAAAGGCAAAATGGTTGTCTGAGGAGCCCTTAAAAATAGCTGAGTAAAGAAGAGAAGTGAAAGGCAAAGGAGACAAAGGAAAGATATATCCATCTGGTTACAGAGTTTCAAAGAATAGCGAGGAGAGATAAAAAAGCCTTCCTCAGTGATCAATGCAAAGAAATAGAGGAAAACAACAGAATGGGAAAGACTAGAGATTTCTTCAAGAAAATTAGAGATACCAAGGGAACATTTCATGTGAAGATGGGCATAATAAAGAACAGAAATGGTATGGGCCTAACATAAGCAGAAGATATTAAGAAGATGTGGCAAGAAAGAATACACAGAAGAACTATACCAAAAAGATCTTCATGACCCAGATAACCATGATGGTGTGATCACTTGCCTAGAGCCAGACATCCTGGAATGTGAAGTCAAGTGGGCCTTAGGAACATCACTACAAACAAAGCTAGTGGAGGTGATGGAATTCCAGCTGAGCTATTTCAAATCCTAAAGATGATTCTGTGAAAGTGCTGCACTCAATATGCCAGCAAATGTGGAACTCAGCAGTGGCCACAGGACTGGAAAAGATCAGTTTTCATTCCAACCCCAAAGAAAGGCAATGCCAAGGAACGTTCAAACTACCACACAGTTGCACTCATCTCACATGCTAGTGAAGTAATGTTCAAAATTCTTCAAGCAAGGCTTCGACAGTACATGAACTGTGAAGTTCCAGATGTTCAAGCTGGTTTTAGAAAAGGCAGAGGAACCAGAGATCAAATTGCCAACATCCACTGGATCATCGAAAAAGCAAGAGAGTTCCAGAAAAACATCTACTTCTGCTTTATTGACTATGCCAAAGTCTTTGACTGTGTGGATCACAATAAACTGTGGAAAATTCTGAAAGAGAGGGGAATACCAGACCACCTGACCTGCCTCCTGAGAAATCTGTATGCAGGTCAAGAAGCAACAGTTAGAAGCAGACATGGAACAACAGACTGGTTCCAAATTGGGAAAGGATTACATCAAGGCTGTATATTGTCACCTTGCTTTATTTAACATATATGCAGAGTACATTATGCAAAATATCAGGCTGGATAAAGCAAAGCTGGAATCAAGATTGCTGGGAGAAATATCAATAACCTCAGATATCCAGATGACACCATCATTATGGCAGGAAGTGAGGAGAAACTAAAGAGCCTCTTGATGAAAATGAAAGAGGAGAGTGAAAAAGCTGGTTTAAAACTCAACATTCAAAAAACCAAGATCATGGCATCCTGTCCCATCACTTCATGGCAAATAGATGGGGAGACAGTGGAAATAGTGACAAACTTTATATTTTTGGGTTCCAAAATCACTGCCCATGGTGACTGCAGCCATGAAATTAAAAGACATATGCTCCTTGGAAGGAAAGTTATGATAAACCTAGACAGCATATTAAAAAGCAGAGACATATTTTGCCAACAAATATCTATATAGTCAAAGCTATGGTTTTTCCAATAGTCATGTATGGATGTGAGAATTGGACCATAAAGAAAGTTGAGTGCCGAAGAATTGATATTTTTGAAGTACAGTGTTGGAGAAGAGTCTTGAGAGTCCCTTGTACTGCAAGGAGATCAAACCAGTCAATCCTAAAGGAATTCAGGACTGAATATTCATTGGAATGACTGATGCTGAAGCTGAAACTCTAATACTTTGGCCACCTGATGTGAACAAATAACTCATTGGAAAAGATCCGGGTGCTGGGAAACATTGAAGGCAGGAGAAGGGAATGATAGAGGATGAGATGGTTGGAAGGTATCACTGACTAGATGGACACAAGTTTGACAAAGCTCCAAGAGTCGGTGATAGACAGGGAAGCCCGGCATGCTGCAGTCGATGGGGTTGCAGAGTTGGACATGACTGAGAGAATGAACTGACTGAGTGACATAGTTCAGGATTTATCCGCATCTTCCAAAATCAACTGTAACACACACACCACATACACACAAGAATAAAAGTGCTGATATAAAAAGTGCATTTTGTTGTTTTATCTGAAAAGAACAGCAGTGAAAGCAAGGCCACGATGGTCTGTTGACTGAGCTGAGTTGGGACTTACTTTCCAGGAGATCATCTCTGGAATGAAAGTGTATTTCTAGTTTGTATTAGTCTTGCTGTACCTCTCATTCCCTGAACTTGTTTTTCCTTAGCCCAAAGAATGACCTAAATTCCTTTTTCTTTTACATTCTACCTCTTGCCTGTTTCCCCTAATCCATGAAAACCACTGTAAAATTTGATTACTAGCTTTCTTGTTTTACCCTTTAAAATGTTTAATTACTCTAATGCATATATATTCCAGAACAATGGAATACAAGCATATATATTCCAAACTCTCGCTAAATGCCTTGTAACTTATACTTCTGACTCAATCTGAAGATTCAAATTGATTACTGGCAATGCAGACCCTTGCAACACAAGTAAATAAACATACTAAGGATGTTGAGATACATGGAATATAGACACAGCCCCCTCCTCAAATGGCTAAAGAGACTGATGATGGTTTTGGGGCACTCTCTCTTATTCTAATTTGCAACTTGTAAGGATTCTCAAGTGATCTTCCATGGCTACTGCCCAACTTGGTCTTCCTTTCTCACATAATCTAGGCCATTTATAGTTACTATCAAAATGTAATTCATGTTACTCTTCTTTGTCCCATAGTGACATCCAGGATATAAAGCTAAAGTATTATGGATAATAATGGATTATATTTTGACACTGCCAGATGCCAGCTAGCACAGTTTTTTGGAGATGACGTCTTAACCTGAACAATGGAATACAACAATTGGGATTTCAGTTGCTGACTGATCAACAGAAAAACTATTTGGGATAAGAATGGCTTTTAGTTATTTTTAAATCAAACCAACTAAGAAATTGCCTATTATGGGGAGTCCACTGAAAATACGATTTCTAAAGATGCTGAACGAAGAATCTAGAAAGTCCAAAATACAAATGAGAAGAGACATTATAATATTAATATCAGCTTTAAGTGAGCATTTTATCATTTAATGCAGTTATTTTTACTCCCATTAACCAGTATTAAAAGTGCTGGTTCCTAGAGTCATTCATAAGAACATGAATCTGTGAAGCATGACTTCTGATTGATAGTGGGAACGAGGAAGGCCTCCAAATACAGCTTCCACAGGAAAAACAAGAGGAGTAATTCAACCAGATTTCTATGTGAAATGGACAAATTACCCTCCAAGATAAAAAATAAACGTGAGATTAGATATCAAAGAAATTCCTGAGTTTGAGAAGAAATATATGAAACAGATTTGCTTGGGGAGTTGCTCTGATGTTGGGCTAAGAGAAAAGAAGTTGTTCATCTTAAGTTTAATTTTTTAATTTTTTTAGTGAGTAGAAATGAGCTCATCTAAATAGCATTTCCTCTTTTGTACTTTGCCTAAGCTATTCTTCTAAACTATAATATTTAGCCATGCCAATTCCCAGAGATTCTCATATTTCTGTCTCAGTACTGCTCATGAAATAAACAAAATTCTTATAAAATCTTAAATAGATTTATGTGATTCATAAAAATAGGGTATAGGAAAGAACCCCAGTACAGGGAGCCCAAGGGGTCTGCCCAGCTCTTCTGCTGGCTGACAGTGACTTCCCAGCACCCAGGTTCTCTCAACAGTGAAACAAGTGGGATGGAATTAACTACTACTCCTTAGTTCTCTTCCAATGGGAGAATCTGACTTTCTTATGTAAAAGTAGCCTGATCAAGAATAACAATCTTAATAGCCATGAGTCATGCACGGAGTCACTTTTCAACAACTTTGAAAATCTTGTGTCTTGAAGAAAACCTTGGAAATCATAGAACCTTGTCCCCATCTCCAGTCAGAACCACATCGTAATTATTCCAATATGTTCTTCCAGGCTGTTAAAGGTTTTCCCCAGGAGGCAAACTTCACAACTTCTTCTGTATCCTTAATGCAGAAGTTCTTATGTCTGGTCTGAGCTTACTGGCAGAATTTTTAACTAATTTTCATTTATTTAAGACTTAGCAGAGAGGGAGCACAACTGGGGCAGACCATTCAAGTGCTATCTGTTATTAATCTGAGCTATGGTAAATTTGTTTGTACTAAAGTTTCTGTGGTCTTACTTTGCATTCCAATGAAATGATAGAACCTGATCCCCTGATGGAATGTTCTCTTTCAGGTCTAAAATGACTGGGTGATAAAGCATTACAGGCTGGCAGGAATACTGAGCAGTTCTTGATAGTGAACACAGGGAAAGGCATTGTTTCTCTTGCTGATCAGTCTCCTAGTAGTCTGGTGCATGGATCCTGACCTGAGCTCTCAGAAACCCCAAATTTAGAAATATTGAGGGAATTCTTCTAAAATGAAACATAGGTTCAAGAAATCATATTCAAAATATATGGCAACAGGGGAATCTTTCTAGTAGTACCCAGTGCTTCAGAGAAATAGGGAAAATTGATGGACATAAGCCTAATGATATTGTCTAGTTCGACTTCCTGCTTTCTATAAAGGTGAGCTCTTATGATGCCCATTAATGGCATTTATGATGATCAGGTAGGTAACACAGAACAGTATTCTTACCAAAAATGGATGCAATGCTAACAAGCTGTTTATAAGCTGTTTAAGAAGGAACCCTTTCTCTGTTCACCGGAAACCACCACAACATTGTTAATTGGCTCTAGTGCAATACAAAATAAAAAGTTGAACGTTAAAAAAAAAAAAAAGGAACCCTATAAGATTTTTAAAACAAAAAGAAAGCTGGTTTACTTTGCTGATTCTGAAAAGGAAACCAGAAAGAGCTCCATTGTTCACTTCCCCCCTCCTTTTAGTTGTGTGGGTGTCCTGTGAGAGCACTGGAGGAGGAATAAGTGGGATTCCCTGAGGATGGGCTTTCCCAGCCTCTTCTAGAGCCGTCCAGGTTTGTGAATCAATGCCAGGGGTGGGGCAGGCAAGGCTTTCCCTTCACCCACACAGGCCATGATTAAGAAGGCCTCCATCTGTCAACAGACACTTTCAGCTGCATTTCCAGACCAGCTTCCTCCCAACTGACTCACTTGGTGATGCCACAATCTGATGTTTATGACCTAACAGTTGATCACCATGGAAGTAGCACAAACCTTAAACTGTTGAGGAGCAAAACCAGAGTTGAGATGCTGGACAGTTTAGGAAAAGAAAAAAAGAAGACCCTTATTCATGGAGACCACAGGTCAAGACTGAACACCCCATGCCTCATGCGGGCACTTCCAACAGTTGCTAAAATTGATGTTTGGATGCCTTCATGCCTATTGGAGAACCCAAATAAGGATTTAGGGTAACCAAGTACAAACAGACGCCATGGTATTTAGAAACGAAGGGCAAAAAGTCAAAGGGAAAAATGTGTATGTAGCTATTTAATGAGGTTTGGATGACAAGTTCTCTTTCCTTACCTTTTTGCCAGCATGTGGCAATGGTTTTTACAAGAGAAAGCATGCTGAATGCCAAGAAAAGACTAAGATCCTCTAAAACTCAACCTTACAAATATCCCTAATGGTATATTCACAAAGTGGGAGTGTCAGGATAAACTTTCTGGTTGTTCCATGCCCTGTGATGAAAATAAAAGCTAAAATGAAAAAGCCAATGGAACAAAATACTGCTTTTTAGTAAAAATGATCATATCAAATGCTGTGAATGGCAGGAGTCTTGACACAGATGTCAGAAGTAGATGAGGATTGTGGCATGGTCAAGGTGAAGTGACTCTGATTTCCTGGCTTGCCCTCCCCAGACTAATATTCAGAAAGGGCTGCCCTTCCCCAGCCCTAAACAGCCTTGTAGGAACAGTGTCTCCCAGTAGTGCTGTGGCTTACAAGTGATGCGAGAGTCTTTTTATAACTGCTGAGGTTTAATTTAAAAGGAAGCTCAGAATCAGCGGTAAAGGGAGGGGAACGATGTGAACTACAGACCATCTGAAATGGGAAAAATCATAAATACCAGAGTGTCTGATTATTTGAGCGTCTCTTGAAGCCGAATAATGAACCTTCTTCATGTTCTGCCTTTCTGGACTTGGCTCCCTCTGACAAATTTGCAGGCATCAGGGTCTGTCTGGAATTCATTCCAAGTTGGAGGGATATTTTTTCCCTTGACATTTTGCAGCTGAGACAGCCCCGAGCAGGAAGCTGAGGAGTGTAACATTACCAAATATGTCCTTTCTCCTGCCCTTAATATTTTATTTCCACAGGAAAAGAAGGCAGATGCTGGCCAATGAGAATGTCTCAAGGGCAGGCGGCCTCTACTGGCAGTGGAGAAATTGATCAGATGCCATTTTTCACACACAAAAAAGAAACTATTCTAGGTACCATTGGTTGAAATTTGTGCTACGCTGGAGGAAGAAGTCTGACAGTTTCCTACCAGTTATTTCAGGGGATTTATTTATCACTACGCTGGTCTTGTTTCCTCAAGCACGCCTCCGTTAAGAAAGCAGTCAGTGTGGAGTCGAGGAAAGGGTGTAGGAATGGAAGTCAGGAAAAAGCTGGCCTCAGTTGCCTGCTTATATGCTCATGTCTCTGACCAGATCATCCCACCTCCGGGGGCTTCACATGTTTTATGTGTAAAATGAAGGTCTAGGTGCAATGTCTTGGATTCCTTCTGGGTTCCTAAAACTAAAGGCTCCAAGCTAGTTTGATCACATGCCTCAATCACTAAAGTCAACTGGAATATCTATCCAGACATGAGCGTGTGTGTGTACATGTGATGCTTTATATATTATATAAAATATATAAAATACAAGTTAAAAAGGAGATACATGTAAATTCTAATATTTTCTCTCCAAACTGTAATAGTTTATCTTAAATACAGCTGGGGCAAGCTCATTCCTTTTTGAAAATCATTGCTTTAAGGTACAATTTCAAGTCTACTTTTGTGATGGGTGTAAGATATTAGCCCTAAATTGTCATTTCTACATCCACTAGGGAAGAGCAGAAGTCTTTCAACTGTCTGCAGATTGCACACCTTTTGATTGCATATTTAAAATGTGAGACAACTTTTTTTTTAATATACTACCTCCTTAGTTTCCTGTTATATAATTTAAAAAAAAATTAGTTACAGAGAATTTCTTTACTGAGGGAAATCACAGAGGAAGCTAGTTATAAACAGCAACTGATTTTTCATCTCGAGTCAGGGAAATGTTTGGGAGCAGCAGAGCATGGGAAGGTCTGGAGCATCTATGCCTTGTCCAAGGACGGAAGCCGCCTTTCAGCTCCAGTGGGCTGTCGTCATGCAAGACTGCAGGCCACTTTCTGCCATGTGATTTCTCAAGAGGATCAGGAGACCTAGATTTTAATGTGATATTAAGTTAATTTCTCAAATGAACATTGCTCAAAATTTTAGAGCCAAGCATACAATGATGATGAGCCACACCCAGCTAATAGGAGGCCATTGGCGATTCCTGAGCTCATATTCAGCTCATTTAGCTTTGTCATTTTTTGTGAGAGTATTGGGATTTTGCAATCAGACACCCAGGCTCTTGGCAGGGTGACTATGGATGTGTAAGACTGAAAAACATGAGATGTCATTTCATTGAGATCATATGTTTTGCTCTCACCAAATTTTCTAAAAGAGCCACTTCTTGAATTCTCTTAAGGTAGCACCATCAGACCAGTGATCTTTGTTGTTCATCATTAAAATAAGGAAAATATTGTATTATATTTGCTGGATCTGTCACTTTACTATATGGAAATCTCATAGAAAAATATAGTTTTAATCAAATTTTGATGTCTCACTAGATTGGCAAGCTTTTTCAAAGATATTTTCCAGTAAATACTTAGATATTGTGGGCTCTATGGTCTCTGGTGCAACTCCTGAACTCTGTGCAGATGCACAAAAGCAGCTGCAGACAATACAGATGAATGAGCCTAGCTTATTTCCAATAACACTTTATTTATACAAACAAGCTGTAGGCCATATTTCGCCCATGGGCTATAGTTTAATGTAGTTATGGTATTAAATCACAAGGTTGTCTTCAAAGGGGTAATCTGTGTTTGATTCAATCTTATCTTCAGTCCACATAATTCTGGCCCAGAAGAAGTACTCCATGAACATTTGCTCAAATAAATGGAAGGTTGTGGAACTTAGCCATTTATGTCAATAATAGTCAACTGCCCACTTGGGTGACTGAAGATCCATAGTAGAGGTTATGGGTATGTTCACCCTGAGGCTTACATCAGTATATAAGCGCCCTCAGAGAGCCTGTGGTTAATCCAAATGTTCTGAACAAGGGAAGGGGGTGCTCAACCAGGCTCCTGAAGCCAAGTGACCTTAGGAAATGCTTAGACCCCACTCTTAGACTGATGGGCCAGAGAACAAGAACCACAAGATCCTCATAGTTTCACAGACAGGCTTCTCCCAAATCTTTCCTTAATTCTTTCAGTAACTTAAATGTCCAAACGCCAAGCATCTATTGTTTCCTTATGCAGTAGTGCAGGGTACACACACTGACACATTTCCCCAAAACATTTCTCTCCTGCTATGAGAAGTTCACTGGGATATTTTTGTCCTTGCCTTATATTACGTATTTCTAGTGCTGGTGACAACTCTCTAAATTGATTTTATTACTCACCAGGTATGGCATTTGATTTGACTATCAAGGAAATAGACTCAGTGCTTCTCCTAACAGGATTTACAAGCTAACTGAAGAGATAAGACATGCATATACCAACATGTATGGAAGAGGCTGAAAAGAGACAAGGCACAGCACTGGTGGCGTGTGGGTTTCTTCAGTGGGAAGAGTTGGAGTTTTGAAATCACAGATGAGTGGTACTACTGGTTGGGGCTGGAGCCCTGACACACAGAAAATCTGCTTGCAAGGGAGGAGGGCGATGGAGTGGGAAAATGTATAAATTGGGATAAGGCCCCACTTTAAGAACATAAATAAATATTCCAAGTAATAAAGCCAGACAAGACATTTCCATTCCCAGGGTGAAGGATAAACTGAATAAAAATTGGTCAAGGATTTGTTTTGTTTTGTTTTACATTTTATTATTTTTTAAATTTTATTTTATTTTTAAACTTTACAATATTGTGTTAGTTTTGCCAAATATTGAAATGAATCCGCCACAGGTATACATGTGTTCCCCATCCTGAACCCTCCTCCCTCCTCCCTCCCCATACCATCCCTCTGGGTCATCCCAGTGCACCAGCCCCAAGCATCCAGTATCGTGCATCGAACCTGGACTGGCGACTCGTTTCATACATGATATTATACATGCTTCAATGCCATTCTCCCAAATCCTCCCACCCTCTCCCTCTCCCACAGAGTCCATAAGACTGTTCTATACATCAGTGTCTCTTTTGCTGTCTTGTACACAGGGTTATTGTTACCATTTTTCTAAATTCCATATATATGTGTTAGTATACTGTATTGGTGTTTTTCTTTTTCTGGCTTACTTCACTCTGTATAATAGGCTCCAGTTTCATCCACCTCATTAGAACTGATTCAAATGTATTCTTTTTAATGGCTGAGTAATACTCCATTGTGTATATGTACCACAGCTTTCTTATCCATTCATCTGCTGATGGACATGTAGGTTGCTTCCATGTCCTGCCTATTATAAACAGTGCTGCAGTGAACATTGGGAACTATGTATGAGAAGATTAAAGAGGAATGAAATGTCCTCATTTGGTTCATTTACAAATGGAACTATCAGAAGGAATAGTCTGGAGATGAATATGAGTTTTTAAGTGAAGGTAACTCTTTAGAAGAAAAAGGAGATAAAATTTGAATATTGATGAAGTCAATCTAGACATGCAGTTATCAAAAAAAATTTTTAAGTGAATTTCGCTTGAGATTTTTAAGTTACAAAAATATAGAATCACAGCATCCTTTAGCTGAGGGACCTTAGTTTGCCACATCTTGAATGGTTTGGGGTAGATAATGGGGAAAATAACCATTCTAGAGGCTTTAGGTAGTCAAATAGTCAAGCAGATTAATTAGCTTTGATAGTCACATTCAAGTTGTGGGTAAAAACACATTGATTGGAGGAGTGAAGGGGCAAGAAATGGAAGGGGTAGAATTGGCAGAAAGAGCTCAGTGTTGGTGACAACCACACTAAAAGTAGCCACACAAATTTTCATCAACATAAAGAAATTAGGAAGCAGAGAACCCTTGTAGAAAAGTCCTGGAAGTGAGAACCAAACCAAGGTGGAGAAAAAGAAATAGAAATGCCCATGAAATAGCTTGGGATGGATAAATTAATGCTCAAGGAAGACATATATACTTGAGAATCAGAAAGCTAAGGAATGTACAAAATGGCTTAAATAGGGAGACAGAACCCAGAGAAAATAAGAGGCTTAGTATTGAAACCCAGAAGAGGAGGAAGTAACATTATTACTGATTTTCTTTATTATATATGACTCCAGTTTTATGGAGAAAATATCATTCAGCAACACATATCTTATTTGAAGACAATTTTCACCTTGACAATTCTATAATGGGGTTTTCAGTCCAAGAAAAAAAAAAGAACAAATAAAAAATGGAAAACAATAACCAAGCAAAGCTGATGGCATCTCTATTACATGGAAGATGGCATCATGGAAGTCAGTAGTCTGCTTTAGGAAGCATGTTTGGAATTATGGACCAATGATGTAACCTTCTGCCAAATTTTTCTTAAAAAACAATTAATTTTAAACCTTCTTTGAAAAATCTTGGGTGTTATGAGTACATTGAATGCTTCTAAGTCCATCAGAAACCAAGTCTTGGTGATTTCATTAACATATTGTGTTTCAAGAAACACTTTTGGAAAGAACCATGCCTACTTTTAAAGCCAAATGTTATATTTTCTCTTAAAGCTTAGATGCCATTATCCAAGTGGTTTATCCTAAATTTCCAAAGCATGTTGGGAATAAACACAGAATCTTTAGTGGTGATGTTCTCAAAGTTATGGTTTTAAGAGCAAAGCTTACTGAAGTTGGTTTCAAAGAGCTGTTCAAGAGTTCTTAACTCATTGGAAGAATAGGCATGAGGCTTTAACTCAAGATTAGTTAAAAGATAACTGAAAACAAAAATCAAGCAGCATGACAAGTCCAAGTAGTTCTGGACTTGTAGGAAGAGAAGGGGCACTTAGCCTGGAACCCTGAATCTCAGGGAAATCTCTCAGTTGAGACTCATCTTGTTGGATGGCTCATTCAAAGGTCTGACCATCTCAATAAAATGAAAAGGAGGAGTAGGAGGTATGGACTACCTCACCTTAGCTGTTGGACTCTCCCTCAACTTTGGGTCCTATCTCTGTCCTTTGCCCTTGAAAACAATCACTGTATTCCCTTTGCTCAGGGCAAGTCACCCTAATAGATGGCTTTTAGTATCGTGGAAAATTTTTTCCTGGACATTCCATCTGCTCCCAAGGTAGAGTTAACATTTTTTATTACTTCCCTCCTTTCTCATTAACTTGGTTTATTTATAGAGGTAAACTTATTATAAACATGTATATGCAATTTGGGGCTTCCCGGGTGGCTCAGTGGTAAAGAATCCACCTGGCAAGCAGGAGATGTGGGTTCTATCCCCGGGCTGGGAGTATCCCCTTGAGAAGGAAATGACAACCCATTTACCCTATGGACAGAAGAGCCTGGTGAGCTACAGTGCATGGGATCGCAAAGAGCCAGACATGACTTAGCAACTATTACATATCAGCAATATGTAATTTGACATTTGATTTTATTATTCCTGCACCTAATTTATAAAACAATACTTCTAGAGTCCCGCTTAATGAGAGGAGGAGTTAATACAAAGTATTGTGGATGGTAAGGAGTGACCTGTGAAATGTGATAATTTTTCTAAGCCTTTCTTTACGCAGGAACTGAATTTATTCTGCACATATAGTGTATTGCAACTTTCAGCATGAAAATTTCAGCAACAAAACTCTGTAAGAGACAGAAAATAAAAATGACTTATTTTTCTAGAAAAGAAAATCTTTAGAAAGGAAACAACATCATGAGAGTCCAAGGCAACTAAAAGTATTTCCTGAGTGCATAGAAAGATATGTTTAGCTTTAAAGGACAATACTTCCTTTCCCTCCTGAAATGTCAGTATGAGTAAACCAAGTCACCTGACTTTGGTAGCTTGGAAAGTGCTAGGTCAAGTGTGGTCAGGCTGGGGTGTAAATGTGGTCAGGGCTCAAGTTATGAGTGAAACTGGAGGTCAACCTATCATATGCCCTAATATTTAATTTTTATAAATAATGCAAATGTAAAGCAATGTAAAATATGCTTTATTCTCTTATCTTGATGTATGTAACTGTCATAATGACAAAGTATAAATGTATGATTTTTATATGACTTCGAAGTTAGCAAATTATCAAAGACAAGGTATTAAATTTTATTGGACATGTCCGAGTGTCTGTTACGGTCCAGTGATACTGATAAAATAGGTATAGAAAAGTTAAAACATTACAAAGTTTTTAATATTTCAAAATGTTCCACAGTCACCACAGCCAACTGTTATGAATACCACATTAGTTTGTGAGTATCTCTGGAATTGTAAACTGGATAAGGAAGAATAGCAAGAAATAATGGTTGCTCAGCACATTGTGATGAAAGAATGGATATACACTCATATTATCTGAGAGGATGGATTTGATACATTATTTAATACATTTTCTTTCACCTAAGGGCTTCTGCTTTTCAAATCCTACCGCCACTCCAAAGCAGTTTCTCTCTTCAATGGTGATAGTGACCCAGATATATGATCACTTTTTCTAGGACGTGGGGCACAAGGCGAGCAGAGGCATTCCCCTGGAGCCTGAACAATATCAGTCACAAGTACAGACGCTTAGGGTTACAGGGTGCTATTCAGTGCTGATACTGGATCCATGGTAAGGGCACCATGTTTCTTTATCACTCTTATTTATCACATGTCTGTAATGTGCGGGGCTTGAAGTGCAGGGCCAAAGACAGAGGCCCTTTTATTTGTATGTAAAGGCAGTATTATACTAAGGTGATTTCTCAAGTGTTTTCATAGATGTGTAAAATTCTAAAAGGTTTATGGCATGAATAAACTTCCCCAGAAGGATATTATGGGATTCCTTGGCAAACTAGAATTTGGTAAGTCTGGGCGGTACATTGTATTATCAAGGTGGTCATTACCATGAAGAAACAGAAATATAGATTCACTTCGAGCCAAAGAGCTTCAGCAATTATTTCTCTTCTTATGGACCTGGTTAAATCTGTTTCAGAGGAAACCAGGTTTCTTCCAGTGCTTTGTTTTCTTATGTGAATTCCTGATCCAATTGAACCTGGCAACTTCATGTTAGCCCGTTTTCTTGCTCTCGTGCCACTATATCTCTGTATCTTTTCACCCCCAAACACTGTCATCACTGGTTTAATTTCAGTTGAATTACAATCATTTTCAAATTCTGATTCATCAAAAGGCTGGTCTTCCCTAAGCATGCATTGCCCATTTCAGTCTCTTAACACCTTACAGGCTCCGAACAATGACTATCTGTTCTCTCCTGCTAGGTTTCCAGAAACAGGCTTTAGAGAGCTGCCACGTGTTTATCTTTCTTAACACTCCAACAAGAACCCCTCCGTGACTCATAGGCACAGAGAGCCAAAAGCCCTGAATGGTTGTTTATCCTCACCAGTTGAATGATCCTGCACGTGGCACTCAGCATGGGCAAGAATAAGAGAACCTTGGGGAGGTGCGTCATGTAAATTGAAGGACAAACAAGACTGCATCAATTTGTGCTTTGCTTCACTCCTTTAAAGAAGTTCAGAGTTAAACATGAAACTCAACCCAGCTTGTCATCTTTGCCTGTCTTCATTTATGCTTAAATGGGTGACAAAGGCTTGGGGATGGAGGTCAGAGAAACATAAAAACAGTGAGTGCTTGTCATTTTTAAGAGCTTGCTGCTGTTGCCAAGTCACTTCAGTCGTGTCCGACTCTGTGCGACCTCAGAGACGGCAACCCACCAGGCTCCCCCGTCCCTGGGATTCTCCACCAAGAACACTAGTGGGTTGCCATTTCCTTCTCCAATGCATGAAAGTGAAAAGTGAAAGTGAAGTCACTCAGTCGTGTCTGACTCTTAGCGACCCCATGGACTGCAGCCTACCAGGCTCCTTTGTCCATAGGATTTTCCAGGAAGAGTACTGGAGTGGGGTGCCATTACCTTCTCCATTTTAAGAGCTTACGACACAATATTCTGTCTTTAGAACTGACACTTTGTGGGTATAGAGCACATGACTCTTGATGGCCTGATTAGATCAACTTGCTATAAAAATGAAGAAGATATGGAGAGAAAATTAAGAGTTCACCTCAGCAAGTATTGAGTTTGAGTTAAAAATTATCCAATGAGATGTCTGATGGCAACCTGAAGATGAGAACACAGAGCTTTGGAGGACATTAGTGTATGTTCTTTGAAGTCATGGTTATGGAGAATACTGGTCTGGAGAAGAGGTAAGGATGGGAAAGTGCCAGTCTTATTTAGGTGAGTAATGAAAAATAGGCAATGAAAGAGCCAAAGATGACACAGAGAAGAGCAGAAGATCAAGAAGAAACTGGTCTCACAGATGTCACTTTGTTTAGAGATATCCATCAACTCTGGTCTTAAGGAGAGTAGACTGCTCTCATAGTAGGAGTAACAATTTTATCTTGCCTTTCCTCTCAGACATCTGAAGAAGTTTGGAATAGGACAGAGATAAATCATGAGGCCTCGTCTGGGAAAGAAGTCAATTACTCACTGGATGAAAATGGAGGAACTCATGGAAACAGAGACGAATCTCAAAGGTTTAATGGAACCAGGTCATGTTCACTCTTGCTCATTTTGGTTGTGCAACATGTTGTTTATCTGTTTCTTTCAAAGTAGTATGTAGAAGAATCCAAAACAAAGCCATAAAATTAAAGCTTTTTATAATTAAAAAAATGTAAATTGCAATCTATATAGTTAGCCAGTAGTACTCATAATTCTTAAAAGTACTTTTCTGAGTTTGACAAGTTTATGCAATAAATCAAAAGTGTAAGTTTTTTTTTTCTCCTAGGAACTAATTCCCTAGTTAATAGACTCCAAAACTTACTATTACTAAAAAAAGTAACCTGAAATTACTGTTGTAATAATATTGATATGGTGATTCCTTAATGATTTTTATTTATAGTAATCATGAATGTCTTAAAAACTGCAAGGCTCTGAACGCCTTAATGCCATAGCACAAAATTTTTAAAAGTTATGGGTTGGGTTCAAATAGATTTAGGAGAATACTATTTTCCTAAACTAAAGGGAAATTTATCTCCCTTGACTGTCAATCAAAAACTAAAGTCTTAAGCTTTAATGTATAAGTTAGCCATTGTAGATAGGTACATCCAACCATTTTAAAGCCTAGAAAAATTCAGTATTTATTAATTACCTTACACACACATGTAAGGAGAAATAACATTGGAAATAAATATATTTAAATATGTAAGCTTGGAGACTATTTTCTTTGGAAGTGAAGATTATGTGTAAGGTGGTAAAGATTTCATAAGAGAGTATACGTACAATACTTGCCCCAGGGTCTGGCGCATAAAACAACTCAATGAGAACTATCACTTATTATGATATCATCATTCCATCAAAACCAGTTCATTATGTTATCATTGTTATAAACACTGTGAGGTCTTATTTTTGCTTTTCATTTAAGACTGGTACAGTCTAATTATTTGTTTAAAAACAAGTCATACCAGTAGTCCATTTAAGTTTACAAAATGGTAGTTGAAGTTTATCAAACAAAAAAACCTCTCCTGAATAGTCCCAGTTTGAGAATGACTCAAGAAATGTGGAGGCTTGGGAGCACTTGTTTAAGCTGTCAGAATGACTATAGCAAAGGGCTTCCCCATCTGCACAGCCTCACCCCGGCCAAACCACTGGGCCCATCCCATCCCCTCCTGGATTAAGAGGAATCCCAGAAAGTGCCAGAGGAGCCAGCTCTACTTGACAGCTCATTAACCAGCCTCATCTAGCTGTCTTTTTCCAGAGTGAAATAATTTATTTTCTTTTCAGGCTAATTATATTATTTCTCTTTAGGATCCCTTGTACTGCTATTAAACAACTCCATACTCCTCTGTGTCTCTTTTTTTGATGATCCAACAGATGTCATCAATTTGATCTCTGGTTCCTCTGCCTTTTCTAAATCCAGCTCGAACATCTGGAAGTTCATGGTTCATGTACTGTTGAAGCCTGGCTTGGGGAATTTTGAGCATTACTTTGCTAGCATATGAAATGAGTGCAATTGTGCAGTAGTTTGAGCATTCTTTGGCGTTGCCTTTCTTTGGGATTGGAATGAAAACTGACTTTTTCCAGTTCTGTGGCCACTGCTAAGTTTTTCACATTTGCTGGCATATTGAGTGCAGCACTTTCACAGCATCATCTTTCAGGATTTAAAATAGCTCAACTGGAATTCCATCACCTCCACTAGCTTTGTTTGTAGTGATGCTTTCTAAGGCCCACTTGACTCCACATTCCAGGATGTCTGGCTCTAGGTGTGTGATCACACCATCGTGGTTATCTGAGTCATGAAGATCTTTTTTGTATAGTTCTTCTGTGTATTCTTGCTACCTCTTCTTAATATCTTCTGCTTCTGTTAGGTCCATACGATTTCTTTCCTTTACTGTTCCTATATTTGCATTAAATGTTCCCTTGGTATCTCTAATTTTCTTGAAGAGATCTCTAGTCTTTCCTATTTTATTATTTTCCTCTGTTTCTTTGCACTGATCACTGAGGAAGGCTTTCTTATCTCTCCTTGCTATTCTTTGGAACTCTGCATTCAAATGGGTATATATTTCCTTTTCTCCTTTGGCTTTAGCTTCTCTTCTTTTCTCAGCTATTTGTAAGGCCTCTTCAGACAACCATTTTGCCTTTTTGCATTTCTTTTTCTTGGCATGGTCTTGATCACTGCCTCTTGTACAATGTCACAAACCTCCTTCCATAGTTCTTCAGGTACTCTGTCTATCAGATCTAATCCCTGGATTCTATTTGTCACTTCCATTGTATAATTATAGGGATTTGATTTAGCTCATACCTGAATGGTCTAGTGGTTTTCCCTACTTTCTTCAATTTAAGTCTGAATCTGGCAATAAGGAGTTCATGATCTGAGCCACAGTCAGCTCCCGGTCTTGTTTTTGCTGACTGTAGAACTTCCCCATCTTTGGCTGCAAAGAATATAATCAGTCTGATTTCACTATTGACCATCTGGTGATGTTCATGTGTACAGTGTTCTCTTGTGTTGAATCATCCAAAAAGCAAGAGAGTTCCAGAAAAATATCTACTTCTGGTTTATTGACTACACCAAAGGCTTTGACTATGTGGATCACAACGAACTGTGGAAAATTCTTCAAGAGATGGGAATACCAGTCTATCTGACCTGCCTCCTGAGAAATACGCAGGTCAAAAAGTAACAGTTAGAACTGGACATGAAAAAACAGACTGGTTCCAATTTGGGAGAGGAGTACATCAAAGCTGTATATTGTCACCCTGCTTATTTAACTTATATGCAGAGTACATTACGCAAAATGCCAGGATGGATGGAGTGAAGCTGGAATCAAGATTGCTAGGAGAAATATCAACAACTTCAGATATGCAGATGACACCACCCTTATGGCAGAAAGTGAAGAAGAACTAAAGAGCCTCTCGATGAAAGTGAAAGAGGAGAGTGAAAAAGTTGGCTTGAAACTCAACATTCAGAAAACTAAGATCATGGCATCCAGTCAAATCACTTCATGGCAAATAGATGGGGAAACAGTGGAAACAGTGAGAGACTTTATTTTCTTGGGCTCCAAAATCACTGCAGATGGTGACTGCAGCTATGAAATTAAAAGACACTTGCTCCTTGGAAGAAAAGCAATGACTAACCTACACAGCATTAAAAAGCAAAGAGATTACTCTGCCAACAAAGGTCCATCTAGTCAAAGCTATGGTTTTTCCAGTATTCATGTATGGATGTGAAAGTTGGGCTATAAAGAAAGTTGAGCACTGAAGAACTGATGCTTTTGAACTGTGGTATTGGAGAAGACTCTTGAGAGTCCCTTGGACTGCAAGGAGATCAAACCAATCCATCCTAAAGGAAATTAGTCCTGAATATTCATTGGAAGGACTGATGCTGAAGCTGAAACCCCAGTACTTTGGCCACCTGATGCGAGGAACTGACTTATTGGGAAAGACCCTGATGCTGGGAAAGATTGAAGGCAGGAGGAGAAGGAGACGGCAAAGGATGAGACGGTTGGATGGAATCACCAACTCAATGGACATGAGTTTGAGTAAGCTCAGGGAGTTGGTGATGGACAGGGAATCCTGGCATGCTGTAGTCCATGGGGTCGCAAAGAGTCGGGTACAACTGAGTGACTGAACTGAACTAATATTCCTCTCTTTATCCTTTCCAAGTTGAATTTCAATTCTAAATGAGAATTTTTTTCTGATAAAAGTCTGAAAATACTGAAATGGCTTCAGAGTATGCATCAACTTGGGTCACATTCTTTAATTCCCGCTCTTTTTAATTTTCAGAGTTCCCCATCCCCCTACTGCCTTGAGAGTCTATAATGAAGTTTGATAAAGGTTGAGTAATGCTTAGTGATTTATCAGTAACATTTATTGGAAGAGTCTTGGCCATGCTACCTCAGTCTTTGTGGGCCTAATGTTTCTGAACGTACATTAAATTTGGTATTCTTCTGTACATACGTCTAGGTTCCCTTAACTTACCCAGTGTGTTTTCTCTCTTCACAGTCTTATCCTTCCACAGGTTTCAGTTATGATTTATATGCTGACGCCTTCAACTATATTTTTCCAGTCTAGTCCTGCATCTAGAACACAAAGTGTACATATCCAACTATACAACTGCTCTTGGATATCCCACAGATACCTAGACCTCATCATTTTCCCCCAAAAGCCTGCTGAAGTACAGGATATATTTCCTGAAAGTTCACTGCACAAAAGACATTCTGGTGTCTTAATATGTGCCAGGTCCTGGGATAAGTATTGTACTTTACATGCATCTTCTCATTAAATTCTGACAACCTTAAATGTAACCTTTACTTCCATGACTTTTTTAAGTTTTTCATCAACCAAGTAGATGGACAAAACTGATTTCAAGTAACACGGCATCTAAAAAAATGACTAGCAATAAGACTGAGTGCCAACATAAGTGGAAGGAAACGTAAAAAATACAATCACATCAAAAGATATCTTTTAGGCATCACTTTTTAAAATGTGGTTCTGATACCCCTAAGCTTCTGGAAACCCTTGTAAGAACCTGCAATATAAAAATTATTTTCATTATAATATTAATATTACTTGCTTTTTACATTGTGTTGACATACTTATAGGGCAAAAACAATGGGGTGAAAAATCTCTTATATTTTACTGCTGAGTCACTTCAGTCGTGTCCGACTGTGCGACCCCATAGACGGCAGCCCACCAGGATGCCCCGTCCCTGGGATTCTCCAGGCAAGAACACTGGAGTGCATTGTCATTTCCTTCTCCAATGCGTGAAAGTGAAAAGTGAAAGTGAAGCCACTCAGTCATGTCTGACCCTCAGCGACCCCATGGACTGCAGCCTTCCGGGCTCCTCCGCAGTGACCGGGGTCGCTGAGGGTCGGACATGACTGAGCGACTTCACTTTCACTTTTCACTTTCATGCATTGGAGAAGGAAATGGCAACCCACTCCAGTGTTCTTGCCTGGAGAATCTCAGGGACGGGGGAGCCTGGTGGGCTGCCATCTCTGGGGTCCCACAGAGTCGGACACGACTGAAGTGACTTAGCAGCAGCAGCAGGAAACTCTACTAATGGCGATCCTATTCTCACTGCCATACTCTAGCAGTTTTTTAATAATTCAATTTTCAGTAAAATAGTGAAAAGTATTAGTGTTATTAAGTTCAACCTTTAAGTTCATTGTACTTCTGAGAAAATATGATGGTTGTCTCGAGGAAAAGCACTTTGTGATCTTTTCAAGTTAGAGCTAAACTAACTGCTTTTCTTCACAGAACAAAACTATCATTTATCAACCTTGGGTATTTGTCAGACATTTTCTCCAAAATGAGTTGAAGTTATCCTGTTACCTTAGAGAAAACAACTGACAGCTTTTGATATCAATGATAAAATAAGAGTAACAGTGAAAATTAGGATTTTGGTAAATTAAATCTCTCACTTTGAGTTTGACAGCTCTTCCCAACATGTTAAAACTTATGATATTATATATATATGCATATTAAAGTGACTGTTTAATATATATTGCAACATATCATCTCTATATAGAAATAATAAAATGCATCATCATTTGTAAGATCAGCAAAATTTAGTGAACTAGCAATATGTTTCAAATGATATATATGTGATTCTGCAAAATAAAGGTACAGTCAAAATACAGAACAGAGCAGTGGATGTATGAAAGTTCATAAAATAAGAATGTAAAAATTCATTGATATGCTTTAAGATTCCACACTGCAACTAACGTTTAAGAAATTACCACTTTTTGATTTCTGATATAGTGTCAGAGAAGAATAGCCACAACTATCTGCAAATGCTATTAAATTACTCTTCCATTTTCAAATATGTATTTATATCAGGACAGATTTTCTGCATAAACTTTAATTAAAGCAATGCATCACAAGAGATGGAGATACAGATATGAGTACCTACCTTTCTTTTATTGATCTAAACAGTAAGACGACTTGAAAAAGTGTAAAAATGTCACTGTTCTTACGAATTTTTAAATTTTGTTTAGTTTTAGCTTTCCATAAATATATTTTATTAGTATGTAATGAATTTATGATTGCTATTTTAAATGAATCAATAAGCAAATTTTTCATTGCTTAGTTTTGATGTCAAATATTAATAGAAATAATAACAATAGCTATAGCCCACATGAACAAAAGTTCCTTAGGACTCTTAATAACTTTTAAGATTATAAAGGGATATTGAGGCCAAAAATACAAGAATCACTACCTTTAGACAGTAAACTCATGACAGCTGACCAATATAGCTGGCAGCAAGAAGTGGAGTGGCTCAGTCTGAACAATCGAAACCAAATTGAACAAAATAAAGGAAGCCTAAGGAGTACTGTTCAAAAGTCAAGGCCAGTGCTCACAATTCTGTAATGTCAGTATAAAAATATCTGATCCTCTCATCCTGCTGGTTATACCCCTTCAATCCCCTCAGGTGACAAAGAGCATCACTATGGCACCACTTCCAACCAGAGAGACCGCAAATATATAAACAACCTTCCACCTCTTTCAGGGAAGCCAAAGGATATGCCAGAGTTCAGGGCTCTGTTTACATGGGGAGAAGTCTCACTGTCTCTTGCTGGTAAAAGCACTGTGATTTTGCCAGTGCTGCCTGGAAGGCGGCGGAGTGGAAATCCCATGTGAAATAATATCAGAAGATTTCTTTTCCAAAGAAAAGCTTCTTTCCAAAGCTGCAGGACCAAGAATGGAGTGGGAAATGGGAAAAGCACAAATGGAGGCAGCCGTCTGAGGGGGTAATATTCAGAGCAGCTGCTGCTGCTGAGTCGCTTCAGTCGTGTCCGACTCTGTGCGACCCCATAGACGGCAGCCCACCAGGCTCCCCCGTCCCTGGGATTCTCCAGGCAAGAACACTGGAGTGGGTTGCCATTTCCTTCTCCAATGCCTGAAAGTCAAAAGTGAAAGTGAAGTCGCTTAGTCGTGTCCGACTCTGTGCGACCCCATGGACTGCTGCCTACCAGGCTCCTCCGTCCATGGGATTTTCTAGGCAAGAGTACTGAAGTGGGGTGCCATTGCCTTCTCCGAATATTCAGAGCACAGAGATATAAAATGTACCCTAAATTCAGTGATACTGTGTAGTGCTCTGTGTCATTAGACGATAACCGTCTAAAATACATTTTTGAACATGCCACTTATAAGTTACCAAAATGAGTAAAGGCAATCCCTTTATTTTTATTCTATTTTCATTGTGTTTGTGCTTAGTCGCTCAGTCGTGTCCAACTCTCTGCGGCCCCATGGACTGTACCCTGCCAGGCTCCTCTGTCCATAGGATTTTCCAGGCAAGAATACTGGAGTGGTTTGCCATTTCCTTCTTCAGAGGATCTTCCTGACCCAGGGATCGAACCCAGGTCTCCTGTACTGCAGGCAGATTCTTTACTATTTGAGCTACTAGGGAAGCCCACATTGTGTTTAGATGTACTATTTCTTGGCAAAATTTTAAAAAACGATAGCAGTCTCTCAAACCCAATTACTACTTCAGTTTCGTACATTTAAACACTAGCCATGATGTTTGAGTGAATCGGCCATAAACTTAAGAAAATAATACAGGTTTATTAAAGACCAAACCAATGTGTATTCTATTTGGCTGTCCTGTTTTTCAGTTCATGCATATCAACAGGTATGAGGTGAGTGTGAATTTATGGAAGCATAAGTCAAAACCTGGGATTTGTGTTGTAACTATGTGGACTAATAGACTTGCTAAAACCTGTATGTACAAAAACTGACAACTCTTTTCTTTCTAGGCACATCTAGTAGTCCCGGACATTTTGATGAATCCACTTTCAACTTTTTTCAAAGATATTGCCAGCTTATGAAAAATTGTACTTCCCCTGCAAGTGAGGGGAAAGTAGGACTGCTTTCTTTAGAATAATGGTAGGTAGCTCATTGTAATAACCCAGAAACATGAGACAGAAAAAAAGAAATATGATGAGATTATTTATCTGGTCATCTCCTGTTTTATACCCACATTCCTATAACAATATCCTTAGCAGCATATTCTCACCTGGGTATTAGTTTTCCCACAGGCCTTATTCTTCACCAGTACTTATGTTTTGCTTTAGAGTATTTTGCTTTTGATTTTATCACTCCCCTTCCATGCTTATTTTCTGTAGATACTAGCTTCCAAGGCTGTTTTGGTTATCTGACCATAAGTAGAATACTGTATTTTAGAATAAAAAGAAACACAATTCTTATTGTTTTACAGCATGATTAAGAACAAAGAAACAAATTTCCAGATCATTTAAATGTATATACTTTCAAAGGTATTAGGTTCCCCTAGATAAAGCATTCTTATTTTTATTCATATTAATTTCTAAAATAGAGACTAAAATATCTCAAAAAGCTTTCCAAGAATGTTATCTTTTACACTCCACTTAAGCATTCATTGCCAGTGACAAAGCTCACAAAACTTATTGTATAAAAATAGAACGAGTGAATCAGATGTATGTATTAGAGCAATTATGTATTATTTAGCAATTTAGCCTACATTTGTGTTTTATCTTTCTTGCTTTAACTCACTTGCCTGGATCAAAAACAAGGAAATGTTCTAGAAATGTGAAAAGAGAGCATAGTGTTTGAATTGGTAGACTGTTATAATACTGCTCAAATGATTCCTGATAAGTAGCATTTACTTGCCTTCTACTTCTGGTTTGATTCTCCCCCAGTAATACTGGACATTAGCAAGACTTTCTTATTTTCTTTATAAAAACCTTCTTTACATTCATGCTTTATTAGGTCATGTCAGTTAGTCTCCTTAAGTTCTAAGACGTTTTTGTATTCAGTATCAAAACTTCACATATCACCAACACTTTCCCTTTCCTCAGCTGAAAAACCCAAGACAGGAGGATATGACATGTGATAACATGGAAACACATGAGCTGCTGGCTACAGTTGGTTTCTGGAAGGGGCCCAGTTGTTTTCAAGGTATTAAAATGTTTTCTATCACTTGGTATCAATTATTAAGCATCCCCACATTCAATCCAGGTTTTCGGCTGGACTCTGAGAATAAAAATATGAATAATATGAATAAAACATAGAGCCTCTTATCTCAAGATGCTCAGCATCTAGTAAACAGAGACACACTGAAGATATAATTCAATATACGTTGTGAACATCATGTATTCACTCACACACTGGGACCCTGCCAAGCCAGGCACTGTGATGATCATGCTAGCAGGCAGGAACTCAGAGGAAAAGGTCTTGGCCCAAGAGGGTTGAGAGATGACTTCCTGGAAGAAATATCATTTTTGATGTTATACAGATGAAGACAGGGGCAAGGGCATTCTGGGTAAGTAAAGGGTATAGTCAAAAGAAGAGTAGTGAAATATCATGGACAATGCAGAAATCTATGCTAGCTGCTCTTTCTAGAACATTAAATGCTAGGGTTAGAGAAATGACTGACTTGGTGTTCTGTTAAGGAGAAAGAGTTGGGTCGGAAACGATCAAAAAGTACCCATCTTCTCAAGAGCCCCTTGACTAGAAGAGAGGAAAGACTGATGGCACTCTCTCAGCAAAGCATTACAAACTGCTCAGGCTAACTTATAAATACTGTGTAGAATTTGGGTAAGCGCTTCCTATCGTGTGGTACAGACAGAAAAAGTGCCATGGAAATAAACAGGAAGGTTAGCTTGACCAAAAAATTGAATTTTTCAGACATACAGCATGTATATTCATACATACATACAAACACATACATTAGCGTAGCATAGCAATTTATTTGTATTAGCTGAAAAACATTTACTTAATAAGTAATGTACCTAAAGCCACTACCCAGGTCATGATTACCCTGAAATTGAGTGAAAACAATTTAATCAGCTTAAACCAAATCTCCACTCACTTCCTATCCACTTCCTAGCTCCTACAACTTCTAAGATCAGAGATCATCTTACTATATGCTTCCATGGGGACGGTAAAGAGAAGACAGAGATGTATTATCTTTATATCACCTAGGTTATCCTATCCCTTCCTACCTGTCCTTCAAGGGACTGTCTAGAGAAAAATCTGTTCTGTGATGTGAACTGCATACAAACTATTCACTGTTGACCACATCCGCTGGGTAAGACTTGCCGATCCCAAGGAATGTACAGATGCAGGTTCCAAAACACAAGCTGACTGATCATTCTGGCTGTCTAAATTGGGAACTAATTAAATGTTTTAACTGGAAGTCTCTCCTCACTTCAGCAGAACAGAGTCATTTTGAAGCAAACATTTCAATGAAACACTTCTTTGGGAGAATCCAGTTCAACTACAAGAAACAACTGCTTCTGGTTGGCAGCACAGTCTATTCCTACTTGATCCCTCCTCCTCTCTCCAATGCATACACACAGGCCAAAGGCTACACTTATGCAAGAACTATAACTGCACAGAAAAGATGACATTATATCTCATAGATGTCAAAGTCATCAGACAGTTTGTTCTTACCTAGGATTTCAATCCAGTCCACTAGGGCTGATAAGAGGTATAAATCATGTGCATAAAGGAGTTTTCAGAATAGCACTTAAACATGTTGGGGATTGTTTAAATGTAGTGAGAGTGGGAGGTTAAGTTATTCATTTCCATTAGCAATTAGATGTTGGTTGAAGCATTTCTCCTGCTTGGCAATCCCTGACAGAGCTTTAATGTCCCAAGGCAGCAGGACTCTAATTCTCCCCCAGTAAGGAGTCTCTGTGAACTTTGCAGACCAAGCTTCTGTAGAGGGGCAGCTAGAATTAGATTAACCTATGTGGATCACTGGAGAAGGCAATGGCAACCCACTCGAGTACTCTTGCCTGGAAAATCCCATGGAAGGAGGAGCCTGGTAGGCTGCAGTCCATGGGGTCGTTAAGAGTCGGACACGACTGAGCGACTTCACTTTCACTTTTCATTTTTCACTTTCATGCACTGGAGAAGGAAATGGCAACCCATTTCAGTGTTCTTGCCTGGAGAATCCCAGGGATGGGGGAGCCTGGTGGGCTGCCGTCTATGGGGTCACACAGACTTGGACACGACTGAAGCGACTTAGCAGCAGCAGCAGTAGCAGCATGTGGATCACAGTGCTTCCCAGGTGGCGCTAGTGGTAAAGATCCCACCTGCCAATGCAGGAGACTTAAGAGATGTGAGTTCAATCCTTGGGTCAGGAAGATCCCCTGTAGGAGGGCAAGGCAACCCACTCTAATATTCTGCCTCGAGAATCCCATGGACAGAGGAGCCTGGCAGACTACAGTCCATAGGGTCACAAAGAGTTGGACCCGACTGAAGCAACTTAGAATATGTGGATCAAGAAGGGAGTCCAAACAGAAAACCCTGAAGGGCCAGAAAGAGGAAGTTGCTAAGTATCTTAAGTAAGAAGTTTCCTCTTGAAAAAGTAACCCAAGATACTTTAGAAAATCAAGAGCCTTTAACACAAGAAAGTCTCATGAATTACTACTGGATATCATCACTCAATTGTTCTGGATGTAAAAATTAGTGTCAAACATGAAAACGACCCTAGCAAATACACAAATAAAACTTCAAGTTGTTTAGCAGCCACTCTTGCACAGGAATTGTCTAGTTTGGAGATTGCCATTAATGCTGAGTGGCCTGAATACTTAATATGAGTCAGAAAATATGCAAAGTGATGGTGCACAGTTATGAAAAAGACACATGAAATACAGCAGACAAATAAAAGAATAACTGATATAGTCAGGTAAGTTCCAAGACAGAGACAAGCACAAAGTAGCATATAAGCCATCCTAAGAATAGTGGTTACAGAAAACCAAGAAAAAAATTAGACAATAGAAATAGATCATCCAGATAAAACAGGAGTTTATATGAAAATATAAAGGGCCAAGAATAGCCAGAATATTCTGGGAAAAAAAACACTGGAAGATTTATCAGATACTATGGCATATAATAAAGTAATAAAGTGTAATGATAGATAAATAAAGCAATGAAATAGACCACAGGGCCCAGGAATAAACACACATATATGTCACTATGCTTTTGATAAAGGTGGCACTGCCAAGCTGAAGGCAATGTAACATCTCAATAAATGGTGCTGGATCATTTGGATATACATAAGGATAAAGAAAATAAATTTTGACCCCTACCTCACATCACACACAAAGATCAATTTTAGGTATATTGTAGAGCTAAATATGAAAGGTAAAATACTAAGTCTTTCAGAAAAAAAACATAAAAAAGTATCTTCATGATTTTGGACAGGCAAAGATTTCTTAAGTAGGACTCATAAGGCACTAGTTTTAAACAGTTGATAAATTGACTTTCATTAAAATTAGAAGTTTTTGTTCATCAAAAGACTATGAAGAGAATGCAAAGGCAAATATATGTGTATCTGCATCTATATAAATGTCTATCTAGCTATCTATCCCACAAAAAATCTGTGACCTGTGATTTCACCACTAGGTTTCTATTTTCTCAACAGAAATGCATAATGTTATCCCCCAAATAAATGTTCAGAGCATCATTATTTGTAATAACCACAGATAGATACTGTGCAGAATACTCACAAACAGTAGAATGGATAAGTAAAGTGAGAGAGATACATTCACATAACGGAATGCTTTTCTAGTAGTCATGTATGGATGTGAGAGCTGGAGCATAATGAAGGCTGAGCATCGAAGAACTGATACTTCCAAACTGTGGTGCTGGAGAAGACTGTCAAGAGTTCCTTAGACAGCAGTGAGATCAAACTAGTCAATCCTAAAAGAAATCAACCCTGAATATTCACTGGAAGGACTAAGGCTGAAGCTGAAGCTCCAATACTTTGGACACCTTTGGCCACCAAGAGTCAACTCATTGGAAAAGACACTGATGCTTGGAAAGATTGAGGTCGGGGAGATGAGATGGTTGGATGGCATCACCGACTCTATAGACATGAGTTTGAGCAAACTTCAGGAGATAGTAAAGGACACGGAAGGTTGGCGTGCTGCAGTTCATGGGGTTGCAAAGAGTCAGACATAGTTTAGTGACTGAGCAACAGTGAACAAATGGAATACTGCACAGTGATGAGAAGGAGTGTTCCATAACTACATGCAAACTTACCGATGAATTTCATAAACAAGAACATTCCACATGATGTCATTTTCACAAGATATAAAAGTAGGAAAAAACTAATACACGTTGCTAGTGATCATAATAGTAATTACCTGTGGTGGTAAGTACTGACTAGAAGGTGGCAAAAAGTGGAACTCTTATGGGTGCTGATGATATTCTGCTTTTTATTCTAGTAGGGGTTATATTTATCTATTCAGTTGATGAAAATTACTTTTTTGTACACAAGTGCACCATTCTATATATTCTGTATATTTGATTCACCATAAAGGCTAAAATGAGTCAGATAGGTAACATAAATAAGAGAATTGGGTTTGGTTTAAGTAAAGGATGTTTTGGTCTTAATATCATCTTAAATTGTCTTCTTTTGACATACATACTTGCATATTACACACCTGAGAATATTCTTTACTTTTAAAAATTTGAATGTGCTGTTGGTGTATCCAACAGCATTGCCTAATCAAAGTAGTATAATGTTAAGTCAGACATGGAATTACTGTATAACTCCGTGTTTATAAAGCGCAAAAACAGGCAAAACTAATCTATGGTATTGAAATCAATTGGGAGATAATTTTTAGGATGCTGTTAATGTTTTATTGATTGACTGGTAATCACATGTGTTTATTTTGTGATAACTCATTAAGCTATACACTTAGGGTTTGTGCACTTTTTAGCATACTAAAAGTGTATACATCCATAGATTTCATACATTCATAGAAATTATATTAAAACACAAAAATGTAGAATATATCCTGTAAGAGAGTTGATAAAGGATATAATATCACTAGTTAGAACTGAGGGGGAAAAAAGTATGAAACTGGCAGAAAATAAAGGAAAAAGATCTGACCCACCAGAAAGAATACTGCTGCTCTCATACACCGTGTCTGTCAAGCATCATCCACTGATACTCAACCAAGTAGATGATGATAAAATTTGGTCCCACTGGGGCTTCCCAGATGGCACTAGTGGTAAACAATTCACTTGCCAACAAAGAAGACACGGGTTTGATCCTTGGGTTGGGAAGATCCCCTGAAGAAGGGCATGGCAACCCATTCCTGTTTTTTTTTTTTTTCTGGAGAATCCCATGGACAGAGGAGACTGGTGGTATACAGTTCATGGGGTCGCACAGAGTCAGACACAACTGAAGCAACTTAGCACACACCATGAAAGTGAAAGTGAAGTCGCTCAGTTGTGTCCGACTCTTTGCGACCCCATGAACTGTAGCCTACCAGGACCCTCCGTCCATGGGATTTTCCAGGCAAGAGTACTGCAGTGTGTTGCCTTTCCTTCTCCAGGGGATCTTCCCGACCCAGGGATCGAACCCGGGTCTCCTGCATTGCAGGCAGACGCTTTACCGTCTGAGCCTCCAGGGAAGTCAGCACACACCATAGTTGCAGAATATCAGCACAGCGCATTTTTCTGAAGGAAATTTCTGAGCCTCAATGAACCGTCTTTGGGAAAGGTGCACAGGATAACCTCAAACTTTTACTTGTAGGATTTTTCCCAATTATTTGCAGTCTGTTTTGAAACACTAAGAAAACAGTTTGTACCCTAAGGATTTTGCTTTCAAGCTAACTTTCCATCTTCAGAATTAACTATATATATATACACCAAAGTTACCAAAACACACTAGACATTTTGACATACAACTGCAGTGTAGAATTCCAAAGTATTACATATTTCTGCCTGGTTTGGCTAATTTTTATCCTTTTTTTCCCCTATATGATTGTTTTTTCCCTTGTTATTTGTTTGCTGTTAACCTTTGAGGGGCTCGGGTAACTTGCCTCCAAATAGGCATCTCCAGCATGGATTGTGACTTTTGAGTTCAGTATATGCTGCTCCTATTCTTCAGTAGTCCCCAGTGTGGCTGAATCTTTTGGAACCATGCTTCATATAATCACAAATAACTTTGGCACTTTACCTGCTTGTGTGTGGTCTCCTTCAAAATGTGACAGCTGCTTAGCGTTATCACCAGCTAAAATCCTTATATTTTCACCCTAGAAGTCAGGGCAAAGATACGGTCAGGGACAATGCACTCTTTGCAGCCCCAGGTGAAGAGTGGAGATTCCTTTATGTAATTTTTAAAAAAATATTTATCTGGCTGTGCCAGGTTTTAGTTGTGGCATGTGGGATCTAGTTCCCTGAACAGGGATCGAACCTGGGCCCCCTGCATTAGAAGCATGGAGTCTTAGCCACTGGGCCACCAGGGAAGTCCCTGTAATTATTTTTTTTAATGTATCAATTATAAGTCCTTTTGATAAAGCCATTGCCTTAAGCCTTCCTTGAAGTGGGATAAATCAAGCAGTTGCACAGTTCCCTGCTGTGGACAAGGTTCTTGGGCCACTGGTTGTCAGTTTCTGACTATCCTTTCCTGGAAGAAGGGAGCCCAAGTAGGGGCCAGAACCAGAATATCAGGAAGCATGAGTCATGTCCTGGAGGGGGGCCAGAGGCTGAAGCTGGGGTGGCACATGTGAAAAACGTCATTGACCCAAGTGACAAGATGAAGCTGAGATAGGGAGATCTATCATGAAACAGGGAACCTGGAAAAGAAGAAGAGGGACACAGACAAACGGAACATGATCTCAATTGTTAATAAACTTGTTGTGAGTTAGGATCACGGAGACTTAGGAAAACACTGACATAAAGTTCTCATCAAGACACACCAAATGAGAATCTTCCGAACAGGACCCAAGCATCTCTCTCTTCTTTGTAGCCCCCCACATATTTCTGGTTTCTGATGGCTGTGGAGCTGCATAGGAAACCACTGCTCTGGAGAAATTTGGAAAGAGAAACGGGGTTTTCTCTAGCTTTCTACAAAACTCCGGCATAGACTCACTCAGGGATACTAGAGTTGTTTAAAAGGGGCCAAAGTGAGGTGAAACAGTGGGTTAGTAATTCAGGAAAGGGCCATCAAGGGAGAGTATTTGCTTCACAAATAAGAGGGGAAGCTAGCTTAGTGTCAACCTCCTGTCATGGGAATGAATTGAGAATGTTGCTTGTCTTTTTAAAAACGATGGGAACCTTCTTAGCACAGTTTTTCTTTCCAATGGAAAAGATGCTTCGGATGAAACATTTAGGAAGCAAAAGGGAATGACAATACACATTCTGACCATTAGCTGAATACTTGGTTCTCTTTGGTTACTGTCACAGAGGGTAGTACTTGCATTTTCAAGCTCAGAAGGAGGAGAATGAACTAGTGTCAGGGGCGGCTGGACTTGGATTGACCTCTGTGGATGTACCAAGGAAGTCCCATGGGGAATTCTGAAGACCAAAAAAGGTGTAAGTTACTAAGTCTCTTATTCGGGAGCAGAATAAAGCATTAAGACCTGGTTACCTAGCAATGTGTGCTCGGTAAATCTCAAACATTTCTTGGGTTGACAATGCAACACAAAGTACCTGAACCAGAATACTGGGCTTGTTCAAAGAGTGTGCTGCGTGTCCTTGGCTCTCCCTCCTCCAAGGCTGGCATTGTGTCTGTACTATTGTCTGCTTCACACTAACCAGAACTGAGGGATCTGAGGTAAGCCATTGACCGAACTGTTTCCTCAGCTCCTGAGGAATGTTTACTGAGGTGTGGTGTTTTTTCAAAGCCTTTAATAAGAAGTACGCCATGTCCTCCGTACCTCTATTTTGCTGAATATGTGGACAGGACACACTGTTTCTGCTTCTTTGCCAGCATTCCAAAACATTCTTGTCGCTGTGAATTCCATGGCACCCTCTGAGAGGGGACAGTGTGACCAAGGCTCTATGCTGCAATATTGTGTACAGGCTTTCCACATAATAGAAGTTTGACTCTATAGACATTTGAAAACATCAAAGTTATAAAACTGAAATCTTGTAAAAGGTAATGTGGTTGAGAATAAGAGTACAATTTTTGTTGGCCTTCAAGACTCTAGGAAAGAGCAAAAAAAAAAGTTTTATTTAATACCCTCTTCGTGACATTTTGAGCCATCCTGAAACTCATTAAAATAATTTAGTCAGGCCACAGAACACTGAATCTGAAAGCAAGCTTTAGGTTTAATGATATAAATGTGTGTTTTCCTGATGCAAGTACTGAAACTTTCCTGATTTTACTACTGAGCATCACCCTCTTTGACACAGAAAACGTTCTCTCCTTGCAAAACAACATCTGGTGATCTGCTTCCCTTTATTTTCCACTGAATAAAACAATATGGAAGTACATTTCACCGGGATGACAACAAGTAGAACATGAGACACAGCAGAGAAGAAAAAGCACTTCATTTTAGTCTCTGTAAGTTGAAAGATGGAGGTTTACAAAGAATTCACAGGCAGTTTCTCAATGAACTTAAGAACAGTTTGCAAATTCTACTAAAATGCTCACCAACCTTGAAGGCGATGAGAAATTCTAAACTCCAAACTGAGGATGCCCAATGTTTTAAAAAGGACTAGTTTGCATGGGATTTTGGATTTCTTTTCAGAGCATCCCCCAGTTACATTCATGCATCATTTTCCAAAATAGGGCAGCATGGTGCATGATGATTTAGATGTTAGTAAGGATTATTGTCTGGAGAAACATGTAGGGAAAGCTTGTATACACACAGTGTCTGTAGGAGCTACTACAGTCAGTGGTTTGGAGGTATCATCATCCAGACATCATCTAGTATCTTTTAAGAAAAAAAAAGGCAGAACCTTAATTTCTGAAAGGAACAATCCAATAGGTATTCTGGACAACACTGTTTCAGAGAATGGGCACTTAATAGCAAATTACAGAAACTGTCTTAAAAGTACAGTAACTTTAGATCTTAAATATCAAATATGAAATCAAAGAGAATCATCTGTAAAGAAAAGTACTTGAATTTCTCAAAAATTAGAGAATTAGCAGATATAGAAAAATTCAAGAAGTTATTGTATTGTAAAATAAAACAAACACATATTTATTAAAAAGGCAAAACATTCTAAATGGGCCTAGGAGAAAAAACATTCTAAATGGGTCTCTTTTCTTTTTAGAAAAGAGTTTTAAAATATACTCTATTAAATTAGCATCATCAAGGACACTTCATCCATTAGTCATTAGAGCCCAGTGCCAATGGACTGTAAGATTTTTAAAGTCTACAAAAATAATTGAAACCTGGGGAAAAAAAAGTATTGACTCCAAACTACAGAATGAAAGCTGAAAAATGGAAATTAATAAATACTTAATTAAATGTCTATAAAAAATAACATTACATCAACTAGTCAACTTTAACTCTACTCTTATAATTGCAGTATAAATTATATTTACTGTGGGATATGGTTGGATTTTAATTTGTTTGATATATTATACACACAAGGCAGCCAAAAGTAAGACTACCAGGCCCTCAAAACAGCTCTGAATAACATCAACATGATCAAAATGGTAATCTGTTTTCCTAAAGGCATTGAAAGTTAAACAAGGGAAAATGGGAGAAATAGGAATGGCAGTGTTAAGTACCAAAACAGTGGGCCTGGGAATCATGCCACCCTCCCAAGAACAAGCAATGCTGACTAAAATCCTCACCTCCATTCTTACTAATTAAGGCTCTGCCTCATAGTAGGATTTTTGTTGTTGCTGTTGTTTTCTCGGTGATGGAGGGAGCTGTTTTTAAAGTTCTCCTTGGAAAAAGTAAACAGGCCACTTATACCTCATTGTGTACTCAGAGAAGTTAAACAACCTACTAGATGCTGTTCCCTGGGGGCTGATATCTAATGAGAATGCTGGTGGGGGAGGGGTGGGGATGAATTTTAAAGGTGAAGGGAGACTGGGTCCTAAGCATGGCAGGTCTGGCTGAGATGTACGATTAGTGATGTCTGGGATATACTGATAACACACTCGGTGGGGCAATTAAGTTTGATACTAACCCTGGATTTTGATATCCTCACCTGCTCTTTCTCACTGAAGAAAAATGACCCACAAAGCATCCTTTAACCAACCAACAAATACAGTAACACATTAGTGGATACTCTAGCAATATAATCTACATTCAATGGACATAATGGAGAAAAACCAAGTGAAAGTTAAAGTCGCTCAGTCGTGTCCAACTCATTGGGACCCCAGGGACTGTCCATGGAGAAAACCAAAGTAATATACTTTTCTTAAAAAGTGCTTCTTTAAAGCCTTTGTGAAATCTCTTTCTTTCTCTCCCTCTCTCCCCAAACCCCCAACATAAACACACACACACACACAGATATTATGTCAAAAATGATGTACTGTTCATTGTCCCATCAAGAGCTATAAATCTAACCTGGGAAAACTAGGATTGGGTTTCAGAGGCAATTTGAATTTAGTTTTCATTTTGCGTGTTTAAAAGGCTGATTACTTGGGCAAACTCTTTCCTATTACCCTAAAGTTTTTCGAAGTAGCTCTTTAATTAAACTTTACTTAAAAAAAAAAAAATCATAAAAACCAAGAAAACTCTCAAACAACTGGTCCCTGTTATTTCTCTTAGATGAATGAAGCCATATCATTTTCACTGATAGAATACAGAAAAAATAGCTTTCTTTGCACATGGTTTTTGAAATTGTACTTAATTTTAAATGAAATGAGTACCTATCTGTTATAAACTATTAAAATAGTACAGAAAGGAAAAGAAAAAGGAAGTTTCCCTGTCTCCATTTCCTTATCCTTTCTTATCCCAACCCCTGGATGTACACACTCATTTCCTTTGTTCCATACATTTATTCTCCATTGTAAAGGTGACACAACAGATATCTGCTTCTGCTAAAACGGCAATATAGCCAGATCCTGAATAAATCAGAACAATTTTCTCTTATGCCCTACAATCTTCCCCTGAGTTGGGTTTTCTCAGGATGTTGAGGTACATCCTTTAGTAGGTGGTATTTTTCTGTATATAATGTAACCGTCTCTTTTGCCTTTGCAGTTGGGAGTCTACCCCACATGAATACTCAGATCTGTACAAAAGACATGTACAAGATTAATGCAGCATTGCTTGAAACACTGAAAAATTTTCCCATCAATAGAGACAAGGTCCCTAAGCAGTCATTAAAAGGGTAAGATAAACTTGTATGTGCTGTCATAGAAATATATTTTATATTGTGACAAATACAAACACAAAACCCCATTAAGTACCAAAAGCAAATGACTGTGTATAGTGATTATACACATACACGAAACACAGACACATACATGCAAAATGAACCTATTTTATTACTGTTATTCCCAAACTTTGGTATGCATTTACTTACACACACACACACACACACACACACACACACACACACATATGCCATATAAATATAACATATCCTATTAAATGAATGCCAGGGAATGATGTAAAGGTGCCTAATCTTAATGCTCAATAACCTCAGATATGTAGATGATACTGCCTTTATAGCAGAAAGCAAAGAGGAACTAAAGAGCCACTTGAGGAAAGTGAAAGAGGAGAGTGAAAACGTTGCCTTAAAACTCAGCATTCAGAAAACAAAGATCATGGCATCCGGTCCCATCACTTCATGGGAAATAGATGGGGAAACAGTGGAAACAGTGACAGACCTTATTTTCTTGGGCTCCAAAATCACTGTGGATGATGACTTCAGCCATGAAATTAAAAAACGCTTGCTCCTTGGAAGAAAAGCTATGACCAACTTAGACAGCATTTTAAAAAGCAGAGACATTACTTTTCTGACAAAGGTCCATCTAGTCAAAGTTATGGTTTTTCCAATAGTCATGTATAGATGTGAGAGTTAGACCATAAAGAAAGCTAAGTACCGAAGAATTGATGCTTTTGAACTGTGGTGTTGGAGAAGACTCTTGAGAGCCCCTTGGACTGCAAGGAGATCAAACCAGTCAATCCTAAAGGAAATTAACCCTGAATATTCATTGGAAAGACAGAAGCTAAAGCTCCAATACTTTGGCCACCTGATGCGAAGAGCCAACTCATTAGAAAAGACCCTGATGCTAGGAAAAATTGAAAGTAGGAAGAGAAGGGGATGATGGAAGACGAGATGATTGGTCAGGATCACCACCTTTATGGACATGAGTTTGCACAAGCTCCTGGAGATGGTGATGGACAAGGAAGTCTGGCCTGCTGCAGTCCATGGGGTCGCAAAGAATTGGACACGACTGAGCAACTGAACAACAACAATCGTAAAGCTAGAAACGGTTGTTTTATATACATTTCTCCTTTTAATGAACCTAAAAGAATGGCTCTGTTTTATCCTGTGCAAGTCATGTGGGCAGGGATTTCTGCCCCTTTTATTCACTGCTAATCTCTGTACTTGGAAGATGATGAGCTCTTGACAAAAATGCATTTAGTGAAGGAACAATTCTTCCTGTTCCATTTTGGGAAAACTACATACAATAAATGATTGATTGATTAGTCTGAAAGAAAAAAGGGGAAAGAAACAGGAAAATAGAACTCTATTTATTTAAAAAAATCTATAAAAAGAAATAGGTGGTCAGAGTGGTGAAGAGAAGGGGGGCCATCCTCCAGGGAGAGGAGTAGGAAGGGAAACCCAAGGTGGGGAGACTATTTAGGAGAGGAAAGCAGAGAGCTGACCTGTACCACCTCTTCTCATAGGGGAGACTCAAACTTAATGGGTTCAATGTTCACACTTTTCCAAATATAAGAATATTATGAAAAGGATGCAGCAATGTATTGGTGAAAAAATTCAGAAAGACATTGGCACTACAGAACAATTTCAATACTGGGAGGGGGTGAAAAGTGTCCCAAGGAACAATGGTTTATATTTGCTTGAATATGGCATTTGGTTCTAACCCAAATCATACATTCTCTTTCCTCTTGTGATACTAGATGACTTTCTCCAGTTTTTGAATGAGGAACTCATACTTACCATTGAAGGAGTTAAAGCCTAAGTTGGTTTAATTTAAAATATATTTAAAGGGACAGACACTGTTAGGAATGAAACTCACCATAATGCATTTCTATTTTCTATGATAGTTATTGATTTAAAGTTTAATCTGTTATTTATAAATAGATTGGATTGTTTATCTTTTATGAAGCCCTTAGTTCCTTGTAGATCACTCTCTCCCATGACTAATTAAACTTACTAATACAGTAGAAATCTGTACATGTGTGATCTCTTAGATCTCCTTAGGTTACCTATTTCACAATTATTTACCTTAATTTTAAAAAAATCATGAATTTTATTCCTCATAAGATCAAAGGTACAAGGCTTATGCAATCAAATATTCTCACAAAGATAAATCGTCTTGAAGAATAAGAGCTTATGCTTTGTAAAGGTAGATACATTCAAGTTATATTTAGCTATTTAGACATATAAAAACTAAAGAAGTAATATATTAGACTTGAAAATGCGAGTCTCTATGACTCATCTAACTATATGTTCCATTTCCCCAGGACAGTTTCTCCTTACTCCTGTTGTCTTAGTGTAAGTGTTAATAGGGTATTTGAATCTATCTATGTTTGAAAATGTTATGTGGTAATGTGTAATACCCTACATTACGGAAAAAAATGGTTGACCTTATACCAAATTCGTCTTTATTCTCTTCTACTTCATACCATATATTTCTTTTCAGATACCAAAATTACAGGATATTGATTGGATAATGATTGAAAGAATAATGATATCTGAACTTCCCCAGGATTTGGAGGAACACACAATTTAAGCTGAACTAAAACAGGGTCCCAAACATGGCATGGCAAAAATTCAGAAGTATTTTAGGTTGTGCTTTTGTAGAAAGAGAGTTACTTGCTATTTGGATTCCTTATTGAAATGATATAGTCTGTGCTTCTCCCTGCCTCTCCTCCTCCCAGCTCCCCAGTTCACTTGATTGGGATAAACAGCTTTATAACAAGGAAACTCCTGGTCTACCCCCCTGCAAATCACAACAGATAAACTAAAATTCCAATGCAGTGAAGTAATTGGGGCTTGTTGTTGAGATAGCATTTAACCTGCACAATAAAATTAATTCAATACTCTGATAAATTTGGAGTCTAAACAACTTTAGTCCTATGCAGCTTTCTGAGCTTTCTTATCACTTTGCCATTACTTATTCTGTCATTAAATGAGCTCACTTCTCTACTATTCTTAAGAAGCCATTGACATTCCAGGATTTGTTTTTCTACTTCATAATCACTTTCCAACTCCAATTTTTTATTTGGATGCTAAGTTAACTGACTGACATGCTTAAATTAAGTTGGAGTCATGTGTATTAAAGGCAAGAAAGACGTTAATGAAATTGGAACGCACCATAAAAGGTGGCTCTGTGTTTTTAAGAAATGGTAGTAGTGGCAGGGGTTGTTATGCTTTTTGTCTTGCTCTAAGCTACTGTCTGGAGAAGGCAATGGCAGCCCACTCCAGTACTCTTGCCTGGCAAATCCCATGGACAGAGGAGCCTGCTAGGCTGCAGTCCATGGGGTCACTAGGAGTCGGACACGACTGAGTGACTTCACTTTCACTTTTCACTTTCATGCACAGGAGAAGGAAATGGCAAACCACTCCAGTGTTCTTGCCTGGAGAATCCCAGGGACAGGGGAGCCTGGTGGGCTGCCGTCTCTGGGGTCGCACAGAGTCGGACACAACTGAAGCGACTTAGCAGCAGCAGCAGCAAGCTACTGTTGGAGCTCAGAGGTGATATGGTGTTTTAGAAAGCAACTTCTTCCTTTTCATAAACATTCAGGAAGCAGTTGACATTCTCTACAAACATTTAAAACTAAACATTCTTTTGAGTTAAAATGACATTATTGTATTAATATCCTTTAGAATGTTTATTTTGGGATTTTAAATTCCAAATCATAAGTAGTTTAAAAATCATTGACTCCTACTTTATTTCCCTTTCCAAATATGTTCTGCATTTTATTTAATTTCTAAGTGTCTTCACATATAATTCTAACTTCAAATAGACTTAAGCCTCCCCTTCCCATGTTTTCATTGGCTATTGGGAGTATCTTGTCAATGCAGTCTTGGTAGGGTCATGTTTGATACTTGTACTTCTACAGCAAGCCTGGCTGTTGGTCATCTATGTCTGAGCTTTTCCTCGTGTATCTCTTTGCCTCTGGCCTCTTTCCTAGACTTATGCCAAACTTCCAGGTTTAACATGTGATGGCCTTTTTTTAAATTAAAGAATAATTGCTTTACAGAATTTTGTTGTCTTCTGTCAAATCTCAACATGAATCAGACATCAGATCAGATCAGATCAGTTGCTCAGTCGTGTCCGACTCTTTGCGACCCCATGAATCGCAGCACGCCAGGCCTCCCTGTGCATCACCAACTCCCGGAATTCACTGAGACTCACGTCCATCGAGTCAGTGATGCCATCCAGCCATCTCATCCTCCGTCGTCCCCTTCTCCTCCTGCCCCCAATCCCTCCCAGCATCAGGGTTTTTTCCAATGAGTCAACTCTTCACATGAGCTGGCCAAAGTACTGGAGTTTCAACTTTAGCATCATTCCTTCCAAAGAAATCCCAGGGCTGATATCCTTCAGAATGGACTGGTTGGATCTCCTTGCAGTCCAAGGGACTCTCAAGAGTCCTCTCCAACACCACAGTTCAAAAGCATCAATTCTTCGGCACTCAGCCTTCTTCACAGTCCAACTTTAACATCCATACATGACCACAGGAAAAACCATAGCCTTGACTAGACGAACCTTTGTTGGCAAAGTAATGTCTCTGCTTTTGAATATGCTATCTAGGTTGGTCATAACTTTCCTTCCAAGGAGTAAGTGTCTTTTAATTTCATGGCTACAGTCGCCATCTGTAGTGATTTTGGAGCCCAGAAAAATAAAGTCTGACACTGTTTCCACTGTTTCCCCATCTATTTCCCATGAAGTGGTGGGACCGGATGCCATGACCTTCGTTTTCTGAATGTTGAGCTTTAAGCCAACTTTTTCACTCTCCACTTTCACTTTCATTAAGAGGCTTTTGAGTTCCTCTTCACTTTCTGCCATAAGGGTGGTGTCATCTGCATATCTGAGGTTATTCATATTTCTCCCAGCAATCTTGATTCCAGCTTGTGTTTCTTTCAGTCCAGTGTTTCTCATGATGTACTCTGCATAGAAGTTAAATAAACAGGGTGACAATATACAGCCTTGACGAACTCCTTTTCCTATCTGGAACCAGTCTGTTGTTCCATGTCCAGTTCTAACTGTTGCTTCCTGATCTGCATACAAATTTCTCAAGAGGCAGATCAGGTGGTCTGGTATTCCCATCTCTTTCAGAATTTTCCACAGTTTCTTGTGATCCACACAGTCAAAGGCTTTGGCATAGTCAATAAAGCAGGAATAGATGTTTTTCTGGAACTCTCTTGCTTTTTCCATGATCCAGTAGATGCTGGATCTCTGGTTCCTCTGCATTTTCTAAAACCAGCTTGAACATCAGGAAGTTCACGGTTCACATATTGCTGAAGTCTGGCTTGGAGAATTTTGAGCATTACTTTACTAGTGTGTAAGATGAGTGCAATTGTGCGGTAGTTTGAGCATTCTTTGGCATTGCCTTTCTTTGGGATTGGAATGAAAACTGACCTTTTCCAGTCCTGTGGCCACTGCTGAGTTTTCCACATTTGCTGGCATATTGAGTGCAGCACTTTCATAGTATCATCTTTCAGAATTTGCAATAGTACAACTGGAATTCCATCACCTCCACTAGCTTTGTTCATAGTGATGCTTTCTAAGGCCCACTTGACTTCACATTCCAGGATGTCTGGCTCTAGGTGAGTGATTGCACCATCATGATTATCTGGGTCGTGAAGATCTTTTTTGTACAGTTCTTCTGTGTATTCTTGCCATCTCTTCTTAATATCTTCTGCTTCTGTTAGGTCCATTCCATTTCTGTCTTTTATCGAGCTCATCTTTGCATGAAATGTTCCTTTGGTATCTCTGATTTTCTTGAAGAGATCCCTAGTCTTTCCCATTCTGTTGTTTTCCTCTATTTCTTTGCATTGATCGCTGAAGAAGGCTTTCTTATCTCTTCTTGCTATTCTTTGGAACTCTGCATTCAGATGTTTATATCTTTCCTTTTCTCCTTTGCTTTTCGCTTCTCTTCTTTTCACAGCTATTTGTAAGGCCTCCCCAGACAGCCATTTTGCTTTTTTGCATTTCTTTTCTATGGGGATGGTCTTGATCCCTGTCTCCTGTACAATGTCACGAATCTCATTCCATAGTTCATCAGGCACTCTATCTATCAGATCTAGGCCCTTAAATCTATTTCTCACTTCCACTGTATAATCATAAGGGATTTGATTTAGGTCATACCTGAATGGTTTAGTGGTTTTCCCTACTTTCTTCAATTTAAGTCTGAATTTGGCAATAAGGGGTTCATGGTCTGAGCCACAATCAGCTCCTGGTCTTGTTTTTGCTGACTGTATAGAGCTTCTCCATCTTTGGCTGCAAAGAATATAATCAATCTGATTTCGGTGTTGACCATCTGGTGATGTCCATGTATAGAATCTTCTCTTGTGTTGTTGGAAGAGGGTGTTTGTTATGACCAGTGCATTTTCTTGGCAAAACTCTATTAGTCTTTGCCCTGCTTCATTCTGTATTCCAAGGCCAAATTTGCCTGTTACTCCAGGTGTTTGTTGACTTCCTACTTTTGCATTCCAGTCCCCTATAAGGTATACATATATCCCCTTCTTCTTAAACCTCCCTCCCATCTCCCTCCCATCTCAGCCCTCTGGGTTGATACAGAGCCCCTGTTTGAGTTTCCTGAGCCATACAGCAAATTCCTGTTGGCTATCTACTCTACTATCTATTCTTTCCTGTTACTCTTTTGCACTGAACTTTGCATATTTCTGGAAGGAGGTGAATTTGTCCAAGGAAAAATATTCCGTAGTTCATGGGAAAAATAGTTGTCTGTAGTACTGATATACAGTCACTTTCTCATGTGATCATGGTTTAAAGGATTATCTTGGTTAAATATGTATTGGTTAGATGTGTAAATGCTCATATCATTAGTACACATTAAATGAGTTTATACATAGTTTCCAGGGGTGTGTTAAGAGTGGCTTGTGAAGCAACTGGAAGCAAATGGTGGCACAGAGACTATTCAGAGAAGACTTGGTGATAAGCGCCTCTCATAAAGAGAGTGAGGGAGAGAGACTGTGTAACAGTTATTGTTATAGATTCACTGTATGGAAAAATATTTTCTAGAATTATGAATTAACAGCTTAGAATTCTTTCTTTTTTCATCCTTATGAACTATATAGTGAAGGACTGCAATGCATTTTGCACAGCTTTCATTTCTTTAAAATTGCTGCTTTGTACAAAAATATTGTAAAGTAAAAAAAATAAAAATAAAATAAAAGCAGAGACATAAAAATTCTCTTGTTTTCACATTTTCTTGGGGAACTCAATTACTGATCAGTAGAGTTTCACCCAAGAAATAGCAATAGTTGGACATTTCTGAATTTTTCCATATTGCTTTTTTATTGTTATATTTATACTTGATTTTGAAGGATTGCTTATGTTTGTGTCACTGCAAGAAATCAGTCCCCAGTCATTGTGTGACATAATGATACTTATTGTACAACAAAGAATGAGTTTTTACCAACTGTAAACCCCTAGAGTTAGGTGTCTCCCTCCTAATCCATTCATCTATACCATGGCCTTTTCTCTTCACATTCAGCAGATACATAAGGTTATTTGACTTTAGTGATTTCACTTTCTTACAGTACGAAATGATGAAGGTTAATAAAAAGAGAGATTACATTAAAAAAAAATAAATAATAAAGAACAAGGGAAGCAAAGTGAAAAGAAACAGCAGTTCTAATTTATTTCTCTGTGAGAGTCTCAAGTCTCCTTAAGTGTTTTCCTGTTTTGGCTCTTCAAATCCAATCTAAGCTAAAATGAAGAGGTATGGTAGATGCTGTTACACATATGCACAGTTCCCAAAGACCCCAGTAGGGTAAAGACCCAAAGGAAGCAAAACTAAAAGAAGATAAAACAGGAGAGCTGGGTTCGATCCCTGGTTTGGGAAGATTCCCTGGAGAAGGGAATGGCAATCCACTCCAGTATTCTTGCCTGGAGAATCCCATGGACAGAGGAGAGCCTGGTAGGCTACAGTCCATGGGGTCACAAAGAGTCAGACATGACTGACGACTTTCACTCACTCATCTATTCTACATATGGTAATGTTAGTTTCCATGTTACCCTTTCCATACATCTCACCCTCTCCTCTCCTCTCCCCAAGTCCATTAGCCTATGTCTGTTTCTCCATGGCTACCCTGTAAATAAATTCTTCAGTACCATTTCCATATATATATGCATTAGAATACGATATATATCTTTCTCTTTCTGACTTACTTCACTCTGTATAATAGGTTCTAGGTTCATCCACCTTATTAGAACTGATTCAAATGTGTTCCTTTTATGGCTAATATTCCATTGTGTATATGTATCACAACTTCTTTATCCATTCATCTGTCAGTGGATAGATATCTAGGTTGCTTCCATGTTCTAGCTATTGTAAATAGTGCTGCAGGGAACAATGGGATATACGTGTCTTTTTCAATTTTGGTTTCCTCAGGGTACATGCTTAGGAGTGGGACTGCTGGGTCACGTGGTGGTTTTATTCCTAGTTTTTAAAGAATCTCCATACCATCTTCCATAGTAGCTGTATTGATTTACATTCCCACCAACAGGGAAAGAGTGTTCCCTTTTCTCCACACCCTCTCCAGCATTTACTGTTTGTAGACTTTTTAATGAGGGCCATTTTGACTGGTGTGAGGTGATAAATCATTCTAGTTTTGATTTGCATTTCTCTATTTTTCTGGGCTCCAACATCACTGCAGATGGTGACTGCAGCCATGAAATTAAAAGATGCTTACTCCTTGGAAGGAAAGTTATGACCAACCTAGATAGCATTTTCAAAAGCATTTTCAAAGAGACATTACATTGCCAACAAAGGTCCGTCTAGTCAAGGCTATGGTTTCTCCTGTGGTCATGCATAGATGTGAGAGTTGGACTGTGAAAAAAGCTGAGCGCCAAAGAATTGATGCTTTTGAACTGTGGTGTTGGAGAAGATTCTTGAGAGTCCCTTGGACTGCAAGGAGATCCAACCAGTCCATTCTAAAGGAGATCAGCCCTGGGATTTCTTTGGAAGGAATGATGCTAAAGTTGAAACTCCAGTACTTTGGCCACCTCATGTGAAGAGTTGACTCACTGGAAAAACCCTGATGCTGGGAGGGATTGGGGGCAGGAGAAGGGGACGACAGAGGATGAGATGGCTGGATGGCATCACTGACTCAATGGACGTGAGTCTGGGTGAACTCCGGGAGTTGGTGATGGACAGGGAGGCCTGGCGTGCTGTGATTCATGGGGTTGCAAAGAGTTGGACACGACTGAGAGACTGAACTGAACTGAACTGAACTGAATAATAAGCGATGTTGAGCATCTTTTCATGTGTTTGTTAGCCATCTGTACATCTTCTTTGGAGAAATATCTGTTTAGGCCCTTTTCCCACGTTTTGATTGGGTTGTTTGTTTTTCTGGTATTGAGTTGTATGAGCTGCTTATATATATTGGAACTTAATCCTTTGTCAGTTGTTTCATTTACTATTATTTTCTACCACTCTGAGGGTTGTCTTTTCAGCTTGCTTATAGTTTCCTTTGCTGTGCAAAAGCTTTTAAGTTTAATAAGGTCCCGCTTGTTTACTTTTGGGTTTATTTCCATTACTCTAAGAGGTGGGTATGACCCACCTCTATGAGAGGATCTTGCTTTGATTTATGTCATCAAGTGTTTGGCCTATGTTTTCCTCTAAGAGTTTTATAGTTTCTTACATTTAGGTATTTAATCCATTTTGAGTTTATCTTTGTGTATGCTGTTAGGAAGTGTTCCAATGTCATTCTTTTACATGTAGCTGTAAAAGACCATTTCTTGAAGAGGCTGTCTTTGCCCCATTGTATATTTTTGCCTCCTTTGTTAAAAATAAGGTACTCATAGATGCATGGATTTATTTCTGGGCTTTCTATCTTGTTCCATTGGTCTATATTTCTGTTTTTGTGCCAGTACCATACTGTCTTGATGACTGTAGCTTTGTAGTATAATCTGAAGTCAGGAAGGTTGATTCCTCCAGCTCCATTCTTCTTTCTCAAGACTGCTTTGGCTATTCAGGGTCTTTTGTGTTTCCATATGAATTGTGAAATTTTTTGTTCTAGTTCTGTGAAAAATGTCATTGGTAATTTGATAAGGATCACATTGAATCTGTAGATTGTGTTTGGTGGTATAGCTGTTTTCACAATATTGATGTGTTTGGTAGTATAGTCATTTTCACAGTATTGACTCTTCCTACCCAGGAACATGGAATATCTCTTCATCTGTTTATGTTGCCTTTGATTTCTCTCATTAGTGTCTTATAATTTTCTGTGTACAGTTCTTTTGTTTCCTTAGGTAAGTTTATTCCTAGATATTTAATTCTTTTTGTTGCAATGCTGAATGGGATTGATTCCTTAATTTCTCTTTCTGATTTTTCATTGTTAGTATATAGAAATGCAAGTGATTTCTGTGTATTGATTTTATATCCTGCAACTTTGCTAAATTCACTGGTTAGCTCTAGTAATTTTCTGATACAATCTTTAGGGTTTTCTATGTACAGTATCATGTCATCTGCAAACAGTGAGAGCTTTACTTCTTTTCTGATCTGGATTCTTTTTACTTCTTTTTCTTTTCTGATTGCTGTAGCTAGGATTTCCAGAACTATGTTGAATAACAGTGGTGAAAGTGGACGCACTTGTCTTGTTCCTGATCATAGGGAGAATGCTTTCAGTTTTTCACCATTGAGAATAATGTTTATTGTAGGCTTATTCATATATGGCCTTTACTGTGTTAATGTAGGTTCCTTCTATTCCCATTTTTTGAAGAGTTTTAAACATAAATGGGTGCTGAACTTTGCAAAAGGCTTTTTATGCAGCTATTGAGATTATCATGTGGTTTTTATCTTTCAATTTGTTAATATGATTTATCACATTGATTGATTTGTGTATATTGAAGAATCCTTGCATCTCTGGAATAAATACAACTTGATCAAGGTCTATGAGCTTTTTGATGTGTTGCTGAATTCTGTTTGCTAAAATTTTGTTGAGGATTTTTGTTCATCAATGATATTGGCCTGCAGTTTTCTTTTTTTGTGTTGTCTTTGTCTGGTTTTGGTATCAGGGTGATGGTGGCTTTGTAGAATGAGTTTTAGAAGGATAGGCATTCAGATCAGATCAGATTAGATCAGTCGCTCAGTCGTGTCCGACTCTTTGCGACCCCATGAATCGCAGCACGCCAGGCCTCCCTGTCCATCACCAACTCCGGGAGTTCACTCAGACTCACGTCCATGGAGTCAGTGATGCTATCCAGCCATCTCATCCTCTGTTGTCCCCTTTTCCTCCTGCCCCCAATCCCTCCCAGCATCAGGGTTTTTTCCAATGAATCAACTCTTCGCATTAGGTGGCCAAAGTACTGGAGTTTCAACTTCAGCATCATTCCTTCCAAAGAAATCCCAGGGCTGATATCCTTCAGAATGGACTGGTTGGATCTCCTTGCAGTCCCAGGGATTCTCAAGAGTCTGCTCCAACACCACAGTTCAAAAGCATCAATTCTTCGGCACTCAGCCTTCTTCACAGTCCAACTCTCACATCCATACATGACCACTGGAAAAACCATAGCCTTGACTAGATGAACCTTAGTTGGCAAAGTAATGTCTCTGCTTTTGAATATGCTATCTAGGTTGGTCATAACTTTCCTTCCAAGGAGTAAGCGTCTTTTAATTTCATGGCTGCAGTCACCATCTGCAGTGATTTTGGAGCCCAGAAAAATAAAGTCTGACACTGTTTCCACTGTTTCCCCATCTATTTCCCATGAAGTGGTGGGACCGGATGCCATGATCTTCGTTTTCTGAATGTTGAGCTTTAAGCCAACTTTTTCACTCTCCACTTTCACTTTCATCAAGAGGCTTTTTAGTTCCTCTTCACTTTCTGCCATAAGGGTAGTGTCATCTGTATATCTGAGGTTACTGGTATTTCTCCTGGCAATCTTGATTCCAGCTTGTGTTTCTTCCAGTCCAGCATTTCTCATGATGTACTCTGCATAGAAGTTAAATAAACAGGGTGACAATATAGAGCCTTGACGAACTCTTTTTCCTATTTGGAACCAGTCTGTTGTTCCATGTCCAGTTCTAACTGTTGCTTCCTGACCTGCATACAAATTTCTCAAGAGGCAGATCAGGTGGTCTGGTATTCCCATCTCTTTCAGGATTTTCCACAGTTTATTGTGATCCACACAGTCAAAGGCTTTGGCATAGTCAATAAAGCAGGAATAGATGTTTTTCTGGAACTCTCTTGCTTTTTCCATGATCCAGCGGATGTTGGCAATTTGATCTCTGGTTCCTCTGCCTTTTCTAAAACCAGCTTGAACATCAGGAAGTTCACGGTTAACATATTGCTGAAGCCTGGCTTGGAGAATTTTGAGCATTACTTTACTAGTGTGTGAAATGAGTGCAATTGTGCGGTAGTTTGAGCATTCTTTGGCATTGCCTTTCTTTGGGATTGGAATGAAAACTGACCTTTTCCAGTCCTGTGGCCACTGCTGAGTTTTCCACATTTGCTGGCATATTGAGTGAGTTTCAGGATTTGGAATAGCTCCACTGGAATTCCATCACCTCCACTAGCTTTGTTCGTAGTGATGCTTTCTAAGGCCCACTTGACTTCACATTCCAGGATGTCTGGCTCTAGGTGAGTGATCACACCATCGTGATTATCTGGGTCGTGAAGATCTTTTTTGTACAGTTCTTCTGTGTATTCTTGCCATCTCTTCTTAATATCTTCTGCTTCTGTTAGGTCCATACCATTTCTGTCCTTTATCAAGCCCATCTTTGGATGAAATGTTCCTTTGGTATCTCTGATTTTCTTGGAGAGATCCCTAGTCTTTCCCATTCTGTTGTTTTCCTCTATTTCTTTGCATTGATCACTGAAGAAGGCTTTCTTATCTCTTCTTGCTATTCTTTGGAACTCTGCATTCAGATGTTTATATCTTTCCTTTTCTCCTTTGCTTTTCGCTTCTCTTCTTTTCACAGCTATTTGTAAGGCCTCCCCAGACAGCCATTTTGCTTTTTTGCATTTCTTTTCTATGGGGATGGTCTTGATCCCTGTCTCCTGTACAATGTCACGAACCTCATTCCATAGTTAGCTCTTCTCTAAATGTTTGATAGAATTCTCCTGTGAAGCCATCTGGTCCTGGGCTTTTGTTTTTGGGGAGATTTTTGATCACAGCTTCAATTTCAGTGCTTATAATAGGGTTGTGTGATAGCCTTTTGATAACCTTTCTCAAAGCTGCAATTACAAGGTGCCCCCAATATGGTCCAAGGAGAAAAGACATTTTTATTTAATGTGCTGTCTTCTCAAAAGAATTTCTTATACTTTCTTGCACTGTATAACCACACCACAAAAATTGTCCTAAAAGTGAATGATAAATATTGGCAGCCTAGGAGCAACAGTTATAAGTCAGTAGAGCTGTTGTGTGAACCTGTCTCATCAATCCAGATTGAGAGACATAATTCCCAGGCTCTGTCCTGATTCCGGTCTTGTTAATTTCTTTTTTCATCAACCTGAAATTAGAACCTTAATCCACGGCTCTGTTCTCAAACTCTACTCTGAGCTGACTTCAAGTCTAAATGCTGTTCCTAGCCACCTCCTTACACTAAAAACTGTACTGTGCTGTTCATCTGGCCTGATATTATATACCTCTTATCTCCATTCATATTTAAGACTCACACCAATACACAGAACATTTCCTGTTTCCAGAACCCTCCAACAACAGCAGTCTTCAGTTTAATCTACTCAAGTGATTCATGATTTCTGAAACTCTCAAACTTACTCTTCTTATGTAGTCTTTTCCCTTGGTAATCACTAGGGTTATCCTAAACACAATGCATGGGGAAAAAAATAGAAAAATGTCCCAGTTCTCATTATGCATTTCTCTTCTTTAATAACCTCTGGTGTTTCCTCAAAAATGATAATCAAATTGCTTACTTTGGTAGAGAAAATTTCTTAAAATCGTATTCCAAACAAATTTATAGACTTCATCTCTAAACATCAGATTTTTATAAAAGTATTTCTTAAAAATAAAGAGCCTTTAGGTTGAGTGGGCATAACTCAGCTTAGCTTCTATACTTCCTCAACAGGTTCCCCAGAAATGATCAAGCTCTCAGTAAAAGATTGCTTCTCTCTTTATTTTGATAAAATTTACTCAGTTCCTGGAATACATTTTTTAGCCCAAACTGGAATAATCTTGAGCCAAAGAGAGGCAGACACACTGTTAATAAAAAATGAGGAGGGTCTGCTTTTAAGGGTCTGCCCTTAAGGCAACCTGGGACACCCTTTGCAAATGTTTGGCTTGAACTCAATCAGGAGGCTGGTTGCTTGTAAACCACAAAATCTACCCTGCCTGATTTAAAGCCAGCAAATGACTAACTTGAAGTTTATCTTTGAAGTCAAATGGCTTCCAAGGAAGTATGACTTGAAGCTCTTTGTGCAATGAAAGGCAATCATGCGTCTTTTCCATGTAAAATTTGGACTTCATCCCATTGGGAAGGAAAATTCAGACAGTAAGCATGATTCACAGTCTCTGCTTTACCTACCAACATCTGCTTGTTGTTTTTTTCAGAGCATTGGCATTCTCTAATGGACACTATTCTACCCACAAAAACACTATCTTCTTTCACAGCCCTAAGAAACTATTTTATTTATATATTTAATCTGTTCTCGCCTTTCATCCACAATTTGAGACCCTGGATATCATACATACCCTGGGAATAACTAGGCATAAGGAACAAAGGATTGAATAGTTTGTATGTATGCCATCATCTCAACTAGGTATAAAAAAGTCTGTATGGAATTTGGAACATACAATTGGGGAAAGAAAGGTTAAAAATGTCAGACATTGTATTAGCTAACTATTGTTCCATTCAAAAACTCAGTATCCTAAAACAACAAGAATTTATTATTTTTCATACTTCTGAATGATGGCTTTGTGGTGCTTCTCATTTTGCCTATGACTACATTCACCTAGAGGGTTGACTTAGATCATCTTAGGAGAAGTGCTAGACTATGAGTCCTTATGACATGGCTATCTCAGGGTTTCCACAGGGCCAGCCCCAGCGCACAAGCATGTATTAAGATTCTGATTATGTCATATTTACTGAGAATCAATTAGGCAGAGCAAGTCAAAAGTCCAAGCCCAATCAATGTCAATGTGGAAGGGACTACATAAGGGTATGGACACTTGAGTATCATTCACTAGGACCATTATTGTAACAACCTACCACAAATGATGGTAAACATAGTTTATTTTCACATTGAGACAGGCCCCTACAGAATAATGGCTTGTTTTCCAAATTTAGCACAATTACTCAGGTAGAGTGGGGCTTTCCTGGTGGCTCAGGCAGTAAAGAATCTGCCTGCAATGCAGGAGACCTGGGTTTGATTCTTGGGTTGGGAAGATTTCCTGGAGAAGGGACTGGCTACCCACTCCAGTATTGCCTCAAGAAGTCCATGGACAGAGGAGCCTGGTGGGCTGCAGTCCATGGGGCCACAAAGAGTTAGACCTAACTGAGCAAATAACACTTTCATTTTTCACTCACCTGGAGAGAACATAAACTAATCAATGTGTTGTCAATATGAGAATCAGGATTACTGACTAAAGGGCTATTGATGTGGTAACTACTAGATAAAAAGATACGAGTTTTGATATTGAAAGCACACCATATAAAATGTAGAAATGATAGAAATAAATCCACATCTAAACACATTAGAAGCATACAGTGTTTCAAGAAAAAAATAAAATTCTTCTTTAAAAGGAAAGAAAAAAAGGATTAACTAAAAGTGCAAAACATTCAGAAAGAGAGAACAAACCTTATCAGTAACAATAGCCTGGGTAAAATAATGGAGGAATATCTTCTAGATATTGAAATTGATCTTCAATTAGAATTCTATACTTAATTAAACTATCATTCAAGAATAAGGGTAAATTAAAAAAATTTAGATTGTAAAAGCTTAAATGTATTTGCTAGTTTCAAACTGATAGATAAAATTGTATATAATAGTTAAAAAGGGTGATTATGGGATTAGGTGTTGTGTGAATAGATAGATAAAACAAACTGAGATCATATCATTCACAGGAGAAGCATAGACATTTTGAATAACTTTGAACTTTGTTAGAAAAATGTATACTTATTTATATAGTTTGCATAGCATCAAATTTAACAAGCGTCCACTAAATGAAACGAATTATAATCTCTAGTTTCCAAATGAGTGAAGGAAATAAAGGCATATTTAAAAAAAATTTTAATCAAACGAAATGCAAAAAAATAGGACAAATAACAAACAAAATGTTTGTATGGAAAATAAAACCAAAGTATGATGTTATAAATCAGTAAACATAATAATCTGCTAAGTCGCTTCAGTCGTGTCCAACTCTGTGCAACCCCACAGACAGCAGCCCACCAGGGTTCCCCGTCTCTGGGATTCACCAGGCAAGAACACTGGAGTGGGTTGCCATTTCCTTCTCCAGGGCATGAAAGTGAAAAGTAAAAGTGAAGTTGCTCAGTCATGTCTGACTCTTCGCAACCCCATGGACTGCAGCCTACCAGGCTCCTCCATCCATGGGATTTTCCAGGCAAGAGTACTGGAGTGGGTTGCCATTGCCTTCTCCAAAACATAATAAAAGCAAGTGCATTAAACCAACAGATTAAAAAAAGAAATTATTAAATCATTCTTTAAAAAATTGAGCTAACTGTTTTATCAACAATTATATGCCAATAAAATGGACAATGTGGAAGAAATGGACAAATTCTTAGAAAAGTACAACTTTCCAAAACTGGACCAGGAAAAAATAGAAAATCTTAACAGACCCATCACAAGCACGGAAATTGAAACTGTAATCAAAAATCTTCCAGCAAACAAAAGCCCAGGTCCAGACGGCTTCATAGCTGAATTCTACCAAAAATTTAGAGAAGAGCTAACACCTATCCTGCTCAAACTCTTCCAGAAAATTGCAGAGGAAGGTAAACTTCCAAACTCATTCTATGAGGCCACCATCACCCTAATATCAAAACCTGAAAAAGATCCCACAAAAAAAGAAAACTACAGGCCAATATCACTGATGAACATAGATGCAAAAATTCTTAACAAAATTCTAGCAATAAGAATCCAACAACACATTAAAAAGATCATACACCATGACCAAGTGGGCTTTATCCCAGGGATGCAAGGATTCTTCAATATCCGCAAATCAATCAATGTAATACACCACATTAACAAATTGAAAAATAAAAACCATATGATTATCTCAATAGATGCAGAGAAAGCCTTTGACAAAATTCAACATTCATTTATGATAAAAACTCTCCAGAAAGCAGGAATAGAAGGAACATACCTCAACATAATAAAAGCTATATATGACAAACCCACAGCAAACATTATCCTCAATGGTGAAAAATTGAAAGCATTTCCTCTAAAGTCAGGAACAAGACAAGGGTGCCCACTTTCACCATTACTATTCAACATAGTTTTGGAAGTTTTGGCCACAGCAATCAGAGCAGAAAAAGAAATAAAAGGATTCAGGATGGGGAGCACATGTATACCTGTGATGGATTCATTTTGATATTTGGCAAAACTAATACAATTATGTAAAGTTTAAAAATAAAATTAAAAAAAAAAAGAAAGAAATAAAAGGAATCAAATTGGAAAAGAAGAAGTAAAACTCTCACTATTTGCAGATGACATGATCCTCTACATAGAAAACCCTAAAGACTCCACCAGAAAATTACTAGAACTAATCAATGACTATAGTAAAGTTGCAGGATATAAAATCAACACACAGAAATCCCTTGCATTCCTTATACACTAATAATGAGAAAACAGAAAGAGAAATTAAGGAAACAATTCCATTCACCATTGCAACGGAAAGAATAAAATACTTAGGAATATATCTACCTAAAGAAACTAAAGACCTGTATATAGAAAACTATAAAACACTGGTGAAAAAGAAATCAAAGAGGACACTAATAGATGGAGAAATATACCATGTTCATGGATTGGAAGAATCAATATAGTGAAAATGAGTATACTACCCAAAGCAATTTATAGATTCAATGCAATCCCTATCAAGCTACCAATGGTATTCTTCACAGAGCTAGAACAAATAATTTCACAATTTGTATGGAAATACAAAAAACCTTGAATAGCCAAAGCTATCTTGAGAAAGAAGAATGGAACTGGAGGAATCAACCTACCTGACTTCAGGCTCTACTACAAAGCCACAGTTATCAAGACAGTATGGTACTGGCACAAAGACAGAAATATAGATCAGTGGAACAAAATAGAAAGCCCAGAGATAAATCCACGCACATATGGACACCTTATCTTTGACAAAGGAGGCAAGAATATACAATGGATTAAAGACAATCTCTTTAACAAGTGGTGCTGGGAAATCTGGTCAACCACTTGTAAAAGAATGAAACTAGAACACTTTCTAACACCATACACAAAAATAAACTCAAAATGGATTAAAGATCTGAACATAAGACCAGAAACTATAAAACTCCTAAAGGAGAACATAGGCAAAACACTCTCTGACATACATCACAGCAGGATCCTCTATGACCCACCGCCCAGAATATTGGAAATAAAAGCAAAAATAAACAAATGGGACCTAATTAACCTTAAAAGCTTCTGCACATCAAAGGAAACTATTAGCAAGGTGAAAAGACAGCCTTCAGAATGGGAGAAAATAATAGCAAATGAAGCAACTGACAAGCAACTAATCTCAAAAATATACAAGCAACTCCTACAGCTCAACTCCAGAAAAATAAATGACCCAATCAAAAAATGGGCCAAAGAACTAAATAGACATTTCTCCAAAGAAGACATACAGATGGCTAACAAACACATGAAAAGATGCTCAACATCACTCATTATCAGAGAAATGCAAATCAAAACCACTATGAGGTACCATTTCACACCAGTCAGAATGGCTGCAATCCAAAAGTCTACAAATAATAAATGCTGGAGAGGGTGTGGAGAAAAGGGAACCCTCTTACACTGTTGGTGGGAATGCAAACTAGTACAGCCACTATGGAGAACAGTGTGGAGACTCCTTAAAAACTGGAAATAGAACTGCCTTATGATCCAGCAATCCCACTGCTGGGCATACACACTGAGGAAACCAGAAGGGAAAGAGACACGTGTACCCCAATGTTCATCGGAGCACTGTTTATAATAGCCAGGACATGGAAGCAACCTAGATGTCCATCAGCAGATGAATGGATAAGAAAGCTATGGAACATATACACAATGGAGTATTACTCAGCCATTAAAAAGAATACATTTGAATCAGTTCTAATGAGGTGGATGAAACTGGAGCCTATTATACAGAGTGAACTAAGCCAGAAGGAAAAACACCAATACAGTATACTAACTCATATATATGGAATTTAGAAAGAGGGTAACAATAACCCTGTGTACGAGACAGCAAAAGAGACACTGATGTATAGAACAGTCTTATGGACTCTGTGGGAGAGGGAGAGGGTGGGAAGATTTGGGAGAATGGCATTGAAACACGTAAAATATCATGTATGAAACGAGATGCCAGTCCAGGTTCGATGCACGATACTGGATGCTTGGGGCTAGTGCACTGGGATGACCCAGAGGGATGGTATGGGGAGGGAGGAGGGAGGAGGGTTCAGGATGGGGAACACATGTATACCTGTGGTGGATTCATTTTGATATTTGGCAAAAACTAATACAATTATGTAAAGTTAAAAATAAAATAAAATTTAAAATAAATAAAAATAAATGTGAAAAAAAAAAAAAACCAACAAAAGCATCAATCCTTTGGCGCTCAGCTTTCTTCACAGTCCAACTCTCACATCCATACATGACCACTAGAAAAACCATAGCCTTGACTAGACGGACCTTTGTTGGCAAAGTAATGTCTCTGCTTTTTAATATGCTGTCTAGGTTGGTCATAACTTTCCTTCCAAGGAGTAAACGTCTTTTAATTTCATTGAACCCATGTCTCCTGTTTTGCAGGCACTCTCCTGCTTTGCAGGTGAATTCTCTACTGCTGAGACACCACAGAAAACCCTCTAAAAGTGTTAGGGGGACATAAAATGATATGGATATGAGAGTTGGACCATAAAGAAGGCTGCACACTAGAGAATTGATGCTTTTGAACTGTGGTGTTGGAGAAGAGTCTTGAGACTCCCTGGAATTACAAGGAGATCAAGCCAGTCAATCCTAAAGGAAATCAACCCTGAATATTCATAGGAAGGACTGATGCTGAAACTGAAGCTCCAATACTTTGGCTACATGATGTGAAGAGTCGACTCTTTAGAAAAGACCCTGATGCTGGGAAAGATTGAAAGCAGGAGGAGAAGGGGATAACAGAGGATGAGATGGTTGGATGGCATCACTGACTCAATGGACATGAGTTTGAGCAAGCTCCAGGAGATGGTGATAGACAGGAAGGCCTGGTGTATGGCAGTCCATGGGGTTGCAAAGAGTTGGACATGACTGAGCCACTGAACAACAAATATGGTAAATTACCCTACAAATAAAACCTCTTGATTTTGTGCAGTTAACTGCAAGTGGATTCTTAAATGGATGACTAAGCTTGACTACTTTATAAATCAAACTGACCAATCATATTTATATTGATATTTGCTGTACGACAAGTGTTTTAGTCAGCGTGGGCTATCATGATAAAACACTATAGACGAGGTAGCTTAAACAACAGAAATAAATTTTGTTCTGGATGCTGAAAAATTCAATATTAAGGTCCAGCAAGGTTTGATTTCTGGTGAGAACTCTCTTTATGGCTTATGAATGTATGTCTTCCCCTCTGTCCTCACATGGCAGGGAGCAGGGGTAAGAGAGAGAGAGAGAAAGTGTGTTCTGTGGTGTCTCTCCTGGTAAGGGCACTAATTTCATAATGAGAGCCCCATCTTCATGACCTCATTTAAGCCTAATTATCTCCCCAAGAACCCATTTCCAAATGCTGTCACACTGGGAGTTACGTTTTCAATGTATAGATGGAGGAGTTGAAGACATGCCTTCAGTCCATAGCAACAAGTCTTTACACTTGCACATTATGAAACTTTTACTGTGTGATATAGGGAATAAGGGATAAAAGCCAACTATAAGTAATATTCATAAGCAATGAGCAAAATTAGTCTCATATGTGAAAAGAAACATATTTTTAAAAAGACTTCAGGCAAATGTGGCAAGAATCTTTTCAAAAAAAATTCTACAAAAATGTGTCAAATCTCCTCGGGCAGTCATTTATGAAGCATCTCAATTCTGCATCACTTGGATGCTGATGAGACCCACCTGCCAGCAGCAGCAGGAGCCTAAACAGGATGGCCAAAAATCCCAAGAAAATAATCAAGATAGAAAAATAAGCCATCATCAGCTTCTGAGTAAGGAACTGGCTGACAGTCACATAAAAAGCCATAGACTAAATAGAAATTTCCCGTCCTAAAAATGAAATGTGTGTGGAATTCTTGGTGAGTGATATCCAGTACAACATACACATAACATTATCATGATTTGCAAACCTACTCTGTGTTTTCTTTGTAGGTACAAGCTTCCTTCATTAAGTTATTGCTGCTAGGTGAAGGGTAGAGGCTCCTGAGATGCAATGTGATACCAAGAGCAAAGCTGTCCATGGCATTAGTACTAGAAAAACTACCTTCTTGGCTTAGTCACAAGATTCTCATTTTGCTAAGAGAATTAGGAATTCCCTAATTCAACTGGTTCTCAACCTTAGCATGAAAGGTCCTGAAACATTCTTAGCAGATTTAGGTCTAAAAATGTAAGAAATAACTGGATGTTTTAAGAAAACTTTTATGTGTGCTTTTGTGTTTTACTTTGTGTTTCTGTGTGTACGAAATGAATAAAATGTAGTATTCTTCATTTAGAAATTGATCCTAATGACCCTCTTATTTTCTAGCAGAGATGATCTATTTATAAGCTGAAACTCTCTAACAAATAAGGGCAAAAAGAGAGCTGCACAAACTCACTGCCCACAAACAGAAAAAATATCTGCAATTGGCATATGCAGTAATTGAACCCAGAAATATAGGATAAGTTTCAAGCATCATGTCTACACAAGTCCTTATTGTGTTAAATTAAAACATTTCAGAGCAAGAGGTGCCATTTTATCATTGCATATTTAGTAGTAATACATGCCCCTAGGTTCTGGTTTCACTTTTGATTCTGGGTAGCTAACCAGGGCTAAGTAATTTATGCCCTATGTTCTACAGGATATCTGCTGTTGTTTATTTACTATTTCTGAAATAATGTGTGTGTGTGTGTGTGTGTGTCTAATCTGAGTGTCTAACTGTCCTGAACTAGTTTGCTATAGTGATGAAGGTGGAAAAGAAGTTATTTTTTATTATCTTAAACAACAGTCATAATAAATTCCTGAATGTTTCCTTAATAAAAATCCAGAGCTGCTATTGGACAGAACATAGCTGTCCTGACATGTTCTATGTTAAACTTTAAATACATTCTCCCAGAGGATCTTGCTATTTAATTTCATGCCCTCTGCTGTAGAAGATATACTTGCTCAACAGCCTTAACAGGTATTACCAGACACTTGAATGACAGCTGCCCAAGCTGTGGGCATGGTGATTGGAAATATTGCTTCCTTCTTTAGTTTTAGTTACCTTTCACTAATGGAAGTGCTGGGATATGCTGTATGAAGGTAGGCACAGAACATTCATGAAAAAGGTAGACTGTTTACATTATGAGCTTTTAAAAATGCGGAATTCTAAAGGATTAGAGAAAAATGAAAAAAATGCCAACTGAAATATGCAAATGATACGGGATGGATAGTAGTAGAAAAAAATGGGCAATGGAAAGGGAAACTTTATATTTTAATTAACCCACATGATTAAATATTCTTTAGCTTTGGAGGACATGTGATGTTTATAATAGGACAACCCTCTGGGTGAATGTTGAGAGCATTGCTGCTTAAGGGAAGAATCTTTCTCTATATCCCTGACTTTTCCTAGATGTACCAAACCTGGATATGTTTTACATAATAAGTTAAATTGTTAGGGTATATTTCTGGGTTTTCAGTTATCTTAGGAGAAAGCCAGAAATCCATAAAGAATATTTATTTACCACCTGAAATTATTATAGTGACATTCCAGATCTTTTCATATTGTCTGCATTAGGAATAGCTTCCTGGTAGACTCAGTATTTCAATCTAGTCTGGATTTGCTATGAGAAAAAAAAAGTGTATTCTTTTTATTTTTCCCACAAAGGAAGTGTATCTAAGACACTTTCTTAGGTAGTCTTGAGTTTTTTCACAATTTTTTGTTGTGTTTTAACAATTTAGCTGTAATAACATACTTTTTTTTTTTATATAAAAGGCAGTGATACCACCACAACTACCACCACTCCCATTTAAAACATGGTGTTTGTTTGTGAATGGGTGATCTGTAAACAAGTAGCTGAAAATGTTTTCAATTTCTTCTGTTAAACAGTTATTTCCCATGATTACATCTGAATACTTTTGAACTGTGGTGTTGGAGAAGATTCTTGAGAGTCCTTTGGACTGCAAGGAGATCCAACCAGTCCATTCTAAAGGAGATCAGTCCTGGGTGTTCTCTGGAACGACTGATGCTAAAGCTGAAACTCCAATACTTTGGCCACCTCATGCGAAGAGTTGACTCATTGGAAAAGACTCTGATGCTGGGAAGGATTGGGGGCAGGAGGAGAAGGGGACGACAGAGGATGAGATGGCTGGATGGCATCACCGACTCGATGGACATGAGTTTGAATGAACTCCGGGAGTTGGTGATGGACAGGGAGGCCTGGCGTGCTGCAATTCATGGGGTCGCAAAGAGTTGGACACGACTGAGCGACTGAACTGAACTCTAGATTTATGAAATGAGGAGACTGATAGAAAAATAAAAAGAACAGAATGTACAGTCAGTAGAATTGGGCTGAAGTTTTAAATGACTTAACCCTCGAGGCAGAACACTTTCAGGGTAACTATAAGCTAAACAAACTCCAAAGCATTGACCCTGCACTAAAGCTGCCGTTAGGAAATGACTATGGAGAAGAGATGCTCAAAATCCATTCCCTAAAATCAAGCCTCACTTTCTCCATTAGGTAAATTTGTCTCTTCTTACACCACCCTTGTAGTTATCAGATTGTCTTATAATATTATATTTTTATATTTTTACCTTGGTCATTTTACTATCAGTTCGCTGCTAGTTTTTTTCTGAGAAATAATGTTTCGTGGAATATGGAATATGTGCATTTAATTCTATATTGATACCACTATTTTTTCCCCCTGTAATTTAAACTACATACGCCGTTTAAAGAAATAGTCAGATGTTCCAATGGAAGGTTCTACAAGAGAACCATAGAATTTTAGAGGTAGAAAGGAATAGTAGACAATGTATTTCAGTAATATTGTTTACATAAATCTCACAGCCTGGATAAGGCAGATTCCTGTCACTAGGCTCTTAGCCCAGCAGTCTCTATTATCACCAGAGATAATAGTCTCTCACATGAATCACTGATTCTTGCCAGTTGCTGACAATCTGCTTTGTTCTGATTTCTCTTCATAAAAAAACAGGATAGTTTAAATATTTAAAATTTTTCATTAAAAAAAAAGACAACCAAACAAAACCTACTAGAATCTGATAAAATTAGCACATGATCAGTAAATTTACAAAGTTATCTCCTAAGTTTTTCTGTGATACAATGAAAAGTAGCAGTTTAATTTTAGGGAGTAGAACCAAACGGTCAGAAGCATATATTCCAGAGTCATAAGATCTGTGGACCTGCCATATATGAGTTGCATGACTTTTTTGAGCCTTAATTTTCACATTTCAAAACAGAAATAGTAGTTACTCCCATAGGGTTGAGAAGATGATGTGAAATCATTGATAGACACACACAGGCCAGTGGCTAACGTGACAAATGTGTCCTTATAATTATGTGATACATTTTATCCCTTTAAATATTTTAATATTATCAAATAAAATAAACTTCAGCAAGTTAATGTTTAAAATCTATAATAATAGTTTTAACTTTGTATATATTATTTCACTTGATCCACTCAAAAACCTGCTAAGATAAAACCCAGAGTAACGGAAAGCTTGATCCAGATTTTCCTTTCACTTTTCTTCTAAAGGTGTTTCTTCCATTTAGGTACTGAAAAGGAAAGCTTAGGAAAGACTTTCAGAGTTAAGTCTCAAATTCATAACACAACTTGATTTAACTACAATAATTGCTTTCTAGTGTAAGTCGGATGGTTTATCAATGTGACATTAGAAGAAAAGTTCCTCTCTGTTGTCCCTTGGCATGAAAACAAGATGAAACCAGTAACAAGAATTATCCTCCAGTAGGATGTGCTTCTTGGATGCTGAGATTCTCACAGACATAAATAAGTCTGTGTCTGCATGAGAGCTGAAATTACCAATTTAAATACACACTCTCATAGAGAGGAAGTATATTTCTCATATAGAATTTTGCTAGGAAATAAGGAAGCAAAGAATCCACCAGCAATGCAGGAGATGTGGGTTCAGTCCCCTGGAGAAGGAAATGGCAACCCACTCCAGTATTTTTGCCTGAAAAATCCCATGCACAGAGGAGCCTGATGGGCTACAGTCCATGGGATCACAAAGAGTCGGACACAACTTAGTGACTAAACAACAGAAAAGGCTTAGCTAAGAAGGCAGGTTATAGGAAAACAGACCAATTCTCACAGTATTAAATGCTAATATAATTAAAAGAGAACATCTCAATGTTTCATAAATAAAGCTAAAAATGCAGAGAAGACTGACTCCTCTGATCAGTGATCTTTCTTAACTGCCTAAACCTTTGTCTTTATTTTTTCACAATACCAGCGCCATCCCCCTTTTAGTTTGAATAGCTATATGTTCCTGAAAATATCCACCTTCTTTATTCTTCCTGGGAGTAATCAAACAAGATAAACATAAGTGCTTGTAATACCAAGATGCTGAGGCTTATTTCTGGCTGCTACACAGCCCAGGGGTCATGGGCTTGACAAGTCAAGGAGTTCCAATAGACTTCATTACTCCAAAACCTTGTAGAGAGGCTTTCTATTTGTCAACTTTTGCTATTGATTTGCATTTCCCTAAGAAGGGCACTCTTGGACTGGGAGATAGGAAGCCATGAGAAGTGATGCCAGTTTTGCTATAAATGGCTAGGTTATGAGGTTATTTTCATTATTTTTTTCTTTTTTTCTCCATCTAAAGAAGAGTTTGGACTAAAGGGTTTTTAGTATCCTGCCCAGGTCAAATAATCTATGATTCTGGGTAGTTTATCACTACTTACCAAGTAATTTGGCATAGTCAATAAAGCAGAAATAGATGTTTTCCTGGAACTCTCTTGCTTTTTCGATGATCCAGAGGATGTTGGCAATTTGATCTCTGGTTCCTCTGCCTTTTCTAAATCCAGCTTGAACATCTGGAAGTTCACAGTTCACATATTGCTGAAGCCTGGCTTGGAGAATTTTGAGCATTACTTTACTAGCATGTGAGATGAGTGCAATTGTGTGGTAGTTTGAGCATTCTTTGGCATTGCCTTTCTTTGGGATTGGTGTGAAAACTGACCTTTTCCAGTCCTGTGGCCACTGCTGAGTTTTCCAAATTTGCTGGCACATTGAGTGCAGCACTTTCACAGCATCATCTTTCAGGATTTGGAATAGCTCCACTGGAATTCCATCACCTCCACTAGCTTTGTTCGTAGTGATGCTTTCTAAGGCCCACATGACTTCACATTCCAGGATGTCTGGTTCTAGTTAGTCATGACACCATCATGATTATCTGGGTCGTGAAGCTCTTTTTTGTACAGTTCTTCTGTGTATTCATGCCACTTCTTCTTAATATTTTCTCCTTCTGTTAGGTCCATACCATTTCTGTCCATTGACTATGCCAATGCCTTTGACTGTGTGGATCACAATAAACTGTGGAAAATCCTGAAAGAGATAGGAATACCAGACCACTTGACCTGCCTCTTGAGAAACCTATATGCAGGTCAGGAAGCAACAGTTAGAACTGGACATGGAACAACAGACTGGTTCCAAATAGGAAAAGGAGTATGTCAAGGCTGTATATTGTCACCCTGCTTATTTAACTTCTGTGCAGAGTACATCAGGAGAAATGCTGGGCTGGAAGAAGCACAAGCTGGAATCAAGATTGCTGGGAGAAATATCAATAACCTCAGATATGCAGATGACACCACCCTTATGGCAGAAAAGTGAAGAGGAAATAAAAAGCCTCTTGATGAAAGTGAAAGTGGAGAGTGAAAAAGTTGGCTTAAAGCTCAACATTCAGAAAACTAAGATCATGGCATCTGGTCCCATCACTTCATGGCAAATAGATGGGGAAACAGTGGAAACAGTGTCAGACTTTATTTTGGGGGGCTCCAAAATCACTACAGATGGTGACTGCAGCCATGAAATTAAAAGACGCTTACGCCTTGGAAGAAAAGTTATGACCAACCTAGATAGCATATTGAAAAGCAGAGACATTACTTTGCCAACAAAGGTCCGTCTCGTCAAGGCTATGGTTTTTCCTGTGGTCATGTATGGATGTGAGAGTTGGACTGTGAAGAAGGCTGAGTGCCGAAGAATTGATGCTTTTGAACTGTGGTGTTGGAGAAGACTCTTGAGAGTCCCTTGGACTGCAAGGAGATCCAACCAGTCCATTCTAAAGGAGATCAGTCCTGGGTGTTCTTTGGAGGGAATGATGCTAAAGCTGAAACTCCAGGACTTTGGCCACCTCATGCGAAGAGTTGACTCATTGGAAAAGACTCTGATGCTGGGAGGGATTGGGGGCAGAAGGAGAAGGGGAAGACAGAGGATGAGATGGCTGGATGGCATTACTGACTCGATGGACGTGAGTCTGAGTGAACTCCGGGAGTTGGTGATAGACAGGGAGGCCTGGCGTGCTGCAATTCATGGGGTCGCCAAGAGTCGGACACGACTGAGCGACTGAACTAAACTGAACCAAGTAATTTACAATACCTTCTCGTGCTTGTTTGGGGTTTTAGCTGTGGTTTAGTTTCTTTGGTTTTGCCTCTGTGCTTTAATGCTGAGTTTAGGTAGGAACCTCTCTCACATCTTTAAAGAAGCAGGTTAGTTCTGTGTGTACTCCCGAAGTGCTCAGACCTTATTGCAGGGGAATAATGTTTTCTAAAGTCAGAGTGAAACCTAAAATATAATTGGCTGAGAGGCATTTCCTGGGAAAATTCACAAAGTCCTCTCACATACTTTTACATTATCCTCCAGAGTACTCAAGTTCTATTTATTCTTCAGGCACTGAAATAACCCCAGCATATTTCAGTAACAGGTCAAGAAAGAGCATCTTTCTGACTTCACCATGTATGGTTTCAATCTAACTGTTTCCATTTTCACATCACACGCTGCTCCTGAGTCGAGCTGTCACAAACCTGACATACAGCCACATCTCCCCCAAAAGGGCAACGGATACTTGCTGGGAAGGGGCACCTTGAAATTTTGACCAATCACTTGCAGCTTTTATTCTTAACCCAGCCCAAATAGTTTAATAGCTCTTCTTGCCTGTTATAAATAGGTTCTGCTGCCTATCACGCCAGCTCACTGGGAAAAAATGCAAACAGTCCCAGGAATGAACTACTCAGGAAGGTTGTACTGCTTGGTAAGAGCTATTTTATTTTAAATGACAAAATTTCCTCCAGACACAAAGAAAGCCTTACATTTTTAGTCTGTGAGTTTCTCATCCTAAGGAATGATTTGATGTTTCATGATAAAAGAATAAGTAAGAGAGAGAGAGCAAGCAAGAGAGAAAGAGAGAGAGGAAGTTACATCTTAATTAAAATGTGCTGAGCAAAACCTTTCTCCTCTAGTTGGCCTTTAAAGGAATGCCCTTTATTTTGACCAAATCTGTGTGGTCATGTTACCTTCTCCAGGAACAAATACAGTTCATGTAAAGACCTGTTCAGAAGGACATCTAGAAAGCCATGAAGGGAAACACATTACAGAAGACATCAAGTTGAGTCCACTGAATCAGTTAAAAAAAACAAAAAAAAACCCATCAGGAACAAAGTTTCAGCAACTGGATTTGTACTTTTCCTCCCAAACTAAGAAGTAAATGTGAGAAATATTCTGTATTGTTAAAGAAAGAGTTAGTTTTCTCTTTGAATAAAAACTAATCAATAATGCACGAAGAAACAAATATGTGAAGACAGTAACAACTGCAAACTTTTCTGTTTCAATATCAGTAAACTGCCATATTTGTAAGGGGGATTTTGAGTTTTTGATTTCTGAACCTAGAAATATTTATGATTCCTGCTACAAGATAAGGAGAAAGCACATGATGAAATGCCTTTTGATTGTGGTGACAAAATACATTTCTAAACGGTATCCATGTCTTTTAAACATAGATGGACGTGAGTCTGAGTGAACTCCGGGAGTTTGTGATGGACAGGGAGGCCTGGCGTGCTGCAATTCACGGGGTCGCAAAGAGTCGGACACGACTGAGTGACTGAACTGAACTGAACTGAATGTGCTTTTTGCCAAGATCACCATATCTTGAATTCAACTGCACATGACAATGATTTCCAGATTTTTTATAGTCGTAATCCTTTTCTTGACCTAGATCCCTAGCTCTGCAATTGGGAAGTTAGATGCTGTATGTTTTTCAGTATACCCAGCTTCAATAGTTCTGGATTTCTTGAAGATTCTTAAAATAAATAAACTTTGTTCAGAGCATATGGTCTACAGAAATGATGTTATATGATGTGTACTTTTGAACGATATGTCACAGAGTTTTGAATTCTAGTCTGATCCATATTTATAGTGTAAATCATAGTTCTAGTGATGCCAAAACACATATCTATAATGTTGTTAAGTATTTAAACAAGAAAGCCATTACACCGAATGTGTCTCCACTGCCTCAGCAGCCTACATAAATGAACCTGAACCTAAGCCAGACTCAATGCATTGAAATCCAAAACAATTAAAGTTAGGAGCAACCAATCCCAAATAGCCAACTAGGCTTTTCCAAATAAGGCCACTGCTTAAGCTATCACCAATCAAATCATGTCTTAGCTTTGGTTTAGAGTCTCTCTATAAAATCCTTGCCCCTTACTCCTTTTGGAGGGGTTCTCCTACCTACTTTTGGTTTGATGCTGCTTGATTTGAATTAATGTATATTCAGATAAATGGCTTCCCAGGCAGCACCAGTGATAAAGAACCCGCCTGCCAGAGAAGGAGACATAAGATATGCAGGTTCGATTTCTGGGTTGGGAAGATTCCCTGGAGGAAGGCATGACAACCCATTCCAGTTTTCTTGCCTGGTGAATCTCATGGACAGAGAAGACTGGCAGGGTGGCACAGAGTTGAACACAACTGAAGCCTCTCAGCATACACATATGTACGCATGCTCAGATAAACTCTTAAAAAAGTGTAATGTGCCTCAGTTTACTTCTTAACCAAGTGCAAACCAATGACATTAGGGGCTTTCCTGATGGCTCAGTGGTAAAGAATCCATCTGCCAATGCAAGAGGATGAGGATTCAATCCCTGGGTTGGGAAGATCCCCTAGAGAAGGAAATGGCAACCTACTTCAATATTCTTGCCTGGGAAATCCCATGGACAGAGGAGCATGGCGGGCTATAGCCTATGGGGTCACAAATTGTCAAATGTGACAGTGACTGAGGATGGATGCACACAATCAATTACATCATTCTTAAAATAAAAACTAGGAAAGTTATTGGAACAATTATTCTTAAAGGTTTTTAGTTAACTCTTGGTCTAAGACACATTAACTTGTCCAAAATCAAGGAAATGCAAACGTAGTAGAAGAATGTTGGAGTTGTGAGACACTTCAAAAATAGTGAAACCTGAACCTAAGCCATAGGTTTTACTAGCCCAGACACTGTGTCCATCAAAGCCTGATGACACATACACACGAGGACTTTATTACAGGGATTTGAAACTTTCACATAGACTTCATAGAGTGTCTAAATAAGATTTTTTTAAAATTGAATCTTCTAAATTGCTTTTACTTAAAAAAAAATCCCTTCCCTATTCCCTTTCAATATAACAGTGTCCATGTTAATTCTCCTTCTTACCAAAATTTAGCAGAATACTCAAAGAGGGTATTAAAATGCTTACATAACTGATGAAAGAAATTGAAGATGACACAAACAGATGGAAAAATACGTCATGTTCTTGGATTGAAAGAATTAATATTGTTAAAATAACCTTACTTCCCAAGGCAATCTACAGATTCAATGCAATTCCTATCAAAATACCAATGGAATTTTTCACAGAACTAGAGCAAAAGTTTTTTAAATTTGTATGAAAATACAAAAGACCCTGAATAGCCAAAGAAATCTTGAGAAAGAATAATGGAGCTGAAGGAATCAGGCTCTCTGACTCCAGAGTATACTAAAAAGCTACATTAATCAAACCAGTATGATATCAGAGCAAAAACAGATACAGACATATAGATCAATAGAACAGGATAGAAAGCCTAGACGTAAACCCATGCACCTATGGTCAACTAATCTATGAAAAAGGAAGCAAGAATATACTAAAGGAAAAAAGACTGCCTGTTCAACAAGTCATACTAGGAAAACCAGACAGGTACATGTAAAATAATGAAATTAGAATATTCTCTAACATCATATGCAAAAATAAATGCAAAATGGATTAAAGATCTAAATGTAAGACTGGAAAATATAAAACTCCTAGATGAAAACATAGGCAGATAACACTCTTTAACATAAATTGTACCAGTATTTTTTTGGATCCATCTCTGAGGGTAAGGGAAATAACAAAAATAAACAAATGGGACCTACTTAAACTTAAAAGCTTTTGCACAGCAAAGGAAACAATAAACAAAAAGAAAAGATAACCTACAGAATGGGAGAAAATACTTGCAAAGAACGCCACCAACAATGATCAATTTCAAAAATATCAAAGAGCTCATATAGCTCAATATTTTTAAAAAAATTAAAAATGAACAGAAAACCTAAATAGATATTTCTCCAAAGAAAACATAGAGATGGTCAAAAGGCACATGAAGAGATGTTCTACATCACTAATTACTAGAGAAATGCACATCAAAATTACAATGAAGTATCATTTTACACAAGTTTAGAATGGCCATCATCAAAATGTCTACAAATACTAAATTGTGGAGAGGGTGTAGAGAAAAAGGAGTCCTTCTATACTATTAGTTGAATTATAATTTACTACTACACAATTAGTAGTAAATTGGTGTAGGAAATATGGAGAACACTGTGGATGTTCTTTGCTGCTGCTGCTACTGCTGCTGCTAAGTCGCTTCAGTCGTGTCCGACTCTGTGTGACCCCATAGACGGCAGCCCACCAGGCTTCCCCGTTCCTAGGATTCTTCAGGCAAGAACACTGGAGTGGGTTGCCATTTCCTTCTCCAATGCATGAAAGTGAAAAGTGAAAGTGAAGTCGCTCAGTCATGTCCGACTCTTCGCGACCCCATGGACTGCAGCCTACCAGGCTTCTCTGTCCATGGGATTTTCCAGGCAAGAGTACTGGAGTGGGATGCCATTGCCTTCTCCATGGAGGTTCTTTAAAAACTAAAAATAGAGTTACTGTATGATCCAGCAATCCCCCTCTTGGGAATATATCCAGAGAAAATTCTAATTCAAAAAGATAAATACACCCCAATGTTCATAGCAGCACTATTTACAATAATCAAGACATGTAAGCAGTCTAAGTGTCCACTGACAGTTGACTAGATGAAAATACACACACACACACACACACAAAATGCAATATTTAGACCTAAAGAAGAATAAAATAATGTCATTTGCAGCAACATGACTAAACCTAGAGATTATTGCCCTAAGTGAAGTAAAACAAAGACAAATATCATATGGTATCACTTATATGTGGAACCTAAAAAAGTGATAAAATTAATTTATAAAACAGAAGTATATTCACAGAAAACCAATTTATGGTTACCAAAGGGAAAAGGTGGGGGAGGGATAAATTGGAGCTTGGAATTAAAATATATACACAACTATATATAAAATAGATAACCAACAAGGACCTACTGTATAGCACAGAGAACTATATTCAATATCTTGTAATTTTCTATAATAGAAAAGAATCTAAAGGAGATTATTTTTGATTCTGAATCACTTTGCTGTACATCTGAAGTTAACACAACATTGTAAATCACTATATGTCAATAAAAATTAAATAAATAAAAAGTTTATATAAACTGATTCTGCCCCTGTGTGAAGCAGATATACATTACTGGCTATATTCGTTTTCTAATTTAAATGTATTCTTCAAAGAATTTTTAAATTTCAACTTCTTGGCATTTGGAGTATTTCCTGTGACCCCACCTTTCTCCTGGCCAATTAATGACTCATCAGTGCTATGTCATCTGACACCAAACTCTCCAAATAAAGTGGGACTCTGATACAGCCATTATGGTCAACAGTATGGAGATTCCTTTAAAAACTAGGAATAAAACTACCATATGACCCAGCAATCATACTACTGGGCATATACCCTGAGATAAGCATAACTGAAAGACATATGTATCCCAATGTTCACTGCAGCACTATTTACAATAGGTAGGACATGGAAGCAACCTAGATGTCTGTCAATAAATGAAAATATACAACAAACAGATGAAGTATATATACAACTTTGAAAGAAGTTGTGGTATGTATAAACAATGAAATATTATTTAGCCAATAAAAGGAATGAATTTGAGTCAGTTCTAGTAAGGTGATAGATCTTAGACCCTGTTATACAGAGTGAAGTATAGTGAAAGTTACTGAGTTGTGTCTGACTCTGCAACCCCATGGACTATACAGTCCATGGAATTCTCCAGGCCAGAATACTGGAGTGGGTAGCTGTTCCCGTTTCCAGGGGATCTTCCCAACTCAGGGATTAAACTCAGGTCTCCCACATTGCAGGTGGATTCTTTACCATCTGACTTTGTGAAGTTAAGTCACAAAGAGAAAAATATCATATATTAATGCATATATATAGAATTAATTAATTAATGCTCTGTGACAACCTAGAGGATAGGATAGGGTAGGGAGTGGGAGTGATGTTCAAGAGGGAGGGGACATATGTATACTTATGACCGATTCATGTTGCTGTATGGCAGAAACAATACAACACTGTAAAGCAATTATCCTCCAACTAAAAGCAAAATTTTTAAAAAAGGGAATTTGATTAATTGCACAGAGCCTAATCACGGTAATCATTAACTAATGTCTAAGTCTAAAGAGTAGAACTTCAGATTAAAGTATCTATTATTTTGACCCACTTGCTTTCAAAAAGTGTTAAGACAGTTTAAAGAACAGAATAGTTAGAAAATTCTAAATGTGAATGCAGGGCTTTGAAATGGCTCAGAACCATACTGGAGGCTCCATCTACCTTTCCAATTTCTACTTACCATGAAAAAAATAGAAAGAGTGAGATCTTTAGTCCATTTCTTCCTATCAAAGCAGGTAAAGATCATTTAAAATCCAGACAGTAAATCATCTAAATTTTAAGTCAAGAAATAAAATCCTTCCATCATAGTTCCCTATAAAATCCTCCTCATCATATTTCACAGTATGACAAGTACAGTTAGATATGTTAGAAGGTTTAGTGTATTTCAGCAGTCCCTAGTCTTTCTGCTACCAGGAACAGATTTCATGGAAGACAATTCTTCCACAGACTGGGAGGTGGGGAGATGGTTTCAGGATGATTCAAGTACATTACATGTATTGTTCACTTTATATCTAATTTAAAGCTGCTACCGGTGGCCCAGGAGTTGGGGACTCTTTGTATTAAGGTACATAGGATCTGAAAAATACACTGACCTTTCTAATTAGTATTATAGTAGTCCAGCTGATAAACAAATGGACTTCACTGCTAATCATCATATGACCAAGTTAAAAGTGATTAAATGATTTCTTTTACAAATATAGACATTTCAAATCAACATAACTGCAGAGGCATCAGCCAGTAAAGAGTGTAAATAGTAAAGGCATCAGCCAGTAAATTAGAAAATGGTCTTTCATTAAAATTAGAGCAATTCCTAAAGCCTCCACTTACTTTATACTTGGAAATGATGAGCTTTGATCTTAGTTTCAGGTAAAAAACCACCATCCTAGGTACTGTTTCCCTCTTCTTTACAATTTACACTTTTTAAAAACCAGTGTCAGCAATTTCACATCCTCTCTAGCACCTGGGAAAATGCTGTTTCAGACTTACAGGTTACCCTTTACTTCTCTACTTATTTCAGTCCTTAACTGTCTGTGAAAAGTTGGGGAAAATATTTTTTCCAATAAGAGGACCTTTGGTATACTTCTTGTTTATCCATTTGGTTGTGGCCATGTAGTTTCCTGAATTTAAGTCACCCTCAAGATGTGAAAATTATGAAGATCTTTAAACTGCAGACTGTGCTCTTTGAATGATGAGAAGGAAAACCATATAAAAAGTATTTCCAAAAGAAGCATTGACTTCTGGTGGGCAGAATATTGAGCAACATTCCCGTTGAGAAGACAAAATTTCCTTTCAGACAAGTTTGGATATCATTTGGTTAAGACATAGTATTAAGCTATGACAGGTTATAAAAGAATGTTGACAAGTGATTTTAATTTTGAAAAAGGATCAAATAATAGAAGCAAAGTATCAATAAAGGGGTCAGTGAAATATTTAAAAAATTCAATTCTGCCAAGCAAGCAATATTTCTGAGTGTGTTTTTAATAAATTTCAGCTTTATTGAGGTATAATTGATGCATAAAATTGTAAGATATTTGAAGAATACAATGTGTTGATTTGATATACATTATGAAAGGATAACCCATTAACCTAGCTAATTAACACATCCCCTCACCTCACATATTTATCTTTTTTTTTTTTAGTGAAAACATTTAAGTTCTACTCTCTTTGTTGTTGTTGTTTAGTCACTAAGTTCTATCTGACTCTTCCGTGACCCCACTTGAAAGGTTGTTGTTGAATCACGCGAATACACCGGGATTCTTGGCCCCCGGAGGAGAAGAATTCAATCCGGGGCCAGAGACGAGGCTTGATTGCTCAGAGCTTTTGTGTAATAAAGTTTTATTAAAGTATAAAGGAGATAGAGAAAGCTTCTGACATAGGCATCAGAAGGGGGCAGAAAGAGTACCCGCTTGCTAGTGTTAACAATGAAGTTATATAATCCAAAGAATATCTGGAGGTTGTAAAGACCTCATCAGACCTACTCCCATAATTTACATTTTAAGATAACACTGTCCTTAGGCAAGATACATCCTTGTAAAGACCAGGTCTACTCCCATAATTAACATTTTAAGATAACAGAAGGTTGAATCCAAAGACTGTCCTTAGGCAGGATACATTATTGTTATATAATCCTAAGGAATGTGGAGAAAGAAAAAAGTTTGTCCTTTCTTCCTCCTTGAGAATTCCAGACCCCTCTCTGCTTGGGGACCCCTAGACTCCCTATCAACCTGCCTAGGAAATGACTCTCTCACACTGTAACTCACCAGGCTCCTCTGTCCATGGGATTTCCCAGGCAAGAAAGCTGGAGTGGGTTGCTATTTCCTTCTCCAGGGGATCTTCCTGACGCAGAGATTGAACCTGCATCTCCTAGATTGGCAGGGGGATTCTTTACCACTGAGCCACCAGGGAAACATGCTACTCTCTTACCAAATTTCAATTATACAAAAAGGGTTACAACTGTAACACTTAGATTCTCAGACTCTATTTATCCAGTGGCTAAAAGACCAACCCTTTCATCAACCTCTCCATATTTTACCCATCGCCCAACCTCTGAAAACTAACTTTCTACTCTCTGTTTCCATGAGTTAAAATTTTTCTTTAAAAAAAAATAAAAAGATTCCAAGGCAGGGAGGGAAGATTCCACATATAAATGATATCATGAAAGTCTTTCTCAGTTTGGCTTATTTCACGTGACATAACGTCTTCATGTTTCATCCATGCTAACCCATATGACAAAATTTCCTTCTTTCTCATAGTTGAATATTATATTGTGTACATGCACCACATCTTCTTTATCCATTCATCCTTTTATGGACACGTAGGTTGCTTTCACATCTTGGCTATTGCAAATCTTGTGGTAATGAACATGGGGGTGCAGATAACTCACTGATATCCTGTTTTCATTTCCTTTGGATATACACCCAGATGTAGGATTGCTGGATCATATGGTAGTTCTATTTTTTATTTTTTGAGAAAACTCCATACTGTTTTCCATAGTGGCTGCACCAGTTTACATTCCCACCAACAGCACACAAGGTGTCTTTTCTCTACATCTGTACCAATACTTTTCATCTCTTGTCTTTTTGAGGATAGCCACTCTAACAGACATGAGGCGAACTCTCACTGTGGTCTTGACTTGCATTTCCCTGATGAGTGGTGATCTTGAGCACCATTTCATGTACCTGTTGGCCATTTGTATGTCTTGTTTGGAAAACTGTGTCCTCAGTTCCTCTGCTCTTATTTTACCTGGATTGTTTGGGCTTTTTGTTATTGAGTTGAATAAGTTTTATATATATATATATAATATTAACCCTCTATCAGACATATGGCTTGCAATAATTTTCTCCCATTCTGTAGATTATCTTTTTATTTTGATGATCTCCTTTGCTGTAGAGGAGCTTTTTAGTTTGATGGAGTCCCACTTGTTTATTTTTGCTTTTGTTGCATTTGCTCTGTATGCTTTTATGTGCTTAGCATTTTATTGTGTATTGCGGTAGATTCAGGGATTTTGACACAATTGCGGATGTCAAAAGTTTACATTTGGAGAGAAAACTAATAAACATAGGGCAAGTGAAAAATGAAATAAGATTGTAAGTGTGGCACTAACAATGTGTGCACTAGGAATTCAGAAAGAGAACCAATAGAAAATCATTTGGTGAGCTGTCAGGGAACAATTCATGGTGGGAGGACTTGAACTGGACTCTCAGCTGTACTGAGGAAAGACTAGGGAGGATTATTAAAAGGAGAAGGTCTGGAACAAGCGAAGACCGTTAAGAGCCCCATGTGCTGGATTTTGAAGATTTTTTTTGAGGCTACTAGTTTGTAAGGAAAAAGGCAGCACGTGAAAAGTAGAAGGATGTTAGCTTGGAAGGAGAGTGTGGAGCTAGGTATAGTTCAAAGAAGACTACAAATTTATGTGATATGTAATGAAGGGCTACTATATTTTCTTTAATACAACTTAAGCCATAAATTTTAAAAAGCCAGCTTCAAATTTTTTTGTGGGACTATATTCCTTAAATTGGAGCCTGTCTGGAAAATAATATAAAATTAGTACTTCCTTATAACCTAAATTCTAAATTTTTGTTAATGAATGGGATGATTTTTGCCCATGCTAGTATCTTATTCTAGTCACACAAATTATGCTGTCTAATACTGTAGGACACTTTATGGTATTACTAAATCTGTTGGAGAATTAAACACATTCCTGTAGAAACTAGAGTTATACATAGATTCAATACAAATTTATGAGTCCACTACCTTAGTCATTAATCTCTTCAGTCTACATTTACTGAGCACTGTCTCAGTGCCAAGTGCTCTCCTGGGCACTGAAGATGCAGAAAAAAGAAACAGTCCATGACTTCAATGAGTCCAGTGGAAGAGAGAAGAATATAAAGGGATAAAAGACTGTGTACAGCAGGAAAATGCCCACCGTGGCAACTTTTTTAATAAGATGGTTTTAAGTAACTTCTTGGTGGTGGTGGTTTAGTCACTAAGTCATGTTCAACTCTTTGCAATCCCATGAATTACAGTGTGCCCAAGCTCCTCTGTCCATGGGATTTCCCAGGAAAGAATACTGGAGCAGGTGGCCATTTCCTTCTCCAGGGGATCTTCCCAAATCCAGGAATCGAACCTACATCCCCTGTATTGCAGACAGATTCTTTACTACTGTGCCACCTGGGAACTTCTTATCGGGGATCAAATACAAAAAAACATTGGTATTTCAGGATGTCGCAAGAGCACTGTTTCTGTAAAAGCTACTGTCCATTGCTGGTTACCAAAATGTCACAACATCAAAACATACAGGAGGTTTGAGCTGTTTGGTCTTAAAGCCTCTGTATAGATAGTGATAATGGGCAGTGTGTGTGGAAGGAATGAATGTGCCCTAGACACCTGTTTCAGTCTTGGAAGAAAATGACAAAACATTCTCTTCTGTCCCCAGAAACTTCTGGAAAATGCCTGCTGTTGTAACTGATGGGTCACTGTTAGCCTTAGTTACACCAAAGGAGGGATAGTCTGAATAAGCAAACAAAGTCTGTGGTGTTATTCCTTTAGACCATCTTTACCATTTCTCAGTCTCATTAAAAGGGGTAACTTGTGACGATATAGATGTAGCTCCAGAGCTTCTCACCCTCAAGTTATCTTACCACATAGTTACTAAGGATGGAATTTTAACAGACTCAAATCCTTCCATTAGAGATAAAGCCAAAGTCTTGAATGAAGATGCTTAGTTAAGATAATGCACATTACTGAAATCCATTCACACCCTTACAATGTGAAATCCATCAACCACACTTTAAAGGCTGGTATCGAGTTCTCTTCTGTTTACCCAAGAGGGGAAGGTTAGAAAGCAGTTGGAGAGTGTGCACCGAGGTAGGTCAAGAATGTGGATGCTGAGGGCTATAAAAAGGGAGTACAAATTTCAGTAATTTCATAGTTTGGTTTGGGATTGACCACGCAGCTCCAAGCGTGTATAAATCAATGCTGTTTGTGGAAGCTGAGCACTATTGCAGCGGTCCTCACCAGTTTAGTATGGATGACATTACTTTGCAGAAGTTAGTCCTGCCGTTCATGATTATAAAGATTTTGCTTGCTTTTTTAAACAAAGCAGTGTTGTTAATTCAAGGTGACTTCCAGACAAAGAATGATGTTAAGCTGGGGCTACCAAGGAGGACCACTTGGGTTCTAATCCTGGATCTTTCTCTTTTAGGCCGTGTGATCTTGAAAAGGTAGCTTGACCACTCTGTGTCCAAGTTCTCATCTGTAAAAAGGGATGAGAATACTACCTAACACAGAGGATTGTTGTGATAGTTAACAGAGATAATACAGAAATGGCTCTTCATACACAGAAAGCTCTCAATTCATATCTATTGTGATTATTTTCTATATAGGACTGAAAATGCCATCCAAAGTCACCGAACTGACTTACCTGTGACAAAAGTCAGCAGGCTCTGGTAAAAAGGAAATCGGGCAACTTAGGATAGACATTTACATCACACTTTGCAGGCTATTCCAGAATATTTTGTATTTTTATGAGTCATGAAATAGAATGTCGTCAGTATGTAACCCTAGAAATCTGAGAAAGATATGCTACTATCAGAGGAACTTTCCCGAAGACTTCCAAAATGACTTCTCAAATATTTATATCAAAGTATACAAACAGCAGAGGAGATGGAAGGGAAGTTGAGATATAGCCCAAAGGAGGCTGTGGCAGGTAGACATTTCTTTTATGTCACCTTTGTGCATGTTTTATGTTACACAGTGACATACATCTGCCTAAATATAGAAAGTCTTTACAAGAAACTCTAAGATGGATGCTCTAGGAAGTGTCACCTTGTTCATCCTGAGTATCAACCACCAGCAATGCTGGCATGGCTATCCAGATATTCAGCTCCTCCAACTTGAGAAGCATGACAACAGGAGATATAAAATAGAATTGCAATTAGTACACTGCCACTGAAATAGGGCACATAATTATTTAAGTAATAAGGCACAGAAAGGATAAATCAAGTATTCTGGTTATCCAATCATTTTCAACTGTATTAACAATTTGAAAAAAATTAAAATGTGACTGAGTACACTTTTTATTTACCAAATTTTATATTTTTAAAAATTTATTCAGGAGGTATATCTGATTCTCCAAATAACTTAAAGTCATAATATAGATCTTCAATTAGTGCCTCAGGTTACCCAAGTTATCCTGCTAAAGTTTTCAAGTTTTTGTATAAATAAAGCTTTACCTATTATGATTTTGAAAATATGATAATTTGTTTCTTTGTTAATACTTTTTAGCTGATCACTTTTTGGGTTATGCAAAGGTCAGAGAGATGTGGAAAATATCCAAAAGAAATAAATCCAGTGAAGTTTTGACATTCTTCTGCAGAACAGGGGGGAAGAGCAGTGACAAGCCAATAGTAACATAGAACTCTTACGTGCTATGTTCAAATAGGAAGTAAAGCCATTTAAGAAAATACTGATTCTAAAAATTTATATATTTATCCAGCTCTTTTGGTGGGTCCTTCTCATATTTTTCAGTGAAAAACATTAAATAGTAAAGTAGATATCAAGTGGGAATTTTCTGTGTGATGCAGGGAACCCAAAGCTGGTTCTCTTTGACAACCTAGAAAGGTGGGATGGGGAGGGAAGTGGGAGAGGGGTTCAAGAAGGAGGGGACATATGTACACCTATGACTGATTCATGTTGATGCATGGCAGAAACCAACACAATATGTAAAGTAATTATCTTCTAATTTAAAAAATAGTACCTAGAAAAAAAAAAAAAAAAACATTAAATACCTGTTCTGATTAATTGGGCCTTTTTCCATGCCTTGCAGAATTATGCAGGGTCTGCGGTGTCTCTTTGGGCACATAAAAGTTCTTGGACGATTTCCAGCCATCATTTCAACATACAAAAATGGACTAGTTTAATTACAGAGAAGTTAATTCATGGACATCATCTTGGCAGTGGTGCAAAGGTAAAAATAATCCCTTTCCATGGAAACCAAATACAACAAGGAAATTCTAATTGAATCACATGTGTTTCATGGCCTTGAGCCACGCTGTTTTGGGTCAGGGACATTTATTTTCCATCACCTTTTGAAAAATAAAGTATCACATTGCAGTTAAATTCCAAAGGTGTTTCTTTCCCCACAAATCAAAATTAAGTAAAATTAATTTATCAAAACAACTATATGAACTTCTAGATAAACATATTAAGTTAAAACACATGGATTTATCATCACTTCCACCCAGGGTCCCATTAAACTATCATTTAAGAAATGTAAACAAGCATAAAGCAATGAGGATAAAAATTTTTAAAAAGAGAGGATTAAAATAGATGAGAAACGATGAAGAAATGAACCATCCTTCCAACTGCTCAGACCAAAAATGTTACGTTCATCCATAACTCCAACTCTCTTGCCTTAATATTTCTGTCCAGTCCATGAGGAAATCTCTTAGATCTACCATCAAAATATATTTAAAATTTAACCATTTTTCACCAGTTTCACAGCTACCACACAAGTAAAGGCTGCTATTATCTCTTGTCTATATTACTGCAGTAATCTCTTCCCTGACCTCTCCTGATCCACCACTGTCCCATTCTCAGCAGAAGAGTCATTGTTTCTTTTAATAATGTCAGGTCTTCTAAAAACATCAGTCATGTTTAAGCACTCCATTCCCCTCCTGTCTCCTAAAAGGAGATGCCTAATTTTGACAATGGCCCACAGTGCCCTACCCCGTCTGGATTCCTGTTCCTGACCTGATCTTACCACTTTTGCCCACGCTATTCTTGGTCCATACTTGACTCCTGCCTCCAACATGTAAGCTATACTGCTGCCTCAGGTTTCATGCCTGGGGTGCCTCCTTCTGCCTGGGGTGCTTTCTTCCCAAATTTATACAACTGAATGCTAGCTGTAACTTCACTTTCTCAATGATCCCTTTTCCAACACATCTAAAGTCCAACCTCAATCTTTACATATCTGATATCCATTAACCCACTGCATTTCTTTTCATAGCATTTATCACTCTCAAACATACTATATAATTTACTTATTATGTATATATCTGTCACATCCAGGGACTCAAATTTCACAAATAACAGTGAGCAACTTTCTGATACCTCTAGGAAACACAGAATGGAGAAGGAAATGGCAATACACTCTAGTATTCTTGCCTGGAGAATTCCACGGACAGAGAAGGCTAGTGGGCTACAGTCCATAGAGTCACAAAGAGTCGGACACAACTGACCAATTGAACAGGAAACACAGAAAGTCACTCTACATGGTCCCCCTTTGGCACTTAATACTTGAATAAGCTAGCAAACATCCAAGCTAACAGAAAGTGACCAAAATAAATAAATAAATAGTACCAGTAAAGTTGCTTAGATGCTAGAAATAAACATACATAAACTGTTTTCGGTTCAGAATGAAGAAACTTAGATACATGCAATACAACACAGGATGCTAAAACTGTGCATTATAAAGATAGCAAGACTTTTGAAAAGTCTAAACAGCTGTGGAGTACACTTAGCCACTGGTTCAAGGCTATTTTATACCAGGAGGTCTTGTTTTTGCTCCCCTGCTAATAATTCAAGACTGTGCTTGTCTTCTATCTATAATTTGTGCTGAGTTAGTGACATACACAAGGTAGCTAAAAATAACTTTATTCTAAATTAAACAAATGACAACTTTCCAAGGTTTGAAAATGTCTGGGGATAAAGTTTTCAACTCTGGAATGGTATAGGTTTCTACCCAAACTCAAAATTATTCCTGAAATATCTAATTTCCTCTTGTTCTTAATTTGCAAATTATTCAATGCTTTTAACTCTATATCAAAGGATTCTGCTGTATGTAGAAAAAAATATGATATTTAGTGCCAAAGTAAAAATGTAAGCTGGACTGATTTTTCAAATCCTAATTCTTACATTTAAAGTTGAAAGTTCATTAGAAAAATCAGTTTTGAGAACTAGAAGCCCAGATCAATTATAAAATAATTTGAACAGTCTGTGAATTCAGTGTTCCTCTATTTTGACTCAATACTGTATTAAGATTATTAGATTTAAAGATGAGATGGCAACTTCTTTACCCACTGCTTTACAAATTTGTGCTAATTTTATAATAGTAACACAGGATAAATCACAGATATTTCTATTCCTAAGTATTACTCCAGCAGGACTTGGGGAATACACACACTTTCATACAGGCAAGTTATTTTATACTACCTTAAAATGATATATACAGAAGGGGTTAGAGAGAGAGCAACAGAGTACACTATTATTATATTTAGGTAAGTATATAGGTATAACATACATTGATAATATATAAAAGGTCCTCGAATTATGATGGTTTGACTTAACGATTTTTCAGCCTAACAATGGTGTAAAAGGGAAACAGATTCAGCTAAAATTGTACTTCAAATTGTGAACTTTGACCTCTTCCCAGGCTGGCAATATTTGGTCCAGCACAGAGATCTCGTGATGCTGGGCACTGGCAGTGAGCTGTAGCTCTCAGTCAACCGCACAGTCATGAGGATAAAAACTGATACACTTACATAACCATTCTGTACCCATACAATCATTCTGTACCCACACAACCACTCTGTTTTTCACTTTCAGCACACATGAGATATTCAACACTTTATAAAATAAGCTTGGTGTTAGATGATTTTATCCAACTGCATGCTAATGTAAGTGGTAAAGTAGGCTGGGCTAAGCTATGATGCTCTGGTAGATTAGGTGTATTAAATGCATTTTCAATTTATGACATTTTCATTTCACAATACAATTTATTGGGATATAGCCTTCTAGAACTAACACCCAAAAAAGATGTCCTTTTCATTATAGGGGACTGGAATGCAAAAGTAGGAAGAAACACCTGGAGAACCAGGCAAATTTGGCCTTGGAGTACAGAATGAAGCAGGGCAAAGGCTAATAGAGTTCTGCCAAGAGAATGCACTGGTCATAGCAAACACTGTCTTCCAACAACACGAGAAGACTCTATACATGGACATCACCAGATGGTCGACATTGAAATCAGACTGATTACATTCTTTGCAACCGAAGATGGAGAAGCTCTATTCAGTCAGCAAAAACAAGACCAGGAGCTGACTATGGCTCAGATCATGAACTCCTTATTGCCAAATTCAATCCCTTATGATTATACAGTGGACGTGAGAAATAGATTTAAGGGACCAGATCTGACAGAATGCCTGATGAACTATGGATGGAGGTTCGTGACACTGTACAGGAGACAGGAATCAAAACCATCCCCAAGAAAAAGAAATGCAAAAAAGCAAAATGGCTATCCAAGGAGCCTTACAAATGGCTGTGAAAAGAAGGGAAGCAAAAAGCAAAGGAGAAAAGGAAAAATATACCCATTTGAATGCAGACTTCCAAAGATAAGAAAGCCTTCCTCAGTGGTCAATGCAAAGAAATAGAGGAAAACAATAGAATGGGAAAGACTAGAGCTCTCTTCAAGAAAATTAGAGACACCAAGGGAAGGAACATTTCATGCAAAGATGGGCTCAATAAAGGACAGAAATGGTATGGACCTAACAGAAGCAGAAGATATTAAGAAGAGATGGCAAGAATACACAGAAGAACTGTACAAAAAAAGAGTTTTACAACCAAGATAATCACGATGGTGTGATCACTGACCTAGAGCCAGACATCCTGGAATGTGAAGTCAAGTGGGCCTTAGAAAGCATCACTACGAACAAAGCTAGTGGAGGTGATGGAATTCCAGTGGAGCTATTCCAAATCCTGAAAGATGATGCTGTGAAAGTGCTGTGCTCAATATGCCAGCAAATTTGGAAAACTCAGCAGTGGCCACAGGACTGGAATAGGTCAGTTTTCATTCCAATCCCAAAGAAAGGCAATGCCAAAGAATACTCAAACTATCACACAATTGCACTCATTTCACAAGCTAGTAAAGTAATGCTCAAAATTCTCCAAGCCAGGCTTCAGCAATACATGAACCGTGAACTTCCAGATGTTCAAGCTGATTTTAGAAAAGGCAGAGGAACCAGAGATCAAATTGCCAACATCCTCTGGATCATTGAAAAAGCAAGAGAGTTCAAGAAAAACATCTATTTCTGCTTTATTGACTATTGTGACTGTGTGGATCACAATAAACTGTGGAAAATTCTGAAAGAGATGGGAATACCAAAGCACCTGACCTGCCTCTTGAGAAATCTGTATGCAGGTCAGGAAGCAACAGTTAGAAATGGACATGGAGCAACAGACTGGTTCCAAATAGGAAAAGAAGTACGTCAAGGCTGTATATTGTCACCCTGCTTATTTAACTTATATGTGGAGTACATCATGAGAAACGCTGGACTGGAAGAAACACAGCTGGAATTAAGATTGCTGGGAGAAATATCAATAACGTCAGATATGCAGATGACACCACCCTTATGGCAGAAAGTGAAGAGGAGCTGAAAAGCCTCTTGATGAAAGTGAAAGTGGAGAGTGAAAAAGTTGGCTTAAAACTCAACATTCGGAAAACGAAGATCATGGCATCTGGTCCCATCACTTCATGGCAAATAGATGGGGAAACAGTGGAAACAGTGTCAGATTTTATTTTTTGGGGCTCCAAAATCACTGCAAATGGTGATAGCAGCCGTGAAATTAAAAGATGCTTACTCCTTGGAAGGAAAGTTATGACCAACCTAGATAGCATATTCAAAAGCAGAGACATTACTTTGCTAACAAAGGTCCTTCTAGTCAAGGCTATGGTTTTTCCAGTGGTCATGTATGGATGTGAGAGTTGGACTGTGAAGAAAGCTGAGCGCCGAAGAATTGATGCTTTTGAGCTATGGTGTTGGAGAAGACTCTTGAGAGTCCCTTGGACTGCAAGGAGATCCAACCAGTCTATCCTAAACGGAGATCAGTCCTGGGTGTTCACTGGAAGGACTGATGTTGAAGGTGAAACTCCAATACTTTGGCCACCTGATGCGAAGAGCTGACTCATTTGACCAGATCCTGATGCTGAGAAAGACTGAAGGCAGGAGGAGAAGGGGCCAACAGAGGATGAGATGGTTGGATGGCATCTCTGATCCAATGGAAATGGTATTGGGTGGACTCCGAGAGTTGGTGATGGACAGGGAAGCCTGGTGTGCTGCAGTTCATGGAGTCACAGAGTCGGACATGACTGAGTGACTGAACTGAACTGAGCCTTATCATAAATTGAAGAAGGTCTGTGTATCTATAACTAAAATTTTTTTAATTTGCTCTCGTATTAAGACAGAACTCTAACATCTCAGCAATTTACAACCTCTGGCATTGCTGTTCAGCCCGCTGAACAGCCCTTGTTCAGGGCTGAACGAAGTCCCATGGAATCTTGTCTTAATCTTGGCTAACATCTCGCCAGATGCATAGTGAAATCTTACACAAGTTTTTGGTTCCTACTTTTGTGCAACTTCCTCTTTCATACCCTGTGTTAAATTCCAGCTGCTTTAGGCAGACTCAACGCCTAATCTCTGCCTCCAAAGCTCAGCAAGACCATGGGCCCCCCATCCCTTTACTGTGGCAAAAATCTACTCAGGTGAAAAACAAAAACAAACAAAAACACCTGGGAAAATACTAGTGGGAAATGTTGGGAAATACTGGGAGATCTTGGAAATACTGGGAAAACCTTGTGTCTGTCCTTTATTTAGATGATTTTAGTCCTGTGATACCAGTTTTTCAATGCTGGTATCTCAAACTGTCATCTAAAATATTTTCATGTTTTTAAGTGAGATTCATTATTGCTTGCTATGTCATGGCTGAAAGTGACAATCTCCTGTGCTTTTTTATGGATTTTATTTAACAGTTATAGGACTATTAATGTTTTCTGTACCTTCCTGAGTCAATAGTGTTTTTACAAGAATTTTTCTATTACACTTAATTTTTCATATTTCCTGGCAAAAAAATGTTGCTCATAACATGCTATTTCATTTCAGTGTCTGTAGCATCCATGTATTCCTAATATTTTTTGTGACTTCTACCTTTTCCTTGATTAATTTCATCAGAAGTTTGTCAAATTTATCAGCATTTTCAATGAACTACTCTTTTCTGCTGTGTTGATCCTCTATATTGAATATTTCTCCACGCTGTTACTATTTTTTGCTCTTTATTGTTTCCTTCCTTCTATTTTCTTTGGATTAATTTTTCTGTTTTTCATGACCATGCATAATTCAATAGCAATTCAGAGTGTCATTTCTTTGGCACAATGTGATTGACTCTTCATATGAAAAGTCATATTGGTTAGATTACTCATAAGGGTAAAGACAACATCTGTTTATCCTTGTATTTCCAGGGCCTAGTACATAGTAGGTCCTCAAATAATGTGTTGCTTTAGGGATCTGGAAAAGTATGTTTTAATATAACTAACTATTGAGAAAAAATAAACACATGTTACAAAGTTCAGTCATGATATAACCTTTAATAAAATCATTAAGGTTGTCTAAAGCCATGTTATGAAATAGCATAAGGTATCAATTTTGGTCACCTTTAAATCACATTATTGTCTAGATCAATGGATATTCAACAGTGTTGAATTTGTTATAGTATTGCCAATGTTTCCTGAACTGTCTCTCAAGTTTTTAAAAGCTAAAGCAGCTAAATCATGCATTTTAATGTATTTTTTCTTCTAGCATTCTTCTGATTTAATGTAGATTTGTGCACAGTATCTGAAAAATTGACACCCACAAATAACTTTAAATAACATTACAAAATGAGGTTATCTAATAAATAGGTCATTAAAGAAATTAGCCTATTATTAACAATTAGATTTTTATTTTTTATAAGAACTCACCCTGAATGTTAGATGTATATGGTTCTTATCAACCTTACATCAAACACAATATAAAAATATATAACATTTGACAACTCATGTTTGTAATATTGTGAAGGGAGAAAACTGAAAATGTAGACTATAGACCCAGGACCCAAGTATCTTTCTCTTGTCAAGCTTATTTCCAAAGCTTTCACTGTTAATGAGTTTTTAGATATCCATTAATGGATAGAAGTAATCATATTCAGCATTCAAAGTTCTGAATGCTTTGAAACTTATAAAGACCTAAGAAGCAAAGATACCATTTTTTTCTGTTTAACATTAAATCTAATGCCTAAGTATTTAGAGCTCAATTATACCTTCTACTTACATTTTGCCTATTATAATACTAAAATCATCTGCATTAATTAAACAAAAGCATAATTTTTGAGAGACTTCTTTGTGACAGGCACTGTTTACACACTTGGAATCATGGCTAGTGACAAAGGCAAATAATTCTAGGATCCACTTAAATTTACCCAAGTTATCCACAAAGAACAGAACGTAATTGGCACTTTGGATCAAAGGACCTATATGATTAAAGATGCCTGATTTCAAACTGTATTAGGAGGGACCACTATCGAAGGTCAAGTGTGAATAAAGTATGACTGGTTTGGTTCTCTTCTGAAGACTATAATGAGATTTTATTGATGCTTACCTAATTTTTTAAAATCTCCAGTTTCAAAAAATATAGTTTTCTTAGAAAAGAACAGTAAGGATACCACTTCCCAATCTTAAATGCTTTTTTTAAAATACAGTGTTCTCCTAGTAGATAACTAAAGTTATAATGAAACAAAGTGGACAAGACAAACAAAACCTAAAACATATGAGTTTGAAAAAGATAATTCCACAAATATTCTAAATTATCTAACTAGAAACAGTCTAATAGTTGCTGAGCAGCTACCGTAGTAGCTCTGGTAGTGAACAAATATCTGTGTCCTCTGATGATCCACGAGGAGCCGAGCAAAGGCAGCTCCATGGGGTGAATTTCTGAAATTTGAAGGTATAGCTGGGTTGATATATTCAGGTTTCTTTCTACCATTTGGCTGGACAAATATTTCTTTTCCAATTTATGAATGTGGAACTAGACAAAGAGAAGTTTATAAATTCACAGATTCTTCAAATATTATGTTCTTTTAATTTTATGATTCTGCTTTTTTTAAAAAATGACTAATATAATGAAATGGGAAAACAGCCACTAAAATACTTTTAAGGTATAATTTAGCTAACATGGAAAGTAATACTTCACAAAGCAAAGGAGATCTGAAATCAAAGAGCAGTTTTAAATAGGAATGTTAAAAGGTTTATTTTGATTAATTTTTACATTATTCTTTTCTAGATCTCCCATGTCTCATGTTAGTAATATGGAAAGAATTTCCAATTAACATGCTGTCCAGTTCAATTTTTCCTCTAAGTTCAGGAAGAAATATTCAGCATGACAGTGGCTACCACCAATCAGTCACCTTCATCTCTGCAATCCAGACACTCCACACACCACCACTTATGTAACCTGAGTTTGTTACCACACTTCAGTACCATTGTCCATTCTGTTCCCACATCAAGGTAAGTCTTCTCGAAAATCTCATCCTTCCTTCAAGGTCCATCTCAGATTTGATATCTCACTGAGCTCTTACTTGATATTTGTGCCCTACTCTCCAAAACCAAGTCTGAATTTCCCATCTCTCACAGGCCTTTGCTCTCACTTCTCATCTAGTTTGTTGTGCTTTATTTTGCTTTTACTGAGACTTCATTTTTTAGAGCAGTTTTAGATTCACAGTAAATCTTAGTATGAAGGTGCAGAAATTTCTCCTTTACCTCTGACTCCATACATGCACAGTGCTGCACACCCCTCTCTGCCACTATCAACATCCCCCATCAGAGTGGTATATTTATTGCAACTGATAATCTATTTTGACACATAATTACCACCAAAGACCATAATTTATATTTCAGTTCACTCTTGGTGTTGTACACTCTATGGATGTGTACAGATATATAATAAAATGGAACCACCATGACCTGTTCTTTGATTTTAAGTGGGCAAAAAATACATTAGGAAACACAGAAATTGTAAAGGGTGAGTGAAATAACACAGTAAGTCAAGTATTTACACATAAAGTCTGAGTTTCTACTCTTAGTCTTTTCTTCACATATACGAAGATTAGACTTGACAGGATGGTATAAAGAAGTCTGTCAGCTGTTGCCACAATAATTGACTAAACTCTACTATTTTCAACCAAATTCTTCACCATGGCAAAAGCAGCAATGCTGAGGCCTTCATTCTAAACAGGGTCAGTTCTAGGCAAAAACAAGAAAGGACAAAACAGTGGTCTTCTGCCATTAATTTTGTTTGTGTCTCCTTCCACCATGCAACCCTTCATCATATTCCTACCACCATGAGGGTCTCCCGCTGTGTACTCCTTGGGATCATCATCCAGGTCCCCAGAACTTCTCTGTATACCCCCTACTCTCACAACATTTCTCTGACCTTATAGGCAACTTATTTGCATGTTTGATAAACTAACTTCAAATGAGTGCTTATACATGAGAAACTCAGTGTTTTATCTATTCACAATAACATACCATACCAATTCCTAAGACTCACCCAAATGAGTGACTTTATATATATATGGGCTTCAAATTACAAGAATACGCAGTTTTATGTTTTCATGACAAATTAAAATCTGCAATATTGTTACCTATATTCTGTGTACTTCAATCCTTTTAAACAAGACCCCTGAAGCCATACTGCTTCCCTTCCTGCCCCCAAAGACTAGAGGCACAGAGTACAAAAGAGCCACCTGATTAGCCTCCACCTTTTAGGTATGTAGGATGAAGACCAGGCCCGGGCAGAGAGGTTGCACAAACATTTTTCTAATACTTGAGGAAATTAACCAAATGATAAGTGCAAAAAAATGTTAAATCTCAAGGCAGTAGGGTCCAAAAGTTTTAAAATGAGCTTGCAAAACATATGACTCATGGAAAAATCTGTTTTGGGAGACTTCCAGAACAATTCAGAGGGACAGTCAAGAAAATGATTACTTACTGGAGCAACATTTTAACACCAGTAAATTTAGTTTGTTTTAGTAGTGGATACCTTTGAGAACATTTATGAACTGTGATGTTTAAATAAAAACACATATACGTCATTTTTATTGCTCTTTCCACAAACCTCTATTTTCTTTAAGTCCTCAGTCTTGCCCTCCATAGTTTCACACACCATGGTCTTTTTCACAAACATATCACCCAGTTTATGAAGGACTACTGTATTTCCAGGTAGGTCTCTGTCTCAGCTCCACCAAATCACACCATTAAACAAACACGTGGGCCGCCTACATTAGCCCTGCTTCTAAGGGGCAGTTGAGAAAATGCGTATGTTATGCTCTCAGCTGCATATTATAACTAAACTTACCATCTTCCTTTCTGGCTTCTGAAATACCCCTTCCCCAACTGTGTACCATTCCTCACTCTTAAAATACTTTGGGTTTGGTTAGCAGGAGAAGAAATGAAACCTGTTCTTACTAATTAATATGGTTATGGTACTTTTCAAGGTAGATCTATCAAGGTAGATCTATAGACACTATACCATTCGATTTTCTAAACAAAAATATTCAAGCAGATACTATTTCTACTTTTAAGTGAGCCTCATATTCCACAAATAGAGTTCAGGCTAGGAACCAGGTCTTTGAATTTCAGATTCAATGCTTTTTCCATTATGTTCCTCTGCTCTATATTATTCAAGTGTCTGTTGTCCTATATGTTTCTCTATATTAATATGAATAGTAGGACATGAACTCTGTTTCTGTTTCTACAGCATACAGCATAGCTTTAACTAATATTTTAAAATAAAGTGTGTGTCTGACAAATTCAGTAATAGTGTATTTCTTTAGTAGGTTATCATGGACAGAGGAGCCTAACGGGCTACAGTACATGTGGTCTCAAAGAGTTCAACAGGACTGAACAACTAACACTTAGTAGGTTATGACATCTTATAGATGAGAAAGCTATGCCTCAAAGAGGTTAAGCATCTTACCTAATTCACATAGTACATGTTAGAGACAGTATACCAAGACAGGTTGAGACAAGATTTAAACCTAAGTCTATCTGACTCCAAATCCCATGGTCTTCTCACTAAATCTTCATCTCTTCCTCCAGGGTGGTCTCTCTGGGGAATTCCACCAGAAGCCAATTTACTTTGTACAAAATATCCAGTCTAAGCCTATCCTGATTAAAAGGTTATGGTCTGTTCCTATACAACAGTAAATTGCATGTTCTCCTAGCTCTCACTCCATGTCTCTTTTTGGAGATTCACTACAATAACAAGTGTTCCTTTGGGAAAAGTCCAATTCTTCAGCCTCCCTGGCCCATTGTGGGATGACTCAGGTCAGACTACAGCAGTTCCAAACAACCTTTTCCAAACAAGACCTTAAGAATGTCAGTGACTCAGGTACTATTGTTCTCAGATGACCTTGGGTAGGGGCCATGACCACTTACAAGTACAAAAAATTAAGTAATTCAAGATGGAGAAAGTCAGGCTGAGGGGTTGTATTGCTTTCAGGCTTATACAAAAGAAAAGAGAAAGAAATGTACCAACTGACTGACTACTGCATAAGCTGATAAATGGTAGTCATCTTTCAAATTAAATCTTATTTTTTCCTCTTTTGATTGAAAGAAAATGCAAGATAAGATCTAAGAGTAGTAACCTTCCGAAGCCCTCCAGGAAATGTTTATTTTGTCTTATATATAAAACCATAACTAGTATCCAAAAGAACTTGATGCCCTTGTTAAGAATGAAAAAGACCATGGTAAACAGCTGGAGGGGGCTGATAGCATGTTTCAGGGCGTGCATTCTTTACTCGCCCCTAGAATTGCTCATTTCAAAGCAGAGGAAAACATTTCCTGCCTTAGTGCATAACAGAGAAAGGCAAATGGTCTGGAATGACCTCAGAAGATTTAGCAGTTTTCCGAAGAATTTGAACAGACTTTGCTCAAAGCTTCCTTTAACTGGACATCTGCCAAACCACTTGGAAAATTTGTGCATTCAGAAAGAAGAAAGATCCCCACTACAGAAGAGATTCTCCATAAGAAAGTACTACAACCACTGTAAATATTTTTACCATTGACTGAGTGATTACATCAGAATTCTTGGTGTACTTTTCTAATTTCCCTCATCCCTATCTATCACTTTTTAAAATGCAAAGACCGTGGTTTACTAGTTTGTGCAGAATTTAATGTATTCATTAATGTTTTATACTGGACCAAGCACTGGGGATACAATGACACTTAATCCATCACTGAGGATACAATGACATTTAATCCATAGATATTTCTTGAGTATTTACCGTGTTTCCAGCACTGAACTAAGACGGAGTATAATGACAAACTAGTCAACTGTCCTATCTTAATGGAGGTTTCACTCTACTCCATTATTCTTAATTCTTACTGTGAACCAAATCACCAGGCAGCTTTTAAAACAGACCACTGAAAAGAAGATCCCACCTCAGTTCAGTTCAGTCACGCAGTTGTGTCCAGCTCTTTGCGACCCCATGGACTATATAGCACACCAGGCCTCCCTGTCTCACCAACTCCTGGAGTTTACTCAAACTCATGTCCATTGAATCAGTGATGCCATCCAACCATCTCATCCTCTGTCCCCTTCTCCTCCTGCCCTCAATCTTTCCCAGTATCAGGGTCTTGTCAAATGAGTCAGTTCTTCACATCAGGTGGCCAAAGTTCTGGAGTTTCAGCTTCAGCATCAGTCCTTCCAATGAATATTCAGGACTGATTTCCTTTAGGATGGACTGGTTGGATCTCCTTGCAGTCCAAGGGACTCTCAAGACCCTTCTCTCACACCACAGTTCAAAAGAATCAATACTTCAGCACTCACCTTTCTTTATAGTCCAGCTCTCACATCCATACATGACTGCTGGAAAAATCATAGCCTTGATTAGACAGACCTTTGTTGGCAAAGTAATGTCTCTGCTTTTGAATATGCTGTCTAGGTTGGTCATAACTCTCCTTCCAAGGAGCGAGCGTCTTTTAATTTTATGGCTGCGGTCACGATCTGCAGTCATTTTGGAGCCCCCCAAAATGAAATCTGTCACTGTTTTCATTATTTCCCCAACTATTTGCCATGAAGTGGTGGGACGAGATGCCATGATTTTACTTTTCTGAATGCTGAGTTTTAAGCCAACTTTTTCACTCTCCTCTTTCACTTTCATCAAGAAGCTCTTTAGTTTTCTTTGCCATAAGGGTGGTATCATCTGCATATCTGAGGTTATTGATATTTCTCCCTGCAGTCCTGATTCCAGCTTGCGTTTCATCCAGTCCAGTGTTTCTCATGATGTACTGTGCATATAAGTTAAATAAGCAGAATGACAATATACAGCCTTGACATAGTCCTTTCCTGATTTGGAACCCACCTGCTGCTAAGTCGATGCAGTCATGTCCGACTCTGTGCGACCCCATAGATGGCAGTCCACCATGCTCTACCCACCTAACACCAGTTAAATAAAAGTCATGATCCAGCAATCCCACTGCTGGGCATACACACTGAGGAAACCAGAAGGGAAAGAGACACATGTACCCCAATGTTCATCGCAGCACTGTTTATAATAGCCAGGACATGGAAGCAACCTAGATGTCCATCAGCAGATGAATGGATACGAAAGCTGTGGTACATATACACAATGGAGTATTACTCAGCCATTAAAAAGAATACATTTGAATCAGTTCTAATGAGGTGGATGAAACTGGAGCCTATTATACAGAGTGAAGTAAGCCAGAAAGAAAAACACCAATACAGTATACTAATGCATATATATCAAATTTAGAAAGATGGTAACAATAACCCTGTGTATGAGACAGCAAAAGAGACACTGATGTATAGATCAGTCTTATGGACTCTGTGGGAGAGGGAGAGGGTGGGAAGATTTGGGAGAATGGCATTGAAACATGTATAATATCATGTATGAAATGAGTCGCCAGTCCAGGTTCGATGCATGATACTGGATGCTTGGGGCTGGTGCACTGGGACGATCCAGAGGGATGGTATGGGGAGGGAGAAGGGAGGAGGGTTCAGGATGGGGAACATATGTATACCTGTGGCAGATTCATTTCGATATTTGGCAAAACTAATACAATATTGTAAAGTTTATAAAAAAAAAAAGTTGTTGGTTTGAGGGTAGATGCAAATAATGAAGCAGTAGATTATAATGTAATAAATATAATGATTGAGATAAATAAGGGATACTTTGAAATAACATAGAAAGTACACACAACCCAGATTTGGAGCTGAGTACCATGTTAAAGTGGAGAAGGCAATGGCACCCCACTCCAGTACTCTTGCCTGGAAAATACCATGGATGGAGGAGCCTGAAGCGCTGCAGTCCATAGGGTCACTAAGAGTCAGACACGACTGAGAGACTTCACTTTCACTTTTCCCTTTCATGCATTGGAGAAGGAAATGGCAACCCACCATGTTAAAGAGGCTTCCCTTTTAGCTCAGTTGGTAAAGAATCTGCCTACAATGCAGGAGACCTGGGTTCGATTCCTGGGTTGGGAAGATCCCCTGGAGAAGGAAATGGCAACCCACTTCAATATTCTTGCCTGGAGAATCCCATGGACTGTAGCCTGCCAGGCTCTTCTGTCCATGGAGTCGCAAGAGTCAGACACGACTTAGCGACTAAACCAACAACCACCACCAGCATGTTTTAAATGATAATTTATCACTTATTTTAGGAAACAAAGGGAGTGAGGCCATTCAAGACAAAAGGCATATGGAATTCAAAGGCAGAGAGGCACATTTCTGAGAGAATTCAGAGACAGTTATTTGTTTAGCATGCGAAGCCCAAGGTTAGAAGAGACATATAGAACCATAGGAACTGGACAAGAAGCAGAGCAAGGAAATTCAGATTCTCAGGCTAAGAATCTGGGAGTTTCTGAATTATTTCTTAATTTCCTGAGACAAATAGAGCTTTGGAGGTAATTTAAACAAGAGACTAGAGTGATCATTGCCCATTTACTCCCAGGCCATGGATATTTAAATATGGCAAGTCCTGAAGCAACAACACAGTAACCAAATTGTGTCATCTCTTAATCACCGGAAGAAGTCAACACTTGATCTGCTAAAGCTATCTGTAATTAGTCTACTATTCTATGTGAATGTGTGTCTAGCTTTCTCTAGTTCCCTCGAGCAAAACCAATCTCCTGTCTTGCTCTTAAGATTTTTTTCAAGTCTAAGCCCTGAAGTGATGCTGAAGACAATTACCACACTTATTCACAAGAAGGAGAGAAAGTACAGGACTCTAGAAGAAAGGATCTGAGTTCAGCATAGGCCTCCAGTGAAAGGAGGAACTAAATATTCTAAAATTGTTTTCAAAGAATATTGTCAGCTTGCTTATTTGATAAGGCAAGAAAGATTTTTTCCCCCTGAGAAATAATGGTTATTTCAACTTTTTTCCAGACTGTCCTATAATTGCCTCTATGGGTTTCATGAAGCCCAAAACATGTTTTTGTCATTTATAACCCCTTGTTTTCCCCCACTGCTCATGAAATGGTAAAAAATGGCTCTTACAAATAAGAGAGAATTCAAGTACAGTACTTGCTTGTTTGGCTCAATATTTTGATTTGATTTAAAAACCAATAACTTATTTTAACTAAATGACAGACATTTCATTCCTAGGTATACAAAGAACTCAGAAAATTCCACCCAACCTCCTTCATCCTGTTTGGTCACGAGAGAGAGAGGGACTACCTTGGCAGGAACTATTTCTGGTTCCTGTCAAGAGTCATTTCAGAAAGAGAGCTGAAGCAAAAGCCTCACACTATTATTTTTATTTTAAAACATTTAAAAATAAATAACTAGTCATTGGCCCCCAGGGTCTTCTTGTTTCTGCGAGTGAAAACCTTGGGAGGAAGCAGCTTCATGCTCGTAAAGGACCAGGTTGGCCAGACTAAAAGGGACCAAAGACAACCCAAATGTAAGTACTAGCGCTCTGTAGCCACAAGTCAGACACTGGGTTTTCTCCCATTGAGTTCTGCTAGCAGCCTTCATAGTTGATCCCATGAGACTAAAACTCACATGAGAGAAATTTGGGTATTAGTTTCCTTTTCAGAAGAGTCAGGTAGCAGAACACCATATCCTACAGAATAACAGCAGCTATTGTTTGATGTCTTACTCTATTCTAGGCACCACGCCAAGTGTTTTTACAGACACCCATCTATTTAACTTACACAATAACTGTCCCAAGAGCGTTACATGCATTGTACTGATAGAAAAACAGATGCAGCTAACAAATGGGACAGACGGGATTGACATTCATTTTCATGACACAAAACTAAGAGCTCAAAAATCACTACACATTTCTGTTTCTCCACTGTTAAACACATTTTCCATGCATGTCATTATTATTCAGTATACAGATGGTGCATATGTGAAAAGGGCATCAAGAAATGAACTGCTGCTCTCTGATCTGTTACATAGACGTTTGTGCTCTTCAGGTACGTGTCCCAAAACTACAGTATTTACATCTCCAGTGAGGCTCCAGCAATTAACTGTGAACCAGCTGTAGGTCACCAAGTCTTGCAAAACAATTTCAGTCATCTGTTCATATAGCTCTTTCCAGCACTGTAGCCAGGAAAACGGAAATGGAGGATTATCAGTGATGCTTTGTTTTAGATCTGCTAATTGAAGTAGATTAACTGTCTGCCAAAATATTTACTCTTTTTTCCCCTGGTGATGTCATTCTCATAGCTACTCTTGATAGAGCTAACAGATTACCACTTGAAACTATTTTTGACCTCTGAATTCTCCTTGCTGCTATTCTAACTCAATGATTTAAAAATATATATTGTTATTCTCCTTCTATCATTCATTTCCTGACCTTTCTAGTTCAAATTAATGTAGCAATCATCCTGAATAGCCTCCGTGATACCTGTTACTCAAGTCTGTATTTGAGAAGACAATGTGTCCTAGCTAGAAATAGTCTGGTTTTACAGTAAGACTGGTTTAAACCCTGGTGCCAATGCTTATAAGTTACTTAACCTCTATAGCTTTGAGATCCTCTTTTTTATAGTTGAAAATTAATGCCAAACATACAGTTGTTAAAAGAATTACATATAAGATATATATGGGTCAAGTATTTTGCACTTTTAAAATAAGGCATAGATACTTTAAAGATGGCATCCATGGTCTTCCCCTTAAAGGCTGTTCTAATTTTTTCTTGTAAGAAATATATCAAAAAACTAAGTGATATCAAATACATAGACACTAATAAGATTTTTTTACACAGAATCATTAAACAGGCACCTTAAGTGCTACTTTTCTCTATTTCAGTCCTTATTAAACATCACAAGGAAGAAGTGTAGAACTTTTAAAACACAATTAGGAGTCTCTTTTTATGTAAATGGGTCTATGACTATAAATTCCACAAAGATATTTTTAAAACCTCATTTTTTTAATCCTTTCTGACAAATGTATAAAATTTACCTTTGTCATAATCAACAGAGTGTCAGTTAAGTCCATGGACATAATAATGGACCAGACCATGAACTCCTACTGGGTGAAGAGACATCTCAGTATCATGGTCACGGCACAACATTCGGAATCACACTTGAGCTTTAACCCTGGCTTTGACATATAAAGTGGTTTGACTTCCCTAAACTGTTTCCTAATCCATAAACTGAAAATATAATACCTATTGTTGTGTATGCATGTTCGTGCATGTCCAGTTGCTCGGTTGTGCCCACCTCTTTGAGACTCTAGAGACTATAGCCCACCAGGCTCCTCTGTCCATAGGATTATCCTGGCAAGAATACTGGAGCAGGTTGCCATTTCCTCCTCCAGGGGATCTTCCCAACTCAGGGATTGAACCTGCATCTCCCACATCTCCTACATTGGCAGGCAGAGTCTTTACCACTGAGCCATGTAGGAAGCCCATTATAACTATTATCACTACCTCTAAATACAGGAGGGTAATGAAAGTGTGTATACAGTAAGGGCTTAATAAATATGTTTCCTCCTCCCATCTCTATTTATCTTTAATACCGAATATTTGCACTTATCAGGCTAATTGAATTGAATCAATATTGCCTTAATGTGTGAAGTAAAAAGACTTTACAAAGCCGTACTAAGCACATTACCTTTTTCTATAAGTAGGGAAATATGTCTCTTCTTAGCTCATTTCCCAATAAGCCTGTGAGTCCACATCTGTACACATATACACACGTCACACACGTGTGCTGACATGTGAGTTGCTCTGTTTAGTCCCAGTTAATATCAACAGGCAGAGTCAGGCAGCATCATTACCAGCGCAGTTTTGTTTAGAGCTCCCTGGGGCCCCAAACAGTTGTCCAAGTGAAATGTTTCATGTCTTAATTGCTGGTGGGCAGCAAAGCCATTTCTACTGTTGCAGGAAAAGCTATGCAATTTTCCACTGAGAATATGATTAGCCACATCAGAAAATATGAAGTCCATTTCCAATTTGTAACTCAAAAGACATTGTGACATCCTCCTGAGGCAAATATCTGGTTATGTGATTTCCAACAGAAGCATAATAGTGAAAGGAAGAAACATAGATACCCCTGAATTTAGCCCAATATATACAAGAATCTCTGAATTTCAAAGGTCACTCCAAATCCATTCTATTTTCTATGAGGAAAAAATAGAAAACAAACTGAAGTTTTTCATATCCTTCTCAGGTGAAGATTTTATAGTGACAAAGTTTAAAATGCTCTAAGCAGTAAAGCAAAACAAACAAAAACCAAGAAATTTGCCATGATGCAACTTATTTATTTATCCTTAAATATATTTCCCTGATCTGTTATACTGGGAACCATTAGCAGGTGTCTTAAATTTCCTAGAGTTTTGCATGTGTGAATTTTTATTAGGCTGATAAGTGACTATCTTTGTTTATGACTTTCCGGCTTCAGGAACTTCAGTGATAAATTTTGCTTGGGGACTTCTTGGTGGTCCAGTGGTTGAGAATCAGCCTTCCAAGGCAGAGGACAAGGGTTCAACCCCTGGTCCAGGAAGATTCCACATGCCTTGGGGCAACTAAGCCCGTGCACCGTAACTACTGAAGCCCGCATACCCTAGAGCCCACGCTCTGCAATAAAGCACTACAATGTGAAGCCCGTGTACTGCAACTAGAGAACAGCCCCTGCTCACCACAACTAGAGAAAGTTTACTCAGCAGTGAAGACCCAAAGCAGCCAAAATTAAATAAATAATTTTAAAAATAAAATTTAAAAATAAATAATAATTTTAAAATAAAATTTAAAAATAAATACATAAATAATAATTTTTACTGGTAATGAAAAACCTCTTACCACTGATACATACACACACACACACACACACACACACACACACACATATCTAGGGGAATTTTTTACAGCATCAGGCTGTCATAGGCAGATGGGTTCTATTTTAGGAGACTGCCACCAAACTGATGATGCTGACCCAGCGTTTTCAAAATTTGCTACTAACCCTTGACGTGGAAATCTTGAAATTCTGGATTAAACATTATAAAGTAGAAATATTACAAGGTGAAAACTTCATATGCCTCAAGTAGACATTATTTTCCTCAGCTCATATTTTCCATTTGAAACTTGTTTTAAAAGTCCCAGTTTTGCTGAGAATTTATGCAGGAGAATAAAATATGATTTCTAACAAAACGCCATTTTGACTTTTTTTCCCTTTCTGTTTCACAGTTGAAACAGAGAATCTGCATCATGAGGCATATCAAAGCCTTCCCTTGACCATAAATATAACCCTGATTCCTCCAAAAGTTGACCATGTAATCCACACCACAGACTGCAAACCCAAAGTAACTTCCTATATATTGAATCCACTTAAAAGAGAACTAAAAGTATAATTAAACAGCTGGAGAGGTGGTTAAAAAATATTTTTTATTCACTAATGGAAACTTGGCCCGGGCTACAGTTACTATTATCTCAAATGGCAAGAACTTGGATATTAAACCTCCTTCTTGTTAAAAGTTATTTTCTAAGAGCAAAGTTGAGAACGTTAGTAGGGAAGGGTGGGTAAATATGACTTCTTCTACAGCTAAAAATTCATCTCAGCAGACAGAGTATGATCTAACCATATCACCATTACCTTGTAAAAAAAAGAGAAAAATATTAATGAAATCATTAAGTAAAAATGGAGGGCCTCAAATTATTAGGACTTTTTCAGAAATTAGATCTTGCAGTATTTTACAGAAACATAAGTCAGTTAGCATTTGTTGGACCTTTTCAAAGACTCTCAGTTTTCTTTTGTTTCACAACAACTACCCAACTTTTGATTAAGGTGTTCAACAAACCTTTATGGAATTCTTCATTCTGTAGGTCAGCTCTTTGGACTGGGCTCAGCTGGGCAGTTCCGATTATAGCCAGGCTCACTTATGCATCTCCAATCACCTCCTGAGGTTAGTTAGGTACTGGCTGGCCAAGGATGGTGTGATGGGCAGAATTCCCAAAGATGGCCATATCCTAATCCCTATAATCTGAGAATATGCTACTTTATATGGCAAGAGAAACGCTGGACTGGAAGAAACACAAGCTGGAATCAAGATTGCCAGGAGAAATATCAATAACCTCAGATATGCAGATGACACCACCCTTATGGCAGAAAGTGAAGAGGAGCTCAAAAGCCTCTTGATGAACGTGAAAGTGGAGAGTGAAAAAGTTGGCTTAAAGCTCAACATTCAGAAAACGAAGGTCATGGCATCCGGTCCCACCACTTCATGGGAAATAGATGGGGAAACAGTGGAAACAGTGTCAGACTTTATTTTTCTGGGCTCCAAAATCACTACAGATGGTGACTGCAGCCATGAAATTAAAAGACGCTTACTCCTTGGAAGGAAAGTTTTGACCAACCTAGATAGCATATTCAAAAGCAGAGACATTACTTTGCCAACAAAGGTCCGTCTAGTCAAGGCTATGGTTTTTCCAGTGGTCATGTATGGATGTGAGAGTTGGACTGTGAAGAAGGCTGAGTGCCGAAGAATTGATGCTTTTGAACTGTGGTGTTGGAGAAGACTCTTGGGAGTCCCTTGGACTGCAAGGAGATCCAACCAGTCCATTCTGAAGGAGATCAGCCCTGGGATTTCTTTGGAAGGAATGATACTAAAGCTGAAACTCCAGTACTTTGGCCACCTCATGCGAAGAGTTGACTCATTGGAAAAGACTCTGATACTGGGAGGGATTGGGGGCAGGAGGAGAAGGGGGCGACAGAGGATGAGATGGCTGGACGGCATCACTGACTCGATGGACATGAGTCTCAGTGAACTCCGGGAGTTGGTGATGGACAGGGAGGCCTGGCGTGCTGCAATTCATGGGGTCGCAAAGAGTTGGACACGACTGAGCGACTGATCTGATTTGATCTGATGGCAAGAGGGGATTTAAGATTGCAGATGGAATAAAGGTTAATCCTGCGTGCCTGCTCAGTCACTTCAGTCATGTCTGACTCTGCGATCCCATGGACTGTAGCCCACCAGGCTCCTCTGTCCATGGGATTCTCCAGGTAAGAATACTGGAGTGGGTTGCCATTTCCTTTTACAGGGGATCTTCCCAACCCAGGGACTGAACTCACATCTTTTATGTCTCCTGCATTGGCAAGCAGATTCTTTACCACTAGCACCACCTGGGAAGCCCTAAGGCTAATCAGTTCATTTTAAAATAAGGTGATCACTCTGGATTATCTCAGTTCAGTTCAGTTCAGTCGCTCAGTCATGTCTGACTCTCTGAGACCCCATGGACTGCAGGATGCCAGGCTTCCCTGTCCTTTACCATCTTCCAGAGTTTGCTCAATCTCATGTCCCTTAAGCCAGTGATGCTATCCAACCATCATATCCTCTGTCGTTCCCTTCTCCTCCTGCCTTCAGTCTTTCCCAGTATCAGGGTCTTTTCCAATTAGTCAGCTCTTCGCATCAGACAGGCAAATCATTGGAGCTTCAGCTTCAGCATCAGATCTTTCAATGAATATTCAGAGTTGATTTCCTTTGGGATTGTTTGATCTCTTTGCAGTCCAAGGGACTCTCAAAAGTCTTCTCCAACACCACAGTTCAAAAGCACTAATTCCTTTGGAGGAAGAGATGGCAACCCACTCCAGTATTCTTGCCTGGAAAATTCCATGGACAGAGAAGCCTGGTGGGTTACAGTCCATAGGGTTGCAAAGAGTCAGACACAACTGAAGCAACTTTGCACACACATACTTAGTTATGGTCCAACTCTCACATCCGTACATGACTACTGGAAAAACCATAACTTTGACTATATACGAAACTTTGTCAGAAAAGTAATGTCTCTGCTTTTTAACACACTGTCTAGTTTTGTCATAGCTTTTCTTCCAAGGACCAAGCGTCGTTTAATTTCATGGCTGAAGTCACCATCTGCAGTCATTTTGGAGCCCAAGAAAATAAAGTCTGTCACGGTTTCCATTGTTTCCCCATCTATTTGCCATGAAGTGATAGGACTGGATGCCATGATCTTAGTTTTTTGAATGTTGAGTTTTAAGCCAGCTTTTTCACTTTCCTCTTCTACTTTCATCAAGAGGCTCTTTAGTTCCTCTTCACTTTCTGCCATAAGGATGGTGTCATCTGCATATCTGAGGTTATTGATATCTTTCCCCGCAATCTTGATTCCAGGTTGTGCTTCATCCAGCCCAGTATTTCGCATGATATACTCTGTATATAAGTTAAATAAGCAGGATGACAATATACAGCCTGGATTATCTGTATTGGTCTAATATAACAAGAGTCCTTAAAAGTGTAAGAGGGAGTTAGAAAAGGAGGTCATAGTGATGTGAAGTAAGAAAGACTTCACCAGCAGTTGTTGGCTTTGGAAATAAAGGAAGCAGCCATAAGCCAAGGTAGGCAGGCAGCCACTAGAAACTAGAAAAGGTAAGAAAAAGGATTCTCCCCTAGACCTCCTGGAAAAGAACACAGCCCTGGTGATACTCTGATTTTAGCCCAGTGGGACCTGTGTTGGACTTCTGACCTACAGAACTGTTAAATGATAAACTAGCGTTGTTGTAAGCCACTAAATGTGTGGTACTTTGTTATATTAGCCATAGAAAACTAGCAGAGATGGTCTCATCTGAGACAGTTTGTCTCTGCTCTAAGTGGTCTCTCACCCTTTAGCATGCTATCTCAAGGTCTGTTCATGTGAAAGATAGGTAGGATTCCAAGAAGCAGAGGGAGTAGAGTGTGAGGTCTGTTTATATCTAAGCCTAGAATGAGCACATCAACACTCTGACATATTATATTGGCACAAGCATCTCACAAGGTTAAGTCTTGTGATTGAAAATTTAAGGAGTAGGAAAAAAAATACCACTTCCTACTAAGAAAAGCTTCCCTGCAGCTCAGATAAAAGGAGAGGAAAATTAAGTTCAGTTTTGCATACAAATCTACCACAAAGACTAAAACCTTTACCTCTCATAAGTACAATATTTTAGAAATCAAGTTTAAAATTTGAACAATAGTATCATAAAGATAAAAATAGTATGTTGTGTGCTTTAAAAATTGTATTTGTTTTGAATTGTAGTACTATTTGTCTTCCTCAAAAAGTCAAATCCCATTTTTTTTAATTTAAATTAAATTGATATTGTTCAGGGTATCCAGATTATCTGAACATCTAAAGTGGTGTCTGATGACAACATAATGGGAGTCATATATATAATTTAAAATTTGTGGTAGCCACATTAAAAAAGTAAAAAGAAACAGAATATATTTTAACATTACATTTTATTTAATCCAATATTTCTAAAAAATATCATTCATCATGTAATCAATATAAAAATACTGTGAGATATTTTGCATTCTTTTTTTCATATTGTCTTCAAACCCAGTGTGCACTGTGTACTTCTCAGTTCAATTCAGTTGCTCAGTCGTGTCCGACTCTCTGCGACCCCATGGAGTTCAGCGTGTGTACTTTTAGCACATCTCAATTTTCTTAATCTCATTTCAAGGGCTCAGTAGTCCCATACATGCTACCACAATAGAGTGGATCTAAATGATCCTGGGAAGACTCCAGACAAAATTAGAAGATGCCAGCACTTTGTCCTTAATGCTCTTCTCCTCTCTTTTCCCCAGAGAGACACCTTCCTTTTCCCCCTTTCAAGGACCTGTCTTCTGCGATTCAAATTCTTGCTCCAGGAAAACAACAGAGCATAGGCATGGAAATACATTGCAATCCAAGGAGCCCTGGATTTGGAACCTGCGATGCCATTTACTAGACCTTGTGCCGATGTGCATGCCTGTGTGCTAAATCGTTTGTCGTGTCTAACTCTTTGTGACTCTATAGACTGTAGCCCGCCAGGCTCCTCTGTCTGTGGAATTCTCCAGGCAAGAATACTTGCCATGTCCTCCTCCAGGAGATCCTCCTGAGCCAAGGATCGAACCCACATCTCTTTACATCTCCTGAACTGGCAGGCAGGTTCTTTACCACTAGGGCCACCTGGGAAGCCCTCTAGACCTTGTAGCATAACTTAATTTGAACTTCAGATGATATTATAAAAGAAAAATTTTGGTCTTTACATTCATTCAACATAACAGTTATTTAGTGAAAATATTTTTAAAGCAAAGTTTGGAATAAATTATAAATTTGGTTTACTTTTTATAGGCCAAGAAGAGTATTGGTTTTCCAAAATTGGACAATCTACAATCTCACTAAATATGGCAATGAAAATCAACATAAAAGGAGACATTTGTGGATTATTAACACTTGTTTAAACCTCACAGTTTTTCCTACAAGGTAGACACATCTAAATGCTGTCACATGATAGCAGCTTAGTTCAGACTATGAATCACTGCCCTTCCAAAAGGAACAAAAATATACAATTATTAACTTCCCAGAAAGTGAACACAATATTGGCAAATTCAATAAGCTATTCACTGTGAGTCAGTTAGAATGTTGTTAGGTATTTCCAAGACATACAGTCTCGGTGGCAAAGATATTGTCCTTGGCCTTCAGCCCACGTGATTGGGTACACCAAGTTATCTGACTGATGTGACAGGAGCAAATGATAACTAGGTGAGAAGTCTCATGGGCTAACTGAGTGTCTGCACAGACACTGGAATGTCCTTCTAAGTTACTTGGTGTACTAGATGCCCAGGGCTACTGTAACAGAATACCACAAATTTGGTGGCTTAAAACCGCAGAAATGTATTGTCTCAGAGTCCTGGAGGCTAGAAGTTCAACACCAGGGTTTTGACAGGGCTACTCTCTCTAAAACCTGCAGGGGATCCTTCCTTCCTTCTTTCCTCGCTTCTGGTGGTTTGCTGGCAATCTTTGGTGTCCCTTGGTTTGTGGCAGCATAACTCCAATCTCTGTCTTCATCATCACATGGTCCTCTCCTTGGGTCTATGTCATCATGGCCATCTTGTTATAAAGTCAAACCTCATTAGGAGTCCACTCACCTTGAGTAAGACCTCCTCTTAATTAACCACATCTATGATAACATTGGAGAAGGCAATGGCACCCCACTCCAGTACTCTTGCCTGGAAAACCCCATGGACAGAGGAGCCTGGTAGACTGTAGTCCATGGGATCGCTACGAGTCAGACATGACTGTATAACTTTCAAGTAGACAACCTGAGCGACTTCACTTTCACTTTTCACTTTCATGCATTGGAGAAGGAAACGGCAAGCCACTCCAGTGTTCTTGCCTGGAGAATCCCAGGGACGGGGGAGCCTGGTGGGCTGCCCTCTCTGGGGTCGCACAGAGTTGGACACGACTGAAGTGACTTAGCAGCAGCATGATAATATTATTTCAAATCAGGTCACATTCTGAAGAACTGGAGATTAAAACTTCAATATATATTTTTGAGAGACAAAATTCAATCTGAAATACTTGGTTCCATTAGGACTTGAATTAAATGGTTGAGACACCATGCAATAGAGTGGTTAATGGCATAGGCTCTTGAAGCCTTACCGGTCTGGATGAACCTGTGGGTGCATGTGTGCTAAGTTGCTTCAGTCATGTCCAACGCTTTGCAACCCCATGGACTGTAGCCCACCAGGCTCCTCTGTCCATGGGATTCTCCAGACAAGAATACTGGAGTGGGTTGCCACGCCCTCCTCCAGGGGATCTTCCCGACCCAGGGATCAAATCCTTGTCTCAGACATCTCCTTCCTTAGCACCACCTGGGAAGCCCCTGAATGAACCCAGGTGAATTTATATCTGAGCTTTGCTGCCTAGTGTATATGGTCTCAAGCAAGTCACTTTACTCCAAGTACCCCAGCTTTGCCTACCTACAGGAGAGCAATAACAGCAATAGTAACTCACAAGGCTATCCCAGATTCAGTTAACCTATGAAATGACTAAATAGTACCTACCACCTTGCAACACTTCACAGCCACTTGCTAATTATTATTTTTTATTGGTGTATTACAGGTTACCTCTGTACAGCTGCTGCTGCTGCTGCTGCTAAGTCGCTTTGGTCGTGTCCGACTCTGTGCGACCCCACAGCTACTCCCACCTAAATCTGAAATTCTGTTCTTCACAGAGGCAGTAATACCACTGCTGTGTTTGTTTTCTGTTTTTGCTCTTTGAAGTAGAGCTCTTTTTCTTTCAAAATTAAATGAATCTCCTATCATTTATGTTTATGGTATGTAAACAGACAAGCTTTCTGGATTTGGTCACACATATCAAAAGCCTTAATATGTTTATAACACTTGATCCAACCACTTTTTCTGAGAATTTATTCTAAATAAATAATTTAAAGATGAATGCAAAAATTCTGCTACAGGTTTTTTTTTTAAATAAAACTCATAGCCTCTCTTTCAATTCATTCCACCCTCTCCATCCCCAGCTCTGTACCATAAAATAAACAAATACTACTCAATCATTAAAAATTGAGTTTGAGATCATTTTTTAAAAGAAAATTTATCTTTATATATTGTTGAGGGAAATAAGGATGCTATTCAGTAGCTTTCTGGGATGACAGAAATATTTTATACCCTTGCTTTCTAATACACTAGTCAGAGTGGCACATGGTAAGCAACACTTGGAATGTGGTTAATGCAACTACAGAACTTAATTTTTAAGTTTCTTTAATTTTAATTAATTTTAATTTAAGTAGTCAGAAATGGCTCACAGCTACCATTAAAAAAAAAAAAAAACTATGAAAGTCTATGGTATCTTTTGCTTGTGGATCTTTCTGCCCCTCCTTTCTTTACTTTCCTTTAAAGTCTCTCCTGTCTCTGTCCCTCCTTTTAGATTCTACTTGGCAGGTAGTCCTCACTCTTCTCTTTCTGTCTTTTTAGCGAGTAGCTTCTGGTAGCTCAGATGGTAAAGACTCTACCTGCAATGCAGGAGACATGGATTCATTCCCGGGGTTGGGAAGATCCCCTGGAGAAGGAAATAGCAAGCCACTCCAGTATTCTTGCCTGGAGAACTCCATGGACAGAGGAGCCTGGTGGGCTACAGTCCATGGGGTCACAGAGTCAGACACAACTGAGCAACTAACACACACACACACACACACACACACACACTCTGCTCTCATGAGATAACCTAAGAAATGAGCCTTTTTCAAGGCATAAAGAGATTTGGTGTGCTAATAGCCATATATGTGAAGTGAAGTGTTACTTAGTCATGTTCAACTATTTGCTACCCCATGGACTACAGCCTGCCAGGCTCCTCTGTCCATGAAATTTCCCAGGCAAAAATACTGGAGTAGGTTGTATTCCCTTTTCCAAGGAATCTTCCCGACCCAGGGATCAAACCTGGGTCTCCTACATTGCAGGTGGATTCTTTATCATCTGAGCCCATATATGTTTTCCATTTTAAATTTAATTTGTATAAGTTCTATTTAGAATTTAACCAAAATTTGAGCTTCTGCCCCCCAAAAATCTTACAAGTATTACACACATTAAGCTGCATATTGAGGTAGAAAATGAGATTACTTTTCATCATACAATAAGGGAACTTCTGCATTCACTTTGTTTTTCCCATATTTGCTTTTTAAAACATTAAATGTTACTCTGAGGACAAGCAATTAGATATACTTGGTGAGGATGCTATGTGCTGAACTATGACCAAAAAATGGAGCAGTTGTAACTTTGCTGAATTTATTAGCTCTAGTAGTTTCCTGAATGTCCTATATATAGGATCATGTTATCTGTGAATAAAGACAGTTTTACTTCTTCCTTTCTGATTTTGAAACTTTTATTTCTTCTTCTTGTCTAACTGCTCTGGCTAGAACTTTCAGAACAATGTTGAATACCAGTGTTCAAAGTAGGAATTTTATGGGGAAGCTTTTAGTCTTTCACTATTGAGTCTAATGTTAGTTGTGGTTGTTTTGATTTTGTTTAATATAAATGCCTCTTTATCATGTTAAAGAAGTTCTCTTATATTCCTAGCTTTCTGAGATTTTTCATAATCAAGGATGTTAAACTTTGTCAGGGTGAATTACTTCCAGGTCATTAACATCCTGTAAACAGCACCTAGTCTTGAGTTTTGTACAGTCAACAATTTAATAAGTATTTGCTGAGTTAAACCGATTTGAAAACAGCAAACACCAGAAACCTGGAATCACATGTCAAGAGACATTCTTTGAATAAATTATCCTTAGAGATTCATTTGGAAAAGTTGGCTATTTTTTTTTTTTCCCACACAAGCCATGTAACTCACACTAGAGTTTGTTTTTTTTTTAATCACCTCTTACCCTAAAGAAATATTAAAATATGGAAAGTGTTAAACTCTGGCACCCAACACCACTAGTAAATAAAGTTGTCTAAGAACACTCCTGAATTGAAAGAGGCTCAGTCAACTGGGGGAGTGGGAAGACAAAGCCGCTGCCTGCGCCTTCTGTAGAGAGAGAGCACTGTAGCCTCAGTAGCCTACGCCAAATATAAATGGTTCCTCGACAGCCTGATGTTGAATTTGAATATCTGAGAGTGTCCTCTAATTAGATCACATGACATATATTTTTAAAGTTTATCAACATCAGAGTAGTGTTTTGCAGAAGGGACTCTGTGGCTTCCACTAGAAGGCTATATTTTTCCTCCTGGGTACATCTGTGGTACTTCTTGCCAGGTACCATGGGACCAGGTATGTTATTTTCCTTTCAGGCAGCAAAGCCTAATTGGACTTTGCTGATGAGAAAATAAAAAAAATCCACAAGGAACATGCAGTACAAAATAATATTTGTCACTGATGTGGTAGAAATAGAAAATTACACAAACATTTGGGAATTATAGGTTCATCACACTGGGGTGAAAAGTTATAGACCATTTCTCACCCTCAATTATCCATTGGTTCCTTGTTGTGCCCGAGCCAAATACTTGGTTTCTTCGCATGCTTCCCTAACTTCTATTCACCAAGATCTAACACTCAAAAATGCCAGCCAGGAATGACACTGGCCAGGTTCTTGGTGAATACCTTCGAGGGCAATAATATATGTTTACATGTAACTCATAATTAATCACTAAACTTCCTTTTGGGAAAGAAAACATATTTGGGGGTATATTTTACTGTCTGGGGGGCAAGAAATGACAGGATGGGAAGAGAGGAGAAGCAAGTAAGGGGGGATGATTGAAAACATTTGACTTGGCTTGAAATGAAAGTACATATTTCACACATATTTTTAACCAACCCCAAAAGACAGCTTGACTTCGAACATGCTGAACAGGAAGCCATTTACCGTTGGAATGCTTGCTGAGCCCATCCAAAACACACACCCTCCCAATACCCCTGGGCTATCTAAAAAGGGTTGGGGTGAAAATATTTAATTTATAGGTGCAATCCTGCTTCCTCTTTTATTTTTTTCCTCTTTGCCAACTCTGTTTTTTAACTTCATGAAAAGTGATAGGAAACCTAGTTCATCCCCCCCCACAAACACACCCTTTATTGACCCAGCTGTACATTCTACCTCAATTTATAGCTCATACCTGGCTTGAAGACCAAAGGAAGAGAGAAAGGTAAAAACGGATGTTAAGCTCTCATGGTTACTGTGGCTGAAAAGGAATCTGGGTGAAGTAAAGCCTGCTGTGGTATCCATATCAAGGGCAGGAAGGCCTGGAATAGGAGATTGACTTGGCTTTCAGAACGGGTGCATTCAGCAGTAGGCGTTCAAAAAGAGCAAATGGAAGGGTATAAAGAGGAGGGGGAGAGAAAGAATGTTCTGAGTATTAGATGAGTGACCAGAGACACATGAATCTTATCAAATTTCAAAGAAACCGTCCTGGTTATCAAGAGGAATTTTTAAATATTTTGCAGAAGAAAAACAGAAAGACTCAAATAATTAAAATTTATAATTCAAGCAAAAGATTTTCCAAAACTTTAGTGGTATTGTAATGCATTATATTTCATTTAACATGGAAGATAGGCTCTTTCAGAATAAAATGAATTCCAGATGGGTGTCCATTACATAGTGTACCTGTTACCCTTATTATTATATTTTGATTTCTTGAGAATTCTGAGTCAATGTGCAATAAAACATTTGAAAGAAAACCTGAAACCCAATGGAAATCCAGCAAGCTTGAAGTTCAGCTTTCAAAATTCTTGAACTCAATCTAATTTTCCCAGAAAGCTGACCCCACTCAGTGGAAATCCCATCAGAGGAAGGGTTTTTATAATTGAGCAGTTTGTTTTAAATACTTCAAAAGAGGTAGGGAAACCTGTAACTATCTGAACTCAATTATTTCAACATTGCCTGTTGAAGCTCTGTTTCAATTTTAATTACATATCAGATTAACACTTTATATGGAACACCATCTTGGGAAATTCTACCTGTCACCATGGACTTTACAACACTTTAATGTCAAGTTAACTAGTTCGCCTTAAACTTTTCTTTGAGTTGATAAAGGAAAAGCAGTTAAACCACTTTTACAATCTTGTGAAAATATTCAGCTGTATAGTAATATAGTTCTTTATGTCTTTCGTTAAACCAGCTTTCAAAGTTTAAAAGCAAGAAGCCTGATAACATCAATTTGTACTCTTGAATTTGAAAAAGTCAGACTTTCTATTAGCCTGAAAATACTGTGTGGCCACAGATGCACACTGCAGTCAAACCACGCAGTTCCAGTTGAGACTACATGACTGATTCTTATCCTTGTAACATAGTTTCACCATGGCTTGTTTTAAGGGAGATAATATGAAAGTAGATTTCTGATATATTTTCATGATAGAATGGATTATCAATCCTGCTGTACTGTCCTAGTGGTATCAGCCATCTGAAATAATCATTAAGCTGTCACAAAACTTCTGGGAGCAATTTGCACATATTATATCTTCTGGAATTAGATACCATTGCTGTATCATAACCAGTCACCTGTACATTGTGCCAACCAGTGGTAAGCTGCAATACCAGCTCTTGAGGTGGAAGGAGAGGCTGACTGTAGTATTTGCTGATTTCTATGTATAAATATTTCCACCATACTTAATTTTAATGTACCACCTTGATGCTGCTGCTAAATATGTATAAGCTGGCTCCAGCACATCATGCATGCCAACCACCTCTGCCCCTAGAGCCAACAGAATTTATCAGAAGGGTATTTCCTTTCCTCCAAAGTATACTTAAGTCCCAGACACCTTCATCACCAACAAGCCAGAGTCATGCAGCCTAAGGTACTAGGATCAACATAGTCTGAGGAGGCCCTCAGCTCTACCTTGGAGAGTGCAGTTGACCTTCCTGACCTGCTCTGGTCCTATTTCTCCCACTCTGAACCTCTTTATGTGCCTGACTCGAGTATCTAGTTGGTACTCTACAGTGTCCTCCAGGGATAGCTGATTAGGGGTCTTCTTCACTTCTATTATATTTTGCCTCCTAGAGTTAAAATCTAACTCCAGTTCTCTTAACCCTAAGTCAAACCACCTTTCTCAGTTAACAACTCAAAATGCACTTGTCTTGGGTTTGGTTGCTGCCAAAGTTCCCAAAACCTAGTCCCCCGCTCTTCTCAGATAAGGTCTTCTAACATCAAAGGTTGCCATTTGCTTGCATTGGAATGACATTTCTACTAAACTCCCTGTGAATTTGGGTTTTCATCAGTTGTAGTTTCTTTGCTGAGTTGGCAGGATCTATATAGTATCCTGTCTCCATTACTTCTTGTTTGCTAAACTAATTCCTTTATGTGCCTCTCCATTTCTCCATTGTGCTGTTGCTCTCCTGGGAGCCATTCCTGATAGACACTGAGTAGGACTGAACTGGGGCTTCCCTGGTGGTGCTAGTGGTAAAGAACCCATCTGCCAATGCAGAAGACATGAGGTGCAGGTTTGATCTCTGGGTCAGGAAGATCCCTCCAGCATGGCAGCCCACTCTAGTATTCTTGCCTGGAGGATCCTGTGGACATAGGAACCTAGAGAGCTATACAGTCCATGGGGTTGCAAAGAGCTGGACATGACAAAAGAGACTTAGCACACACACACACACAGGACTGAATATTCTTCTCCACCCAACATATTCACTCCAAGTATTTTCAAATATAAAGGCCACTTTAAGGTCAAGAAATTGCTCCCGTCTTTTTATGTGTAACTACAATTTCAGTATTTTTAATTGGGTGACAAGAACTATGATTAAGAAATTTTTAATCAGTTTTATATTTTTTTGTATCATGACAGCCGCTTATATATTTGAAAAAAAATACATGCATGATTAAATTAGATAATGCACACAATGCCTAGCATGGCACCTGTACAGAAGGTACAGAATATGTTAACTATAATTTTGTCAGTGTTCTTACTCTAAAAATATTACTTCACAACCAGGCTACTAAACTTGCCTCCAAACTTGTCCCTCGAAAAAACTGTAAGTAGGAGTGATTATTCTCAGACTCATTCTGATCAAGTTGTAAAACACAAATTTATTGAAGCTTTCCAATGTTTCCCCACCAAACCAAGAATAAAATACCAACATCTTGCCTGAGCCTACAATAGCCTTCATGGTCTGGCCCCTGCCTAACTTTCTAGCTTTCTTTCTGATCCTCAGATCAAACTTCTAGCCTTCACAGAACCATTACCTTCATTGACTTCCATGTGGTACACTCTTCCTTATAGGTCTGCACATGCTCTTCTTTTTAATCATCAGATGTTGGTTTAAATGACATGGGTTCAGAAAGGACTTCCCAGGCCACCCAATTTAAATAGCCTACCTATTACTCTATCACATTACCTTCTTTTAATCCTCTGCATAGCAGTTTTATTTTTACCTGCTATTTCTCTTGTTTATGTATTGTCTACCTTTCCCAAGGCAGGGATCCTATGTATCTTAGTCATTGTATTCCTGTAGCATCTAATTTATAAAACATCTACTTTATTCATTCTGCAAACAACATGTGTACATTGTTGCAGAGTCCTTATAAAATGTCCTTAGGCTTGTCCCATCTATGGCCAACTACATTAGATGGCCTCTAATGTAGAGGCCTGGAGAAGGCAATGGCACCCCACTCCAGTACTCTCACCTGGAAAATCCCATGGACGGAGGAGCCTGGTAGGCTGAAGTCCATGGGGTCACTAAGAGTCAGACACGACTGAGTGACTTCACTTTCACTTTTCACTTTCATGCATTGGAGAAGGAAATGGCAACCCACTCCAGTGTTCTTGCCTGGAGAATCCCAGGGATGGGGGATCCTGGTGGGCTGCCATCTATGGAGTCGCACAAAGTCGGACACGACTGAAGCGACAGCAGCAGCAGTAGCAGCAATGTAGAGGCCTCTACATTAGGCCCTCCTCTAAAATCTAATAAATCACAATCCTCACCCAACTATTTGAAATTAAAGGTATTAATCAAACCAGGCTGGTTAACGGCAAAGCTGGCCAACTACTACCTCCCAGTAGATAGCCATTTCATCTACCTTTTCCCCAGGTCCCTATCTTGACATCACCAGGCATCTCTGATTAAATGCCTCATAATGTACCATGGACAGAGGAACCTGGCAGGCCACAATCTACAGGGTCATATACAGTCAGACATGACTGAAGTGACTTAGCACACATGAATGTAATATAACTGAGAAGGTATATACTAAAAAATCTAGTTTTCTAAAATCTGGAATTTTAGCATCCTAAGTATTTACATCACAGTGAACACAGAGCTTCATCTCCAGTTATTGCAGTAAAAAAAGAATAGGACATGAGGAAGACTGCAAGCTACCTTACAAAAGCAGAACCTTCTGAGGAATGGTGGAGAGTCTCCTAGGGAACCCTCAACCTACGTGAGATGGGATGGAAGTCATGGACGTTCTTATGCAAACCGTGCCTAGAAATTTTATAAGCAAATGTTCTGCTGAAATTACTTTCACATAGGACACAAATACCTCTCCCCTTCATCTCTGTATAATTAGCAGAGAAAACAAAGTTTAAGAACAAAAAATATCATTCATAAAATGTGTTTCACAATAAATACGAATTATCCAGCTGAAGCTTGACCACTGCAGACATACAGACTGAAAATCTGGCAAAAGTGGCTGCCAAAGAGTGACAGTACAGACGGAGAATTTGGCAATGGTGACTAATCCAATATGGACTGGCAAGAGAGAGGCAAAATGGAAACGAGTAAAAGAGGAGAAATTCAAGACCATGAAGACAGAGTTACTTGGGCAGTGTCTAAGTTTCATCAAAACATGAAACCACCTGTAATTTGACTCGTGTTGTTTGTAGTTGCTGTGTATGTGGGTTAATTAATATGGTATGGTAATTAGTTAATATGGTATGATAAACTGTTAGAGAACTAACTAGTCAATTCATTCTTGGAACACATCTTTTGTAACTAATAAAGAGAAGTATAATTTGAATCAAGTGGATGCAATTCTACATTTTTAGTCATTGACCTGGTAAAAGAAAAATGGTTTACAATCCCAATGGCAGTCTTTCCTAAAATGCCGTGCTCCACTAGAAAGTGTTCTTTATAAAAGGAAAAGAGGGAGTGGCTTTGTATGCTCATATAGGTTTTGAGACTACTGTATTAAACAATATTAACATGTTTATACTCAGCTGCTCTGATAAGCTAAAGTGCAAGATGTATCTAGAAGGGTAGAGAATGCCACTTCAACATGACCATAACATGTTTTTTCAAGAAATATCTATTAACGTCTAAAGAACATTATGTGAGAATATTGGAAACAACCCAAGTGTTGATCAACAGATGAATGAACATGGAAGATGTGATAGTACATATATACATATATATATATATATATATATACATATATACATATATATATGTATATGTATATAATGAAATAGTACTTAGCCATAAAAAAGAATAAAATTTTGCCGTCCGCAACAAGATGGTGGACCTGGAGTGTGCTATGGTTAGTGAAATAAGTCAGAGAAAGACAAATATGTGTTTTATCTTCACTTATATGTGGAATCTAAAAAATGAAATGAATATATACAACAAAACAGAAACCGACTCAAGATACAGATAAACTAGAAGTTACCAGAGGGGATGGGTTGAAGGAAGGGTTAAAATCAGTGAAGGGGATTAAGAGGTACAAACTACTAGGTACAAAATAAATAAGTTAAATAAGTCACAAGGATGTAATGCACAGCACAGGAATATTTCATAATAACTTTGTACGGTATATTGGAGAAGGGCATGGCAACCCACTGCAGTATTCTTGCCTGGTGAATTCCATGGACAGAGGAGCCTGGCAGGCTACAGTCCATGGGATTGCAAAGAGTCAGACACAACTAAGCAACTAACACACATACTTGTATAGTATATAACCTGTGGAAGTAGTGTTAAATCACTAAGTTGTACAATGAAACTAATATTGTAAGTCAACCATAATTGAATTTTTTTTAAAAAAAGAAAAGGAAGCTTTATTTAATAAATAATCCTGTGAAAAAAGATTAGCTATTTGGAGACTATATGACATTAATCTTCACCTCAAATTAGCATCAATATACATTCTAGATGTTTAATGTTTAGCCTAGAAGAAAAGATAGGTCAGAGATCTTGAGTTTTAGACTTACCAAGTACAAAAGCTAAGGCAAAAAAAAAAAAACCCACAAAGATAAAAGGTAAGCAAATTTGTTTTTGAAAAACAAAAAAAAAAAATGTATAGATCACAAAAAACATCCTAAACAAAATTTTTGAGGAAAACACTTGCCAAATACCTGACAGATCACAAGTTGAAATATTTACATCAAGAATTTTTACAAGCGAATAGGGGAAAGGAAAGAGACAACTTACAGGGGGATAACATATAATAAAAAATATTTTAAATCATTCTGAATAGTAGTCAAAGAAGTACAAATTTACATTAAGACATTATAATACTAGTGTAAAAAGTTTTACATAAAAATTCTCAATATTGTCATCAGTGTGGTGAAACAGAGAAGTTTCTTGGCTGGAAGTGAGAAGGTAAAGTCCTGCAGCCTTTTTGGAATGCAATTTTGTCATTTATTTAATGTTTCTGGCTTGTAATTCCACTTCTAAAAATGTTATCCTAAGGAAATAACCAGTAGGTGGAAAAAGACTGAGTTATAAGAATGTTCATTGTGGCTTAATTTTTAATGACAAAAATGAGAAATAGCCCATCCAAATTTATATTCATTTAATCATGCAATAATTATAAGGATGGTTTATTTTATTACTAGTTAATAATAATGATGCTTTTTAATAATAATGTATAGTGGATTACTTAATTTATTATTATAATGACAATCATATTTACCTTGTGCCAGGAATTTTCTGATGAATACAGATTAACCCATTTAATCCTTACAACAATCAACTTTGTCCCACTATTTTTATACCTTTTTAGAGGTGAGGAAATTGAGATACTGAGAGGTTAAGTAACTTGCCCAAAGGCACTCAACTGGCAAGCTGCAGCGTTGGAGTCAAACCCAGGCAGTCTGACTCCAGGGTCCGTGGCCTTCATTCCTACACATATTACCTCACACTTCTACCCATAAAATGGAACATGAAATAGTCATTAAAATCTTTTCAAACTCTATTTAATGATGTGGAAACATACATTATAATTAATGAGGAATCATTACATAAAAATATACGTGTGGCTTTATCCCAATTTTGCTAACAAGCTAAGTACATATGAATAAAAAAAGTTAAAAGGAAATAAATGCAAAGGTCAAAGTAATTATCCCTGCTTGGTAAGGAAGTTGTGAGCAATTTTCATTTTCACCTTTACATTTATATTTTATAATGTTGTAGTGAAAATGTGTTACTTTTATAACCAGAGAAGAACATCAGTCATTTTTAAGAGAAAAAATATTGGTACATAACTAGAATAATTTGCATCCTATTGTCTTATTTGCCTTGTTTAAAAGATATTTTTAAAACATTTATTATGTATTTGACGGTACCAGTTGCAGCACGTGGGATGTAGTTCACGGACTACGGCTGGAACCCAGGCCCTCTGTATTGGCAGGGTGGAGTCTTAGCCACGCGACCACCAGGAAGTCCCTTATTTGTCTTTCTAACTGCATTCTCAAGCTGGTATAAATGGCCTTAAGTACACTTCAGCAATGGAAGAGCCTTAACTACATCTTGAACACTGCCATAGTTATGGACTTTCTTCCTCATTTTTGTATCTGAAATGTTGCTTTTAGCATATTCTTCACAGTAATATTAAAGACATCCCTCAAGGGTTCCATACTGCCATTGTTGAAACAAAAAAACTCCAGAGTTTAAACCTTCCAATTCTGCCAGTTGGGAGATAGGAAGATTTATGAAGAGAAAATGATTCTTTTCTTTTTTTTCCCCAAAGACATCAAAACTTTCCTGTCTACATCCCTTGCTATACTTCTTTCAACCATAACCTATTACCACATCAAAAAAAGAAAAAAAAAAAATCTTTTCAGTTTGATTCAGAGACAGCTTGGGCTTCTAAACCAATTGAAATAGGTTTATTGCATAGTATACTTTATTGAAGCCTAAACTACTAAAGACAGAAGAAATACACACATACACATATCAACCACCTCCCTATACATAAAAATGGAAAAACCTTTACATGTATATCTCACTTTATCCTCAAACATCCCTTTGAGGTAATAAAGATACCAATCCTCAGGCCATTAGGAAGCATTCAAAATGAAGTTAAATTACGACTTACTTATTAAAAAAAAAAAAAAAAAACCTAAAATATTAAAGCTATTCACATACCACAAAGTTTCAAAGTCTAAAAGCTGACCACAAGTAATAAAAAGTCATGCACAAGTAAGCGAATGCAGGAATTATGGTCAAGGCGATTGCTATTTGGGGTCTGGCTAAAAGAGCTGCCATAAAGTACTGGCAAGGCTAGAATGATTTTCTTATCCTACCGGGGGTGCGGAGGGTTAAATACATTCTGAATGCCATTTATTTGTTTATTTTTTCCAGGTGCTCTCTTTTTCCTTGTCCTTTCAAACCCTACTTCCCTTAAAAACCACCTTCCAGCTCCAAGATCACTGGACATGAGTTTTTAAATTCATCAGCTAGATAAACACAGGAGTGGGTATCTGTGGCCCAGATGTGACTGTAAACAGCAAGGGAGGGTATGAGTGTCAATAACTGAGTTAGCTGCTCATGGCCTTCAGTTTGCCCAGAAGCAAAACAGACATAACAGTGCTAATTTTAACTTCTCACCTGATTCGGGATACAGACAGTGACTTAAATTTCTCTTCCCTCATACCTGAGAAGGAACTAGCTAGGCAAATCATTTAGGGAATTATGCTGCTGCTGCTGCTGCTAAGTCGCTTCAGTCATGTCTGACTCTGCGCAACCCCATGGACTGTAGCCTACCAGGCTCCTCCGTCCATGGGATTTTCCAGGCAAGAGTACTGAAGTGGGTTGCTATTTCCTTCTCCATAGGGAACTATGACACAGGTAGAATTTGATTCCAATCAAGCACAGATTTAATTCAGCTACTTCCTCCCCTATGATTTCAATGATTTCCCTATTTCATGAGGAATGAAATCCTCACCACCTGACTGTCCTCAAAGAACTGTCACAATTATCTTTTGCTTCTTTCTCAAATCAATACACCTGTTTAGCGTAGCTAACTTACAATTCCCAGAATGCACCCTGCCCCATCTTGACTCTGGGCTTTGCTCACATTACTCTTCTCCCAAGGCATCCTTCCTTCCACCTCTGCCAGTTGAATTTATCAAAAGGAACTGTGACCACTGGACTTACCTGGTGGCTCCGTGGTAGAGAAACCACCGACCAATGCAGGAGACAAAGGTTCGACCCCTGGGTTGGGAAGATCCCCTGAAGAAGAGATACATGCTACCCACTTCAGTATTCTTGCCTGTGAAATCCCACAGAAAGAGAAGCCTGGTGGGCTACAACCCATGGGGTCACAAAAGAGTTGCACCCGACTTAATGACTAAACAACAACTGTGATCATTAATTGAGCTCCTACTTTGTGTCAGGCAGTTGTTCCAAGTGCTTAATAGCTACCGTCACATGTGACCTTGAAACAACCCTGCATTGTTCCTCTCATTATTCTTACCACATGAGGGAAAAATGAAGCACATATAAGTTGAAAATGTTGCCTTTAAGATCAAATTAACACAACTTTTGGGTGTTTTTTTATTTTCTTTTAGAATATACTCATTTAATTATTTTCTTTTCTTCTGTTATTGACCGTTTCTGCCTATTTTAGGTCATTATCACAAACTGCCTACTATGACAACTCTTGTTTGGTGGGTTCTTGAGTGTAGGGAGGGTATCTCTCAAAGTGGGTTCCAGGGATCTTTGGGGTCCCTGAGATCTTTTCAGGGGTTCTGTGAAGTCAAAACTATGTTCTTAATACTGCTAAGAATTTATTTGCCTCTGTGGTATGTAATGTCACACAAAAATGATATAAGAATACTCCTGTCTTTCCTTAAACTAAGGCTTAAAGATATTTTTAGAATGGAAAACGATGCCACTTTTCTCTCTATTCTTTCTTATCTTGGAAAATAATTATTTTTATGAAGTATTGTTTATGTTTACATGCAATGAGATTACTATTTTAAAATAAACACAAATTTAAATTTTTTCAAACATAATTTCCAGTGTGATAATTATTGATAAGTATAACCCAAACAAACAAGCTCAGAAGTCTCCAGTTTCACAAATATTTTCACAGGTTTCTTATTTCTTCTGAAATATTTCCACTGAGAGTCATAGATTGCCTTCCCCTAATGTCACATAAAAGAGCATTTTTTTAATCCGAAGTTTTCAGTAAAATGTACTGTCCCATAAAATTCTGCAACAAAGCTGAAGTGACTGAGCCGGTTGACACAGTAGCAAAGTGTCTCCCTCCCACACAGGCCTCCCATTCAGATTGGTGCCTCAGGAAAATTATAGATGCATTCACATCATGAACCTTTGGTCAAAGCAACTTGTAAGTCCTGTTTCTCTTGAGAGTACCAACAACACACATCCCTGGTTCTTTTTTGTATCCTCACATGGTGTTTAGAACTGACTTTATCCATAATTGGTACCAAATGAATTATTTTGACTATTTTTGACTAGGAATAAATCTTGAATTTCCATAAAATATTTTAAACGTGTATTTTCTAATAAATAATTAACATGTTAATTGCATGATTTTCATTTTTCCTTGTTCAAACAGCTCCCCTTTGCTACAGTTATGAGTTGAAAAATAATGCAATTCTACTTCATTTAAAAGATCCTATAATTCAGTCTTCATGATAATTATACACTGGGCTTGCCCAAAACAGAATAATTAGTAAATTATACTGAAATATACCAAAAAAAGAACTGAAAAATACTATACAGATGGTATTACACCAAGACCTGCGATGTCCTTAAAAGGGCAACATTATTTTCCAAATAATGATCTACACTCAAGATGCAGCTAAGATCAACATTAAAAATTAGGATGCTTACCTGAAGTTCCTACATTGTCCAAATTGGTCTGGAAGTGTCCTAAAATACTTCCATCAGATCCAGCCAGAATCCCCAAGAGATTGTTTCAGCTAATATGAGTTGATTCCTCTTAGTCTGACACCAAAGAATAAAATTAAGTGGATTGCTAGGAAGAAAGGAGTGCTTCCCAGGTGGCGCCAGTGGTAAAGAACATTCTTGCCAATGCTGAAGACATAAGGGACGTGGGTTCGATCTCTGGGTTAGGAATATCCCCTGGAGGTGGGCATGGCTACCCACTCCAGTATTTTTGCTGAGAGAATCCCATGGATCAAGGAGCCTGGTGAGCTACAGTCCATAGGGTCGCAGAGTCAGACACAACTGAAGCAACTTAGTACACATGCACAGGGAGAAGGGAAGGAAGATCCTAGTACTACAAGAACTCCTTAAACTTGACCCAAAATGTGGTTACTTTTGCCAACAAACGTATACATCCTCAGTTATTATCAAGAAACATGGATCTAAAACTGTCTTCTTACAGGAAGTTTAATGTGAACCAATTAAGACCTACATTGAGACCTAATAATCTAGCCCCAGATATCTCTGGGTAACACCGTTAGTTTGTGTCATTTCCTGTATGTCGAAAGGCAAAATTTTAATTTTTTAATTAAAAAAAATTTAGATTTAATTAATTTGCATTTATAACCTTACCTTAACCTGTTTTCTCATATCATTTCAACAGCTATATAATAGAAATTAAATATATGCCATAGAGTATGCTGGATTTAGGGTAATCATCAGTGAACAAAACCACCATGGTCACTGCCTTCATTAAGTTTACATATTATGTTAGATGCAAAGATCACAAGTATATAAATAAAAACTATGCTATATATCATAAAAGGGAAATCTGGGCTGTTTCAACATAGTATAACAGAACCTAATGAATGTCTATCTTTCTAGTAGCATTTATTTATATTATGCACAAAGATACTAACATAATACATACTTTTTGATGTTCATGTTACTATATTACTAATTATTATTAGCAATCATTTCCTCACACGCCTGCTTCACTCATTTTCCTCAAGCAATGTTTTCATATGTCACTCCTCTACTCTAAAGTTTATACCTTCTTTTCTGCCTTCATCTATTCATTCGTTGATTCAATCAACACATATTTTATGTGCTTTCTCTACAGGTGGGGAGTTACGACAGACACTGGGGAAACAGATTGAAGACATAATCCCGCCTTCCAAACAAAGAGATCAAAAGTTTTATCTACTGGTGAAGGTGATATTTCAAATCCTGAAAGATGATGCTGTGAAAGTGCTGCACTTAAAATGCCAGCAAATTTGGAAAACTCAGCAGTGGCCACAGGACTGGAAAACATCAGTTTTCATTCCCATCGCAAAGAAAGGCAATGTCAAAGAATGTTCAAACCACCATACAATTTCACTCATCTCACACACTAGCAAAGCAATGCTCAAAATTCTCCAAGCCAGGCTTCAACAGTTCATGAACCATGAACTTTCAGATGTTCAAGCTGGATTTAGAAAAGGCAGAGGAACCAGAGATCAAATTGCCAACATCTGCTGGATCATCAAAAAAGCAAGAGAGTTCCAGAAAAACATCTATTTCTGCTTTACTAACTACACCAAAGCCTTTGACTGTGTCGATCACAATAAACTATGGAAAATTCTGAAAGAGATGGGAATACCAGACCACCTGACCTGCCTCCTGAGAAATCTGTATGCAGGTCAAGAAGCAACAGTTAGAACTGGACATGGAACAACAGACCGGTTCCAAATATGGAAAGGAGTACGTCAAGGTTGTATATTGTCACCCTGTTTATTTAACTTATATGCAGAGAATATCATGTGAAATTCCAGGCTGGATGAAGCACGAGCTGGAATCAAGATTTCCGGGAGAAATATCAATAACCTCAGATATGCAGATAACACCACCCTTATGGCAGAAAGTGAAGAAGAACTAAAGAGCCTCTTGATGAAAGTGAAAGAGGAGAGTGAAAAAGCTGGCTTAAAACTCAGCATTCAGAAAACTAAGATCATGGCATCTGGTCCCATCACTTCATGGCAAGCAGATGGGGAAACAATGGAAAGAGTGACAGACCATTTTTTTGGGCTCCAAAATCACTGCAGATGGTGACTGCAGCCATGAAATTAAAAGACGCTTGCTCCTTGTTAGAAAAGCTATGACCAACCTAGACAGCTTATTAAAAAGCAGAGACATTACTTTGCCAACAAAGGTCCGTCTAGTCAAAGCTATGGTTTTTCCAGTCATGTATGGATATGAGAGTTGGACTATAAAGAAAGCTGAACGCCAAAGAATTTATGCTTTTTTTTTTTTTACATCTTTTTTAGAACATCTTTAACTGTGGTGTTGGAGAAGACTCTTGAGAGTCCCTTGGACTGCAAGCAGATCCAACCAATCTATCCTAAAGGAAATCAGTCCTGAATATTCATAGGAAGGACTGATACTGAAGCTGAAACTCCAATATTTTGGCCACCTGATGTGAAGAACTGACTCATTTGGAAAGAGCCTGATGCTGGGAAAGATTAAAGGTGGGAGGAGAAGGGGATGACAGAGGATGAGATGGTTGGATGGCATCACCGACTTGATGAACATGAGTTTGAGCAAGCTTCAGGAGTTGGTGATGGACAGGGAAGCCTGGCATGTAGCAGTCCATGGGGTCACAAAGAGTTGGACACGACTGAGTGACTGAACTGAGGGTGATAAGATGTAGGCATAGAATGCCGTGGATGAGCTTGGGACTGACAGTTAATCCTCCTAAGGAAAAGTATTTCGGCGATTTTAGAAAGTTACTAGTACTGCACAGGTTCTAGGATGATACAGACCTGAACAAAGCACTGTGTCCACCGTTGAGAACTTAATAAGCAACTTAATCTGCCCCTCCTGGGCTTCCCTGGTGGCTCAGATGGTAAAGAATCTGCCTGCAATGCAGGAGACCTGAGTTTGATCCCTGGGTTAGGAAGATCCCCTAGAGAAGGTAATGGCAACCCAGTATTCTTGCCTGGAGAATTCCTTGGACAGAGAAGCCTGACAGGTTATAGTCCACAGGGCTGCAAAGAGTCAGACACAACTGAGCAACTAAAACTAACACTTTACACCTGCCCCCCTACCAATGGCAAAGCCCCCATTCATCTTTTAAGTCCCAGTTTATATCCTGCTTCCTTCCTGAAATCTTGAATGACCATCCTCCCCTGGAACACATATAATCTCTTCTGACCCAAAGGCCAGGAGGGTCCTTCATGCTGATCCAACTTAATTTCTTTAATTTACAGGAAGGATAGCAAGGTCACAGTGGTGTCTGCAGAAGGATTCACAACTAGCTATGTATGAGCAGCGTCCAAATCAGATTCAAGGTCCTGGCTTACAGGCATTTTACCATCAACATCACAACACTGCCTCTTAATTCTTTTCTATGATGTTTTATTATTAACAGTTTCGTGACTATGCATGTTATTTCTCCTGAAAATTTTCAGTCTCTTCATGTGCAAGGACCATATCTTATGTATATTTTGCCCTCTAAAAGCAATCTCAATACAGCATAGCCCTGAGCTCATGGTTAATACTTATAAATACCAATTGGTTTAAATTAAATCAGAAAAATACAATTTTTAAAAGCATTTTTAAATTGAGGGGGCAAGCTGCTAAGATAGTGGGTATATCCTGGCAATGATTATTGAAAAACTAGAAGCCAAGGAAGTATAGAGATCACAGTACACATTTTGCATAGTGTTAGATGTGACTTTGTGACTTTCCTTGCTCTTTTTGACTGATGTGAAGGGGAGTGTGACATCACTCTTGAAATGTAATTTTAGAGTCCCTGATTAAAAAAATATAAAATATTTTCATTATCAAATCAAATGTTCACCTCTTCCAAAAGATCTTTCTTGTTATCAATATCCTTTGCTTTTCAGAGTTTAGAAAACTTGATTATGGCTTTTGATGCATGTTACAACATGGATGAACCTTGAAAATATTATACTAACTGAAATAAGCCAGACATAAAAGGATAACTGTTGTACAATTCTACTTATATGAGTATAGTCAAGTACAAAGAGATAGAAATTAGAATAGTGGTTACCAGGGACTGGGAAGAGGAGGAAACGGGTTACATGCATGAGAGCTAAGTTGCTTCTGTCACGTCTGACTCTGCTACACTATGGACTATAGCCCACCGGGCTCCTTTGTCTATGGGATTCTCCAGGCAAGAATACTGGAGTGGGATGCAATGCTCTTCTCTAGGGGATCTTACCAACTCAGGGATTGAACTCACGTCTCTTTTGTCTTCTACATTTGCAGGCGGATTCTTTACCCCTAGTGCCACCTGGGAAGCTGAAGGAGTTACACAGTTTAGTGGATACAGAGTTTCAGTATGCTGCTGCTGCTGCTAAGTTGCTTCAGTCGTCTCCAACCCTGTGCGACCCCATAGACGGCAGCCCACCAGGCTCCCCCGTCCCTGGAATTCTCCAGTCAAGCACACTGGAGTGGGTTGCCATTTCCTTCTCCAATGCATGAAAGTGAAAGGTGAAAGTGAAGTCGCTCAGTCGTGTCCGACTCTTAGCGACCCCATGGACTGCAGCCTACCAGGCTCCTCCGTCCATGGGATTCTCCAGGCAAGAGTACTGGAGTGGGGTGCCATTGCCTTCTCCGGAGTTTCAGTATAGGAGGTTTAAAAAGTTCTGGAGATAGATAGTGGTGATGGTCGCACAATAATGTAAAGAATGCCACTAAACTATACACTTAAAATGGTAAAAAAATAAATGGTACATTGCATAATTATATATTTCTACCACAATAATATAATTAAATGACAGGAATTATGATGAAAGCTGGGAGGAATAAAGTAGGCATTTTAACTCTTTGGAAGTAACCTTTTTATTTCATTCCCTTGTCCATCATCGTGTAGACACAGCCTCTGAGGGTGTGTTATTGATGAGCATAACAGACTCCCTAATATATTTTCATAACGGCTTTTCAACAATAAATTTTTTTAATTGTCAAAAGACTAGACAGATGTTTTATGTTTAACCAAGACATTAGGACTTACTTTACAGAACAGAAGTTGGACCTCGGGAATTTAGTTGTTCACATTTTTTTTTCCATTTAGAAGTCTTTTATTTCCTCTTTGGATGATAGTTTTACTATGCTGCTAAGTCGCTTCAGTCGTGTCCGACTCTGTGCGACCCCATGGACTGCATCCTTCCAGGCTCCTCCGTCCATGGGATTTTCCAGGCAAGAGTACTGGAGTGGAGTGCCATTGCCTTCTATAGCCTTCCACAATTCATTTTGGGTGCAATAGGTCACACATGTTTATCTAGAGCTCATCCTTGTGGGATGAAGCACTATCAAAGCTGTGGACTTTTGAAACGTGCTTAATATTCAATATAATATGTTTATTACACATATAAAATACTGGCCTCATAAGAGATATGACCTTAGCAATGGGAGAAATATTTTCCAATAAAAGAGACATACACTAGGATTTTCCTGGAAACTAAAGAAATAGCTGGATTTTTTGAGGCATTCCAAAAACAGCTTTGCTAATCAGCAAAAATTAACCTATTTTTTGGTCCATGAGATTCTCCAGGCAAGAATACTGGAGTGGGTTGCCATGCCCTCCTCCAGGGGATCTTCCTGACCCAGGGAACAAACTCGTTTCTCTTACGTCTCCTGCATTGAAAGGCGGGTTCTTCACCACTAGCACCACCTAGGAAGCCTTGGAAGGTATCTACTTATACCTATTTCAAGAAATAATTGGGAATAGTGTCAGTAAATGCTAGTTCAGTTATAGTAATTGATTGCTATTAGCATTGACACAATGGACACAAGTCTCTTTTTTAAAAATATAATAATAATAACAATTATAATGAAAAGGATCTCTTCACTTTTATAGAAGTTCATAAGCAGAATAGTGTTATGTAAAAGCATTCCACTTTCATAACCCTAATCCTAACAGATCAGAATGAATAAATGAACCTGAAGTGTTACCAATACGCAACTTTGTCTCCGCTTTAGGATCTATATAGAAACACACACACACACAAAACCACAAAACAGAGAGGAAGAGGTTATGGGAGAAGTTTCTTCATGCCCTTTGTGTCACACCTTGTTCTAAGTAAAAGAAAAAACAAACAACAAAACACTCTGAATGGGGCTGAAGAAATCTGAGAGCATTAACACACACACATATACACACACACTGTCTTAAACATAGTGATAGATTTTGAAATTGAAATGCTCCATTTCAAAAGCTTAATATATCTGAAAGGCCCTTTCAGGTGAGGTTGAAGACTTTAAAAAACTCAGTTTTTACCAAGTGACAGAATCACTACTACTTGGGCATATTATGCCCTCAAGTCAGGATGGCTTTAATTCCTGACTCTTCTTTTGCTATCAGTGTGATGTTAGAAATGTTATTTCATTTTCTTGTGCCTCAATATTAATAATCTGTAAAAGATGGTGCCTACCTAATATTGTTATTAAAGAGGAACAACTGAATTAATATACATTGAGCACTTAGAACTATATCTGGCACATGGTAAGCATGCATCAAATACTGTTGCTATCATTATTTAAAATGTTTCTACATAGGTGGAACATTTCCAAACACCGTATGAACTGGGATCTGTAAACAAATTAGTGATCTCTGGTAAATTCAATTGATAGAAAATTTTAGGAATATGTCCAATTTGTATTGAGTAGACTTGTAGGTTGTTCTCTTAATGCACAGCTCCAGAATGGTAAGAAATGTTTGACTTTGAAAGCTAGGATTTTAATTTCACACAAGATATCTTTGGGGGGCCAAAATATGAAATTAACTTTCAGGGGATATGTTTCCCTCTGAAAATATTGAGAAAGGAACAATTCTCTTTTCTGGGTGACTTAGTCACCTGCTTAAGGTCAGACTCAGTGAATCTTATGAGGTGACTTTCAGTCCAATTATTCTGTTTTTATATGGGGTTCAGTAATCAGGCTGTTTATGAGGGTTTCTCTCTAGACTTCCCTTTTTAGAGGCCTTATGAAGGCTTTCTTTAGTTTTCCCTCCCTCTACCTAATACTATTTCTTGGGGAATGGATAGCATTTTGACCTCAGAACTGACTGACAGTTTCCAGGGTCTCTTGTGGTTAAGAAGATCTTGCTACGGTGGGCCAGGCCCAGGCCTCCACAAAGAGGTAGACCATAAAGAAGGCTGAGAACCGAAGAAGTGATGCTTTTCAACTGTGGTGTTGGAGAAGACTCTTGAGAGTCCCTTGGACTTCAACGGGATCAACCCAGTCAATCCTAAAGGAAATAAATCCTGAATATTCATTGGAAGGACTAATGCTGAAACTAAAGCTCCAATACTTTGGCCACCTGCTGCAAAGAGCCGATTCATTAGAAAAAAATCCCTGATGTTGGGAAATATTAAAGGCAGGATAAGAAGGGGACAACAGAAGGTGAGATGGTTGGGTGGCATCACCAAGTCAATGGACATGAGTGTGAGCAAGTTCCAGAAGATGGTGAAGGACAAGGATGCCTGGTGTGCTACAGTCCACGGTACGCAAAGAATCAGACATGACCGAGCATCTGAACAACAACAACAAATAGTATCCATTTACTATTCTATAAATAGTGGAATTCTATTCTATAAATAGGCCAAATTCTATAAAGGACATAACATCCTAGTATTACCTAGGGAGTTCACAATCCACACTACTGCTGGCTGGAAGAGCTAGAAGCTGTCACCTGATAATTTTCTGCATTTGAAGGTAATCCAATGAAAAACTCCATCCTATCAAGACTGTTAATCCAACCAGCAATGCCTCCTTGAGAACAGTCATTCAGGTGACATTTTTACCATTGCAATGATAGCATTAAGGGGCTACAGTACAGAAAACAAATCAATCCTAAAAATGCCACAGATTCCAAGAGAATCAGAGTGCCTGCTTATTCACCACCTGACAATCATAGTCTATGACGGCCTAGAGCTTGTCCCTTGGGTCATGCCTTGGACCATTAGCTGTCTATGTCCCTCAAATTAACCTATGAAAGGGGCATTACACTGCTGAAGCACAAGGCAAATCTGAATCAAATCTCTTTTGAGACCCAAAGTGGAAAATTCTGAACCCCCACCTCTTCTCTCAACTTTTTCCCCCTTTTAAATTTCTAGGAGATTAACAAAAAGGTTTTTTATTAGTATTATTTCATGTTGTCCCTCTGGCTCTTCTCTCCCCCTTCACCTCCCCACCAAGTCTAAAACACTAGGGATCTCTGGCCTCAAGGGTGCTAGCCTGTTACCTTAGAGACTGTTTCTTTACAAGGCAATAGAGTACAGAGGGCATGCCTTTGCTGCTTACCTTGGCAACCATGAACTGCTGAATGCTGTTCTCATGAATGCAAGTCATTCACTGCCATCTGGACATGCCCACAGGTATAAACATTTTTTCATGAAAGGACCAGGGAATACGCATTGCATCAATAAATCTCTTGAATGACAAACAAAGCCATCCCATATGTTGGAAAAGCTATATAACATTAAAATTAATATAAGTCTCCCATGGCATTACTTCCAGGCAAGGTCAAACATTCAGTTTAGATATCATTCAGGCTTATCAGGCAAACAGCATGAATCAGGTTGGGGAATGAAATATGAAGAAGGGGGTGGAAAGAGGCTGTCACTGTAAAACGGAAGACCATTGAGCTTGACCCAAGAATAAATACACTATCTCAAAGAGTCTAGGAGAGCTTATTCATTTCTCACTAGTATTTCTCTAGTTGGAAACCAAGAGTAGGCTTTTTTCTCCCCCTTGGCTCAGTGAAACAAGATAGGCATTTACCCCATTCAAAGGCATGTTTATGTTCCTCATAGACAAAAATTACAGAAGAAATTCTTAACATATTTATAAAAGCACAGACCTTGTACTTCATTGAGGGTCAGAGGTGGGGAAGAGGGTGTAACAAGGGCTCTCTTATGTTTTCCTATAAACAAAGTTGCTATGAACCTTGAAAGTAGTCATATTTAGCCTTAAACTTCAATTCTTCCAAGTGTCAACTTTTTAATTCGGATTTGTTATAATTTACTGCAAAACACTTTAATAATTTACTAGTTTCTCATATATGATGTCCTTTATACATCTATATCATGCTCATTCCCCCACACACACACCAGGGAAGGAAAATATACAGTTCTAGCCACACTCAGGCTTATATGTGCCCAGTCATGTCTGGCACTTTGAAACCCCATGGATGGTAATCTGCCAGGCTCCTCTGTCTGTGGGATTTTACAGGCAAGAACACTGGAGTGAGTTGCCATTTCCTTCTCTTCACAAGCTTATATAACCAAAATAAAATTTCTCCCATGAACCAAGACTTCCCATGGAAAGAGAAGATGGGGAGAAATCTTAGCCAAAAAAACTGTTGGGATATTCCTAATATGACAAAACAAGGGCACAAGGAAGGAAAAGCCGAGACTGGTGGGCACAGGACAAACAGGTGTCAGGGTTTTCCTAATTTTGCCAGTTTTGAAGAGGATACATCTTCTAAAAATCATTAGGGACCAATGAAATAACCAGGGAGAGAGGTAAATTTCTACAAAAATTACATCACTCCTACTAACACCCCTGCCACAACCACTGATTAATCTGGTCTGGTCTCAAACATGACTTGGGATGGAATTGGGAACTCTGGAACAACACAGCCTCTTGCCATAACACGAAGTGATATTTTTTTTCCTTCCTTGGCGATAAAGTTTTCCAGTTCCGTAAAAATCTTTGTTTACCAGATATAAAAATGTTCACTTTCAAGCTGTCAAGTTGACCTTGAGCTTTTTCTTCTCTCCCTTCCCCCTCCGCCTTTTGCCCTTAAAAGTTCAGGATGTCTCTAGCAGTAACTGTTACATTCTGTCTAGCAAGCCTGGATTGCGGACAGTGATCTAAGCTCTGGGAAAAAACATGGAGTTCACCCAAAAATTGAGAGAGACATGCTCTCGCCCCAGCCGCCAGCTCATAGGTTTCAAAGCTCTGGGACAGACCTCATGAACAGCTCGGGGCTCTAGCGTGTAAGGTGGCAGCGCCAATGCAAACACAGAAAGCACTTCAGCAGGTATAAACAGCAGCCACACACCAGGCCAGGCCCCAGAAGGCAGGCCATGAAAGGGAAGAAGCCAGGCCACCGGCCCCTGCCTGCGTCACTCTGCTTAAGCCTTCTCCTGTGTCTGGGATGCATGGAAAAAGAGAAACTTCCCATTTGGACTGAACTTTGAGGAAATGAGAAGTCTCACATTAAGTGAATATAGAAATAGCTTTCCTCTTGGAAAGAGAAAAGTCTTGCTGATGTGTATACACACACACACACACACACACACACACACACACACACACACGTCTCTGCAACAGTAAGTCACCTACGATCATTTTGATTTCTTGAACACAGCAAAATTCACCTTTGAAAGGGGAAAATAAAGCCATTTTTTCTCCTTTGGAGATTTAGCTCATTGACCTTAAAATATTCTCAGCATCCATACTTCAAGGACCCACTGCAATCTTTTAAAACACATTTGGTTTTCAGTATATTCACATCAATTACTGGTCTCAGGCTTTCCACACTGACACAGTTACTAATCTCAGTGGTTCCAGTTCAGTATTTAGGACTGTGCACTTGGAGAGCAAAAGGGAATGGCCCCACCACTCAAAGTGAAGATCATCAAGCTTTCTGAACATGAAGGTACATGATGGGCATTACCGCTGCCCACTTAAGTTTTAAAGCTGGGCTGTCAACCATTATAGATGTTACTCATTTACATAACAATTTTATAACAAGATGTGTATTCAATTCCCCTGAGTTTATTAGCTAATCTATCTTCTTACAAAAGGAATTATTTATTTTTAAGTTTATACTTTATACTTTTACCCTATGTCTGTTTAATTGTAGTTCACTCAGTAAACTTTTTTAACAACTATCAAACAGTTGTTTTTCACTCATTCACTCAACTAGCATTTATTGCTATTACAGAAATGAGTAATTTACACCGTTATCAACAAGTAACAGGAGAAGGCAATGGCACCCCACTCCAGTACTTTTGCCTGGAGAGTCCCATGGATGGAGGAGCCAGGTGGGCTGCAGTCCATGGGGTCGCTAGAGTCAGACACGACTGAGCGACTTCACTTTCATTTTTCACTTTCACACATTGGAGAAGGAAATGGCAACCCACTCCAGTGTTCTTGCCTGAAGAATCCCAGGGACGGGGAAGCCTGGTGGGCTGCTGTCTGTGGGGTCACACAGAGTCAGACACGACTGAAGCGACTTAGCTGCAGCAGCAGCAACAAGTAACGTAAAAATCTCTTCAGAAAAACAAACTTCAAAATTATACATTATAAAGTTTGCCATTCAAAGCGTAAACCACTCAACCGGTTTTCATTAACTTCCATTAAAATATCTATGGAAGCACCTTGTGCTCTGAATTCTCTGCTGACTTTGATGGGAATACAACTCACAGAAAGCATGGTTCATGCTTCAAAGGGACTGACCACCTAGCTAGGTAGATTAAAACATTTTTCATGCGTTCCATGTTTTTTTTTATATTTGGAAACTGAGACTTACAAGAAATGAGCATTTCTATAACAACCACAAAAAGACAATATCATTGAAGGTCAAAACTGACAACTAATGGAGTATACAAGATGATTAATATAATTAACACTGCTGAATGTTATATATGAAAGTTGTTAAGAGAGAAAATTCTGAGTTCTCATCACAAGAAAAAAGTATGCTTTTTCTTTTTCTTTTCTTTTATATCTATGTGGGAAGACGGATGTTCACTAAATTTATTGTAGTAATCATTTCATGAGGTATATAAGTCAAATCATTTTGCTGTACACCTTAAACTTAATTCAGTGCCATATGTTAATCATATCTCTATAAAACTGAAACAAGAAAAAATAAAGCTCCATCTGATGCTGAAAAATAAAACCCCAAATAACAGGGTATATGTGTATATATTCACCACCCAAGTTACAAATGACAGGATGGGACCTGCCCAAATTTGAAAAACTATGTAAGGCTATTCAGGGAATTTTGATTATCAGCTGTGACTAGAGCTCAGTAGAAGAACTTAGCTTTGCTCCATGTGGGGACTGCATGGAGCATCTGTCCTTCTTAGTTACCAAAATTTGAAAATCTATGAAGTACTTCATAATAGGCCCATTGGCTTCTTTCTTAATTCTGTTGATTAATTTAACAGTAACTTGTCCTTAATAACACTAATTAGCCTTCTTAATAAAGTGACCCTTACCTTGGTTTCGAACACTCTTGAATGACTTCTCAAACCTGGGTGAAGCCATCTGGACCTAAAATAAAAAGGGTTAGTATAATGAGATATTTTTCCATTTATGGGTATACAGAGTTTATCAACTTTATAAAACTCTAAAAGGATTTTTTCCTTTTTGATGTATTTGTTAAATTTAAAATAATTTGCACTTCTTAGACTCACTTATTTGCTGTATAATTGATTTACTAATATCTATAGTGTGGAGCCAGTCTTAGAGACTCTGCTGCTGCTGCTAAGTCGCTTCAGTCGTGTCCAACTCTGTGCGACCCCACAGATGGCAGCCCACCAGGCTCCGCCGTCCCTGGGATTCTCCAGGCAAGAACACTGGAGTGGGTTGCCATTTCCTTCTCCAATGCGTGAAAGTGAAAAGTGAAAGTGAAGTCGCTCAGTCATGTCAGACTCTTCGCAACCCCATGGACTGCAGGCTACCAGGCTCCTCCATCCATGGGATTTTCCAGGCAAGAGTACGGAGTGGGTTGCCACTGCCTTCTCCGCTTAGAGATTCTAGTTTAGTAAAATTAAACATCTTATGTTTCCTGCATTGGCAGGCAGGTTCTTTACAACTAATGCCACCTGAGAAGCTCCAAATGTGCAATACATTACGCTAATAAGTTGTGTTCTCTCAACAAAGAGCGAGAGGGTAGAAGAAATACACTAAATGGTGCCCTGCTTTTTACTTGGCTTTCTCCGTTGCCCAAGTCCTCCTCTAGGATCCATATAGAAATCTAGATGTATTGAGTCCAACCTACACCAAGCATTTTGGGAGCTTGTTTACATATAAACCTATCATCTCTTTTCTTGCTCATAACAAAGCTATGCTTGTATACATTGTTATCTTCCTATTTTAGTTGTAGAAACAGATTCATAGGGTAAAGTATCATTCTCATTAGCATACTGTCAGTAAATGATGGAGCCAGAATTCCAATCTAGTTATTCTAAGAGCTGAGGTCTTTCCAAAACATCATGTTCAGTTCTTTATTCTAGACTTTGATATGCTCACATCTACCATGGCTGTGATAAGACATAAACAATTTGTACATACATAAAGTATAAAATTTCTTTATCAGCTACTAACAACAAACAGCATGTTAAGGATGAAAGATTACAGGCATTTCCATTAAAGACAGGAAAAGACATAAACATATGTCATCAACATGGTTGTTCAACTTTATTCAGGAGATTCTGGTGAATGCAAAAAGATGGCAATACAAGTATACACACTGGAAAGAGACAAGTCACTTCTGCAGACGTTATGATTATATACCAAAAAAATTTATGAGAATCAAATAAAAATTCATTTCAGTAAGTTCCTCGTGCTTGACAAATTTTTAAAGTCTTTACTTTTTAATACAATTTTTAAAGGTTACTTTCCATTTGCTAAGTCACTTCAGTTGTGTCCGACTCTTTGTGACCCCATGGACTGTAGACTGCCAGCTTCTCTGTCCATGGGATTCTCCAGGCAAGAATACTGGAGTGGGTTGCCAGTTTCCTCTCGAACTTTCCATTTAGTTATTACAAAATACTGGCTATATACCCCACATTGTACAACACATCCTTGAGCCTATCTCACACCCAACAGTTTATACCACCCATTTTCCCATCCCTATATTGTCCTTCCCAACCACAACTGGTAACTATTAGCTTGCTCTCTGTATCTGTGACCCATTTTGTTGTTGTTGTTATTGAACTAGCTTTTGAATTTTTTAGATTCCACATACAAGTGATATCATACAATATTTGTCTTTCTCTGCCTTATTTCACTCAGCATAAGTTAAATATTTTTAACAGTTAACAGTTTTTCTTTTTATACTAGAAATAACTGGCTACTGGAATAGCTGGAAAATTTCTATTCACACCAGCAAAAATAATTTAAATGCCTAGAAATAGGTTTAGCATAAATGGAGCAAAACTTACATAAAAAAGAACTATAAAATATTAATGAATTACACACAAAAAGGCCTGAATAAATAGAATTACATTGTTCCAGGATAAAAAGCCTCATTATTATAAAAATGTAAATTGCCTCCAAATTAATCTATAAACACAATGCATTCCCAATAAGATTGAGGTAATAGTTTGAAAACTCAAATGTGTACATCCTTAAACCCATCAATCTACTTTTTGGTAGCTTCTTTCTCAGAAAAGTGTAAATAAAAAGTATGTCTCAAAGTTTCATGACAATTTTGTTGTATTGAAAAGTGGCAATATCCTAAAGGTCAGTCAACAGGCTAACCATTAGATAATAAAGTACACCTGTACAGTGGAACTCCCAGTGGCAAATAAAAGGAATAAAGAAGATATTTCTATATGGACATGGATAGATCTCAAAATTGAGATGCTGAGGGAAAACATATGCTGTGTATCATTCAAGTTTTTGTAAAAAAAGGATATTAAAAAAAAATTAGATGAGTAGTATAAAGAAGTCTATACTTTCCTGGTGGCTCAGATGGGAAAGAATCCACCTGCAGTGCAGAAGACCCAGGTTCAGTCCCCAGGTCAGGAAGATCGCCTAGAGAAGGGAATGGCAACCCACTCCAATATTTTTGATCTGGAGAACTCTATGGACAGAGGAGCCTGGCAGGCTACAGTTCATGGAGTCTTGAAGAGTCAGACACGACTAAGTGACTAACACCATGGTTGCCCAGACCATACATCTGTGAAACAACAGAAAATACATACACTGTCCTCTGCCTCTGATTCCTGGTCCAGAGCTTCCAAATCCCTTGGAATTTCCTGGGTGATGGGAGTCTGTTTTGTTCTCACGAGGCAACTCTTTGTGGGCTCTGTTATAGCTTGAGAATGGGGGCTGGACACCAGAAAGACCAAATCGTGATTACAAGTTTGGTACTTTCAGCCTTCACCAACACTCTCCCCCCACCACCATCTTCCAGAAGCGAAGAGTACTAAGTTTGAATTAATGATCAACCATGCCTAGATGATGAAGTCTCCATAAAAATCCCAAAAGTACAGGGTTCAGAGAACTTCCAGGCTGGTGAACACATCCACATGCTAGGAAGGTAGGACACCCTAACTTCACAGGGACAGATACAAGTATGCTTGGGATTCTTCTGGACCCTACCTTTTTACCTCTTCATCTGGCCATTCATCTGTAGCCTTTGAAAGTGAAAGTGTTACTCAGTCGTGTCCAACTCTTTGTGACCCCATGGACTGTAGCCCACCAGGCTCCTCTGTCCATTGAATTCTCCAGGCAAGAGTACTGGAGAGGGTAGCCATTCCCTTCTCCAGGGGATCTTTCCAACCCAGGGATCAAACCCAGGTCTCCCACATTGCAAGCAGAGTCTTTACTATCTGAGTCATCAGGGAAGCCCACCCTGTACTATATCTTTTCTAATAAACCCTAACATGAATAAATGTTTCCTTGAGTTCTGTGAGTCATTCTAGCAAGTCACTGAACTGAAGGAAGGGGTCCTAGGAATCCCAATTTATAATTGGTAAGTCAGAAGCAAAAGTGATGACCTGGGCTATGAATAAAGTCTGAATTAGGGGGAGGCAGTTTTGCAGGACCCATACCTTAACTCATGGGATCTACACTAACTCCAATTAGTGTCAGAATTTAACTGAATTGTAGGACACTCAGTTGGTATCACAGAATTGCTTTGTGTGAGGTAAACATCACATATGTTGTGGTCATATGTAAAGTATTCTGTAAGGAAAGGAAAAAAGAGTTGTTTCAAGACAACATTAAACTGGAAAAGGACTGGAACATTTGGAAAAGGGAGACAATATTAATATTATCTGCCTCTTTTACAAAAGAATATATTACATATGTAACTTTTAAAAGATTTAATGTTAATTCTCCCAAATTTAACCAAAAATTCAATGCAATACTAAACAAAATTCCATTCATTTTCTTTTTAGAAGCTGACAATTGATCATTTGAAAAAAACATGCTGAAATGCAATCAAAACATTTTTCTAAAAGAGTAAAAAGGGAAAACTCCTTTACCAGACCACACATGTGTACTAAAAGTTAAAATAATTAAGATAATGTGGTACAGATCCAGAAAAAGGTTAGTAGATCAAAGGAATTTTACAGGGAGTATGAAAACAGATTCATGCATATTAATTGAGATCTTACTGGTTACAAGCAGCATTCTAACTCTAATTTTTTTAAGCAAAACAGAAAGTGCATCAAAAAAAACCCTCAAAAATGTAAAAATACAATCTATATACATGCATAATCCTAACAGCATTACTCACAATAACCAAAAGGTGGAAGCAACCCAAGTGTCCATCAACAGATAAATGGATACACAAAAATGCGGAATGTTCATACAATGAAATATTACTTAGCCTTAAAAAGGAAATAAATTCTGACACATATACAACAGAGATATATATTTTACCATAATAAAAAATCCAAAGGAAAAGCAGATGTATTTGGGATTACTGAATAACTAAATTCAATAAGTCCATCATAGTCCATTCTTTCTTTCCATGCCTTTTCACTGAATTTCTTTGCATACTGATTTTATTTTTCTTTACTACAAAGTACATTTTCTCACATGGTAGAAAAAAACAGATGTCAAGTAGCCTCTAAGTTTTACACTAAGAGCTTCACATTCTCTCTGGTTCCAAGCCCAAAACCTCAAAAAATGGACTCATTGACAACAACTCCAAACAGGTACCCACACTGAAACAATTAAATACGACTTCCAGGATAGAGTCACACTGAACCAAGACAGCCAGACATCCTGGAGTGTGAAGTCAAGTGGGCCTTAGGAAGCATCACTATGAACAAAGCTAGAGGAGATGGAATTCCAGTTGAGCTATTTCAAATTCTAAAAGATGATGCTATGAAAGTGCTACACTCAATATGCAAGTAAATTTAGAAAACTCAGCAGTTGCCACAGGACTGGAAAAGGTCAGTTTTCATTCCAATCCCAAACAAAGGTAATGCCAAAGAATGTTCAAACAACCGCACAACTGCACTCATCTTACACGCTAGCAAAATAATGCTCAAAATTCTCCACGCCGGGCTTCAACAGTACATGAACCATGAACTACCAGATGTTCAAGCTGGTTTTAGAAAAGGCAGAGGAACCAGAGATCAAATTGACAATATCCGTTGAATCATCGAAAAAGCAAGAGTTCCAGAAAAACATCTACTTCTACTTTATTGAGTATGCCAAAGCCTTTGACTGTGTGGATCACAATAAATTGTGGAAAATTCTGAAAGAGATGGGAATACCAGACCACCTGACCTGCCTCTTGAGAAATCTGTATGCCGGGCAAGAGGCAGCAGTTAGAACTGGACATGGGACAAAAGACTGGTTCCAAATCAGGAAAGGAGTACATCAAGGGTGTATATTGTCATCCTGCCTATTTAACTTATATGCAGAGTACATCATGAGATACGCTGGGCTGGAAGAAGCACAAGCTGGAATCAAGATTGCTGGGAGAAATATCAAAAATCTCAGATATGCAGATGACACCACCCTTACGGCAGAAAGTGAAGAAGAACTACAGCCTCTTGATGAAAGTGAAAGAGGAGAGTGAAAAAGTTGGCTTAAAGCTCAACATTCAGAAAACTAAGATCATGGCATCAGGTCCCATCACTTCATGGGAAATAGATGGGGAAACAATGGAAAGAGTGACAGACTTCATTTTTTTGACAGACTTCACTCCAAAATCAGTGCAGATGGTGACTACAGCCATGAAATTAAAAGATGCTTGCTCCTTGGAAGGAAAGTTATGATGAACCTAGACAGCATATTAAAAAGCAGAGACATTACTTTGCCAACAAAGGTCCATCTAGTCAAAGCTATGGTTTTTCCAGTAGTCATGTATGGTAGTGAAAGTTGGACTATAAAGAAATCTGACTGTCAAAGAATTGATGCTTTTGAACTGTGGTGTTGGAGAAGACTCTTGAGAGTCCCTTGCACTGCAAGGAGATCTAACCAGTCCATCCTAAAGGAAATCAGGATGAATATTTATTGGAAGGACTGATGCTGAAGCTGAAGTGCCAAGACTTTGGCCACGTGATGTGAAGAACTGACTCATTTGAAAGACCCTGATGCTGGGAAAGATTCTAGGTGGGAGGAGAAGGGGATGACAGAGGATGAGATGGTTGGATGGCATCACTAACTCAATGGACATAAGTTTGAGTAAACTCCGGGAGTTGGTGATGGACAGGGAGGCCTGGCATGCTGCAGTTCATGGGGTCACAAAGAGTCGGACACAAATGAGCGACTGAACTGAACTGAACCAAGATGGTGGCCACCATATCACTGATGGAAAAAGTATGCTAATTTTTTTAAACATTTGAAATTAGCAAATCATAGAAAAGTATATAACAACTACACTTGATAAAAGTATACAGAAATGTCTAACCTCTGATCATGAGGGAATAATTTGTATCAGACCAGTACTTGTACCAAGAACATCTAAATAAGATTGATAAAATGCATCTGAAAACAGCTCAAAGATGTCACAAAGCAACCAAATCAGTCAAAACTTGGTATAGAAATCTGAGGTCAAGCAGAAAGTTGTGATTGTGATAAAAAAAAAACCTTTTCCCATTTTAACAATGTTAATGAGACAAAGCACCGGTGTTCAGAACTATCAAGGAAAATAGAAATTGAGGATCTAAGACTCCTGAAAAAAAGAAAAAGCAGAAAACCAGAATGATGATAAGTAGAATTAAACTGTTTTAAGTTCTTTACATTTCCACTGTGTGATAATGCTGTAGCTCTACTAAGTTAAGAATGAATGCTGTAAGTTCTAGGGTGACTTCAAAAAGAATGATAAAAGGATGCATAAATAGCATGCTAAAAAGAAAAAGAAAAGGAGATATATTTAATCTTTAAAAGTGATAAACGAGAAAAAAGCAAAGAATACAAAAAAAATTGAATTATAGTAGATTTAAATCCAAATATATTGATAATTTTATTTAAAGTGAATGAATTAAGGGCCTCCCAGTTGGCTCAACAGGTAAACAATCTGCTTGCCAATGCAGGAGACAAAGGAGATGTGAGTTCAATCCCTGGATCAGGAAGATCCCCTGGAGTAGGAAATGGCAAACTACTCCAGTGTCCATTCTTGCCTAGACAATACCAAGGACAAAAGGAGCCGGTGGGCTATAGTCCATGGCGTCGCAAAGAGTTGGAGATGACTGAGAATGCAGGAACACAAAGAAATTAAATATTCTAATCCATGATAGTTTCAAATGGATTTTAAAGTTCAGGTTTATACTGTTTAAGACATGTCTTAAATAAAGGGCACAAAAAGGATAAAGTAAAACAATGAAAAAGATATTAACATGAAAAAGTTAAGCAATGAAAGCTGGTGTATCCATATAAGTATTAACCAGATAAAGATGTTAAAAGAAGTAGAATTATTTAAATGGAAGCTATAATTTAAAATGATAATCCAAAGCAAGATGAACAATCAAAATACATACATGCACCTCGTAACATAGGCTCAATATGTATAAAGCAAAAACTTCAAATAGAAGAGAGGAAATAGACAAATCTACAACAACAAATGCAGGTTTTAAACACCTTTTTCAATAACTGACTTAAAATTTGATAAAATAATCAGTAAAGGTACAGATTGTAATCACAGGATCAGCAATTTGGAATGTCAATAGAACAGTCCATACAAGATATGTATTCTCGACAACTGCAAACGGAACATTCCCCCAAATTTACCATATTCTCAGCCATAAAATAAGTCTCAAATTTTCAAAGGGATGATATCACACCATGTTTACTGACCATAGAAAAGAACAATTAATTGTTACATACTAGTAGAACACATATATTTGCTAAAAGAGTAGAACTTAAAAGTTCTCATCAAAAAAAAAAAAGTAAATTTATGTGAGGTGACATATATCAATTAACTCAAAGGGGGAATCCTTTCACAATACATGCATATTCAAGTCACCACAATGTACGCTTTAAGTATCTTACAGTTTTATTTGTATATATATGTCAGTAAAGCTGAAATTTTAACAAATAAATATATAAAATATTTAATATAAAATATAAATAACATTGAATATCTAAGAATAAATATGATGAAATATATCCAAGACATCTACTAGCTCTACTATTTAGAGACCTAAATAAATGGAGGGTTATACCATCTTATGAATTAGAGGACTCAACCCTGTAAAACTGAAAATTCTCCTGAAGCTGGTATATAGATTTGTGTAATCTCAATCAAAATCCAAAAATGATTTGTTGTGGAAACTGCTAAACTTATTTTAAGTTGCACATGAAAAACCAAAGGGCCAGGGGTAGCAGAGACAATCTTGCAGAATAAAAAAGTAGAGGGCCTGCACTAGTGGACATGAGGACTTGTTCTCAAGCATGTAGTTTTGGCAAAAACATAAATCAACGAATAAAACAGAACAGTCCAGAAAAACAGATATACATGGTCATCTGATTTACAACAAAGATGCCACTGTAGCACTTTTCAATACATAGTTCAGAAAATTGACTATCTATATGGGGAAACAGATTTCCAGGTGGCTCACTGGTAAAGAATCTGCCGCTAATGCAGGAGACACAGGAGACACGAGTTTAATCCCTGGGTCACAAAGATCCCTTGGACAGAAGAGCCTGGAGAAGGAGAAGGAAATGGCAATCCACTCCAGTATTCCTGCTGGGAAAATCCCATGGACAGAGTGGCCTGGGGGCTACATACAATTCTGCCCATGGGATTGCAAAGAGTCGGACATAACTGAATGACTGAGCACATGTACAGTAGGGAAATAAGAGTATGGGCTACTTTCTTACACCACATAAAATCAATTTATAATGGATTATAAATCTAACCAAAAAAAGTGAAATGACAAAGCTTCTAGTAAAAACAGAGAATGCCTTCACGGCCTTGAGGAGGCCAAGATGTCTTAAACAAGAAACAAAAGTCACCACAGTAAAGGAAAAGTTTGAATAGGCAGAGTTCATTAAAATAAACAACTTGTTTATTTAAAAACAGGATTAAGAGAAAAATATCTCTAATTGTATATATTCGGTTGAGTTCAGTCAGTCAGTCATGTCCAACTCTTTGCAACCCCATGTACTGCATTACGCCAGTCTTCCCTGTCTATCACCAAATCCTGGAGCTTGCTCAAACTCATGTCCATTGAGTCAGGGATGCCATCCAACCATCTCATCCTCTGTTGACCCCTTTTCCTCTTGCCTTCGATCTTTCCCAGCATCAGGGGCTTTTCCAATGATTCACTTTTTCGAATTAAGTGGTCAAAGTATTGGAGTTTCAGCTTCAGCAACAGTCCTTCCAATGAATATTCAGGACTGATTTCCTTTTAGGATTGACTGGTTTGATCTCCTTGCAGTCCAAAGGACTCTCAAGAGTCTTCTCCAACAGCACAGTTCAAAAGCATCAATTCTTCAGCACTCAGCTTCTTTATAGTCCAGCTCTCACATCCATACATGACTACTGGAAAAAAACATAGCTTTAACTAGACGGACTTTGTCAACAATGTAATGTCTCTACTTTCTAATATGCTGTCTAGGTTTGTCATAGCTTTTCTTCCAAGGAGCAAGCGTCTTTTAATTTCATGGCTGCAGTCACCATCTGCAGTGATTTTGGAGCCCAAGAAAATAAAGTCTGTCACGGTTTCCATTGTTTCTCCATTTATTTGCCAGAGATCAAATTGCCAACATCTATTGGATCATAGAAAAAGCAAAAGAATTCCAGAAAAACATCTACTTCTGCTTCATTGACTATGCTAAAGCCTTTGACTGTGTGGATCACAACAAACTGTGGAAAATTCTTAAAGAGATGAGAATACCAGATCACCTTATCTGCCTCCTGAGAAACCTATATGCAGGTCAAGAACCAAAAGTTAGAACCAGACATGGAATGGACTGGTTCCAAATAAGGAATGGAGTATGTCAAGGCTGCATATTGTCACTCTGCTTATTTAACTGATATGCAGAGTACATCATGCAAAATGTCAGGCTGGATGAAGCACAGGCTGGAATCAAGACTGCCAGAAGAAATATCAATAACCTCAGATATGCAGATGATACCACCCTTATGGCAGAAAGTGAAGAGGAACTAAAGAGCCTCTTGATGAAGGTGAAAAAGGAGAGTGAAAAAGCTGGCTTAAAACTCAACATTCACAAACTAATTACATATATTAAGAGGATATATATATAATATATATGTATATTATATATATAATATATGAGACACATATCCAGAAAAAGAAAAACTCCCACTAAAATAAGTGAGAAAAAGACAAGCCAATTTTAAAAATGGTCAAAAGATTTGAAAACGGACTTCATAAAACAGAATATCCAAATGACTGATAACCATACAAACAGATGTTAAACTTCATTAATTATCAGGGAAATACTATTAAAACCACAATGATATACCACTAAACACCCATCAGAATAACAAAAGTTTTAAAGCTAATAATATCAAGAATGGGCCAGGACATACAACTGGTATTCGCATACATTGCCGCTATTGTGATAAACTGGCGCAACTTTGAAAACTTTTAAAGCCAAATGCACACTTTCCTTGGGAACTAGCAATTCTACCCTGAGGTACATTCCCAACAGAAACATGTATGCGTGTGTGCTTATGTGTGTGTAATATATCATGTATATGTTATATATGTGTGTGTGTGTAAATATACATACACATACATATATACAGGCACACATACACCAAAAGGCATGTAGAAGAATCCAAATAGTGTTATCTGTAACAAACATAAAACAGTCAAACACAAAATGTCTACCAACAATACAATGAATAATTTACAATATAGTCTAAAATATGGTACCATGGAGATGACTGAACCATTGATATTGGCAATAACATGAATGGTCCCAATCATCTAATTAGAGAAGGAAATGGCAAGCCACTCCAGTATTCTTGCCTGGAAAGTTCCATGAACAGAGGAGCTTGGTGGGCTAGAGTCCATAGGGTCGCAAAAGAGCTGGACAAGACTTAGTGGCTAAACAACCACCATCTCATAAGAAGATAACATTGAGTGAAAGAAGATATATATAAAAGTGCAATCTAATCTACAGTGACAGAGAGAGGAGAGTGCTTAACTTTGGGTGGGGGATGGCAAATGAATGGGCTGCAACTCAAGGGAAGCTTCTCGGATGGAAATGTACTCTGAATTGAGCTGGATCCTGCTTGCATATATAAATTCACTTTGTTGAGTCAATACTCATCAAGTACCTTATTTTTCTATATGTATGCTATGCTACTATTGAAACATTTAAATAGTGTGGGGAAACTGGAATTCTTTATTCACCGATGAAAGGGAATATGACTTGGCAGAACCTTTTTCAAGGGCAAATTCATAATATTTATCAGCTGAATAATTTCATTTCTAGGAGTCTGTCACACAAACATATTCACTAGTAATGAAGAACAAATAGAAAAATAAATTACTTTTTGAAAGTCTTACCTGTCACGTACTCTTTTGACACTTTAAATTTAATAGTGTATCTATTTACTAATTTGGACAAATTTATGATAGGTGATGTTATCCTATTGCATAGAAGTATGAATAGCAGCATTACTTGTAATAGTAAAAACTAGAAATGTGAATAATTCCTTCAATGATGGAAAAAGTATTAGCTCAGTCATACAATAAAATGAATGAGGTAAAAATCATATATGGAAATAGCTTCGTAATTTACTGACAAAATAAACAGAGGCTAAAACAGTAACATTAGAGCTCATTTTGTTTTAAAAACTAAGGACATACACATGTAGAAATAAACCTGAAAGGATACAAACTGAACTGCTAAATTTGGTTATGTTGGGAGGTGGGATTGTGGGGTGGACTTATTCTTTGTAGTTTATATTATGCATCTCTCTGTTGAGAGGATGTTTTACATAAGCACATATTCTATTTCCCTATTCTTGAGCTCAGACAAAACTCAGAGCAATATAAATAAATTCAAGAAGATAACTCATCTTAAAAGATATGCAATGAGGAATATGTAGAATACATTTCAACTCTCCTGCATCAAAGTCCCCTCACATTTTTTTCAGCCAAATTTTAAGAGTGATCTTTAAATCTTTTTCCTCTTAACACCAGCCAACAACAAAAATGTGTATGGGTAAGGAATATTTTTATATCCCCTTGATGCGAAAATTATGTCTATATTTCTTGCCTCTTTGTTGGTGATATTAAATGGAAACTTTAATTCACAAGATTTAAAAGTAGACTCTGTGGAACAACTCAAGTGTAAAAACCATTAGTGGCAATAGCCTTTGCTAAATACTGACATCTGATGGTGTGATAGATCAAGTTTAGCAGCTTTGGGGTATCTAATTCTAAAAATGAAGGTATATGAAACAAAAATAAGAAGTCTTTGGCACCTAGGTCAATAGAATTTCTTTTGATGAACTGCTTTTTTTTTCAGCCTTACCTAACTAAAATGGCATGTTTTGGAGAACTGGATTTCAAAACAAGTGGGTCAAATTACAAGACATAAACAGTATATTTATATGTACACAGGAAATCCGTAGCCAGGAGAAAAGCATTTTTTTTTTTTTTACAAAATGTTTAAAATTTTGCTTGTGTTCTCTCTTTAATTTTGGCTTTCTAATTAAATAATTCAGCAAGAAGAAAGATTACAGGCCCTTTAGTAATCATCCCTAAAAGTTCAGGGAACTCTGGCAAAAAGGAGAATAAAAAGAAAAAGAAAAAAAGAAAGAAATGAAAACAAACAAGGGACTTGAAGGAACTGGGAGCATCCAAACCCTGGCATTAGATTTGGCAACAGGTGAATTTTCTTTGGAGAGTATTAATTTTATAAGTCAAAACTATTAAAACCTGACTTCCTGTTTCAGGCTTGGAAGGCATAATGTGCAGGTCTCTTGCTCCAACCCTCCCTAGAGGCTGTATTTTATCCAACTAGCCCCACTCCCTTCACTGGCACATATTTTAACTGCAAAATCTACTGGCCAAGACCATTCATTTAGTCTTGCCACATACTGCGCGGAAGTCTATGTCAATGTTAATCTGGCCTTCCCGGATAAGTATACATGGCTCTACTACATGCACAAACCTACAGTTCCCAAAAATGTCTCATGATACTTCTACATCTCAGGGAAATGTTCAATACTCATTTGCCTTAGTTTCAGCTGGAAACAGACTAACCACCATTCAATTTATAAGACAGTTATTCACCATCCTACATTTTCACCTTACTGCTTCAAGACGTCTGACTGCAACAGTCCTTGGATCACAATGGAATCAATCCATCATATGTCCTTAATATGTAGATTCTCCTATTCTCTTGCATTAAAAATTGCTTCAAATCTTCTCCATTTTTCTTCTTAAATTTCCATTCCCCCATTATTCTCATCAGTCTATGAGCTGCCTATCTATGATGCCAACCCTTCCACTTGTGCCCAGCTCCCATCTCCTCTTGTCCAAATTTCCTTTCTCTCTCCTTCAGCACCGATGTTCCCCATTCTACTCATTATTATTAAAAAACAAACATCTTAGTCCTCTCTTCTTTCAAAACACTCTCTTAATAACTCTTACCCTCTAGGTACTGGTCTTCCATGGTGGCTCAGTGGCAAAGAATCTGCCTGCCAATCCAGGAGACTTGGATTCAATCCCTGGGTCAGGAAGATCCCCTGGAGAAGGAATGGCAACCCACTCTGGTATTCTTGACTGGAGAATCCTATGGACAGAGGAGCCTGGTGGGCTACAGTTCATGAGGTTGCAAGAGTCAGACATGACTTAGCAACTAAACAACAACTCCAAGTACTACCTTATTTCTCTTCCCTCTGTCACAAAAACCCTCCCCAGCGCTGTCTGTATCTATGCCTTCAATTAACTTCTCCTACTTTCACTGTCTCACTTCAAAGATTCTCTCTTACCACCAGCACTCCACAAAGCAGCTTGGGTTAAGATCACCAAGAACCTCCATATCGCCCAGTCTGATAGTCATTCCTCAATCCTCATTTAATTGATCCGTTTTCAACATCTGACAATCACTGTCTCCCCCTGGAAACACTTTTGTCACTTGACATCCAAGACAGGACCACACTTTGGGTTTTCCTCCTCACTAATTATCCATTTCTCAGTCTTCTTTTCTGGCTCCATCATCTCTCCAAATAGGCAGCTCACCAGGCCTCAGTCCATGGTTTTTTTGTGTGTGTGTGTTTACTCACTCTCTAGGTCATCTCATCCAGACCGATGTCTTTAATGTCATCCATTTTCTCAGTTCTCCCAAATATATATTTCCTGACCTCTCCTTTGACTTCCAGACTTAAGAACCTGCTGCATACTTGACACATTCCCTGGGCTATCTAACAGGGATGACAAATGTAACTGGCATAAACTTAGTTCCTCCCAACTCTGCCAAAACCTGCCCATAGTCTTTTCTATCTCAGTAAATGGCAACTCCATCTATCCGTTGGCTCAGGGTAATAAACCCCAGAGTCTTCCTTGGTTTCCTTTCCCTACCCATGGTGAATTCATCATAAAGCCCTATTGGCTCTAGTTCCAAAATACATACAGAATCTGACCAGTGTTTACCACCTCTGCTGCTATTACCCTGGTCCACACCACTATTGCTTTTACTTGGCTAATTGCAACAGACACCTAACTGGCCTTCCTCTTCATACCCTTGTCCCTTCATTCACTATATTCTCAACACGAGTGACAGGCTGATCTCATAAAACATGTCAGATCATGTCACTTCTCTGCTCAAAACCTTGAATTGGCTCCTCTCACTTTAAGTGAATGGCAAAATCTTTACTATGATCTTAAGGAGTGTCTCTTCACATCCCCTACCACATCCAAGTTTCCTCTCTCCTAACATGGCTCTTCTGTGCTCTGGCCACAGTGTTCGATTTCATGTTTCTGGAACCATTCAGGTTCACGCTTATCTCAGAATCTTTGCACTTGCTATTACCTATTGTCAGGAATACCCTTTTATCTAAGAAACATGGTCCACTATTTCACTTCTTTCAAATCTTCACTCAGTAAGACCTTTCCTGAATCCTTAGTTATAAAAGTTCAACCCTCCACACTCTCCCAGCAACTTTTCTCAGTTTTTTCTACAACATTTACCATCATATAACAATTGTTATAGTTTGTATTCCATGTTAAGCCCCATGAAGGCAGGATATTTCTTTTGCTCACTGCTGTATTCTCAGCACCTGAAATAGTGCTTAGGACACAGTGTTCAATAAATGAATTGAATGAATAAATGTGGTCAGCTTACTAACAGCTTATGTGCTTGCTAGGTATGGTACTGTTTTACTTCTCTAACTGCATCAGGGTTTCTATCTAGTCAAGATTTCCTGTTTGGATATCTCTGAAATAATTTTCATTCCAGAAAATATACAAAGTGAAGTCTTTTAATTACCAGAGTTTCAGACACCTGCCAGGATAAGGACCCTTGCTACAGAAATTCTCATAGATCTGCCTATCAGTGTAAAGCAAAGCATTTTTTCTCTTATTAAAATTGATGTAAAATTGACATAAAATTGACATATAGTGTTATATTAGTTGTACAACATAATGACTCGATATCTGTATTTATTGCAAGATGATCACCATAATAAGTCTAGTTAACATCCATTACCATTGATACCTACTTTTTTTTCTTGTGATGAAAACTTTTAAGATTTATTCTTTTACTCTCATAGCAACTTTCAAATATACAAGATTGTATAGTTAACTACAACCACCATGCAATAAATTCATCCCCATGATATTTATTTTATAACTGGAAATTTGTATCTTTTGACCACCTTTACCATTTCACCTGCCCCCCTACCCCGCACCAATCTGTTCTCTATATCTATGAGTTTGGATAGGTTTTCTTTGTTTTAGATTACATATAAATGAGATCATATGGTATTTGTATTTCTCTATCTGACATTTCACTTAGCATGATAAGTGGCTCAGCAGTAAAGAATCCACTGGCCAATGCAAGAGATGAGGGTTTGATCCCTGGGTTGGGAAGATCCCTTGGAGAAGGAAATGGCAACCCACTTCAGTATTCTTGCCTGGAGAATTCCATGGACAGAGGAGTCTGGCAGTCTATAGTCCATGGGGTCAGAGAGTCTGACTTGACTTACTGATAAACAGCAACAACAGCATTTGAAATTTCAGTTAGCATGATACCTTATCAGTCCACTCATGTTGTTACAAATGGCAAGATTTTATCCTTTTTATAGGCTCAATAATATTCCACTGTAAAATATATATACCACAGTTTTTAATCCATTCACCCATAAATGAACACCTAGGTTGCTACCATATCCTTCTCAGCTATTATAAATAATGCCACAATTAACATGCGGTGTACATATCTCTTCAAATTAGTGTTTTCATTTCTTTCCAATAATATCCAGAAGCGAAATTGCTGGATAACAAGTTAGTTCTATTTTTAATTTTTTAAGGAACCTCCATATTGTTTCTCACAGCGGTTGTAGCAATTTACATCTCAACAGTGAACAGGAGTTCCCTTTGTGTCACATCCTCACCAACACCTGCTACTTGTTACCTTTTTGATAACAGGTATTCTGACAAGTGTGAGGGGATATCTCAATGTGATTCTGATTCTCCCTGATGATTAGTGATGCTGAGCATCTTTCCATGTTCCTGTTGACTATCTGTATGTCTTCTTTGGAAAAATGTCTATTCAGATCCTCTACCTATTTTTTAACTGGACTGTTTGGACTTTTTTGCTATTGAGTTATAGGAGGTCTTTTTAGATTTTGGATTTTAACCCCTTAAAGATGTCTGATTTGCTAATACTTCTCCCATTTGGTAGGTTCCCACATCTTTTCTTAAAAGCATACTTCCTAAGAGAATCATATAGAAGAAAGCAACAACAACAAACCCTCTACCTTCTTTGATATTGTCGAAGAAGTACTATATGAACGAATTCAGTAAGAAAGCCATTTTTTCCTCAATTTTTTCAATGCATATAACTTGGTTTTTTATTTTATTTTTGGCACCAAGATTCCTACATTCTGCGAACTTATTAGCAAAAACTACACGGTATGTTTCTCTAGGGAGAGTCTTTAGACTTCTGAAATTCACTTTTTAAAATTTGAAGGAAAACTCATTTATAACGAAAGTGAAAGAAACTAAAGAGAAGCCAAAGCAAAGAATTATTTAATGAGCTACTTTATGATTCTGAAGTCTCAATTCTTAAGCACGGCACAGTTAAAGCTAACTGTAGTTGAAACAACAGGCTTTGGCTGGTGGCTGTGATACTTCTGTATTCACCAAAATTCTTTTCTTCTCCCTCTTCAGCCCACAGCTAGATGACACCACCATTCCCCTTGAGTTTGCAGGCATGGCTACCTGACCGAATCCCTTGCATGATTCTACCCAATAATTCAAGATGAAGCATTAAGAAACTTCCCTTGAGATTTTCTCTGTTACCCTAGTTTCTGGCTGGCTATAGAGGAGACATTAGGAGACTCTGAAGTCCTAAAAATTGGTGGAGGAAGATGAGATCCCTGAAGGACCACAAGAGACTGCTCACTGATCCACTCTGGATCAGGTGTGAGCCAGAAGTACATTTATTATTGTGTGAAGCTGTTGGAATTTGGGAGTTTATGGCAGTATTCATTGTTACTTATCTCAAGTAAAATACTACTAGAAATTGTGCTCCTCAGAGTTGACTGGCACATAGTCCTATCAAAGGCATATCATCCAGATATCTGGAAGAAAAACAAACACACTGGACAGCATCAAGAAAAGCTGTTTTCATTGGTTTTACTCAATGACTACTACAGCATGACAGAAGTAAATCAAGGCATTCTAGAATGCAGGAATGAGTTCTTAAATATAATTTGAAATGACTCAGTTCAGTTCAGTCGCTCAGTTGTGTCCGACTCTTTGCGACCCCATGAATTGTAGCACGCCAGGCCTCCCTGTCCATCACCAACTTCCGGAGTTCACTCAAACTCACATCCATCGAGTCGGTGATGCCATCCACCATCTCATCCTCTGTCGTCCCCTTCTCCTCCTGCCCCCAATCCCTCCCAGCATCAGAGTCTTATCCAATGAGTCAACTCTTCGCATGAGGTGGCCAAAGTACTGGAGTTTCAGCTTTAGCATCATTCCTTCCAAAGAACACCCAGAACTGATCTCCTTTAGAATGGACTGGTTGGATCTCCTTAAAGTCCAAAGGACTCTCAGTAGTCTTCTCCAACACTACAGTTCAAAAGCATCAGCATGCAGTTGTTTAGTGAATAAGAACCTTTCTTCCTTCCTTAAATCAAATGTAAGCTTAATTGCCTTCCTTTACTCCCAAGAATAATGAATCTAAAAAGTATTTATGAATTCTTTACTTATCAGAAAAATCTTCCCAAGTTCTCTGAATATCACTACCACACCATAATGCACTTCCTTTTAAAACTATAAAATAAATCCATTCACACATATTTTTGAACGTCTATTAAAGTACTGAAATAAATCTGTGGAGGAAGAAAAGAAGAATATATGGTACTCACTCCCACTCCTGAACCTAACTTTAATTAGGAAGGTGCAGTAGGACCAACTATTAACCAATGATGAAATTAACAAGACATTGTACTATTAACAAGATACTGGGCTATTAACAGGACATCCTAAGCTACACTGGTTTCCCTGCATCATGCAGGTATTATTCAGCTCTATGGGTTCCTAAATAGTCCAGCCTTGAAGTTTCTAGACAGGGTTTTACCGAGCTCCATGATTGATAAATTACACTCTAACTTTGGAGTCTCTTGGACCAAGGCTAAGTTTACAGGGCTAAAGATCCTGGAAACATGCCCAAGTCCTGAACCAGGGTCTGGACAGGGATTGGATTAAGCTATGGCCTGTGAAGGAACCCAGGCCCAGATGTTCTTGAAAGACAGAGATGAAGCCTAGCTTCTTATTCCTTACAACTCCCACTGGCATTAAATAGATGGAGCTTTGCATCCTCTTCTATCCCTATAAGCTGATAGAGTTGACAGGCAAACCTAGACAACGTATTAAAAAGCCCACAAAGATCTGCATAGTTAAAGCTATGGTTTTTCCAGTAGTCATGTATGGAAGTGAGAAATGGACCATAAAGAAGGATGAGTGCCAAAGAATTGATGCTTTCAATTATAGTATTGGAGAAGATTCTTGAGAGTCCCTTGGATTGCAAGGAGATCAAACCAGCCAATCCTAAAGGAAATCAACCCTGAATATTCATTGGAAGGACTGATGCTGAAGTTGAAGTTCCAATGCTTTGGACACTTGATGTGAAGAGCTGAATCACTGGAAAAGACCCTGATGGTGGGAAAGATTGAGGGCAAGAGGAGAAAGGGACGACAGATGATGAGATGGTTGGATGGCATTATTGACACAGTGGACATGAGTTCAAGCAAACTCAGGGAGATAGTGAAGAACAGGGGAGCTGCAGTGAAGAAGCCTGGCAAGCTGCAGTTCATGGGGCTGCAAAGAGTTGGATATGACTTAACAACTGAACAACAATGACTCTATTATCTGATTTACCTGGTAATGAACTCACCTCAAAAATGCTCTGAATTATTTTTGAATACAATGAAATTATTTAAAGACTTAACAAAAGGCCTTCATAAACATATCCTCAGACTATACGGCAGAGGTTCATAAGAAATTGTTTTCTCTTTTATGGTCGTTACCGAATAACTGACTCACTGAAAGAATAGATTCTAGAGATTGCCTTTGGTAGACTAAAATAAGTTTGTTGAACAAGAGTCATATCATTTCCACTAGAAATTAATTTTCAGTATCCAATCAACTAAGATATTAACCTTTCATCTGCTACAACATCAGGAGATATATGTGTTAAGTAGAAGTGAAGCAGCCAGGGTAGTTGAAGGGTTGGTAGGCGGTGGGACATTCAGACAGCTCAAAGAAATGGCAAATGACCAGTCAGCTTGGGAATACTTAGTCTTAACCAACCCAATGGTTTTTCTAGTACTGAATACATACCAACTGGTATCTGCCTGCCTTATATCCCATACAGAATGGCTAATAACAAAGGGAAGTGAATTTAGAACTCTTTTAAGTATTTACCTTTCCTTTGTAACTTAATCGTGACCCTCCCCTTTGCTCTTTCTGGAAGATCCTTACATTATAAAGCCTAAGAGACCCATTTACATTGCTACAGAAGTATTACATGAATTATTTTAAATGAATATAAGCTTAAAATTATTATTTTCAGTTTTTCAGGTAACATACAGATTCTTTGTGAGTTATACCTGTCAGATTACTAACCTGAAATAAAAGACTTTCTCCATTTAGCAGGAGTCCAGTTTTCCCTACATTATACAAGCAGATACTTCACTGAGAATACAGTTACATTTACTAGGCTCTAAACTAAATCAGAGTTGACTCATTGGAAAAGATTCTGATGCTGGGAGGGATTGGGGGCAGGAGGAAAAGGGGATGACAGAGGATGAGATGGCTGGATGGCATCACGGACTCAATGGACATGAGTTTGAGTGAACTCCAGGAGTTGGTGATGGACAGGGAGGCCTGGCGTGCTGCAATTCATGGGGTCGCAAAGAGTCAGACACGACTGAGCGACTGAACTGAACTGAACTGAAACTAAATCAAAAGGATAAACTCCCTGCAAATAAACCGCCTAAAACATATTAGCTATTTGACCTTGGATGAGAGATTTGCATTCCCTTGGGGTGCTTCCTCTACTGAAAAGTGAAGGCGTGGTACTAGACAGTTTCTGAAGTTCTTTCCAGAACTAATATTCTGAGATTCTCTCTCGAAGCCAATATCCTCCATTAGCTATGAATCATGGGGACTTCCAAAATAACAGTCAAACTTAATCCAATGCTGGAATCCCCACTACAACATCTGTTTGACCATATCCATTTATAGGAAATTTACTACTTCTGAGGCAGTCAAATGAAACATCCAACAGTTATTTTCACCAGAAGGTTCTTCTTTCTCCTAAGTTAAAATCAATATTTTTGAAACTGTTGACTATAGATCATGGAAACTGAATATCTTTACATAATTACATCTCTCTATAGTAGGTTTGGGCTTCCCTGGTGGCTCAGACGGTAAAGCGGCTGCCTGCAATGCGGGAGACCCTGGTTCGATCCCTGGGGTGGGAAGATCTCCTGGAGAAGGAAATGGCAACCTTCTCTTTCACATAGCAGGTTTACTATATTGAATTTAACAACATTTTAATCAACAACTTAAAGTAAAATTGTATGTAAGTTTCTTGGTGGCTCAGTGGTAAAGAATCCATCTCTGGGTGGGGAAGATCCCCTGGAGAAAGAAATGGAAATCCACTCCAGTATTCTTGCCTGGGAAATCCCATGGACGGAGGAGCCTGGCAGGCTACTGTCCATAGGGTCACAAGAGTTGGACATGACTGAGCAACTAAACCTCTACCACCACCATAGTTGATTAACAATGTTGTGTTAGTTTTAGGTGTACAGTAAAATGATCGATTTTTTTTCAGGGTTTTCCAGGTGGTGCAGTGGTAAAGAATTTGCCCGCCAATGCAGGAGATGCAGGTTCGATCCCTATGTTGGAAAGATGGCCAGCAGAAGGAAATGGCAACCCACTTCAGTATTCTTGCCTGGAAAATCCCATGGACAGAAGAGCCTGGTGGACTACATTCCATAGGGTAGCAAAGAGTCAGACCCGACTGAGCACTCACTATTTTTTTCATATTCTTTTCCCATTTAGGTTGTTGCATAATACTGAGCAGAGTTCCGTATGCTATACAGTAGGTCCTTATTGGTCATCTATTTTAAATATAGCAGTGTGTACATATCCATCCCCAACTCTCTAGCTATCCTTCCCCCCACCCCTTTCCTCCTGATTACTATAAGGACACCATTTCTTAAGTTACGTGGTTTCAAACTACATCTTCTATATGTTCTACTTTCCACACTGGGCTTCAAACCAAGAAGCACAACAACAATAACCTAGACTTTATGAAACATACAATATAGATTAAATATTCTCATAAGTATCTTCATTTTCATGTGGATTTTGTATAGCTACTTTAAGAATAAGTGACTCAGTAAGTAACTCCGTAAGTAAAAGGTATATGGTATTCACATATATTCATGAAGAATGATATTCAAATATTTATAATGTACTGTTAGATTGAGTCAAACATAGTGTGATCTCATGGACTGCAGCCCGCCAGGCCCCTCCGTCCATGGGATTCTCCAGGCAAGAATACTGGGGTGGGTTGCCATTCCCTTCTCCGGGGGATTTTCCTGATGCAGGGATTGAACTCCCATCTCCTGCATTTCAGGCAGATTATTTATCATCTGAGCCACCAGGGAAGCCCCCAATATTACCATACATAGTAATAATGTCTCTGAAACTTCATCATACTAAAAACATGTGAGAGAGTGCTTACAAACCAGGTTTTAAACTAATGAGTTCTATTCAGTCAAATGCTATGAATAGCAATGTATTCAGTTGGTTTACTTTCATTTGCCATGGTTAAAGGTATCTACATCACTCCTATAAATGTTGGGATACAAACCCTACTTAATTTTAATCATAAACAAATTATTTTCCCATGAATTTGGATTTATCTGACTGCTTCTCTACTTTCAAATCAAAATTAAATTATAATTCTGTATAAAGTCAAAAATAGCAGAACAACTTACTGAATATCTTAATTCTAGGAAAGTACAGACCAAGCACAACAACTTGCATAGATAAGCGCTGAATACATCTTTTTTTAGATTATTTATAAAGTGAGGAGTATTCACAAATGATACTGGAAACAGACCTCAGCACTTCTGTGTTTCAGAATAATCTTGATCTACAGCTAGATCAAGAAACTTAAAAGCATTTATGGATGTCTACTTTACTTTCACTTTTCACTTTTCACTTTCATGCATTGGAGATGGAAATGGCAACCCACTCCAGTGTTCTTGCCTGGAGAATCCCAGGGACTGCGGAGCCTGGTGGGCTGCCGTCTATGGGGTCGCACAGAGTCGGACAGGACTGAAGCGACTTGGCGGCAGCAGCATGCATTAAAAGGTACTATATGCAAAGCAACAAATTAACTTTGCCATGAATATTGTGTTTAGTTTCTCAGTTGTAAAACAGAAGGAACACCACCAAACTCTTCTGCCTGGTACTGAGCAGCCATCAGAGGAGGGAAAAGCATAAAATCCTAGAAAGGAACCCTACAGACAGTAAGATGTTTGCTGCTGCTGCTGCCGCCAAGTCACTTCAGTCGTGTCCAACTCTGTGCGACCCCATAGACAGCAGCTCACCAGGCTCCCGTTCCTGGGATTCTCCAGGCAAGAACACTGGAGTGGGTTGCCATTTCCTTCAGTTGCAATTACTGTTGGTATCCATATAAGCACAATGCTTATTCGACTATGAACCTAAATGTCTGAACCCTGTATTTAAAAAAAAAAAATTCAAGCTAGAATTTCCTTGGGGACAAATTTTAAGACATTTTAGAGATTTTCATGCTTATTTTACTTCTAACCAAAAGTACTGCAAAAACAGCCACTGTCGTAATTCTTTCACACCTCTGTTTCCAATCTTGGCCAGATTCTCAAAAACAAAAAAGATGTGTTAAGATAGTCAGGGGAAAAGTTCAGTGGATGCTACTGAACCTCTAAAACAAACTTTGGAGCAAAAGTGATGACAGTTAACATTTTGGTACTCAGTTTGCAGTTCTTCAATCTACTGATAGTCAATTTGCCCTAATTTCTAGAGTTTTGGTGATTAAACATTTTAATTGTCTATCCTCTTTTCCTTATATTTATAATCCTTATTCCCAGAACTGAAATCCTATAACTGCCAAAGGCAATGGAACATATAGGTGCATTCAAACCCTGCCAAATTTGAAAACGAGTTCAAGCCTACATATTTAATATTCATTAACTTCAGTAATAGAAGCACTTGATAATAAATCATGTTTCCTCTCACACTTAAATAAGAAATCACAGGAGACTCAGGAGAGTGTGGAAAGGGAATAAGAGCCATCCTGTTAGGATAGAAAAATCTCAACATTCAATGATCTCCTTTAAGTTCATGCTAAGATCCTAGTGTGGTAAAGGAATTTATGTCAATCTTCTTCAGCTAAGGAGAGAAGGACTCTATCAGACAGGCAAAGAGTAAGATGGAGAATAACAGCAGGAAAAAAAGAAAAACAGAATTCTTGATGGTGAAAAATCCCCAAAAACAAAATGGAAACTACTATCCAGGTAGATTATTTTAGGTGTTTTAATGATGTCATTCTTTCAAGGGCCATTAGAAGTCAGTGAGTTATTTAAAAGGAGAGGTTAAAAGGGTTTAGGGGAACTAAAGTCCCACAATTTCCAGGAAATAGAAAGCACACGTCTACCCTCATATGGCTTTAAGTGTATAATTAAAAGAAGAAAGCTTTAATGCCCTTCTAATCATGGCAGCCAGGACTTCTATGCTTTAATTTTTTACCTAAAAGAAGAAAAACAACAACAGTGTAACTAAAACCACCAAGTTCAATTTCATGGGCCAAATCCTAAAAATAGGTCAGACTTTGCTTTCTTACGGAAAGAAATACAAAGTAAGAAAGAAAAAACCAGAAGATCTGAACTGCTTCACAAAGTTGTCTGAATATAATGTCAAGTCCACAAGGAGGCTTGGTTTTTGGGGGCTTCTTGTGAACTGTGTTGAGGTCTAAACAGTCAACAGTGACCAAATTCATAGTGCTGGGAGGTGGTAGGGAAAAAAATGCTATTAAAAAGCATACATGCTTGGCTCTTTTTGTTAATATTTGAACATACAATTTCAGTTATTACAGAAAATCTTCATAGCTGTGGTTTAGAGTTTTATAGGGTAGGGCTTCCCTGGTGGCTCAGACGGTAAAGAATCTGCTTATAATGCAGGAGAACTGGGTTTGATCCCTGGGTTGGGAAGATCCCCTGGAGAAGGGAATGGCTACCCTCTCCAGTATTCTTGCCTGGAGAATTCCATGGACAGAGGAGCTTGGTGGGCTGCAGACCACGGGGTCACAAAGAGTCAAACACGACTGAGTGACTAACACTACTGCTATTCTCCATAAGCTCACACATAAAATGGTAAGACTAATCATGCACGACAATTTACTCTGCATTTTGAATACTAGTTTCAGTATGTTTTTCTGCATGTATCATAAGGACTATGGTTTAAAATAATCACACTCACCAGTGACCAAGCTCACAATGCTGGTAAGTGACAAAAAACATAGGTTATTAAAAACATATGTGCTTAGTTCCTATACTAGCATTTAAACATAACAAATTCAGTTATTACAGAGGAACTTAATAGCTGTATTAGTTCTCAATAAGTTCACATATTAAATGATGGAATTAAACATAAAAGACAGTCCAACTATGCATTTTAAATACTGCTTTCAGTATGTTTTTCTGCATTATCATAAGGGCCATGGTTTAAAATAAAGAGTTTATCTTATATTTGTATGACATATAATTAAATATAAAAGAAAACAATTTAGGATTATGATTCAGAATTTTTCTTTAGTATCACATCATCATTCATAAATATCCTCCTTAGTTTATAGTGTATACTCCAAGATAGACATTTTAGATCTAATGGATCAACTCAGCCAAAATTTTAATTAAAATGATACATCTATTGAGATCAAGAGAGGAAGCTCAGAATCCCATTGTTCTACATATATTTGCCCACTAGATTCATCTTTCAGCAAACACTTATAAAGTATCTGCAATTGTGCCATAGGTTATATTGGAGACAAAGATAAATGAGTAATCAGCATGCATTAGTGGAAAGAGGTTAAATAATTTATGTTATTAATTGCTAAGTTCATTGCCTATAACAGAATACACCCTCAGAAGGTTTTAGCTACTGCAATGGTGGCAGTGACAATAATGACCCATAGGAAAACATTCCAGAATTTCTGTGCTTTCAGTTTTCACAAATATGCTGTGCCATTAATTTAATTTTTAATAACAAAAAGCTTTCTTCCTGCCAGGAAAGAAGGGTCAGACAAATGAACAAAAACATATAATACAATGTATAATGCAATTAGAGAGGTAAAGCCAAAAAGGTGGTCCCTCCAAAAAGGGTGTAAAAATGAGGAAAGACTGCTTTCTTGCAGAGGTTAGTATTCAATCTAGGTTTTGAAAGATGGGAAGCACTTAATCAAAGAGTTCAGCTAGATTACAGAATACATAAAAGGAGTTGTCAGGTAACAGAGCAGCTGATCTCAAATGCCAAGCTTAGAGTTTATTTTAGATTTTATTCACCAAAAAAATAGGAAGCCTGTAAAAGTATTTGAAGAAGGAAGTAAAATATACAAATTCATGTTCACACATATGCAAGCATATATGTCTGTGTGCATATATATTTCAAAGTACAGCCCTATCCTATTCCAAAGTACTTTCTTCCTTCCTAGTCAATAATTTACTTTTCCATTCTGGGGACACGATGAGCTGGCTGCAGAGGGCAGGCTCGAAGAGCTGGGTGCATATGAGGTCAGGCACTGTGTCCTAGTCTTGGCAGGCAGGCACACAGGCCTCAGGTGGGGAGGTTGGGTGACAACCTGGACTCTGCAGGGCCTGAGGAGACTTTGCCTCAGAAGACCTGTGGATACCCTTGGGGAAGGCTGGAAGCTGACAGCCCACGTCTCATGAAAGAAGCCTTATTTGTTCTGTAGCACTTGCACAGGAAGGATTGTACTAGAAGACTGAAATGCTACCTGTCCTAGAGGCTGGGAGAAAGACAGCTCCTATTTAGATCTGGAAGGATCTGGGAGCAGAAAGGTTGCTTGTCTGCATCTTAAAACTTGGATGATTATTTTTCTACTGCTTGAAGTGTTAGTTTCCTAGGACTGAAATAACAAACTGAGTGGGTTAAAACAACAGAAATGTATTCCCTTCAAGTTCTGGAAGCTGGAAGTCCATCAAGGTGTTTTCAAGGCCATGCTCTCTTTGAAGACTCTAAGGGAGGAGTCCTTTCTAGTCTCTCCTAGTTTCTGGAGATTGTTGGCAGTTCTTGGTATTTCTTGGCTTGTCTGCAGATGCATCACTCTAACCTCTCCCTCTGTCTTCACACAGCCTTCTTCCCTGTTTGTGTCTGTGTACTAATTTCCCTCTTCTTACAAGGATGCCAGTCATTAGATTAGTGCCCACACTAACACAGTGTGAACTCATCTTAACTCGATTACATCTGTAAAGACTGATTTCCAAATAAAGCCATATTCATAAGTTCCAAGAATTGGGACTTCAACATACCTTTTGGGGGGAACACAGTTCAACCCATAACAGTTGGCTTGTTGATCACCAAAGACAAACTGCTGTGTCTCCCATCATTCTCTTTGATCTAGAGATCTAATATGCTAACTAAGGTAGAAGAATGGTAAAGAGAGGCTGGATTCATAGAGATTTCTGACAACAAAACTGGCAGGATTTGGTAATAAAGCCAAAAGTATCTTCCATCAAATTTGGGAACTTTTTAGTTCATTATTTCCTCAAATCTTTTTCCTGCATTGTTTTCCATCTCCTTTTCAGACCCCCTTTTATTCACATTAGACCTACTGATATTATCCTACAAGTGACAGAGTCTTGGTTCATTTTTAGTTCAAATCTTTTTTTTCTCTTTATTTAGATTCAAATTGAATTATTACTATTAGCTGCCTTCATGTTTATTGGCTTTTTCTTCTGTCGTCTTCAATGTTCTCTTAAGCCCATCCGGCAATTTATTTTCCCTTTCAGATTGTGTTTTTTCAGTTCTCTACTTTCCACTTGGTTCTTTTTTGTTTGTACAAATAGGGTTTGTATTTATCTGTTGAAATTTCCTCTACTCACTTACTGTGATCATATTTTTCTTTACATTTGTATATGGTTATAACAGTTGCTTTAAAATCTTGTCTGCAGATTACAATTTCTTGGAGTAAGTCTCTCAGATCAGGAACCCTTTATTGCCAAATTCGGACTTAAATTGAAGAAAGTAGGGAAAATCATTAGACCATTCAGGTATGACCTAAATCAAATCCCTTATGATTATACACTGGAAGTGAGAAATAGATTTAAGGGACTAGGTCTGATAGAGTGCCTGATGAACTATGGACGGAGGTTCGTGACATTGTACAGGAGATGGGGATCAAGACCATCCCCATGGAAGAGAAATGCAAAAAAGCAAAATGGTTGTCTGAGGAGGTCTTACTCATAGCTATGAAAAGAAGAGAAGCGAAAAAAGCAAAGGAGAAGGGAAAGATATAAGCATCAGAATGCAGAGTTCCAAAGAATAGCAAGAAGAGATAAGAAAGCCTTCCTCAGCCATCAATGCAAAGAAATAGAGGAAAACAACAGAATGGGAAAGACTAGAGATCTCTTCAAGAAAATTAGAGATACCAAGGGAACATTTCATGCAAAGATGGGCTCGATAAAGGACAGAAATGGTATGGACCTAACAGAAGCATAACATATTAAGAAGAGGTGGCAAGAATACACAGAAGAACTGTACAAGAAAGATCTTCATGACCCAGATAATCACGATGGTGTGATCACTGACCTAGAGCCAGACATCCTGGAATGTGAAGTCAAGTGGGCCTTAGAAAGCATCACTACGAACAAAGCTAGTGGAGGTGGAATTCCAGTTGAGCTCTTTCAAATCCTGAAAGATGATGCTGTGAAAGTGCTGCACTCAATATGCGAGCAAATTTGGGAAAACTCAGCAGTGGCCACAGGACTGAAAAAGTCCGTTTTCATTCCAATCCCAAAGAAAGGCAATGCCAAAGAATGCTAAAACTACTGCACAGTTGCACTCATCTCACACGCTAATAAAGTAATGCTCAAAATTCTCCAAGCCAGGCTTCAGCAATACGTGAACCGTGAACTTCCAGACGTTCAAGCTGGTTTTAGAAAAGGCAGAGGAACTAGAGATCAAATTGCCAATATCCGATGGATCATAAAAAAAGCAAGAGAGTTCCAGAAAAACATCTATTTCTGCTTTATTGACTATGCCAAAGCCTTTGACTGTGTGGATCACAATAAACTGTGGAAAATTCTGAAAGAGATGAGAATACCAGACCACCTGACCTGCCTCTTGAGGAACCTGTATGCAGGTCAGGAAACAACAGTTAGAACTGGACATGGAACAACAGACTGGTTCCAAATAGGAAAAGGAGTACGTCAAGGCTGTATATTGTCACCCTGCTTTTTTAACTTATATGTAGAGTACATCATGAGAAATGCTGGACTGGAAGAAACACAAGCTGGAATCAAGATTGCCGGGAGAAATATCAATAACCTCAGATATGCAGATGATACCACCCTTATGGCAAAAAGTGAAGAGGAACTAAAAAGCCTCTTGATGAAAGTGAAAGAGGAAAGTGAAAAAGTTGGCTTAAAGCTCAACATTCAGAAAACGAAGATCATGGCATCCGGTCCCATCACTTCATGGGAAATAGATGGGGAAACAGTGGAAACAGTGTCAGACTTTATTTTTTGGGGCTCCAAAATCAGTGCAGATGGTGACTGCAGCCATGAAATTAAAAGATGCTTACTCCTTGGAAGGAAAGTTATGACCAACCTAGATGGCATATTCAAAAGCAGAGACATTACTTTGCCAACAAAGGTCTGTCTAGTCAAGGCTATGGTTTTTCCAGTAGTTATGTATGTATGTGAGAGTTGGACTGTGAAGAAAGCTGAGCACTGAAGAATTGATGCTTTTGAAATGTGGTGTTGGAGAAGACTCTTGAGAGTCTCTTGGACTGCAAGGAGATCCAACCAGTCCATTCTGAAGGAGATCAGTCCTGGGTGTACTTTGGAAGGAATGACGCTAAAGCTGAAACTCCAGTACTTTGGCCACCTCATGCAAAGAGTTGACTCATTGGAAAAGACTCTGATGCTGGGGGTGATTGGGGGCAGGAGGAGAAGGGGATGACAGAGGATGAGATGGCTGGATGGCATCACTGACTCGATGGACGTGAGTCTGAGTGAACTTCAGGAGTTGGTGATAAATAGGGAGGCCTGGTGTGCTGCAATTCATGGGGTCGCAAAGAGTCGGACACAACTGAGCGACTAAACTGAACTGAACTGAAGTACTAAGTCACTTCAGTCATGTCCAACTCTTTGCGACCCTATGTAGACCACCAGGCTCCTCTGTCCATGGGATTTTCCAGGCAAGAATACTGGAGTGGACTGCCATATACTACTCCAGGGGATCCTCCCAACCCAGAGATCTAACCAGCATCTCTTATTGTCTCCTGCATTGGCAGGCAGCTTCTTCACCACTAGGAAGCCCAGTGTCTATGGTATCCCTGAAAATATTGCTGAGTGGGAATATGGGAAGCTCACCTAATGCTATTCTCTTCTTTGAAGTATCAATACATCTTTATTTCTGCCCACCTTTTTTTGTCTTCAAATAGCTTCAGATAGTTGTGCTATATATATACACACACACGTACATATAATCACACACACACAATATGTGCGTATGCAACTACATGTGTGGATATAAAACTAGCATATGTTGCAGATTTATGTATATATTTTTTATGTGTATAACGTTCTCATTGGAATGGCTGATCTGATCTGAGTTACTCTGCCGTTACTAGAAGGAGAATCCATACCTAACACAGCATTAGATGCGTTCCCTGTTCAAAAATTAGGGAAAAAAAAGTAAATAATAAAGTCCTTAAATGAAAAATAAAACATAAAAAAAACCAAATAACTCAACACAAAAATGAGCAAAAGAATGAATAAACCACCATTTAATAGAGGGGAAAACACAAATTGCCAATAAATGTATAAAAAATTATCAATTCTAGCAATAGTTGAGTAACTTCACATTAAGATAATAAAATTATACCTATTTTTTAAAAATTAAGACAACAAAACCAAGAGATGGATCAATGGGAATTGATCTGCTTGTAGAAACAAAAAATTGTACCTTGGAAAAGAACTTCATATTATCTTGAGAAGCTGATCACTTACTATGATTCAGCAATTCCATTCCAAAATATAAACAACCTAAAAAAATCTCCTTATTTGTGCATCAGGAGAAGTGTATTAGAATGTTTAGAGAAGTATGTTTCATAATAACAGTAAAAACTGGAAAATCAAATCTCCATTGTTAAAATGACAAATTTTGATACAATCACAGTTAATATTACACAGCAATGAAAAGAAATGATCTACCACTACAGACACTAATGTGTAGTATCTTAGAAATAATAACGAGTAGAAAAAGACTAGAAAGATAAGTATGAAACCATTTTTATAAAGCTTAAAAAGCTTAAAAAATTATGTTATATCTTATTTCAGTTCATGTAGATATGTGATAATTTTTAAGAGAATGAATAATGAAAAATTCAGCATAGAGTTTACTTCTTGGAAAGAAACAGGAAATGGATAAGGAAAGAATAAAAAGATATTTGGCATTTTTCTAATTCTTATAGAGATGATGGGTTCATAGGCATAATTTTTAAAATGTGCTATGTAAGTATTTACATTTACAGAAAATTTTGTATGTATAAAATAAAATGTAGAAGAGGCAGAAAATGGAGAGGGCTTAGAAAAAATTGAATAATATAATAGCAGGGAGAATCTTGCTCCTGTTTTCAGCTAAGTAAATACTTCTTGGCTAAATATATATATTTGTAAATCTCAATTTGAATGGCATTTAAATAATTAAGTCATCAAATATCTTTAAAATTAGCCTACTTTTTGGAGTTACAAGATTTTCAAGGTCATATTTCTGTTAAAAATTATATTCTGGGTATTTAAAAACTAGCAATTTGTAAAAAACATATTTTGATAAAATAATTTTGACTTCAATTTTATGTACTCTTGTACATAGTACTGGCACTTGTAACTTAGTAGTAAAGCTTATTAGTTAAATAAGCCCTCCCCTTTGGTTTACAAGTAGTTTGACAGTATATACCTAAAAACTATTGACATAGAAAATATTAAAATCTATTATTTCCATGTGAAAAGAAAACATACCAAAGATTTCATCTATTGTGATTTTAGGCATTTAGTACTGCTGTTTGGAAATTATGGAACAATATTATGACCTAGTCTAATTCCTGTATAAAATATAGGTGCATTTATATGTATATATACTCATTTAATATTAGTAATGCATAGAAAAAATGTAGAAAAAGAATAGACACCAAAGTATTAACATTTATTACCTCTAGGGCTCCTGGAAGAGGAAATGGCAACCTATTCCAGTATCCTTTGCCTAGAAAATCCCATGGCCAGAGGAGCCTGGAGGGCTACAGTCTGAAGTATTGCAAATAGTCAGACACGACTGAAGCGACTTAACACACATACACTCATCTCTAGGACTGGGATTAGACCTAACTTAATTTTTTAAGTAATATAGTTCTATAAAAAGTTTAATGTTTCAGTAGTTTGTGCTTTTTATAATAATAAAAATAATGAAAAAAAATTATCTATTATTTCTAGATAAAGTTTCTGAGTCAAATCCTCTCCAGCAATATCTCATCTAAACTGATATGGGTTTTTTCCTTTTCAAAATGTGGGTCATTTTGAAAGAAACGCTTTCAGAAGAAAACCGCATATGATTAATGCTAACTTGAAAAGATACTCTGAAATTCTGTGGTCTTCTTAACATCACATGTTGAATAAAGCTATTTGGGATCATATGATCATATTGCAGACTTCCCAAAAAGGCCACAGAGCCTATTTCTAGTAATGTTATAGAGTTCATCTTGAAAGCAGCTGGGAATATTTAGGGAAATAGTCACAATTTGGAATGTAATTAAATTCTTAGTCATTAGGGTAAAGAACATACCAGACAACAATCAATATGCCAGGCTTTCTTAGGCCAAACAGAAATAAACCTAGAAATAAATTCCAGAGAGGAAAAAAATTCCTTATTTGTTTCTCCTACTTACCAAGTATGTTTTAAGTTCCAATGGGTCAGTTTCTCCAATCTGATGATCTTGGAACACTGAAAAATAAAATTATAAGTGATTAAGAGCAGGGACAATGCCCATTCGGAGTGAAGTTAACATCTTTTCTATTCGAGTGAGGTCTGTGGGCCAGATGGGAGTTTGGTAGAAATGCAAACCTTGGCCCACCCAGACTTACTGAGTCAGAATCTTCATCTCCACAAGACCCCCATGTGAGTTATGTGCACATTAAATTGAGGGACTCACTAGTGTAGATTAAGTTTATTTCAAATAAAGTTACATAAAAAACCATTTACTTTTCTTCAGGTCATTACATTCTATAGTAATGTATATAAATAATATGAGAAAGATGTTGCTGTTGCTCTTTTAATCTCTTTTCTACTAAAAAAAAACTATATTATATATCTTTTTCTGGATATTTGTTTCTGTAAACTAGAAAAAAACAGGAAAGGAGGAATGTCCCTTAGGATAAAGGACACAGGCAAGATCTTCAAGGGCAAATACCAAGCTGGAATTACTGTTCTGTTAAAAATCTTTTTCTGCTGTTGTTGCTGTTTTTAATTAAAGGATAAAAGAAAACAGTTATCCCAGTAGATATTAACATTTTAATGTATGAAGTTTGAGTTAAGAAGAACTGGAAGAACCCAGTAGGATGCTGCCATTAGTGTTTACAGATAACACAAAAACTAAAAAGTTTTAAAAATATTTAGAAACAAGGCTTTTCCTAATTCCCCTGTGTAATCCATAGGCAGGTACCATCAGCTTCTGCCCCACCATACATTTCCATGTGTTCTGCATTTCCTCTGAAGCCCTTCTCATCCAGAGCACCATCTCTCTCCTGGGCCAGAGCATTAACCCCCTAACTGGTCCTCCTAACTGGTCTCCCTACATGCCTCCCTGCCTCTCTCCAGTCCTTCCCAGATGGCAATCAGAAGGACCTTTGTAAACATAAACCAGACTGCCAACTTTATGACTTAAAGTCTTCCACTGGTTCCTACACAATGCCCAACAGGCCCTCTGGGGAAGGACCCCTGCCTCCTTCACCACAGGTTACCCTCCTGTTCTTCCCAGATGCACCCACACCAGCCTCAAGTCCTTATTTCTGGCTCTTTTCTGCCTCTGGGTCTTTGCATCTGTTCTTCTCACTTTACCCTAACACGTATACTCTGGCTTTTTTCACACTTAGCTCATTCTCATCCTTCAACTCAAAGGTTACCTTTGCAGACAGGCTTTTCTGGCCTGGCCACATTATTTGAAATAGCACCTGACCCCTCACACCCCAAAGACTTTATCTCATCACTCTGTCTTTCCTAGTATCCCATGTGTGAAAGTGTTAGTCACTCAGTCATGTCCAACTCTTTGCAACCCCAACGACTATAGCCCACCAGGCTCCTCTGTCCATGGAATTCTCTAGGCAAGAATAGTGGTGTAGGTGGCCATTTCCTTCTCCAGGGGATCTTTCCAACCCAGGAGTTGAACCTGGATCTCTTTACCAACTGCAGATTCTTTACCAACTGAGCTACCAGGAAACTCCCATAGTACAAAACATAATAGTCTTTTTGATTGGGTCCCCTGTTAATTGCCTGTCTCCCCAACTGGACTTTGTGGTCTGTGAAAATAGGACTGGTCTATCTTTTTCACTGCTCTGTCCCTAGCACACAGAAGTGCCCAATAAACATGTGATGATGAAGCAATGAATGAAATGAAATGAATTAACATTATCAAAACATGCTTCTTAGATGGTTATCATCATTGTTAATTATTTCTTAGTAACTTCTTTCAAATAGAAAAAAACTTAAACATCCCAGAGGTATCATTGTACTATAAGTCACATTAATATCACCTTCAAATCTTTCATCAGTATAATAATCTCTAAATATCATGTCCACTAAACTTAGGAGAATATGTCAACCAAGTCATCTAGCTCCGAATCACCTTTGATACTGCCCACAGGTATTTTCTTAAGAATCACATCTAATGTCACACCTATGATAGACACACAGATAGTTGTCTACACAATCTGTTTTCCTTTCTTCCTTCCTAACGGAACCTGCATTGCTGTGGGAACAGAAATGTGTCCCGATAGCATTTCTCAGCTTTCCTTGCAGTAAGGTGAGGGCCATGAAACACAGTTCTGGCTAGAGAGACAGAAACCTAAATCTTTAAAGAAAGTTTTGCAAAGACTCCACTAGTTGCTATGAGTTTCTTCCACTAATTTCCAAACCTGAGACTTGAACATGGTGGCTTCAGCTACAGCAGCCACCACTCAACCACAAGGAAAATATGAAGAGAATCACAAAGACCTTGGATCTGATACCTTTGAGACACTGAACCAAAACCAGCAACTACTAGTCTTCCAAAGAAAGAAGGAAAGAAGGAAGTAAAAAAAGGAAGAAAAATTGACACACACAAAAAATGAAAAATCTCAATAATACTGTACCTGTGAAAGAAATTAAATCTCTAATTTCTCTCTCAGGAAGAAAATTTTAGATCCGGGTTACATCAGTGATGCCTTGAAACCTTCAAGGAAGAAATAATACCAATATAACACAAGGCTTGGAGAAGGAAATGGCAACCCACTCCAGTGTTCTTGCCTGGAGAATCCCGGGGACGGGGGAGCCTAGTGGGCTGCCATCTATGGGATCGCACAGAGTCGGACACAACTGAAGCGACTTAGCAGCAGCAGCAGCAACACAAGGCTTCCAGAAAAAAGAGGATAAGGAAATACTTCCAACCTCATTTTGTGAGGGCAATATGTGATATCAACATTGAACAAGAATTCTGTATGAAAGAAATACAACTATTAACAAGCAAATCTCTCCCCTGAACACATATATAAAATTCATGACACAAAATATAAGCACAAAATTAAATTCAGTTGTAAATTAAAAGGATAAATACCAAAACTAAGATTTGTCTCCACTAAATGTGCCCAGGTGATTTAATATTTAAAATCTTTTAATAAAATTCAACAAACTGAAAGAAAAAGAGAAAACTCATATGTTGTTGTTATTTACTCACTAAGTCATGTCCAACTCTTTGCCACCCCATGGATGGCAGCCTGCCAGACTCCTGTGTCCATGGGACTTCTCAGGCAATAATACTCTTGTGAGTTGCCATTTCCTTCTCCAGGGAATCTTCCTGACCCAGGGATCAAACTCGTGTCTCCTGCATTGCAGGTTGATTCTTTTACCAACTGAGCCACCATGGGAACCTGAAAACTCATATGGTCGTCTCAAAAGAGCTAGGGAAAAATAATCATTTGATAAAACTCATGTTCATTCATGGTAGAAAAACTTTTTAGCAAATTAGGAATACTGAGGAATTTCCATAATCTGATAACCACAAAAACACAACAAAACAGAAAAAGACAAAGGCAAACATCATAATTTATAACAGAAGAAGGTGTGTTTTGTCAACTGGCAAATAGTAAGTACCCAATAAAGATCTACTGAATGAATAAAGTTTAATTTATCTTATTTAAAAATAAAAACACTAAGATATGCCTGTTATAAAATAAAGCTTTCTTAGTAATACAGTAACTGTTGCTAGATAATATTTCCAAATAAATAGAACAACATACATACACTATCATGTGTAAGATAGGTAGCTAGTGGGAATCTGCTGTAATAGCACATTGCTCTATGGTGACCTAAAAGAGTGGGATGGAGGGGGTAGGAGAGAGGCCTAAGAGGGAGGGGGTATATGTATACACAGAGCTGATTCAATTTACTGTACATCAGGAAACAACACAATATCATAAAGCAACTGTGTGTGTGTGTGTGCGTGTGTTATTCACTCAGTCATGTCCAACTCTTTGCAACCCCATGGACTGTAACCCACCAGGCTCCTCTGTCCATGAAATTCTCCAGGCAAGAATACTGGAGTGGGTTGCCATTCTCTTCTCCAGCAGATCTTCCTGACCCAAGGATTGAATCTGGGTCTCCTGCATTGCAGACCTGGGCTTGAACCCTGGGTCAGGAAGATTCCCTGGAGAAGGGAATAGCTTCCTAGTCCAATATACCCCTCAATTAAATACATAACTAAATAACCTGGTAATTAATGGTACCAACTGTTGAGAATTTACTGTGATCCAATCACTTCACATTTGTTACCTTATTTAATTATTACAAAATCCTCACAAGGCAGATACTATTAATATATGCAGTTTACAGATTAGGGAAATAAGGCTTAGAGTCATACAGCTTGCCTAACTCACAAAGATACTAAGTGGCCAGAAGGGTTTGACCTCAAATAATCTGTCTCTCACAATACTTTTTTAACCTCATGTGTTACCCTATCTTCGATTTCTAAACCATTTTTCACTTACAGTACGTAGTTTTTAAAAACCAATAAGAACAAAGAAAAGCAATAAGCAGAGTCCAACTTCCTAAATGGAGATATGAAACATAATGAAAGTGCTAGTAATGACACATAGTGGAGCCAAGATGGTGGTTTTAATAAAATTGAGAAAGAGTGGATTGCTTTCCCACAGAAATTGTGGAAACACAGAGGCCATCCAGCCTAAGAAATATAAAATTGTTCATGTTTTTGATCTCTGGACCAAAGGAAAAACTACAAATTCCAATGTTTGGAACATTAAATGGAAGAGTTTTAAAGGAAACCATTATTATAATCATGGTACCCACCAGCACTATGAGAATCCAAGCCCTGTCAACATTTCTTTATAAGTTCACCATTAGGACTTTCTAACTTATCCAGCATTATTCAGCTAGAGCTTAAAAATCTTAAATGTAAGATCTTAACTTGTGAGTGATATTATTCCAAGAATTACGCAGAGGAGAGTGGATATCATGTGATACAGACACAATAGAAAAATGTTTGGCTTCTGCAGCATTTTAACAGGTTATTAGCCATCTTTTACTTTATTTTTCTTGCTTTGGAAGAAGGTTTAGGGGAGGAGGGTTGACCTGGGATGGAAGATTATATTGTCAACTCAATCATGAGCAAAATTTTAAAGTTTAGTATGTTATGTACAGTTTGATAAACTCTGTAAAAACCTAGATACTGTCTCCACTTTCTGAGTCTACACAAAGGCTTGAAATCTCATAAAGAAAGATTATTTTTAAGAACTCTGGCACTTTTCTTTTTGTCTGAATCATAAAAAAAGAAAGAAAGAACAGTCATTTCTAATCCTGTCCAGTACATTCCAGCTAAATAACAGCAAGAAACAGAATAAAAGGAACTACTATTTGGTCATTTCAGAACTTCAACAAACATTGAGTTAAAATCTTTCCTCAATAAAGGTTAAGGCTAGAGAGCCCTGATCCTTCTGAAAATGCTTCTGTTATCTCTAACCTCCATGTTCCTTGACATTACTATTTTTTTCATCTCCCTTCCTTGAGATGACTTGCCTTTAAAACTAAATCAAAGATCAAAATAGAAATGTAGTAAATTGTATCTTACAAAGGGAAATGATATAAACTTATTTAACAACTGAACTTGGAATTACAGTTCATGCCACCATTTATCACGCTTGAAAACCATGGTGAATGGTTTTGTAAGATTACAGTACATGGCTAAGTCAGAAGAGAATGAATGAAACAACGCAACCCATCCAATTCATTACAGTCAGTCCACACAGCCACACAATATGGAAGAAACCAAGAAAAAATAGGCCCCTCACAGACACTGAAAAATAACATAATGAATTGTCCAAGGCCACTCTACTTTTTTGGAATCAAATAAACGTAACCTTATGTGACTTCTTTTCTTAATTGACTCAATGAGATTTTTACCTCACTGGATCTTGAAAAAATACAGTGCACACGAGGTTCTAACTTTAAACTCCCTCTGACTCCTAGTATTACTAAAAGTCAATTGGTTGATTATTAAAGGGCAAAGTAATTTAAATTTATTTCCTGGTAGGGCCTGACAATCCTTACCAAAAGAGTTGTCAGACTATTTTTACCTAAACTAGAATTTTTGCTTCTGTGTTTAATTTACGTAACAAACTTATACATCAAATATTCACTTAATGGGTAAAACCTCATAAAAACAGACCCATTTTAAGTAAACTGTTCAATAAGTAAGGAAAGTCTTGTAACTATGGGAAGTGTATCTCTTTCTACAATTATGCTCTAAATCTTGAGATTCACACAACTTTCTCACATCGATTTTTTTGGCTACAAGTACATCCTAATATTAAATAAAAATGGTTTCAAAGCAAACTAGTTCATGTGCCAGCATAGTCTAAATATGGAAGGCATCATCTTATAAGTAGAAATGGTGCTAAAATTCTGAAGTTAGAAGGTTTACTGTAAGTAAGAAGCCAAAAGTTCAGATACTCAAAGTTATTCCAAAGCTTTTGGGTTGGAAATGTCACAAAAGTGGGCTTTTCCATGAAATGGCCTGTATTTCCTGTTTTTAGTTAAGCTGGAAGTGTAGTAGGAACAATACTCATTATGGCATGTCATTGCATCTACTTTGGGTTTGAAAACACCAAGCAGAGACTATGAGCATGATGAATCAAAAAAAAAAAAAAAAGAAATGAGTAGAGAGGTATTCTGGGCTAAGAAAAGGAGAGTTAATGGGAACAGAATTTCCTAACTTGACCACCAGTTAACCATAGCTTGGACGTCCAACGTGCTATGAGTCACTAGCAACTAGCTCCAAAATAACACAAGAACATCTTGGGCTAGATCATTACTGGAGTATATTGTTAATAATATTTCCAGAAAAGAAAAAGTAAGCAGAAACAGTTTGAATAACTGTTCAAGGGGTAAAACGGTGCACATTAAATTTCATTTTCAGAATAATCTGGAAACAAGATGATGCAAACGACTTGCTAGACAGATAGACAAACAACTTGGTAGACATTCACATTCATTTAGAAATTTTAGGCAAAAATCACAGCTCTCATCAACAGGGTTGATAATAACTCTTCACAGGAAGAGTGTGGAATTGTTAGACAGAACACAGACTGCATTTTCAAAAGCAAAGTCTCAACATGTTCATGGATTGTGAAGACAGAGGTATATTTTGCATTTTCCAGAAGGCCACTTAATGACATTGTCTGTAACTTAATTTCCTCCACTCTTCAAAACTAAAACTCCTTAGTTGGTAAATTCAAACTACTAACATTCAATCACTTAGTTAATATGTATATTGGATCTGAACAATAGTGCTTATGCATACTCAGTTAAGAAAGAAAATTTGAGAGCTGTTCTCCTTTTCTACTTGATTGCTCCATAATCAAGGGCACATTGTGAAGTTGGACAATTCATTTAGTGATGCAATACCTAAGGGTCCCCTTAGAAATATTACTTGTCGCCTAACAGATCAGTCCTCAAAGATGAAAAAAAAAAAAAAAAAAATTAATAATAATGAAACACAGAAAAAGAAAACAAGTGTTTAGGATTTGCATCCAGGAAGAGAAAGCCTCAGTAGCATAATATATTGACACTAACTACAAATGAAGTTTGTGAGTCCTTGCAAAGAAGAGTGAAAAGTAAGAAAAAATGAAATGAGATAGCAGAACTGAGACACAGGTCTGGGTGTTACTATCTTTCTCATCCAGTCCTGTGTGGGGGTCTGTCCATCCTAGAAAAAGGAGCAGGCCAAGCAGGGTGGGTCAGGATGGCATCCCAGGTACCTAGAACTTGGTGGTGCAGTGGCCCAGTCAAGATCAAACAGAAGAGCAGAGGCACATTGCTCAGAACTGGCCCTGGAGAAAGTTCTCCTCCAAGACTAGGGTACGAAGCCAAGCAGGGAAAGAGCCCATAGATTCTGGAATAGGGAGCTAGGACAGAATCACAGGCTCAAAGATGATGAGGGGGCCTAGCCCTTTGCAGAGAGCAAGATGCAGGCCTAGAATATGCTCCTGGTGGGTACCATGAATGAGGACATGTCCCAGAGCCTGGGGCAGAGATCCAGCCCTGGAGTATGCTATTTCATCCTGTTTCTGTGGTTTTGGGCAATCTCTCTTTTTCCACAGTTGCTGCCTCTCCCCTTTGTTTACACCTTGATTTTGATATGTGTGTGACTTGTGTGTCCTGAGGAGTTTGTACTCCAGATATGAGTGACACTTAACATGAAAACAGATTAATCAAGTGCACATACAGTGTGTTTATCCATTGTTTCTATGGCTGGATTAATTATTGACCAATTTTACTCAACTGAGTAATTGAGTTAATGGTTAAAAAAGACAGAGATAAAGAAATAATGGGTTTCTTGTTTGGTGGCAGTCAGGCTTCCTTCCTGGAACTGTGCCGTCGGCAGGCTCTGAAACTGGCCTGTGCTCCATTGTGAAGCCACATTCAGTTGATGGTAAAACCTAGAATAGTATTGCTGGACTTGAACTAGAAGACTATGTATATTCATTTTTAAACCCTGATTCCATGACAAAAAGCCATGTTCGTTTTCCTGAGAAGGACTTGCCTAGCTGAGGGAATTCTGACAACAAAGGAAAACTCAAACTACACAGAAAAGCCAAAAAATCACAAATGATGTGACTCTCCTAATTTCTCAACTACCTGAAGATGAAACCCTGATAGTGAGTTATTTACCGGGGCAAAAACCATGTCTCATTCATTTTGTATTTCCCAACATCTAAGCATAATGTCTGGTATATGGTGGGCATTCTGTAAATACTCAGTGAGCTGAACTATACTGTGCTGTTTCATATCCCTATCGCTGGTCTCCTTTCATCTGGGTAACAACTGTACCTGACCTTGGCTCAGCCTTCATTTCTTCAGAAATACACTACTTGACCTCCCCAACTTGACCCACTCCCCCTAATGCTTACAGGTATACTATTATGGACTCTCCTTCTAAGTACCTATCCCAGCTTTATTTTTATATTTATTTGTAAGGCTCTTTGATATAAACAATGCAAACTAAACCTTCAACAACCAAGTCTGAGGAGGCGAGGACTGTGTCTTTTTGTTTTCCGCTCATGCAGTAATTATTGTTTTTATTGGCCCTCAGTAAATATTTGTTAAAGTAGTAAACCAAGAACCCATAATTTTCATGGTTTCCTCTCATTCTAATAATATGCCCAAGACCTCAAATAATATGAAATAAATTATTCAGCACCCACTCACATAATAGAGCTGGGAAAGTAAGTTTGTGCCACAGGCCATTCAGTTAGGAAGAATTCTGATAAGACAAAGAAAAAACTCAAATACCTTTCATTATAGCCAGAAGTACACCACCAAGGAGTGTACCATAGAAATTTTCATGGAGAATTTTTATTCTTTTTAATCATCCAACTAATATGCAAGAGAGCTGTGTAAATGAGTAGTTGGGTGAGAATACGCACAGCTTGCTTTCAACGAAGGCTAGCTTTTCTAGTTTGGCTCTGACCTTTTACCTGATCCTGTGACAAAGAAGACAATTTTGTGGATGATTTATCTCAGCCTTGGCCAAAAGTAAAAGTTCAGTTCTCCTCTTCAACCACAGAATATGTGCACCAGATACCCCTGGCTCTTTTAGAAGGTAGAAAAGAATCTCAGTACTGTCACTGCGTGACTTTAGTAAAACTACAAACTTTCTCTGTTGTACCCATTTTTTAAATCTGTAAAATAAATAATTGATGTATTGATAATAATACAGTAACCTTGTGGAGATTAAATAAGGCTATATATTAATATCTAAAGTACTTGGCACAGTATCGTAAGCTCTCGGCCAATGTTGTTATTATCATATGATTTGTGGCATTATTACCACTCTTTCCATGTATTATTTTATTGGAAATCAAGGAACTGGTTATATTGAAGAGTACTGGTTAAAAGGCTCAAGTAAGAAAGACCCAATACCTTCACCGAATCATTCTACAAATGTTTATTGAGCTTCTGCACGGCATCAGGGTTAACCAGCTCCCAGAATCAAATGGGTGACTTATTGAGAGGTTGGAAGGGAGGGGGTAGAACTGTGGAAGAATAAGTGAACCATAAGTTAATGGGACCAAACTGAGGTCCAGACCCTGAAGACAAGAATTTCCCTGGTGGTCCATTGGTTGGGACTCCATACTTTCTCTGCAGGGAGCACAGGTTCAATCCCTGATTGGGAAACTATTAATAAGATTCCACATGGTACGTGACATGGCACAAAAAAAAAAAAAAAAAACTCTGAAGATAGTGAATATAAACAAAATTAGTCATGTACAGAAGTGAACCTCAGAGTCTTTGGGCATCATTAAATCCTAGAAAACTGTATTAACCTTTCAGGAGAGGAGACGCCAAGGTTGGAGAACTTTCCTATCCATGACCAGCCCCTACTTAATCTACAATATTATAGAAAAAAAAATCCACATCTTAAATGATCTTAAATCTCATCAGAAATGGTTTGTTGTGTTAATGTCAATCATTCATGATAATATCAAGAATTATCATCCAAAAATGAAATGGAATTCATTTCAAGTGTATTCAGAAATGGAAGTCTAGTACACAGTTAAGAATGAAAATCCAGCCCAGTGAGGAACAATGAGGATAATTTCTAAATGTGTTAAGTAATGAAAGGAAAAAGTAAAAGCAGTTCTTCAGACCAAAGACCTACATCCCAGGTTTGCTTAAGGCTGGTCTTAAAGAGACTGAAGTCTGCAGCAGAGGAGTAGAAGTGAATTATCTAAAAGTCTTCAAATTCTCTGTAGTGTCATGATTGGCTGATTAGTCTCCACCAACTACATATCTGGTTTCCACAAACAATGTGCATTCTGAGATGCCAGAATCATCCTGCTAAAAATACACAACTCAGGAAACTATACTCATGGACCCAAAATGTCTTGTGCCTTTTTTTTTTTTCACTAGACCAGAGATTAGAAGAGGGAAGAGATGGCTTGTCAGCTGCCAGAACTGTGCTGTGAAGGCTATCTGCAAACTAACATTCAGACTGTCATACATACTTTTACAGATGCTGGAAGAAGATGTGACATGTCTGCATCAGAGACAACTGACTTTATTCCTCTTAGTACTAATGGTAGTCAGAAGATCAGTATAGAAGGTCAGGTGACACCTGGACATATATAATAAGCTTTATAGGAGAGGGACCCTGAGCTTAGGGAACCTGAATCTTTTATACTGGGCATTAAGCATGCCTGCTCTTTGCTCTGAAGGGAGATATTATCTCCATTTTTTAAGGCTGTTCACTGTACAAACAGTCTGGAAATAATAGAATGGAACAAAGTTAGTTATTTCTTCTGCTCACAAGACAGAGAAATGTGAGACTCACTCCAAAAATTGTCTCCCATGACACTGACTCTCACAGAACATGCTTTAGTGCTTGGCATCCTGTGGGTTGACAGCTGAAATAACTGTGGATCTGTAAAAGCCCTTTCTGATTCAGGATGTCATCTAATCTGAACAAACCATTATTGCACATTCCCAAGAACATTTTCCTGAGCTTGTCAATTGTCAAACCACCTACAGGTATTCATCTTCTCTTTTTTAAGGTCAGCATAAATTTCTAAAACTATTGTCTTTTCCCATTTCCCAAAGACATTGAAGGATTCATATTTAGAAGGCTTCTGGAGAGTAGCAATGAGTGAGCCAAGACACCACAACTAGAGAATCTGTGCACCACAACAAAAATCCTACGTGTCGCAATTAAAACCCCAACGCAGCCAAATAAATGAATAATATTTTAAGTCTAAATAAAAAGTAGTTAATATCCTGCCATTCTAGTACATAAGTATTTCATTTACCATGAACAGAGCATTATATAATGACAAATATTTAATGTTTAAAGTTAGTATTTTCACACAATTTTTACTTTCTAGTTAAGCCACTTCAAGATACATAGTATTCATTTATGTATCTCTGTATATATTCCTCTTATACCTATGAGGGAAATGAAGGCATTGTCATCAGCTTGATATCCCCAGGGAGTAACATGGTGCCTAGTAGGTCCACAGAGCAGGTGATCAACAGATGATTAATGAGTTAATCAGTTAAACATTGGGAGGATTTGTACTGATCCAAGGGCATGCCCATCATGCTGATAGCAAGCTAAATGGACTTTCTGTCAGGTATACCTCTATAATAAGAGAAGAGAAAAGAATCTGGATTGTTAAAGGGCTCTAATTTATAGATTCTATACTAGGACGGATATATGGTACAATAAAAAAAAAAGCAGAAGAGGAGAAGATATTTATTCAAGACTGGCTCTGCCACTGTCTGTCTGGGAGTGTCTTTGAGCAAGGCACATACTATCTATGGAGTCAGTTTCCTCACCAGTTAAAGGAGAGGTACGTGGGACTTTCCCAGTGGTCCAGTGGCTAAGACTATGCTTCTTCTGCAGGGCACGCAGGTTCAAACCCTGATCAGGGACATTCAACAACACTAACAGAAGAGGTACACTCATGAGTTTTGCAGGAGTGGTGAGTTTTGCAATAACAGTTAGTCCAGCTCTAGCCTCCCATTCTTGCAACACCACAGGTGCTCCTTTTGGGTTTTATAGATTCCATTTGTGCAATAAGGTGCTACGGTTAGAATTTTGTAAGCTTAAGACCACATGATCAAAAATATTTTTCCAACTTTACTATTTATATATATTAAACTGGAGGAGAAAAAAGAAGCTAACAATTTCTATAATCAGAGCCAAAAATTAAACTATTACTTTTATGGTACTTACTTTTAGCAGATTTTCTAAGACAAATTCTCAAGACTTTCATAATTTTTAAACTCACATACTTAGTGAATATTTAATCCACATCCTAAATTCACTTACCTAGAATTCATCACAAAGCTTCTATCCTGAGGACTAATGCCACATCTAAAGGGACTTCTTAGTCTATATAACAAAAATTTTTTTTTTCAGAATAAAGCCTGAATTTCAAAGCATGATAATTTAATTTAGTAACTAAGCTGCTGATTAACCTCACTTATGAAGTTTTTACTAATTGAAAACATTATTATTCTGTTTCTCATTTACTGGCCCTTACCATGAGCTAACAATGCTTATGAGCAAGATCACTGGAGCACTGAGAAGCACTTTTTCCAAAACTGAATTTCTCCTGGTCCCTGATTTTTTAGTATTTTGATTGGCGAAAATAAATCTTTCATTTTCCTTGATAATATTAATAATCAAATATAATAGTATTTAACATTTGGGGTCACTTACTATATACATCAACACTATTATAAACACTTTAAATAAACAATACTTCATTGAATTCTCACAATCTACCCCAAAGGTAGGTTTTGCTACACTCTCCATCTTCCAAAGGAGCAGCTGAGACATAAACTCTCGCATTTAGTGAGGAGAAGCACCAGCCCTACCCAACCACCTGCCTCCTGAGCCCACGTCTCGAACCACATTGCTGTATGTCAGCATCCACTGCGGACATTAACAGCCTGGGAACAAAATACACCAAGATGCTGAAGATGCTAAAACAACATCCATAAGTCAGAACTCACACTACTATTTTCCATTTATGTTTATTTTTCTCAGAATATATTTTCCCACAGTAAATTAAATAAGAGAGGATGAAGTAATGAGAAAAAAACAGAACAATGGAGATGGAGCTAAAGTCAGTAAACCTGCCCTTAACACCATTTCTGCCACAACTGGTTTATGTGGCTTTGCACAAGTCTCTAAATATCTATTCCAAACTTTAAGAAAAAAAAAAAATCTAACAACTTTACCTAAAACTCATGAGACTTTTAGGGAATCATATCAATAGTATTGTTAATCACCAAAACACATGTGAAAATTATTACTATTAAAGGAATAATTGTAAATAATAGGCATGCTTTATTATACGATCCTAAACTAGCTTCAAAAAAAACCTATTCTAAGACAGTTTAAAAATGGCTGCCTTTGTTTCATGGAACTTTTCCTAAAGATAACACTAAAATTGTCACTACTTCCTGCATGACTCTTCATTACTCTGCAACTTCCTGAAGATGAACCACATTAAATAAATTCTAGAGAGGCCAGAGTTAGAAGATACAGTACTTAGCAAACACTATTTAAGTTGATTCATCTTATAGGATAGATGCTTTGCCTTTTATTTTTTCAGAAAAAAAAAAGAAGCTGAAATTAAAAGCACATATTTTTTATCTGTTTATGTTGAGTAAAATCTAGTCTACAAGTAGAAATACTAAACAATAAGATTTGGTCGATATGTGACCTTATGCTAGGCTTTCCACTAGGATTGTTCCTTTCTTCCATACCTTACCTTTTTCATAGTAGGAAGTCAGGCTCTAGCAGTCACTTCATCCTGCTACCTGAAATCAAAGGTCATGGTGTTATTTTTAGGACAAACTAAAAAGAAAACTTCTATTCTTAAATTTGCTAGTTGTATGCCCAAAGTCGAAATAATTTTTTCTCCTATTCAGGATTTGCCCATGTAAAAATATCTGCTAACACCTATATATGTAGAAATGTATAACCATTTAGGGTAGCTGTGCTTTAAATAAGTCAACCCAGTAAAATGTGTAAATTAGTTTTTCAACTCCCTTCTTTGGGATTAGGGAGTGGAGGTGGAAATTTGATCTTTGCATTTGTTTTTCAATTTACGGCTAATCATATGCATCAAGAATTTGTCCACAAATTATATGAGTATAAAATTTAAAAACTACCAATTTTCAGTTGGGTTTACTTTTGATTTAATGTCCTAGGTCTTTTTTAAACTTATTTTTTCCTTTTGAACATTTTATTTTGTTTTGGGGTATCAGAGGATGAGATGGTTGGATAGCATCACTGACTCAATGGATATGAACTTGGGCAAACTCCAGGAGATAGCGAGGGACAGGGAGGCCTGACATGCTGCAATCTGTGAGGTCGCAAGGAGTCGGACATGATTTAGTGACTGAACAACAACAAATAATCAATTAACAATGTTGTGATAGTTTCAGGTGAACAGCAAAAGAACTCAGCCATACATATACATGTATCCCTTCTCCCCAACAACCCCTCTCCAACCAGGCTGCCATGTTAACATTCAGCAGAGTTCCATGTTCTGTACTATATAGGTCCTTGTTGGCTATCCATTTTGAATACAGCAGTGTGTGAATACATTCATGAACACTGACTCTATATTGTTTTACCATTCACCTTCTAAGTCAATTGTTGTTTCTCTTGATTGAATGATAATACCAATCACCACCTTCAGAGCTTTCAGACTCTAACTGGTAATGCTCTCAATGAAAATGACTTCACTACTTTCATCCATATGTAAACACACCACATAAAAGACAAATTCTTGGACTTCCCTGGTGGAGTAGTGGATAGAAGTCCTCCTGCCAATTCAGGGGACACAGCTTCGATCCCTGGTCTGGGAAGATTCCACAGGCTGCAGAGCAACTAAGCCCGTGTGCCACAACTACTGAGCCCGCGCTCTAGAGTCTGCAAGCTGCAACCACGGAGCCGGAGTGCCTAGAGCCAGCGCTCCACAAAAGAAGCCACCACCACGAGAGGCCTGTGAACCACAATGAACAGTAGCCACCTCTCGCTGCAGCTCGAGAAGCCTGTGAGCAGCAGTGAAGACCCAGCACAGCCAAAAAAGAAGACCAAAAGATTTGTTAGAAATAATATAATTCAAAAGGAAATAAAGGACAAATGGAATTAAAAAAGAGACAAAATCTTGGCCCAAATAATGCCAAGAATTTAAAAGTAGGATGTGGCTTTGAGTTTATGCATAATTCCTGAAATTGTCACTCCTGATACTTTGGAGTGACGGGAAAAGAAAGCTGATAAGGTTGGCTTATTGGGTCTGTAATCTGCTTTAACATCCAGCTGTTTTCCATCCTTTGTGACTATTTGTGAGAATTCCAGGAGTTATATAGAGTGGGAAATTGTTCCACAGATTAATTATTGAAAAGGAATGCTCTATCCTCATGCCTTTGGGATGCCAATTGACTCAGGAGCAGTGGGTCCAAACAAGCTAAATTCAGTTCAAGTCCACTCATACTTACTAATACACAAAGTAACCTGCGAAGGATATGGAGAAAATTAAAACAAGCACAAGCTAGGCCTAAAGCATTTCTAGGAAAAATAATACATTTCAGCAAATCTCATGAGACAAAAATCCACTTGGGCTAAGCCTTCCCCCTCATTTTGCATTTGTTTCAACTTCTCTTCCAAATAGTGTTCTGAGGATGAAATGACATCATTGCCTTCACCCAATCCAAGACTTGTGAGTTGTCTCTAACCTCCAAACACGTAAAGGCACATGTCTGATTATAAAGTAAACTTTACCTTACATATAGATTCTATTTTTTCTCAAACTGAAAGCTCACAATCAAATAAATAAGGACATACTAGTGGATTCCATTTTATTTGTTACAAACAACATTGCTAAGTTTTTGAAAAATATTTTAAATCTCATCAGTCTATACTTCCAACCTAAAGACAATAATTGTTACTTATTTGATTTGAGAGTGTCAAAAAGAAATTTTAAGTGCTATTTAATTTGGTTATTTAAAGAGACAGTCATTATTTATTTAAACATTGAATAAATATCACCCTATCATTAACAGTTAAGGGCTTCCCTAGTGGCTCAGTTGGTAAAGAATCTGCCTGCAATGCAGGAGATCTGCATTCGATCCCTGGGTTGGGAAGATCTCCTGGAGAAGGAACTGGAAACCCACTCCAGTGTTCTTGCCTGGATAATTCCATAGACAGAGGAGCCAGGAATGGGATTGCAGTCACACACTACTGGGAGACTTTCACTTTTCATTAACAATTAGGCTTCCCAGGTAGCACTAGTGGTAAAGAATCCACCTGCCAATGCAGGAGACCCAAGAGACGTGGGTTTGATCCCTGGACTGGGATGATCCTCTGGAGCAGGAAATGGCACCCCATTTCAGTATTCTTGCTGGAAAATTCCAGGGGCAGAGAAGCTTGGCAGACTACTGTCCACGGGACTACAGTCCATTAGACACAACTTAGTGATTAAACAACAAACAGCTCAAGATGTACTCAAATGTACATTTCATGTTTTACATAATTTTTGATGAATATACTAAAAGAATCTGAAACAACTGAGTGACTGAGCACTTTCATTAACAATTATGTTTTAATTATTAGATACACAGTAAGTTTGTCACAATAAAAATGTGAATAGTCTATTATAATATGAATAGTTTATTAATGGTTATGTACATTTCATCATATAGCTTATATCAAATTTCTGTGTTTATAATTATTCTTTCCTATTAATGCATACTTTGTCTCCAAACCGTTATAACTGGCAGTTTTTTCAATTTTCCTAACACAATACTTAAAAGTCAAATTACCAAAGTCATATATCTGACAATATCATCATTAAAGATTATATTTGTTTTATAAACATTTACTCAACAAACTTCCCTCAAGTGACACCTATAAACAAGGTATTAGGCTTAGCACTAGGGACCAAGAAGTGAATGACTCAATTCTTCTCTTATGCATCCCTATCTGGTAACAGATACACACAAATTACCATACAATTAGAAAATGGTTATGAAAGGATAAGCACCTAACTCAGTCTGGAATGCTAAACAAAGTGACAAGAGAGTTAAGAGTTGAAGGATCAGTAAGAGTTGGACAGCCTGTTTAGTCGCTAAGTCATGTCCAACTCTTTGCAACCCCATAGACTGTAACGAGCCAGTCTCCTCTGTCCATGGAATTTTCCAGGCAAGAATACTGGAGTGTGTTGCCATTTACTTCTCCAAGTGATCTTCCCAACCCAGGGATCAAACCCACATCTCCTGCATTGGCAGGCAGATTCCTTACCACTGATCCACCAGGGAAGGCATAAAATCACATCAGACTAATAGTCCTGAGTACAGTTCCTGTGAATGTACCCATGACTGAATGGCTGAATGAATGAAAGAACGCGTGAGACAGTTTGACCAAGTAATATTGGCTTCAGTCATGCTTGTTTCTCAATAATATAAACATTTTCAATACTTTATAGTTAGTCCACTGCATGCAAAACACCATACAGGAGTCATGGAGAATGACAAAAAAAAGAAGAAATATAATCTCTGCTCTCAGGAAAGATGCATTAATTCAACAAATGTTTGTTGTGTTTTCTGTTTTTTCATATTCCTGGTGCTTTGCAGGCTGTAGACAGAAAAAATTATAGATACTACTTAAGGCCAGAGCTGCTTGCAATGCAGGAGACCTGGGTTTGATCCCTGGGCTGGAAAAATCCCCTGGAGAAGGGAATGGCAATCTACCCCAGTATTCTTGCCTGGAGAATCCCATGGACAGAGGAGCCTGATGGGCTACAGTCTGTGGGGTCGCAAAGAGTCAGATACATCTGAGCGACTAACACTACTACTAAGGCCAGAGGAGAAACAGAAGCATAACAATAATTTCAGCATTACTAACTCTGACTTTTGAGACTCTCTTAATCATTCCTTATAAATTTTCAAGTGTATTCTTAACATTTTCTAAGCTCTGAAAATTATTATAAAGCTATATATATACACATGGCTCAAGACAGTAAAGTGTCTGACTGCAATGCAGAAGACCTGGGTTTGATCTCTGGGTTGGGAAGATCCTCTGAAGAAGGGAATGCAATGCACTCCAGTATTCTTGCCTGGAGAATTCCATGAACAGAGGAGCCTGATGGGCTACAGTCCATGGCAGTGCCATACATGTTCTAAAGACTAGAGGACTAAAGGACTAAAACTAAAACTGAAGTATTTAACATTAGAGTAAAAGAAAGACATTAGGATTGCAGTCCCTACACTGTAGTTCCTTCCTTAATACTTCTATTTCATTCCTGTGACTTGAGGTCCAAACAGACCACCTATTCTCTTCCATATATGTCACAACATTTGCAAAGTCAACTGATTTCACCATTGTTCATTGGAAGGACTGATGCTAAAGCTGAAACTCCAATACTTTGGCCACCTCATGAGAAGAGTTGACTCATTGGAAAAGACTCTGATGCTGGGAGGGATTGGGGGCAGAAGGAGAAGGGGACGACAGTGGATGAGATGGCTGCATGGCATCACCAACTCAATGGACATGAGTTTGAGTCAACTCCAGGAGTTGGTGATGGACAGGGAGGCCTGGCATGCTGCAATTCATGGGGTCGCAAAGAGTCAGACACAACTGAGCGACTGAACTGAACTGAAGGTCTGGAAAGCCCTTGCTGTTTCTCATGTCCTCATTTTTTAACCCAGCTTGTAGCCATTAAAAAGTCACATTGGTTACTTCTCCTTCCTCTTCACTTACAGAACACTTAATGTTATATCCGTTCATGACCACTTAATGACTCAGTACCAACTGACTGACACGAGAAAAAGCTCTCAAGCCTCATAGCATGTGGTTCTATCATAATCTATACCTTAAAGTTCTTCAAAAGTTCTAATAAACTTTGGGGTCATGAAATATTACATCGCAACAATCCTCCAGAATTTTCAGTGTCATGTGGTTCCCATGTCAGAAATCTGAGTATCATTGGTTTAATACTTATAACCTGCTTCTGCAAATAGATCATAACCTCCTCATAAGCAAAAACTAGATATCTTTTAATATCCCACTGTGTTTGAAACAGTCAGAAATATATCAAATGCTCAAAATATTTGTGGATTACTTATTTCATTGCAAGGGAAACAATGTCTAGTTGTTTAATTTAGAGCATTTGAGTAAATTTACTAGCCTGGAAGAATTTTCCACTAAGTTCTTCTTATGCCTAAGGTTAGGCAATTTTGACAATTGCATTAATTGTTAGCAATACATCAACCAGCAACTTTTCTTATATTCCCCATATCCAATTTTCTAGAGAATTTTTTACTTCAATGGCTTGAGTGAAATAAACACTGTATTCCCTAGTGTTCTGAAAACCATAAGTTTACCAGATATGAAAACATAAGCCTCAGATATTTTATTTATATGATCAATAAATGAATTGATAGAAATAAGCTATATAAATATAAATCACCATAGTTCCTAATACCTTAGTAAATTTGCAGTTTTAGCTAAACACAGAATATTTATAGAATATTTTAAAGCTCAAACCAGTTCTCAAACTTTATATAAGGAATTCATTGAATGGTAGATTTGTTTGTACTTGATGCTATGTGAGAGGTTATTCACAAATACTCAGAAATCAACTTCCAAGAAATACTTTAAATTACCTCAACACTTTTTAAAAAAAGTAGCAAGTTTCCAGTAAGCTTCCCTATGATCTTTGATATCTTTAAACCAAAGTAATTTCTATACCTTTACCGTTCCAAAATTTTAGAACTTTTAGAAAGCCTTTGCCCCAAACCACCATTTCATACTATCATTTTCTATGTATCCCATTATGTTATTTTAAAAAGGGGTTGCCTGGGAAGCATTGTTATATCCTAATACTATGATCAAATTGGAAAAGATTATCAGTAATTACTTTAGAAAATATAAATGCAAAAGTAAAACTATTATCTCTCTCACACTGGCAAAGTTTGTTTCAGCCAGGACATTTTGGAGTATGATACCTGGAACCCAGTGCATTCTCTTGGCAAAACTCTGTTAGCCTTTGCCCTGGTTAATTTTGTACTCCAAGGCCAAACTTGTATGTCACTCCAGGTATCTCTTGACTTCCGACTTTTGCATTCCAGTCCCCTATGATGAAAAAGACATCTTTTGGAGGGGCTAGTTCTAGGTCTTGTAGGTCTTCATACAACCATTCAACTTCAGCTTCTACGGCATTAGTGGTTGGGGCATAGACTTGGATTACTGCGATACTGAGTGGTTTACCTTGGAAACAAACAGAGATAATTCTGTCATTTTTGAGACTGTACCCAAGTACTGTATTTCAGGCTCTTTTGTTGACTCTGAGGGTACTGCATTTCTTCTAAGGGATTCTTGCCCACAATAGCATATATAATGGTCATCTGAATTAAATTTTCCCATTCCAGTCCATTCTACTTCACTGATTCCCAAAATGTCAATGTTCATTCTTGCCATCTCCTGTTTGACTGCTTCCAATTTACTTTGATTCATGGACCTAACATTCCAGGTTCCTATGCAATACTGCTCGTTATAGCATCAGACTTTACTTCCATCACCAGTCACATCCACAACTGGGCGTTATTTTCACTTAAGCCAAAGCCTTTGACTGTGTGGATCACAACAAACTGTGGAAAACTCTTAAAGAGATGGAAATACAGACCATCTTACCTGCCTCCTGAGAAATCTATATGCAGGTCAAGAAGCAACAGTTAGAGCCGGACATGGAACAACAGACTGGTTCCAAATTGGGGAAGGAGTATGTTAAGGTTATATATTGTCAGCCTGTTTATTCAACTTACATGCAGACTACATAAATGTGAAATGCTAGCCTGGATGAAGCACAAGCTGGAATCAAGACTGACAGGAGAAATATTAATAGCCTCAGATACGCAGATGACACCACCCTTATGGCAGAAAGCAGAGGAACCAACAAGCCTCTTAATGAAAGGGAAAGAGGAGAGTGAAAAAGCCAGCTTAAAACTCAACATTCAAAAAACTAAGATCATGGCATCCGGTCCCATCACTTCATGGCAAATAGATGGGGAAACAATGGAAACCATGACAGACTTCATTTTCTTGGGCTCCAAAATGACTGCAGATGGCTACTGCACCAATGAAATTAAAAGCAACTTGCTCCTTGGAAGAAAAGCTATGACAAACCTACACAGCATATTAAAAAGCAGAGACATTACTGTGCCAACAAAGGTCCGTCGAGACAAGGCTATGGTTTTTCCAGTAGTCATGTATGGATGTGAGAGTTGGCCTATAAAGAAATCTGAGTGCTGAAGAATTGATGCTTTTGAAGTGTGGTGTTGGAGAAGACTTTTGAGAGTCCCTTGGACTGCAAGGAAATCAAACCAGTCAATCCTGAATATTCATTACAAGGACTGATACTGAAAGTGAAAGTGAAGTCGCTCAGTCGTGTCCGACTCTTTGCGACCCGTAGACTGTAGCCTACCAGGCTCCTCCGTCCATGGGATTTTCCAGGCAAGAATACTGGAGTGGGTTGCCATTTCCTTCTCCAGGGGATCTTCCTGACCCAGGGATCGAACCCGGGTCTCCCGCATTGGAGGCAGACACTTAAACCTCTGAGCCACCAGGGAAGCCCTAATGAAGCTGAAACTCAAATACTCTGGCCAAAGAGCCAACTCATTGGAAAAGACCCTGATGCTAGGAAAGATTGAAGGCGGGAGGAGAAGGGAACGACACAGGATGAGATGGTTGGATGGTATCACTGGCTCACTGGACATGAATTTGAGCAAACTCTGGAAGATGGGGATAGGGAAGGATAGGGAAGCCTGGTGTGCTGCAGTCCATGAGGTGGCAGGAGTCGGACATGACAGACTGAACTGAACTGAACTTAAATGGAACCCATTTAAAAAAAGGAGAGCTAGACATACTGGCTCATGAAACTGACAAAATTGATTTAGTACCAAGAATTCAGGTTTTCTTTGCATCTCTGGTCTGTATTTTGCTAGGACTCCACACATTCATCTCCCTGCATCTACAGGTGCTCTTTTGATGATCCTAAAATGTCTATGGCGTCCCCAAACTTCACATCCTCATGATCTTCCCCTTTCTTCCAATGCTTACTCAAAAAGCCTATCCTGATAACCTGGGATTGCAAAGTTATATCCACGTATCTTATTTCTAATGTGTGGTTTCCATTAGACAGTAAAATAAGCTTAGAGATTGAAAGGGTTCTTAGATCCAGTTTCAGTGTGTGTGTGTGCGTGTGTGTGTGTGTGTGTGTGTGTAGGTTTCTCCACATTAACAAACAATTCAGATTGCACAATTAAAGGGCTCAGTCTCATAAGACTGTCCTCCACTTCAGAGGTCAGTTGCAAGCCCAGGCTCTTACCAATGCTTCTGACTCACTGGTTATAAATTAAAGGTTTCCACAACCCCCTCCCTGCTTTCTATTACTTTACTTGAACAGCTCACAGAACTCAAAAAAACATTTTACTTAACAGCCAGATGGAAGAGATGCATATGGCAAGGTAGGTGGAAAGGGTGTTGAGATCCATGCCTCCTCCAGCCACACCAGGCTCCTAAACTGCCAGGTGGTCACCAACCCAGAAACTTCCTGAACCCTGTCCTTTTGTACTTTTATGGAGGCTTCATCACATAGGCATGGCTGATTAAATCATCAGCCATTGGCGATTGATTGAACCTCTTGCAGCTCCCCAGAGGTCTCATATGGTGGGGATGGGAAGAGGGGGAAAGGAGGTCTCAACCCTCTAATCTCAAGGTTGGTGCCAATGGCAATCCTTAAGTGTTTCCAAAGGTTACCTCATTCATATAACAAAAGACACCTTTATCATTCCCAATACTTAGGAAATTTCAAGTGTTCTGAAAGCTGTGAGCCAGAAATGGCACAAAGACCAAGTATACATATATCACTGAAAGACCATTATATATTTCTTATAAATCATAGTATCACTGAGGCCAAAATCAACATTTTTAAAAAACGAAATAGAAAACTGATTTTAAAGTATCAAAAGTATCATATATGGTAACAATAAATATTGTTTCTATAAGTTTTTTGTTTCACTAAATGCATGTGTTATGTGTGAATGTATATGTACTAGATCAAGAATAACAAGCTCCTAATATAGTTGAAAGTTTGTGTTTGGTGTAAACACACTTTACAGCTCCTCCAGGTGCTGGATAAGCAAGACGAGTATGTAATACGGCCATGATTAGCATAATGAAACTAAGTTACTGGAACAAAACATGAAATGAAAAACAGGGCAGGGGTGGTGGGTATTGAGAAATAAGAATGGCAAAGATAGGAACCAGACAAAGGAATTTATTTCAAAGGCAATGAAAACCATGTGAAAGTTTTAAGCAGGAAAGTGAATACTCTGCAGTACTTCTGGCAGCATTGGAAGGGGCAAATTGGAAAGGGCAAATAAGGTAGGTCAAAAAATAGTTAATAACAAAAACAACTAATACGGATTCAGACAAAAGATGCTAATGGCATGGTATACTGGGAAAATATCATAAGAAGGTAGAGTCCATAGAGCTTTGGGGCTGACTAGACATAGGATGTGAAAGAGAAAAAGGAATATCAAACAGCATACAGGCTTCAATATGGAGTGACGTTGGTTCCCATCACTAAAACTGGGAAAATTAAAGGGAGTAGATTTGGGGATGGCTTTGGCAACCCACTCCAGTATTCTTGCCTGGAGAATCCCAGGGACAGGGGAGCCTGGTGGGTTGCCGTCTATGGGGTTACACAGAGTCGGACACGACTGAAGCGACTTAGCAGCAGCAGCAGTTGAGTACTTTAAGGTCTGTGTAGGACATTCAGATTAATGTCTTGTGCACAGCAAGAACGTTTCTGGTCAAGATCCAGAGAGCAGGGAACCATCTACATGAGGCAGTGGAAGAACATGTAAGTAAGAAGAGGACCACGGACAAAAGACTACAGGGCATCTGTGGTAGGGCGAAATGAGACTTCAGAGGGAGACGAAAAGAAATGGTCGAAGAGATGGAGAGAGGATGAGACTCAACTACAAAACCCAAGAGAAATCAAGTTATATATAAGGACCGAAAAGAATCCACTAGATTTGGCAAAGAATAGGTGGCAAATCCCTGTGCTAAAATCAGAAACCTTATTACAATGGGTTGTATGGTAAATATTTAGAGACAGTAAAAACAGTGTGTGTGTGTGTTTGTCATTGTGTGCCATACGTATACGTGTGTTTTAGGAGCTTCAGAGTAAAAAAACACACTCTATAGAAGGATGTGCAGGACAAAGCGTGGGTTGTTTTGTTTGGCTGGCTTCAAAGAAACAGGCAACAAGAACTTTCAAGTGTCTTCCAGCAGATATTGGAGTAAACCCATGATGTTTACAGGACTTAGGGCTCGGTGGAAGAAGCAGGAGCCAGGTACAAAGCCCCCAACAAGTCAGAAAGTCTGTGAGTGTGCTGTCTGTAAAGACACATAGGAAGATATTTCATAAGAATAAGCATCTTTAGGACAGGGTTTGTTGAGAACATTGCACCACTTTGGAGACGAGGGAAAGGGAGGCAGTATGGGAAAGGTGTTCTTATCTGTGAATATCAGGATCCTGAAGGCAGGCTCTGGGGGGAAGCAGAGAGAGAGAAAGAAGGCTGACCAACCACCTGCCGAGATGACTACTTTCCAACAGGGAAGAGTCACATGGTATCATCACCAATCTACTCAATCTTTAGGTTTCTCTATTCAGCTTCCCTAATACTTTCATTGTGCCTCACTTTCTCCCAAGAGGCAGATGAAATACCACAACTTTTACTATTAGCATGATAAAATTAGGTCACCCCTTTTATGGCCATTAAGTGCAACTGCATCATCCGAAGGGATATTTCATTTTCCACTTGCACAGTTCTATTTTGAAATTGTCTTTTCTAGCAATTGAATTCCATAAAGTTAAATTTTCCCATATGTACAGAGGGGACTCAGTATCATTCATGATGTGAGGCTGTGTCATATTATTGTTGCCAAGCCATTCTCATCCTCATCTTATATATATATTAGTATTTCTTTCTCTCTTTTCCTCTCTTTCATTTCATGATTTCAACAGCAAAAACTAGAAACTTAAATTTTCTTCCCTCTCCTACAATGTCAATATCACCCATGTGGACACACACACACACACACACACACACACACACACATCTCCTGTCCCACAGAGACATTTTCCAGGCATTGGTTTTGCAACTAAATCCAAGATGGAATAGCAGCCTAGTTTATTATTTTAGCATAAACACTTTTACTTTCTCATGGATATTAATATAATGTGCTTAGATGTTGTCGATATGCACATTCAATAATAACTGGTATCAAATTCCTTAATTGTATTCTTTGCTTCTTTCAAGAACTTATACTTCCCCCACCCACCCCTGTGACACTTTGATGGCAAAAAAGAAAAAAAAAATGGGATCCTAAGGACAGAATCACAAGTCATAAATTATTCACAAGTGACATAACAATGGTATGTGTTTTGCTGGAAGAGGGCTGTCAGCAGAAACAGCACATTCTTTTCTTTCCATGCAATATGCAGATCGTATGACCCGGAAACCTACTGGGCTAAGGGGCTAATACTTGGTCAATGTGCTATGTAGAAATTTAGATCTGAAAATATTTAGATATGAGCTAAAAGGAAAGTTTTATTTTCCTTTAACGAGCATTCATTGAGTGCTTATACTGTGATAAGCATTGTCCTTGGCACTTTACAAGATTTGGAGATTTCATTCCCTCAAACTGTCCCAACAATCTTATAAAGTAGGTACTAGTATATCTCCATGGAGAAGGCAATGGTACCCCACTTCAGTACTCCTGCCTGGAAAATCCCATGGACAGAGGAGCCTGGTAGGCTGCAGTCCATGGGGTTGCTGAGTCAGACATGACTGAGCAACTTCACTTTCACTTTTCACTTTCATGCATTGGAGGAGGAGATGGCAACCCACTCCAGTGTCCTTGCCTGGAGAATCCCAGGGAAGGGGGAACCTGGTGGGCTGCCGTCTATGGGGTCGCACAGAGTCGGACACGACTGAAGCGACTTAGCAGCAGTATATCTCCAAGAGGTGCCAACTGAGGCTCAGATAGTTTAGTTTGCATGATGTCACACACTTAATAAAACAGCTGATTAATGAAATAATAAATAAAAAGGAAAAAAAAGATATCTCCTGAAGCAGTCAAAAAAAGAAATACTAAGTCCAGCAAATTCTATATTCACATCACTTCTGTATTACTTCTATCAACAGAACACTTGAAATCAAGATAACAAAAAGTCAGCCTAGTTAAATCCACAGTGGTGGCTAATTTTAGGAACTGTTTTAAACTATAGAATTAACCTACTTAAAGTAATAAAATTTCATACTAGAATATCAAAAATTATTCAAAGGCAGTGACTTCAGCTTTATATATATATTGTTAGTATTAAAATCATCTACATTTATTTAAACTTCTAAATTGGACTGTTTGCCATTACTCTTTGAAAGACACATGCATGCATGCTAAGTCGCTTCAATCATGTCTGAGTCTTTCCCTGTGACCCTGTGGACTGTGGCCCGCCAGGCTCCTCTATCCATGGGATTCTCCAGGCAAGAATACTGGAGTGGGTTGCCATGCCCTCCTCCAGGGGATCTTCCCAACCCAGGATCAAAACCACATCTTTTAAGTCTCCTGCATTGACAGGCCGTTTCTTTACCACTAGTACCACCTGGGAAGGCTGTAAAGATGTGTATCTTTCAGTAAACTACATTTTTAACTTTCAAAAAAAGAACTGTTGAAAATCATCTTTAATTAAATACAAATCAAGTTTACTTTGTAGGCTTTATTCTTGAGATCTTAAAATATAAGCACCAAAGGGTTTTTAAAACATGCTACTAGTTTCTTTGTTTTTTCCCTTTGGTTTCCTAAGCTTGTCTGAATACTGGGCTGCCTAAAATAATAGAACAGTAAAATTTCCCTACCTCCATCCTTGCCATTAAAAAGAAGGAGCCTAAGCAAGTGACCTTCAGCAGTGCTTTTCTAAAAGGCCACCAGCTGATGCACTCTCAACGGACTTGGTCACCTGCCCTCACAGAGTCTGAGAAACCCCTAGTCCTTGGCAGTTGTTGTAGGCAGAAGTCTACAGATTGCCAGTTCTACTCAGTGCTGCTGCTGCTAAGTCACTTCAGTCATGTCTGACTCTGTGCGACCCCATAGACAGCAGCCCACCAGGCTCCCCCGTCCCTGGGATTCTCCAGGCAAGAACACTGGAGTGGGTGGCCATCTCCTTCTCCAATGCATGAAAGTGAAGCTGCTCAGTCGTGTCCAACTCTTCGCGACCCCATGGACTGCAGCCTACCAGGCTGCTCCATCCATGGGATTTTCCAGGCAAAAGTACTGGAGTGGGGTGCCATCGCCTTCTCCACTTCTACTCAATAAGAGGTCATTTTTCCTTCCTGGAAAGTTGTATGTGACGCATGAGCAATACAGGAATTTGGAGTTCCTGAGCCCCCTTTAGATTAAGACCAGGCTTCCGTGAGCAGGAAGAGAACACCAGAGAAGCATAAGAGGTACCACCATGCCGTGGCAGCTGCTGGCTGGCAGCTCCTCCATAAGCTGGTCTGGTAAAATCTGCTGGACTGGCGAGGAGAGGCCTGTGCAGAGGGAGGGTTTTGTGCTCAGTTCTACTACAACAGCACCCGCCACAGCACCCAGCACAGTGCCCAGCAGTGCCTCACCTCACTGCAAAGTAAAATTGGTTCACAGTCTATGTGAAGATAGGCTGGAAGTTTGCCTTCCTACCTACAGTGTTGAAAGCAAGCAGTGGGAGTCTCAGGAATCCACCACATTTGGAAACAGCTGGGTAAAACAGATGAGCAAGAAGAATAAACAGAGAGCAGTGGGAAATGACGAAGATACCACCAAAGATTCATTTGGACAAAATCAGCTTTCATCATCTATACGTGAGAAACGGCTTAATGGTAAAATATTTCCAGACATGAGCAAGTTAAGTCTATGGTTACATGAAACTTTATCCTGCAGTTGTTAGCTTTCATACACACACATGGGTCAATAAGAAAATCCCCGCATTACAAACCTGCCACTCCCAGACAACAACACTCTTAATCTCTGCCATGTGTGGTGATGACACGGATCTCATTCCATTGACAACATGAAACTCAAAAGGATTCAAATCATATCATTCCTTAGAGAAAGAAGGGGAAAGTTGTAAGCCTGAAATGCACACTGGATTCAATATGAGGAAAGTGCACTTTCACTGAAGATGAAGTTCATAAAATAAGCAGTATGTTAATAACATGCTGAGACATACCTATTAAGTAATAATTGTGAAAAATCGGTCTATAGTAGACACCACTTTAGTGTTCATGGCCTGAGACTCTGTCATAGCATCTATTCACATGGGTAGCTTATCAGGGAATGATGCAACTATTCAAGAAGATATTTTTTTGATGCCTGTGGTTGGTCCTAGTCTCAGCCTAAACAAGACAGCACTGAGTTAGAGACTGAACATTTTCAGTGTGGGCTGAAGCTGATGTCACAGTAGTACACACCCTGATATTAAGCCTCCCAAAGCATACCCATCATCTTGATTCATGTTTCCTTTTTTAGCTACATTAGTTTGTTAGTGGATAAGAAGCAACACATCTGCCTACACAGCAAAATCACAAAAATCTTAATTGTCCGGGAAAAAAATCTTTGTCTAAGCCCAAGAGTCTCTCCTAACACAGATCAGTAAACGTTATCTTTCTACTTCATGCTTATCTCAGCAACATAATGCTAACTCTGCTAATTATCCCACAGTGTTTTATATGCCTTCTAGGGTGTGTGCTTCAAGAGTTTTAAGAAGCTCTGAAATAACTATTTTAAGAACATGCACTGTTCAGAGATCAGTGTATATAAAAAGTGAAGAAAAGAAGCAGTGGAGTTTGCAAGAAGAGGTAGGGTATTCCCTTTAAAATTGAATTTAAATTCACATGTCCTGCTCCACCTCTGTCCAAGCTTACATAGTTACTCAATCTTCTTGGACTTTGATTTCCTCACCTACAAAATGGGAACAATATCCCTCACAGGGTTGTTATGAAGTTGAAGCGAATTCGTTTAGGTAAAAGGGCTTTTGTAAATTTAAAATTTCTACATAAACACAAGGCAATATAGCCATAGAGGGTATCCATTTCAGGCACACGGACAGAGCACTAAGAAGCATTCCTGTTAAATTGATCAGACAAAATTGCCATTGTGCATTCTAATGTCAAATTAAACAATGCATTAGTTCACATTTACTTCAAATCTGATGGTGTCAAGAGTTTTAATAGAGTGGCTTTTCTTCCTTAATGGTGTAAGCTCTGACCTAGCAGCTCTGATACCTTTTCAAAAAGCCTTATCCATCTGTCTAGGTTTTAATATACAATTCCCATATGCACAGTTTTTAAAAAACTCACACATAGGGGAATATTTAGAAACTCTTTGGAAAATTTGAACAACTTAGTTTTCAATAGTCTAGAATGTACTGGCTACCAGTTCCCATTTAATTTGAAAATCTGCTTGTCATTCTCATGGTAGCACAGTTTGCATTATAAACCAAATGAAAGAAGAAAGTCAGCCCAAATATATGTAGAGTGTAAAATGTATGTGGCATGATGTTAAGCATAAAATATCATCTTGGCTTTCTGAGAAATAAATAACCTAAAGAAAACATCATGGATACAGGAAATAATAAAATTTTAGTTGTCTCCTGAATATTTACATTCGATATTCTTACATGAAAGTTCATTTGTTAAATGTCTCTACCAATTCTGAGCACCTAGGCTAAAAAATGAAGAAGCCAGATTTGATTTTCTCTAAGCTTTCACACAGCTTTAATACTCAGAAATCCCTGCAAAGATAAATGGTGTTAAGTCAAACTGTGATGGAATTTTTAAAAATCAAGGCTCAGCTGGACTTAGTCCTAAGAAGAGCAAGAACCACTGAAAGATAGAAGAGATGGGTACATTTAAAGCTGCCAGACATTTTATAAAAGTACTTTCATAAACATGGTCTCCTTAGGCTAAAAATACTACAAGCAGGTGAAAAACTGAGTACTCAGAGATCAGGGCCATCTCTGAGCCCCCACGGAAGGTAAATAGCAGATGTGGAAGTCACATCTCCAGGCTCCCAGCCAGTTCTTCTGTTGTTGTTGTTGTTGTTTAGTCGCTCAGTAGTGTCTGTCTTTTTGTGACCCCATGCATGGACTGCAGCCTGCCAGGTTCCTCTGTCTCTGGGCTTTCCCAGGCAAGAATACTGAAGTGAGTTCCCATTTCCTGCTCCAGGGGATCTTCCTAACGCAGAGATCCAACTTGAGTCTCCTGCTTGGAAGGCAGATTCTTTACCACTGAACCACCTGGGAAGCCTAGCCAGTTCTCTAAGTCCTACCTAATGATTTTCAAAAAGTATTCCAGGGAGCCCTGAAATTTTGAGAAGGGGCCTCAGGCTTATTGATAGGAGGTAGGAGGACATTTCAAAGCATGAGCTGATGGCTCTGGCTTCATCTGCCCCCACCTTCCCGCTCCCCAGCAAAATCTCTAAGAACACATTCAAGTATATTCTACATTAGTCTTCTCAAAATATTTATCCTTTCACTTACTCCCATTCTCTGAAATAAATGATCTCATCTAAATTCTATCTTCCTCTTAAACCTATTGATTTCCTTTCCCCAATCACACATTTGAAAAAATGGTTACCCCCATTCTTTTCATTCCTACTCACTTATCACCATTAAGTATCTAGGAGACTCTACCTAAGGGTTGTAAATACTCCAGGTTGCTATGGCAATACACTTGTGTTGCTAACCTATCAGGAAAAGTGTTAGAGAGACACATCTCCATGTAGAAGCATCCGTAATCTCCAGCACCATCTCAGACTAATGCAAGCAGACTAGAAGCTACACAGGATTCTCATTCAAAGAACAGAATAAGTGAGACAAATAGCAAACTGAAGGAAACAGCATATTTAAAAAAAAAAAAAATTCTTTACTTCCCTCACTCCTCTAACCCTCAACTTCATTTACCAGCAAGTAAATGAACAAGCAAACATAAAGCACAGACCACATGGAACGGTCTTGACTACCTTCTGACAAATACCTTTGCATCAGAAAATAGCCTCAGAAAATCAGAGAACTAATTATAAGGAGAGGAAAGCATGAAGGAAATGAATGTCATTTCAATAGTAAACATCCGTGCTTCTTTTCCACCTCTGAACTCCCAGGGAGTACGCCCTCTCTTTAACCTTCATCTTAAGCAAATACAAGGAAATGTAAGCCACGCCAGGGTCCCGGAAGATTTTAGGATAATATTTATTACTATTTTTCCAAAAGCCTCTGGCACACCTTTTTTTCTTTTCTTTTCTTTTTTGTTTTTTTTTGCTGGAATTCATTTACTTGATTGGATTTGAGGCATGTCAGAAAAATCATAAGCCCCTCCCAACCCACGACAAATCGCTCCCTGTCCAGATGTCCTTATACGGCCAGACTACCTATAAATCTGACAGCTCAGTGTATGCATTGCGTACGGGTCTTGGCTCTGAGTCACATTCCCTGGGAGCTTTGATTTCCGCTTTGAGGGCTGGCACAGACTCCCGCTTGCTCTTATAAGAAAATGTCTATGACTGAAAGTTGAAGTGTGCAAGATTCCTTCTTTAAGTACACAAACACTCCAAGTCTGGCCACTTTCCTGTATTCCTGCCAGGTTTTCTCTATGTCTGATACCTGATCAAGTAACTTATCTTTTTTTTAGGGGGGGAAAAAAACAACAACAAAGAACATAAAAGAAGGAATGTAGTACATCCGCAGCTGAACATCTTACAAGCCTTAACCAAACGACCTGTACAAAGGATGCCTGAGTAGACACACGCATACCTTATATAGCTCTGTAAATAGGACTCAGTGGCCATCTCAGTGAATTCCTCATTTTACCAGGGGAAAAAAAATGCTCTCTAAAAAGCACTGGCCAGATAAACACTTGCTTACAAGACAAAATTAGTGCATCTTAACCATTCTGCACACAAATTCAAAGAACTTTTTTCTTCCATTTCTGACCTGCTGTCAGTCAAAAGCCCTGGGATAAGTCAGAGCTGGAAGAAGTTGTAAGAAGCCACTATTTCCACTTTACCGCCCAGGCACACACAAACATTTGCTGAGTCATTTATAATAGTACAAGAATTCAGATTCCACGGCATGAGTGAAGGACAGAGTGTCAGCCTTTCCCTTTGAATTTCCTGACACCAGATGATCTGTATCACAATATAAACATACTTTTGAGTCTGTGAATGTCTTGGGTGTATTCACTCTTTCTCTCTCCCTCTTAAGTCACTCTCTTCATAATCTTTTGTTTTAAATCTTTCAGAAGAGTTTTGATCATAAAGCCCCAATCTAACCTTACATGCAGAGCATGTTTTTCTATTCTGAGATTCCATGTTCTGTATATTTCAATATGCTGTCTTCTCTCAGCCAATATTAAAACTATCCAATTGGAGCTAACTATGACTTCACTTTGACTTTTCACTTTCATGCATTGGAGAAGGAAATGGCAGCCCACTCCAGTGTTCTTGCCTGGAGAATCCCAGGGATGGGGGAGCCTGGTGGGCTGCCGTCTATGGGGTCGCACAGTCGGACACGACTGAAGTGACTTAGCATAGCATAGCATGGATTTTTGAGACTTCAAAAGACCACGTGAATTTTACAGTAAAACCAAATTCTTTTTATAATATGACCTGATATTTTTTTAACAGCACAGCAGAACAGGAATATACTTGTTATGTGCTTGTGGCAAAACAGGAAATCAAGAAAGATAAATAAAGCACTAATTCTCTGAAAACTATAATCTAATTATACTTAAACCCTATGAAATAAAATATTCTTATTATTACCATCACTTTATAAGTGAAAACTTAAGAATATGACTCCTACTTGTGACTTCCCTAAAATTTATGAATGGCAGTTCCAAGAATACAACCCAGGTCACCCAATTGGAACCCAGTCTAGCAATTTAGCCCCTCCATGAATGAGTCTCCACTCTGCTGGACATGAAGCTGGTGGTGGTGGTGGCTCTTAGGACCTCTAGAGGATTCAAAAATCCCCAACTGGTTTTCCCAGCTCTCTCACCCTGCAAGCCACGAGAGCTCATGACCTAGGCCGCAGGCCACCTTGGGTGAGGTCCCAGCTTCTCATCCCTACCCTTCCCCATCCACCACACCTTTCCAGCCATTAGTGGTAGATATAATTGGAGGTTTAGGTCTTGAAAGATTTCACTGTGGCTTCCCACATATTTTAGACTTTTAAAATCATCCACAGGGGAAGAAAAAATTGGGGACCAAGTTACCTTTAATACACATGTGGCTATTAACATATCTTGGAATGTTCCTTCTTTAAATAGGAAATTTTAAGGCCTCTTCTCTTTGAGGAATGCTTGGAAAGAACATTAAATAACAATGATGAAAATTCTTCCTCAGCTTCAGAGGCCCCCATCGCTGGCTGGCCATTCACATTGTTGACATGCAACTACACTGTACAACATGTGGATTGCTTAACAAGGTAATTGTGCACAGATGATGCGGTTTGTGCTGAAGTTAGTTATTTTTTTCTTGGCTCTTTTTCAACAGAATAAAATGAAACTTGAAAAAAATGTGGCCTGTTTAAACAGGCTATTTTCAAATTATAATCTATAATGTCCTGAAAGCTTGCTTTTGCATCCTAAATAGGTTAATCTTCAACCTATACACAAAATAATCAATGGCTAAAACGAATCTGCTCATGGGTAACACCAGCATCAAACAATGTGACATTACAATAGGAAAAAATGGCATAAAAATCATTCTCTTTCCATAAAATGGAAACTGGAGTTATTAACAAACAAGCAACTAAACTATAGATTCTAAAAGGAAGCACAGTTAATTACCTGACTCCTTAGTGAAGCTAGATAGCAATATTAGGAAAGGGACATATGTTTAGATTTTGTTGGCCATATTTGACATCTGCACAGGAGCGCAGGGAATAAAACCTGTTCCTGCCTTGATCTAATCTAACTCTATTAGGCTTCAGGCTCCTAGGGTAATAAGAAGTAACAATCACTATTCATAGGTGTGTGGAGAGTCACTAAAATATATTATTTACTGACACTCAGTTTACAACCAAATACAATGGTATACAGTGTTCTTGTTATATAACTGGATTTTTTTTTAATACTGCCAGACAAACCAAGTCCAATTCACATTCAAAGATTATAGGTTTTAGTATAAGAAAAATCACTCATTTTTCAAAAACCCATGACTGTGTTTAAAACTCCCTAAGTAAACCCCAAGCTTCATGCTAGTCTCCTCCTGTAAGGTTTTCCTGTCTTCCCATCCCTTTTTACATCCCAACACCCAGGGCTTCTACCTACCCAGCACAGAATCAGTTGTCCTGACATAACAACAGACCGATTTTTCCTGGAAATGTTGATGCCCAATCATCCCTTTTCCCTCTCTATGCACCCAACACTAAAACTGCTACATATTAAGAGAACACAAAGAAAGAGTGTGGAAATCTCTTCCGTAGAACTGCATCCTTACTCAGACCCCTGGCTTTATTCTCTTTCTACTCTGGCCATGGGCACCCACGTTATTTCATGCGACAAATGACCAATTTCCTACATCCCCAGCATATGGAATTCAGAGATTTGCAGGTATGCGTCTGCTTCTTGGGGATTTCAAGCAGTTAAACACAATGAACTCCTCTTGTGCCCTCTGAAGAGTTTCAAAGGCAGACAGTCTCTAAAACTAAAAATCATTACCAAAAAATAAAAAGGAAACCCTTTCGAATTTTTCAGAAATCCCTGCTATTAGCCTTTTCTCAGCTATCTCCTACAAAGGATTTAAACAGAAATGAGTGGTATTTTTTTTTTAAAGTGGTATAAAAATAATAAAATCACTGCCGATGTGTTTTTAAATGATATAAATCAGGAGTGGTGCGAAGAGGCAAGGAGGGAAAAATCCTATTTGGTGGCTGGAAATACTGAGCCTTTTTTTTTTTTTTTTGGTGAGCTGGAGTGTGCCAGCTTTTTCAGACGGGAGGAATGCTGAGTGTCAAGGGGTCAGAATCAATCCGGTGTGAGTTGATGAGGCAGGAAGGTGGGGAGGAATGCGAGGAATGTCCCTGTTTGTGTAGGACTCCATTCAGCTCATTGGCGAACCGGGGCCGCCCGGAGCGTATAAAAGCCTCGGGCCGCCCGCCCCGGCCTCACACAACAACTCTTCCCCGCTGAGAGGAGGCAGCCAGTGCGACTCCCACCGCCGGCGACCCACCTCCTCCAGTCCGACGGCAGCCGCCCCGGCCGACAGCTCCCGAGACAGCAGCCCGGCACGCCCCGGCCCACGCCTCCGGCCCAAACCTGCGCCGCCCGCCCGGCCAGCCGCCTCTCGCCGCCCGCCGCCCGCCGGACACAGCGCCCCGACCATGTCAGCCACCGGCCTGGGCCCGGTCCGCTGCGCCTTCGTGCTCCTGCTCGCCCTCTGCAGCCGGGTAAGCACCGGAGACCCCGCGGCGGCCGGCGCCGGGGGGAGGGACGCGAAGGGCGGGAAGGCGGCCAGGCGGCGCCGAGGGGCGTGCGTCGGCTGACCGCCGCCTCCCTCCGCAGCCCGCCTCCAGCCAGGACTGCAGCGCCCCGTGCCAGTGCCCTGCCGGCCCGGCGCCGCGCTGCCCCGCCGGCGTCAGCTTGGTGCTGGACGGCTGCGGCTGCTGCCGCGTGTGCGCCAAGCAGCTGAGCGAGTTGTGTACCGAGCGCGACCCCTGCGATCCGCACAAGGGCCTCTTCTGCGACTTCGGCTCCCCGGCCAACCGCAAGATCGGCGTGTGCACCGGTAAGACCTGCAGCCCCCGCCCCCTCCCCACCTCCCCGAGCCCCGAGCCCCCCCCCCAACACTGGGGTCCCGGGTTGGGGGGGCGGGGGGAGGACAGTCGATGACCTCGTCCCTCACACCCACCTTCCCGCTACCGGAAAATAACGCCGCTCGAATTGGGTCCCTTCCTCCCCTTCGGCTGTTTGCAGCCTTACCCCTGGAGCCCAGCTCCTGGCTCCCATCCCCGATGCGCTTCCTGTTGGAGGCTCCAGAATGATGCTTGAGCCCTCCTGCATCCACCCCCCCTTTTCCCTTCCTCTCCTTCAGCTAAAGATGGTGCCCCCTGCGTTTTCGGAGGAACTGTGTACCAGAGCGGAGAGTCTTTCCAGAGCAGCTGCAAATACCAGTGCACGTGTCTGGACGGGTCGGTGGGCTGCGTGCCCCTATGCAGCGTGGACGTCCGCCTGCCCAGCCCCGACTGCCCCTTCCCTCGGAGGGTCAAACTGCCCGGGAAATGCTGCGAGGAATGGGTGTGTGATGAGCCCAAGGAGCACACCGTGGTCGGCCCTGCGCTCGCAGGTGAGCTGAGCCTCCAAGTCAGCCTCGTGATTCTCCCCCAGGGGCCGAGTCCTGACTTGGCTGAGGGCAGGGGGAAGTGACTTAGCCTGGCGTCTTACCTTGTGTTTGTGTGCTCTGCTCTCGTAGCTTACCGGCCGGAAGACACGTTTGGCCCAGACCCAACCATGATCCGAGCCAACTGCCTGGTCCAGACCACAGAGTGGAGTGCCTGTTCCAAGACCTGCGGAATGGGCATCTCCACCCGGGTTACCAATGACAACGCATTCTGCAGGCTGGAGAAGCAGAGCCGCCTCTGCATGGTCAGGCCTTGCGAAGCTGACCTGGAGGAGAACATTAAGGTATGGTGTTCTGTTTCTATTGACTCCTGGTCATGGAACAAGAGTGGACTGGCCTACAGCTAGGTCTCTTATCACCCGTGTTACAGAGGCCTGTTATCTCCAAAAATATCATTGAGCTGTTTTACTGGGATGAGACTTTCCCTAATAGAAACCACCAGTTTTCCACTAGAAAATCTTCCACAGCCCTGTTTCATTCAAGACACCCCCAAAGAGGCCATGTCTATTTTTGGAAAACTGACAAATGAGACTCAAACTTTCCCTCCTCAAAATATAAACAGAAGTTAAATGCCCCAGAGACTAGAACACACAGAAGTTGAAGAAAGCCACACCCCTTGCAGAGTCATTGATTTTTCTCTCCTCTCTTGTCTTCCTCAGAAAGGCAAAAAGTGCATCCGGACCCCCAAAATCTCCAAGCCTATCAAGTTTGAGCTTTCTGGCTGCACCAGCATGAAGACATACCGAGCTAAATTCTGCGGAGTGTGCACAGACGGGCGGTGCTGCACCCCCCACAGAACCACCACCCTTCCCGTGGAGTTCAAGTGTCCTGATGGGGAGGTCATGAAGAAGAGCATGATGTTCATCAAGACCTGTGCCTGCCATTACAACTGCCCCGGAGACAATGACATCTTCGAGTCACTGTACTACAGGAAGATGTATGGAGACATGGCCTAAAGCCAGAGACAGTGAGACACGTGAACATTTTAGGCTGTCACTTGAATCGATTCACATCTCATTTTTGTGTACACGTGATTTCAGTGGCACAAGTTATTTAAATCTGTGCTTCTAACTGGGGAAAAGAAAAATTCCCACCAAATTCAAAATACTGTGCCATGTGATATTCAAACGAATAGTCCGTCAACCCCAGACACTGGTTTGAAGAAATTGAGACTTGATCATAGGACTGTATTAGTGCACAGCGCCAGCATGTATGCTAGGAGCAGTGGGAGGAGGCCAGTAGAAAGCCTTGTCATCTTTAGGGGTAGTGATGTGACTGCTATTTGGAGTGTCACTGAAAAGGAAAACTTTAGCATGCTCACTGATCTGCCTATAGCTCCAGCAACAGCTCGGATGTGCGTTCTCCAGCCATCATGAGGCTGAGTCAAGTTCGTCTCTAAGTCAGAACAGCAGATTCAGCTATGACATTCTGATTCAAGGACATTGTTCAGGAATCAGAATTCTGTCTATTAGACTGGACAGCTTGTGGCAAGCTAATTTGCCTGTAACAAGCCAGATTTTTTTTTATTGATACTGTAAATATTGTGTGTATATATATATATTTGTACAGTTATCTAAGTTAATTTAAAGTTGTTTGTGCCTTTTTGTTTATGTTTTTAATGCTTTGATATTTCAAGTGTTAGCCTCAATTCTGAACACCATAGGTAGGACGGAAAGCTTGTCTGATAATTCAAAGCATGAAATGGATATTCAAATAGAATTTCTGTGCAGTTGGAGCAACAGTCCATCCAAACAGGTTGTTTGCTGAAGGTGAGGCAGTGATGTCCTTCAAAGTCTGATCTGTAGGTTGGAAACGTGGTAGTCTCACTTTTAACGAACAAATGACCTTTATTAAAAATGAGTAGCTCTGTATAGCTGATTGGTTTTTCCACCTGGAAGCATTTGTCTCTACTTTGACTATGACTGTTTTTTGGACAGTTTATTTGTTGAGAGTGTGACCAAAAGTTACATGTTTGCACCTTTCTAGTTGAAAATAAAGTATATATTTTTTCTATAAAGGGCTTGGTTTTTCATTTATTAAATGGGAAGTTTTTGTCTTAAAACTATGCACTTATAATTTTCTAAATATCTTTTTCTCATCTATTCTTATCAATTGGTTGATCCCTTCAATAGGATTTTTACATAAACATATTTCACAATGAATCAGGTGTCACAAATTTACAGGCATACACACTGTTGAGCACACAGGCATTTTTCATTATTTTCACTGCTGCTGCTGCTGCTAAGGTGCTTCAGTCGTGTCCGACTCTGCGACCCCATAGACGGCAGCCCACCAGGCTCCCCCGTCCCTGGGATTCTCCAGGCAAGAACACCGGAGTGGGTTGCCATTTCCTTCTCCAATACATGAAAGAGAAAAGTGAAAGTAAAGCTGCTCAGTCCTGTCCGGCTCTTAGCGACCCTGTGGACTGCAGCCTACCAGGCTCCTCCGTCCATGGGATTTTTCCAGGTAAGAGTACTGGAGTGGGGTGCCATTGCCTTCTCCATTATCTTCACAGTACTTTATAAATACTTCAGTTCTCTTCAGATTATATGTTTTTACCAATCTCTGTTTTATTATCCTCGGTTCTGTTTATATTTAATATATCTCTGCTGTTGTAGGCATTTAATTTCCAACCCATCATCATAAACTAGCCTACATGTACCTTAGACATAGAAGATTTTTAACTATTTTTTTGAATTTGTATGCTTTACTGTAGATCTATTTCTGAGCTTCAGTATCTTACTATTAAATCTGTAAAAATTATTTTTTTATTATTTTGCATAATTCTGCTTTCAGCTACCATGATAACCAATCACAAATAGATGATGGCATAAGTACGAAAAGAACGATAAGCCAACCTTCCATTCATTTGTATTATAGAAATTTGCCTTAAAACCAACTCCCATTTCCCCAAGTTTTCACTATATCAGATCTCAAGATCAATAGTTCATTAAGTAGTTTGACAAAATGAAATTGTTCAAGAAGACCTACATGGAAGTGATCATTGGATCTCTCCAGGTCTCCACTGAAAAATCAACTAACATAAGTGGCAAACAAAAGGAATACTCCAGGGACAACTGGAAGCCCATTTTTTCTAGATAAGAATAGCTGTGGATTCTAGGGAAAAAAATAGTTGCAGACAGACTAAGCCATCACAAGGTAATTAGCAATGCTGTAGTGCCTGTGTCATTCCAAGAGACAAAAATACATCCAAAAAAAAAAAAAGGCTAGTTCTACAAACAGAGCCCATGCCACAAACCAAAGGGAAAACTTCCCGTGTTCAAAATGTGAAAAGTATTTCTGGCCAAAACATTGGACTTTTAGAATACACCCACATACGTATATAGCAACCCCGCCAGTAGCTGTGCCCCACTTCCCCAAATAAATCCACATGCAAACACACACACACGCAACACAAACACAGAGCGCATTGTTTGGTTTACATTTCCTTTCTGTCAGTTGACTCCTAGCTGCAAAGATGAAGGGCCATGGTAAATGAACCTGACTGTTTTAAAAGGAATTTGAGAATTCTGGGAAGACAGAAGTAATAATGGAAGCATAGATTTTAAGATTTTCCAAATTTCCACATAAAAACAGAAATTAGATTGCGAAATCAAAACACCATGAGACATATAACAAAATTAGTTGGCAAAACATCCTTTGTACCCTAAGATATGTGTTGGGGGGAATCATCAACTACATGACTTTTATTATGTCAGAATAAAATGTGAGAAAAAGCAAAGGAGTACAACAGGGTGTTTGATGCATCTGAGAAGAGGAGAGCTTCAAAACAGCCAGCAGTGAAATATAGATCAATCTGAGGATACCTTGTGAAACTGGTAAGAGTTTTGTTTTGCCCACTCCAATAAAAGTTACAAACCAAGCCTGGCTCCCAAGGGAGGACTCCACATTCTTAGGAGTAAAATCAAAATTAAGTCAGAAACAACAAAAACATTCTGAAAGAAGGGTCCGGATAAAAAGCAGAAGAAAACAAGTTCAAAAGCTCAAGAAGCAGATGGCCATATTTTTAACACAGGAAAACAATAAAAGAGAGAACTCTGTGTAGTTAGAAAAGCTATTTAAACCAAGCTGTCTTCCTAAATAAAGTTCAGGAAAAATAATTTTGCATAAAAAATAGAAAACCAAAATCATCACAGCCAAATCTGTATGAAGATATTATATGAAAAAATAATAATAGGGGATAGAATAGCATTTCTACAGATAAAAGGAGATTGCCAGAAATACATGTCCAGAAAACATGCCAAAACTATAATCTACTGTTTCAACAGAACATTAAGAAAATAACACTAGACATAAATAATTAAAAGGAAATGACTAATGACATTAAATAGCAACATAAATGATTTGTAAAACTTGGAAATAATTTCAAGAAGAAATTAGAAATTAAAGAAATGTTAGAAAACTATATGGGACACAAGGGTGAACAAACACAACAGATAATTCCTTAAGAAGAGAAGTTGATGAGAAGGAGGAAAATTTTTTTAAATAAAAAATTTAAAAGTTTCAAAAGTGATAAATATTATAGATAGGCAAGGAAGGTCCAACATATGGATAGTAGGAATTCCTGATGAAGAAAAAACCCAAAAACTATAAATAAAGAAAACTGAAATAAAAAGTGATTTAAAAGTGATACAGGAAGATACTAATAAAATTAACCAACATTGAGACATATTCTAGTAAAATTGATGGAATATAAAGAAAAAGAAAAAATTGTTAGAACATCTAGGCAAAAAGAACATGAACCTTGTAAGTAAAAGAAAAGTAATTCATCATTCTGATAATGACTGCAACACTTCATATCAGAAAAATTACAATAACTTATTTAAGGTACTGAAGGAAAGAAAATGTGAGCCAAAGAATTTTTATCCTTCAAAACTGATACTGAAGAAGAAAGTGAAAGTGAAGTCCCTCAGTCGTGTCCTACTCTTTGCGACCCCATGGACTGTAGCCCACCAGGCTCCTTCATCCATGGGATTCTCCAGGCAAGAGTACTGGAGTGGATTGCCATTTCCTTCTCCAGGGGATCTTCCTGACCCAGGGATCTGAACCCAGGTCTCCCGCATTGTGGGCAGACGCTTTAACCTCTGAGCCACCAACACTACAGTTCTTCTTTCTTCTGAAGAAGAAAGGACACAGACAAATCATTAAAACCATATAATATCTCAGGACATATTATTCTTATGAACCTTTTCTAAAGAGCCTACTAGACAAGAAGCTCAAAAAGCAAAAATGTCTGAGAAATGATAACATTAAGGACTGGTGGTGGCCATTAAATATAGCTTATCTTTAGAAGAAAGACTAAATAAAGATGAAAGAGGAGGAAGTACAGTATACAGCAGCCATATACTCTGACAGTGTAGAGTGTAACCATAAAGGTTTGGGGAGAGAATAAAAGTAGCATATGACACACACTCACCAACACATACACATACACACACACACACACACACACAACTACTTTTTTGGTGGTAGGGTCTTCCCCACTAGTGGTAAAGAACCCACCTGCCAATGTAGGAAACATAAGACACTCAGGTTCAATCCCTGAGTCAGGAAGATTCTCTAGAGGAGGGCACAGTAACCCACTCTAGTGTTCTTGTCTGGATAATCCCCTAGACAGAGAAGACTGGCAGGCTACAGTCCATAGCATCGCAGAGTCCGAAACAACTGAAGCAACTGAGCACACACGCATGCATGCACACATGCACGCTCTCATTGGTTGAAGTGGTGATGGTATTGCTATTCTGAGACTATGGAGTGTATAATGCAGGTTAAAGAAAATTAACCACTATCAGTTCAGTTCAGTCGCTGAGTCGTGTCCGACTCTTTGCGACCCCATGAATCGCAGCACGCCAAGCCTCCCTGTCCATCATCAACTCCCGGAGTTCACTCAGACTCACATCCATCGAGTCAGTGATGCCATTCAGCCATCTCATCCTCTGACGTCCCCTTCTCCTCCTGCCCCCAATCCCTCCCAGCATCAGAGTCTTTTCCATTGAGTCAACTCTTCACATGAGGTGGCCAAAGTACTGGAGTTTCAGCTTTAGCATCATTCCTTCCAAAGAAATCCCAGGGCTGATCTCCTTCAGAATGGACCGGTTGGATCTCCCTGCAGTCCAAGGGACTCTCAAGAGTCTTCTCCAACACCACAGTTCAAAAGCATCAATTCTTCGGTGCTCAGCCTTCTTCACAGTCCAACTCTCACATCCATACATGAACACAGGAAAAACCATAGCCTTGACTAGATGAACCTTTGTTGGCAAAGTACTGTCTCTGCTTTTGAATATGCTATCTATAGACATTCTAATACTATCCTTAGCAGTGGTGAATACTGGGATTCTTAGTGAGAAAGTCAGAAAATACAGATTTAATATAAAACTGGTTAAGTTCCTATGGCTGTTTCATGTTGATGCTTGGTAGAAACCAATTCAATAATGTAAAGCAATTATCCTTCAATTAAATTTTTTTTAAGTGGTTAAGTTAGATTCTGTAGTCCTGAATTTGGATTAGAAATATCAGCATAAACTTATGACGCATTTTATCTTTTAAAACATACACACAAGGCTTCCCTGGTGGCTCAGTGATAAAGAATCTGCCTGCCAATGCAGGAGACATGGGTTCGATCCCGGATCCAGGAAGATGCCACATGCTGCAGAGCAGCTAAGCCCACTGTGTACCACAGTAATTGAGCCTGTGCTCTGAAGTCCAGGAGCCACAACTATGAGCCTACATGCCACAACTACTGAAGCACATATACCCTAGAGCCCATGTTTCACAAGAGAAACCACTGCAATAAGAAGTCTGTGCACTGCAACTAGAAAGGATCCCCCCTCACCACAACTAGAGAAAAGCCCATGCAACAGCGAAGACCTGGCACAGCCAAAAATAAATGAATACATAAAATCATTTTTAAAAAGCACACACAATTATATATATATGTATATATACATATACATTTTGCTACATCTGCTCACTGGATAAACTACAATGACAACTCAAAAACAATGAGCATCCCTAGGCCCAAATTGTACCCTTGTAATGTTACTTTCCACTAAAACAACCAGAGCTTCTTGGAGAATAGCTGATTCCAGGACTGGAGCAAGAAATGTGTAAGTTAAAAACAATTATGCAGGGAATACCTTTATATATTAGATAATAATGAAGTTCACAAGGACAATTAAGAACGTATTGAAAGGATTCAAGACACAAACTGAAGAGACTCCTACTAAAGATGAGGCAATTTGAGCTTCTTAGGACAATAAAAATCACAGTGTATTAAGCCTATCATCTATACTTAAATTCATTACCTCATTATGACAATTAAAAGAAAAAAACCCAATTGGTCATCTGATGATCATAAGGAATCTATTCATTATACACTAAACATAATATTTTCCAAAGCCTTTGACTGTGTGGATCACAATAAACTGTGGAAAATTCTGAAAGAGATGAGAATACCAGACCATCTGACCTGCCTCTTGAGAAACCTGTATGCAGGTCAGGAAGCAACAGTTAGAACTGGACATGGAACAGACTGGTTCCAAATAGGAAAAGGAGTACATCAAGGGTGTATATTGTCACCCTGCTTATTTAACTTCTATGCAGAGTACATCATGAGAAATACTGGACTGGAAGAAGCACAAGCTGGAATCAAGATTGCCGGGAGAAATATCAATAACCTCAGATATGCAGATGACAGCACTGTTATGGCAGAAAGTGAAGAAGAACTAAAGAGCCTCTTGATGAAAGTGAAAGAGGAGACTGAAAAGCTTGGCTTAAAGCTCAACATTCAGAAAACTAAGATCATGGCATCCGGTCCATCACTTCATGGCAAATAGATGGGGAAACAGTGGAAACAGTGGCTGACTTTATTTTTCTGGGTTCCAAAATCACTGCAGATGGGTATTGCAGCCATGAAATTAAAAGAGGCTTACTCCTTGGAAGGAAAGTTATGACCAACCTAGACAGCGTATTAAAAAGCAGAGACATTACTTTGTCAACAAAGGTCTGTCTAGTTAAGGCTATGTTTTTTCCAGTAGTCATGTATGGATGTGAGATTTGGAGTATAAAGAAAGCTGAGTGCCTAAGAATTGATGCTTTTGAACTATGGTGTTGGAGAAGACTCTTTTTTTTTTTTTTAATTTTATTTTATTTTTTAAACTTTACATAATTGTATTAGTTTTGCCAAATATAAAAATGAATCCACCACAGGCATACATGTGTTCCCCATCCTGAACCCTCCTCCCTCCTCCCTCCCACACCATCCCTCTGGGTTGTCCCAGTGCACCAGCCCCAAGCATCCAGTATCGCAAGATCGAACCTGGACTGGGAACTCGTTTCTTACATGATATTCTACATGTTTCAATGTCACTCTCCCAAATCTTCCCACCCTCTCCCTCTCCCACAGAGTCCGTAAGACTGTTCTATACATCAGTGTCTCTTTTGCTGTCTCGTACACCAGGTTATTGTTACCATCTTTCTAAATTCCATATATATGCGTTAGTATACTGTATTTCTGTTTTTCCTTCTGGCTTACTTCACTCTGTATAATAGGCTCCAGTTTCATCCACCTCATTAGAACTGATTCAAATGTATTCTTTTTAATGGCTGAGTAATACTCCATTGTGTATATGTACCACAGCTTTCTTATCCATTCATCTGCTGATGGACATCTAGGTTGCTTCCATGTCCTGGCTATTATAAACAGTGCTGCGATGAACATTGGGGTACACGTGTCTCTTTCTCTTCTGGTTTCCTCAGTGTGTATGCCCAGCAGTGGGATTGCTGGATCATAAGGCAGTTCTATTTCCAGTTTTTAAGGAATCTCCACACTGTTCTCCATAGTGGCTGTACTAGTTTGCATTCCCACCAACAGTGTAAGAGGGTTCCCTTTTCTCCACACCCTCTCCAGCACTTATTATTTGCAGACTTTTGGATCGCAGCCATTCTGACTGGTGTGAAATGGTACCTCATAGTGGTTTTGATTTGCATTTCTCTGATAATGAGTGATGTTGAGCATCTTTTCATGTGTTTGTTAGCCATCTGTATGTCTTCTTTGGAGAAATGTCTATTTAATTCTTTGGCCCATTTTTTGATTGGGTCATTTATTTTTCTGGAGTTGAGCTGTAGGAGTTGCTGGTATATTTTTGCGATTAGTTGTTTGTCAGTTGCTTCATTTGCTATTATTTTCTCCCATTCTGAAGGCTGTCTTTTCACCTTGCTAATAGTTTCCTTTGATGTGCAGAAGCTTTTAAGGTTAATTAGGTCCCATTTGTTTATTTTTGCTTTTATTTCCAATATTCTGGGAGGTGGGTCATAGAGGATCCTGCTGTGATGTATGTCAGAGAGTGTTTTGCCTATGTTCTCCTCTAGGAGTTTTATAGTTTCTGGTCTTACATTTAGATCTTTAATCCATTTTGAGTTTATTTTTGTGTATGGTGTTAGAAAGTGGTCTAGTTTCATTCTTTTTTACACGTGGTTGACCAGATTTCCCAGCACCACTTGTTAAAGAGATTGTCTTTAATCCATTGTATATTTTTGCCTCCTTTGTCAAAGATAAGGTGTCCATATGTGCATGGATTTATCTCTGGGCTTTCTATTTTATTCCATTGATCTATATATCTGTCTTTGTGCCAGTACCATACTGTCTTGATAACTGTGGCTTTGTAGTAGAGCCTGAAGTCAGGTAGGTTGATTCCTCCAGTTCCATTCTTCTTTCTCAAGATCGCTTTGGCTATTCGAGGTTTTTTGTTTTTCCATACAAATTGTGAAATTATTTGTTCCAGCTCTGTGAAGAATACCATTGGTAGCTTGATAGGGATTGCGTTGAATCTATAAATTGCTTTGGGTAGTATACTCATTTTCACTATATTGATTCTTCCAATCCATGAACATGGTATATTTCTCCATCTATTAGTGTCCTCTTTGATTTCTTTCACCAGTGTTTTATAGTTTTCTATATATAGGTCTTTAGTTTCTTTAGGTAGATATATTCCTAAGTATTTTATTCTTTCCGTTGCAATGGTGAATGGAATTGTTTCCTTAATTTCTCTCTCTGTTTTCTCATTATTAGTGTATAGGAATGCAAGGGATTTCTGTGTGTTGATTTTATATCCTGCAACTTTACTATAGTCATTGATTATTTCTAGTAATTTTCTGGTGGAATCTTTAGGGTTTTCTATGTAGAGGATCATGTCATCTGCAAATAGTGAGAGTTTTACTTCTTCTTTTCCAATTTGGATTCCTTTTATTTCTTTTTTTCTGCTCTGATTGCTGTGGCCAAAACTTCCAAAACTATGTTGAATAGTAATGGTGAAAGTGGGCACCCTTGTCTTGTTCCTGACTTTACAGGAAATGCTTTCAATTTTTCACCATTGAGGATAATGTTTGCTGTGGGTTTGTCATATATAGCTTTTATTATGTTGAGGTATGTTCCTTCTATTCCTGCTTTTGGAGAGTTTTTATCATAAATGGATGTTGAATTTTGTCAAAGGCTTTCTCTGCATCTATTGAGATAATCATATGGTTTTTATTTTTCAATTTGTTAATGTGGTGTATTACATTGATTGATTTGTGGATATTGAAGAATCCTTGCATCCCTGGGATAAAGCCCACTTGATCATGGTGTATGATCTTTTTAATGTGTTGTTGGATTCTGATTGCTAGAATTTTGTTAAGGATTTTTGCATCTATGTTCATCAGTGATATTGGCCTGTAGTTTTCTTTTTTAGTGGCATCTTTGTCAGGTTTTGGTATTAGGGTGATGGTGGCCTCATAGAATGAGTTTGGAAGTTTACCTTCCTCTGCAATTTTTTGGAAGAGTTTGAGCAGGATAGGTGTCAGCTCTTCTCTAAATTTTTGGTAGAATTCAGCTGTGAAGCCGTCTGGACCGGGGCTTTTGTTTGCTGGAAGATTTTTGATTACAGTTTCAATTTCCATGCTTGTGATGGGTCTGTTAAGATTTTCTATTTCTTCCTGGTCTAGTTTTGGAAAGTTGTACTTTTCTAAGAATTTGTCCATTTCTTCCACGTTGTCCATTTTATTGGCATATAATTGCTGATAGTAGTCTCTTATGATCCTTTGTATTTCTGTGTTGTCTGTTGTGATCTCTCCATTTTCGTTTCTAATTTTGTTGATTTGATTTTTCTCCCTTTGTTTCTTGATGAGTCTGGCTAATGGTTTGTCAATTTTATTTATCCTTTCAAAGAACCAGCTTTTGGTTTTGTTGATTTTTGCTATGGTCTCTTTTGTTTCTTTTGCATTTATTTCTGCTCTAATTTTTAAGATTTCTTTCCTTCTACTAACCCTGGGGTTCTTCATTTCTTCCTTTTCTAGTTGCTTTAGGTGTAGAGTTAGGTTATTTATTTGACTTTTTCTTGTTTCTTGAGGTGTGCCTGTATTGCTATGAACTTTCCCCTTAGGACTGCTTTTACCGTGTCCCACAGGTTTTGGGTTGTTGTGTTTTCATTTTCATTCGTTTCTATGCAAATTTTGATTTCTTTTTTGATTTCTTCTGTGATTTGTTGGTTATTCAGCAGCGTGTTGTTCAGCCTCCATATGTTGGAATTTTTAATAGTTTTTCTCCTGTAATTGAGATCTAATCTTACTGCATTGTGGTCAGAAAAAATGCTTGGGATGATTTCTATTTTTTTGAATTTATCAAGGCTAGCTTTATGGCCCAGGATGTGATCTATCCTGGAGAAAGTTCCATGTGCGCTTGAGAAAAAGGTGAAATTCGTTTTTTGGGGATAAAATGTCCTATATATATCAATTAGGTCTAACTGGTCTATTGTATCGTTTAAAGTTTGTGTTTCCTTGTTGATTTTCTGTTTAGTTGATCTATCCATAGGTGTGAGTGGGGTATTAAAGTCTCCCACTATTATTGTGTTATTGTTAATTTCTCCTTTCATACTTGTTAGCATTTGTCTTACGTACTGTGGTGCTCCCGTGTTGGGTGCATATATATTTATAATTGTTATATCTTCTTCTTGGATTGATCCTTTGATCATTATGTAGTGACCTTCTTTGTCTCTTTTCACAGCCTTTGTTTTAAAGTCTATTTTATCTGATATGAGTATTGCTACTCCTGCTTTCTTTTGGTCCCTATTTGCATGGAAAATCTTTTTCCAGCCCTTCACTTTCAGTCTGTATGTGTCCCCTGTTTTGAGGTGGGTCTCCTGTAGACAACATATGTAGGGGTCTTGTTTTTGTATCCATTCAGCCAGTCTTTGTCTTTTGGTTGGGGCATTCAACCCATTTACGTTTAAGGTAATTACTGATAAGTATGATCCTGTTGCCATTTACTTTATTGTTTTGGGTTCGAGTTCATACACCGTTTTTGTGTTTCTTGTCTAGAGAATATCCTTTAGTATTTGTTGGAGAGCTGGTTTGGTGGTGCAGAATTCTCTCAGCTTCTGCTTGTCTGAAAAGCTTTTGATTTCTCCTTCATACTTGAATGAGATCCTTGCTGGGTACAATAATCTGGGCTGTAGGTTATTTTCTTTCATCATTTTAAGTATGTCTTGCCATTCCCTCCTGGCTTGAAGAGTTTCTATTGAAAGATCAGCTGTTATCCTTATGGGAATTCCCTTGTGTGTTATTTGTTGTTTTTCCCTTGCTGCTTTTAATATTTGTTCTTTGTGTTTGATCTTTGTTAATTTGATTAATATGTGTCTTGGGGTGTTTCTCCTTGGGTTTATCCTGTTTGGGACTCTCTGGGATTCTTGGACTTGGGTGATTATTTCCTTCCCCATTTTAGGGAAGTTTTCAACTATTATCTCCTCAAGTATTTTCTCATGGTCTTTCTTTTTGTCTTCTTCTTCTGGAACCCCTATTATTCGAATGTTGTAGCGTTTAATATTGTCCTGGAGGTCTCTAAGATTGTCCTCATTTCTTTTAATTCGTTTTTCTTTTATCCTCTCTGATTCATTTATTTCTACCATTCTATCTTCTAATTCACTAATCCTATCTTCTGCCTCTGTTATTCTACTATTTGTTGCCTCCAGAGTGTTTTTTAATTTCATTTATTGCATTATTCATTATATATTGACTCTTTTTATTTCTTCTAGGTCCTTGTTAAACCTTTCTAGCATCTTCTCAATCCTTGTCTCCAGGCTATTTATCTGTGATTCCATTTTAGTTTCAAGATTTTGGATCAATTTCACTATCATTATTCGGAATTCTTTATCAGGTAGATTCCCTATCTCTTCCTCTTTTGTTTGGTTTGGTGAGCATTTATCCTGTTCCTTTATCTGCTGAGTATTCCTCTGTCTCTTCATCTTGTTTAAATTGCTGAGTTTGGGGTGTCCTTTATGTATTCTGGCAGTTTGTGGAGTTCTCTTTATTGTGGCGTTTCCTCACTGTGTGTGGGTTTGTACAGGTGGCTTGTCAAGGTTTCCTGGTTAGGGAAGCTTGTGCCGGTGTTCTGGTGGATGGAGCTGTATTCCTTCTCTCTGGAGTGCAATGAAATGTCCAGTAGTGAGTTATGAGATGTCTATAGTTTTGGGGTGACTTTGGGCAGCCTGTATCTTGAAGCTCAGGGCTGTGTTCCTTTGTTGCTGGAGAATTTGCTTGGTATGTCTTGCCCTGGAACTTATTGGCCCTTGTGTGGTGCTTGGTTTCAGTGTCGGTATGGAGGCATTTGATGAGCTCCTGTCAATTAATGTTCCTTGGAGTCAGGAGTTCCCTGGAGTCAGGGTTTGGACTTAAGTCTCCTGCTTCCTGTTATCGGTCTTATTTTTACAGTAGTTTCGAAACTTCTCCTTCTATACAGCACCATTGATAAAACGTCTACATTAAAGATGAAAAGTTTCTCTACGATGAGGGTCACTCAGAGAGGTTCACAGGGTTACATGGAGAAGAGAAGAGGGAGGAGGGAGTTAGAGGTGACCCAAATGAGATGAGGTGAATCAATAATGGAGAGAGTAGGGTAGCCAGTATGTGCACTTATGTGCACTCCACAACTAGACCACTCAGAGATGTTCACGGAGTCATACAGAGAAGAGAAGAAGGAGGAAGGTGACAGAGGTGGCCAGAAGGATAAAAGGGGGGAATGAAAAGGAGGGAGACAGATCCAGCCAGTAATCAGTTCCCTAAGTGTTCTCCACCGTCTGGAACACACAGAAATTCACAGAGTTGGGTAGAGTAGAGGGGTTAGGGAGGAGACACAGGCGACCTGGTGGAGAAAAAGGAGAGTCTAAAGGGAGAGAGAGCAGTCAAGCCAGTATTCTTGCTCCCTAGTGAAAAATGGGTCCTGAAGATTGGGTTCTTAAAGGTACAAAATTGGTAACAAATACATAAAAGCAAGAATTAAAAATCTAGAGTAGAGTTTGGAATTTCAAAAATACGATGTTAAAGAAAAGAAGAAGGAAAAGAAAGAGAGAAAAAACGAACAAACAAAAACAAACAAGGTCGCGAAAATTGTAAAGAAAGTACAGGTACAAAATTGATAACTAATACCAAAAAGCAAAAATTAAAAATCTAGAGTAGAGTTTGGAATTTCAAAAATACAATGTTAAAAAAAAAAAAAGAAGAAGAAGAAGAAGAAAAAAAGAGAGAAAAAACAGACAAACGAAAACAAACAATGTCACAAAAATTATAAAGAAAATACAGGTACAAAATTGATATTATTCAGATATACAATGTTATATAGAAGAAGAAGAGAAAGAAACAAAGAAGAAAAAAAGAAGTCACAGAAATTATATAAAAATAAACTATAGGTACAAAATAATACAAATACCAAAAAGCAAAAATTAAAAATCTAGAGTAGAGTTTAGAATTTCAAAAATACAATGTTAAAGAAAAGAAAGAAAAAAAAAAAAAAAAACAAGGTCAAAAAATTATAAAATATATATATAGAAGTTTGCTGAAGAAGAAAAAAATAGGGTCTTTTTTTTTTTTTTTGCAAAGTAATAGGTTATAAAAGTGAAAATTAAAGGAACAATAGAGGACTTAAAAAAATTTTTTTAATTAAAAAAAAAAAAAGAAAGAATGATCGTAAAAATAATAAAAATATATCTAGGACTTTCTTGGTGGTGTTGTGTGTTCAGTTCATTTTTGGCTAGTTCCTTGGTCAGACTTATGTTTCTCAAGATCTATAGGCCCCTTCCTATGTAGTCCGTAGTAACCACAGGGTTTTGGTCTATTGCCTGTAGCTTCCAAGGCATTTCCCTCTGTTATATCTTCTTCTGTTTGCTAGTCTCTTCAGTATCTGGTTTCGCCCTGACACAAAGGGACGGTGGAGGACACTTTTTTTTTTTTTTTTTTTTTTTAGCTTACTTGTTCAGTCGCTGTGGGGGGGGAGGGAGGAATGCTGCAAACAAATAACACTGGCGTGGGCTCGCAGTGCCTCAGCCACCCTGGGTCTGCCCGCTCACGGTGCATGTAGCCTCCTGTCCACACTGCTCGGGCTCTAGGTTGTTCCGCCTGGAACAATCCGAGGCTGGCCCTGGGCTGCATGCACCTCCCAGGTCCAAGCCGCTCAGGTTCAGGCACTCGGGTAGTCCTCAGAGGCGCAGACTCAGTTGGGCCTGCGTTTTGTGCTCTTCCCAGGTCCGAGCAGCTCAGGTGATGAGGTGTTTGGCGAGCGCCAATGCTGCGACTTACCGCCTCCCTGCCACTCGGTTTTCTGGTTGTAACACCGGCGCACCTTCTCAGGCAGATGTTGACCGTCCAGACCCCCAAGAAGTTTTAGTTAGCAAAGAAGCCCGCTTACAGTTTTATAGATAATGTCTCTCTGGGGCTGCGATTGCCCCCTTCCGGCTCTGGCTGCCTGTCACCGGAGGGGGAAGGTCTGCAGTCGGCTATCTCTGTTCAGTCCTTTGTTCCGTGCGTGGGCCTGGCGGTCTTAGGTTAGGGCTGGCTTTTCGCGTGGTAGATATCCCACAGTCTGGTTTGCTAGCCCAAATTATTTTGCTCAGATAGCGCTCAGGGTATTCAGGTCAGATTCTTACTCTCAGCGATGCAGCCCGCGCCGCGCCTCCCTGCCCAGCCCCCGCTTGCTAATGGCGGATGCAGGCGTCTGCGCTGCTTCTCCGCTGGGGGAGTTACCGTAGGGCTCGCAATCTGCGAGTTTTAATTGTTTATTTATTTTTCTCTCCCTGTTATGTTGCCCTCTGTGCTTCCAAAGCTCGGCACAGATTCGGCAGTGAGAAGGTTTCCTGGTGTTTGGAAACTTCTCTCTTTTTAAGATTCCCTTCCCGGGACGGAGCTCCGTCCCTCCCTCTTTTGTCTCTTTTTTTTTTTTGTCTTTAATATTTTTTCCTACCTCCTTTCGAAGAGTTGGGTTGCTTTTCTGGGTGCCTGATGTCCTCTGCCGGCATTCAGAAGTTGTTTTGTGGAATTTACTCGACGTTTAAATGCTCTTTTGATGAATTTGTGGGGGAGAAAGTGTTCTCCCCGTCCTACTCCTCCGCCATCTTGGCTCCTCCCCCGGAGAAGACTCTTGAGAGTCCCTTGGACTGCAAGGAGATCCAACCAGTCTATCCTAACGGAGATCAGTCCTGGGTGTTCACTGGAATGACTGATGTTGAAGCTGAAACTCCAATACTTTGGCCACCTGATGCAAAGAGCTGACTCATTTGAAAAGACCGTCGTGCTGGGAAAGATTGAGGGCAGGAGGAGAAGGGGACGACAGAGGATAAGATGGTTGGATGGCATCACCAATTCATTGGACATGGATTTGGGTGGACTCCAGGAGTTGGTGATGGACAGGGAGGCCTGGCGTGCTGCAGTTCATGGGGTCGCAAAGAGTTGTACACTACTGAGTGACTGAACTGAACTGAATGTTTCCATGATGACTTCTGTGTCATATCCTTGTTCTCCATAACCAACAGTGCCTCAGAAGAGATTGGTCCAATCTGTACCAACCCCAGACATAATCCATTGCCTTCTCCGAGACATAATCCATAGATGACTTTTAAAAGAAATTAATCTCTTCATAGTATTCATCATATGATAATCAATTTAAAACAATTTCATATTCTTTTAAAATAATTTTCTGTAATTTTCCAAATTTCCAGAAATGAACATGCAATATTTTATAATCAGAAAAAGAGTTTAAAAACAAATCTTTTAACTCCTCAATAAAAAAAAAAAAGTAGCAAAGGATATGCCAAAGTGTTCAAGTTTTTCATAATTTCAAATTTAGATAAACAGCTCACAATATATAAATGGATGACTAAATATCCTATGATAAACCATAATGGAAAAGAATATAAAAAAGAATGTATGTATATATATAACTCAATCACTTTGCTGTACAACAGGAATTAATATATTATAGTAAATCAAGTATACTTCTGTTAAAAAAAAAAAACAGATAACTAAGCCATTCAAGTCACTATTCCTTAATTTTCCAAGTGCTTAGGAGCATGTGCAACACACATAGAGACTCTACAGAATTCATGTTTTCATGTAAATTCAATGTATATTCTTACCTCATTTTCCAATTCCATAAATAAATTCATGGAAGATTTTTCTTCTATAAATTTACAATAGCTATATTTTATCTCATGAATCATACTGATTATATATAGACTGTTGCTAAGACTAAAAATAAGGTAAACATAAAATATTTTCTTAATATACTGTCAGATTCCAAATCTGAATACAGGATACAAAGCAATAGACATAGAGACTCTCTTCTACATTGTTGTTGTTCAGTTGCTAGACTTTTTGTGTCTGACTTTTTGTGACCCCAAGGACTGCAGCATGCCAGACTTCTCTGTCCTTCCCTAGCTCCCAGAGTTTACTCAAACTCATGTCCATTGAGTTGGTGATGCCATCCAACCATCTCATTCTCTGTCACCCCCTTCTCTTCCCGCCCTCAATCTTTCCCAGCATCAGGGTCTTTTCCAGTGAGTCAGCTCTGCATCAGGGGGACAAAGTATTGGAGCTTCAGCTTCAGCATCAGTCCTTCCAATGACTATTTGGGGTTGATTTCCTTTGGATTGAGTGGTTTGATCTCCTTTGATATTTAAAAGACAAAGAAAAATTAGTAAGAAATATGAAATATCATCTATTAATTAGAATTTATGTCTCAAGAAGGTAAAATAAATTAACACTTGCATTAGGTTAACAAATTCTAATACAATCTTTGTCAGCACTGTTAATAGTGTAACTTAGATAAGCATAATGACATTAAAAAACTGTCTGGTAGAATCTGCTAAACCTAAACATTTTACATAGAAAACTTTTACTCCTAGGTATAGATCAAAAGAATGAGCAATACACGCATGCAAAATTCTGAAAGCAGTTTTATCCATCCCTAAAGCTGAAAACGATCCAAACACGAGAATGGGTAGAATATAGAATATTCATGCAATAGACTAGTATATATCAATAAAAAAGAACTGCTGATATTATACTAAATGAAAGAGGCCAATACATACAAATCACATACACTGCATGTTTCTACTTACAATGACATTGAATAATAGGCAAAACTAATCAACAGTGATGGATTTCAGAATAGTGGTCATTTTGGAGGTGGAAGCATAAGAAAACTTCACATACATTTTTTATATGTACATGATATCTCAATTGAAAAATTTAAAAATAAGTAAATGGATTTAGGCAATTTTTTTAAAAGAATGCTACCAAGACATTAAAAGGGATTATCTGGGGGTTATTTTTTCCATCTTCGTAATATTTTAGACTTTCCAAATTGTCTACAAAAAACAGTCATCACTATATTGCAGGGGGAAAAGCCTTCCTTTTAATATTTCAGATAATGAGCTCCTGAAAGATAATGTATAGTGCATATAACAAGTCCAGTATAACCAAACTACTACAGCCCTTTTGATATGAATGGGAAATGAAATTGAGAAATTAGTGGAGATAGAAACTCAAAGCTAGAATTATTTGTAAGCATTTCTCAAACTGCACAATAATCTTAGGGAGACACTGGATTTCCCTTTCAACATCAGATGTACTCATACCAACTTTTATTTAAATCTCAGAGGACAGATTGATCTTTTCCAACATTTTTTATTAGGTTATCAGTAGGCTCTTTCATTGAAACATAATTCCAAAATGAAGCTAACTATTAGAAACCATGAAACTATATATTTGACGTACACTCAATGGGACTTGATAAATACCATTTAATTAGAGTGCACAACAAGCTCTTAAGGTGTCTAAAGTCCCTTGTAGAAAATAGCTTCTCATTCTATAAGTTCTACTTCAGCAATAAGGTTTATCAACACTTTATTTTTTTTAATTTTATTTTATTTTTAAACTTTACAATATTGTATTAGTTTTGCCAAACATCAAAATGAATCTGCCACAGGTATACCCGTTCTCCCCATCCTGAACCCTCCTCCCTCCTCCCTCCCCATACCCTCCCTCTGGGTCGTCCCAGTGAACCAGCCCCAAGCATCCAGTATTGTGTATCAAACCTGGACTGGCAACTCATTTCATACATGATATTATACATGTTTCAATGCCATTCTCCCAAATAAGCCAGAAAGAAAAACACCAATACAGTATACTAACACATATATATGGAATTTAGAAAGATGGTAACAATAACCCTGTGTACGAGACTGCAAAAGAGACACTGATGTATAGATCAGTCTTATCAACACTTTATTATGTGTGGTACATTTCAACAGATACAGACAAACAAATGGATAGCAAATACTATTTTATGAAAAACAATAATTTTCCTTTATCTTATTAAAACAACGGAGAAGGCAATGGCACCCCACAGTACTCTTGCCTGGAAAATCCCATGGATGGAGGAGCCTGGTAGGCTGCAGTCCATGGGGTCGCTAAGAGTTGGATAGGACCGAGCGACTTCACTTTCACTTTTCACTTTCATGCATTGGAGAAGGAAATGGCAACCCACTCCAGTGTTCTTGCCTGGAGAATCCCAGGGACCGGGGAGCTTGGTGGGCTGCCATCTATGGAGTCGCACAGAGTCGGACACGACTGAAGTGACTTAGCAATTAAAACAAACCAACAAAACAAAAGCTAGATATGACCAGCTAATAAAGCATCCAGGGACAGGGCAGAAGGGGCTCAGAGAAGAGAGGATGAGGTAATACTTTCAGTCATGTTTACTCATGTGTGAATAAATGCAAATTTCAAACTAAACCCAGCTGTCTGAGTTTTAAAAAGTAGTTGCTGTGTACAGACTCATTTTCATACTCATTTTCGTTTTCAACCAGGCTTCATGAACATCATTTATGGTATCTTGGGTCTTTTCCCTGAAAAGGCTGGGCTATATAAATAAATACTACAGTGATTGCATTTTAGCCCTAAATATAATAAACACCAAGCGAATAATAATAGACCCATGAATCTAATTGGTTTAAGAATATCTTATATTTATTATCTTATATTTTCAAGTGACGTCCAGTCAATCTTCATGTTTATAAAAATAATACATAAAGCACAGAAAGTACCCAAATCTGACTGCTGATATGATGGGTGCTATACAAAGAAGTTATTACAAAATTTAGGAAATACAGATAGATTTAAAACAAACCATATGAAATCCAAGAATCAGTGTATGTTAGTCATGTCCAACTCTTTGCGTCCTCATGGACTGCAGCCCATCAGGCTCCTCTGTCCGTGGGATTCTCCAGGCAAGAGTAAAAGAATAAGTTGCCAGTTCCTTCTGCAGGAGTCTTCCTGACCCAGGAATCAAACCGGGGTCTCCCACACTGCAGGAAAATTCTTTATTATCTGTAGAGCTATTTAAATTGGGAAATAGAGGTCAAAATTTAAATTTATACTTCTGCATTCACTGCTAACAATATAAACTATTTTTCAATCCAATGTATATTGATTTATTCTAGGTTTGTGATTGAAATCCTCTAATACTGAAACCCTTAGCATTAAAAAAAAAAGACAAACTATTGTAGTTTTACTCTTTTTCAAATGTTCTTTTATATCATTCCAGAGGGATTTTTGTTTTGTTTTTAATAAGAATAGATTCAACTCCTTATTTTTCTCCTCAATCTGAATTCTCTCTACCTAAATTCATTCTGATCTGTGGTCAGTATTTGTTGTATCCTCTCTAGTGAGCTATTATAGAGTGCTGAAAATCACATTAAAAGCAGGGACTTGGGAAATATTTTCTACATGACTGAGTTTGTTGTTGTTGTTTGTTTTGTATTTTACTTATTTGCTGATTTTTAACCTTTACCCATAATTTGAGCTGATGAATCTCAGTGTGAAATTTATTTCATGTCTTGATAATTTGTACCTCAAGGCATTTCCATGTTTACATTAAGGAGCTCTGAAAAGTTTGAAGCAATTCTCAGAATTCCCTTTGCGTAGACATCTTGATAGAGGGATGTGGAGAGAGAAGGGAGGTGTGTGGACCATGAGCCAAACACTAAAATTTCCTAGATGTGGGGAGGGAGTTGTGGGTTTTATAAGGTGGCCTCTGGTAAAAGCGAAAGTGAAAGTGTTAGTCACTCAGTTGTGTTCAATTCTTTGTGACCCCATGGACTGTGGTCCACCAGGCTCCTCTGTCCATGGAATTCTCCAGGCAAGAATACTGGAGTGGGTAGCCATTCTCTTCTCCAGGGGACCTTCCCGACCCAGAGAGATACCTTTTAAAGAAGACAGGAGCTTTGCTCAAGCTGCAGAGATGCCAATTCATGTATCTGCATTAGTGAACAGTGAAAGAATGTGGGAAAAGCAACTAAAATGGTTTCCTGAGAATATTATACACATTCTCAGTTCACTCATACAGTTTCTGATGTCTTTCATTCTTTTGGGTTTGAGTCTTTGTCAATTTTCTAACAATCTTTTCATCGTAGTCTTTCTTCTGCTCTGCTTAAAACCTGATTGTCCAGTGACTTCTTTCCTATACACAGGTTGCTCAGTTCTCTGGAGTACCCAGAGGATCCCACAATGAGAAAACACCCATCAGTCTTTCAAGCCAGAATCCAAACATCTCTGCCCATGGGACTTTTCTGCTAGAGGTATGTAGAATAGCCAATGGAAATATAAAGAACTTTAAAAGAATAATGTGGCATCTTAACGGCCCCTTAAGGGCTTAATACGGAGCCTCTTGAGAGCTGGCCTTGGGGAGTGATGCTGAAAGTCTAATGTGCCCAGTAGTCACTGAGGGAAACCATAAGCCTTTTAAGACATTTGGGATTGAGATCCTTTAAAATTAAACCTTTTAGAATTTAAAGGGATTCCAGGGATACAGGGGTCAAGAGCTGCTGACAATCTCTGGCAGTCTTATTCACCAGAAGGAAGACCTGCCCAGAGGTGTTGCTGCTGGTTAGGATCTGTGACAATATGGGTGGCCACTGGAAGGTACAGCTATGGAAATTCATGCTGACCGCTGTTGGAAGTAGTGGCCAAGAAGTGGTCATGGCCAAGAACAACAGCCAAGAGGCTCCCCTGGGAGATGTTGACTGGAGGCACCATTGGGTGTATTTAATAGAGAGCTAGGTCTGGGGATCATCTACTTGAAGATTTTTTTGAAGGAGGTGGTTGTTTGTTTTGTATAAACATGGTTTGGTGAATCATCCTTGATGTTAGGAAAAAAAGAGAAATACTATTGGTTTTATTATGCTTCTCACTAAAAGAACATCACAATTTCCTTCAAAATCAGCTTTTCCATGTGACTCTGCATTTCTATTAATAGCACTATTAATCTACTTGTTACCAACATGGGAATTCTCCATTGTCATGGAATCCTCCACTTTCTTCTTACCCACCCTCAAATATTTTAACTTCAACTTAGAGATTCATTTACAGAGAAAGTAGCCCCAAACCCAGTCCTAAGGGGAGTCCCATGCTTTTGTGATTCATCTCCAGGACCTCTATGTATATTGGAGGAAAATTGTCTCTTGCTTCAAGCAGGGGAAAGGCAAAAGTGACCATTTAAAAATATACCAGAGCACTCCATTCTTAACAAGGCCAAGCCCAAGAAGAAGTTATTTTACTAGAGCCTAACCTATTGGGGTTTTGTTAGAGCCTAATGGCACCCCATCCAGTACTGTTGCCTGGAAAATCCCATGGATGGAGCAGCCTGGTAGGATGCAGTCCATGGGGTCGCTAAGAGTTGGACACAACTGAGCGACTTCACTTTCACTTTTCACTTTCCTGCATTAGAGAAGGAAATGGCAACCCACTCCAGTGTTCTTGCCTGGAGAATCCCAGGGATGGGGGAGCCTGGTGGGCTGCCATCTATGGGGTTGCACAGAGTCGGACACAACTCAAGTGATTTAGCAGAAACCTGTCTGGAGGGTTTCCTAGGTGGTGCTAGTGGTAAAGAATCCTCCTGCCAATGCAGGAGAAGAAATAGATGCTGGTTCAATCTCTGGGTGGGGAAGATCCCTTGGAGCAGGAAATGGCAACCTGCTCCAGTATGCTTGGCTGCAAAATCCGAAGGACAGAGGAGCCTGATGGGCTATAGTCCATGGGGCCACAGAAAGTCAGACATTACTGAGTGACTGAGAACAGCCTGTCTGGAGGAAGGAAAATATTTAATTTCAGCTCTCTCTAGCTATGTGGTCACACTAAAGATGGGGACACTGAGAAGTATTGCTGATGTTCACAGGGATACAAGTTCACCAAAAGATTGAGGGAGGAATTAGGATCTCTTTTGCTATTATTAAAGTACTGCCCATCAAGTGCTTCTCTGGTGTTTCAGATGGTAAAGAATCTTCCTACAATGCAGAAGACCCAGGTTCTATTTCTGGGTTGAGTAGATCCCCTGGAGAAGAGAATGGCCTCCCACTCCAGTATTCTTGCCTGGAGAATTTCATGGACAGAAGAGCCTGGTGGGCTACAGTCCAGGGGGTCACAAAGAGTCAGACACAACTGAGTGACTAATACACTTTCACCTATGAAGTAATAGAGTGTTATATGAAAACAGACTTGAATTATTTTAAATATATAGTGTCCTCTAGGGCAAATACTAAAACAAAAGTTTAAAAAGAAATATAACTGATGTGCTAAGAAAGGACAAAAAAAATGGAATCACACAGTATAGTCACTTTAAAAGTCTGTGTTCTAACCAATTAAAAGACAGATTATTAGAATGAATCAAAAAACAAGACTCAACTATAGGTTGTCTACAATTATCCCACTTTATAGACATATGTACATTAAAAGGAAAGGGATGGAGAAAGGTATGCCGTGGTAACGCTAATCAAATGAAAGTGGGAGTAACCATATTGATTTTGGAAAGAGCAGACTTTAGAATAAGGTAAGTTAAGGATACAGAGGGGCACTGTGTATGTATGTAATAAAGGGGTCAGTAGTCCAAGAAGACATAACCATCTTTAATGTGCATGTACCTAAACAATAGAACATTGAAATACATGAGGCAAAAGCTTACAGAACTATGAAAATAAATAAATGAGCCCACTGTTATTCTTGGAGGGAGATTTTGACACCTGTCTATCAGAAATGGACAGATCCAGCAGGCAGAAAATCAGTAAGGGTACAACTGAACTCGAAGCACCATTGATCAGCAGGACATAATTGGCAACTACAAGCTACTTCATCCAACAACAGTATATTAAACATTATTCTCAAGTTCACATGGGACATCCACCAGTATATATTCACCTTCTGGGCCATAAAATGTAATTCAACAAGTTTAAAAGAATTGAAATCACATAATGTCTGCTCTACAATAAAACTAGAAATCAAAAACAGAAAGATAGCTGGAAAATCCCCAAATACCTGGAGATTAAATAACACATTTCTCCATAACACATGAGTCAAAGAAGGACTCTCAAGAGAAATTCTTAAATATTTTCAACTGGATGGTTCTCTAAGGAGGGCTTCCTAAGGGGGCTCAAGCAGTCACTGGGCAGTTCTATTACTTTTGCCCCTTCTCTAAATTCTCAGATGCTTTGGTGACCAGTGGAAACTGAAGTCCTCTTTTCTTTCTCTTTGAAAGCTTCGTAAAGCTGTTATCAGGTTGCAGTTCCCTCCATCTTATTCCCAGGTGCCAAAATCCCTTCTCCCTTTGATGGTGAAAGGTGTTACTGCATGCTATGCTATCATCACAAATCTCCAAAGCAAAATGATAGGTACCAGTTTCTATTCACATGCCTCCAAACACAGAAAATTCCAAACCATCTCAAAATTTCCATTTCCATCATTCTTATTACATATTTCACTATCTTGCCAGTGATACTTGTATGAGTCTGCTAATACGAGTTTTAGTTTTCCTGTCCCTCCACAATTCTTAATTACTGCCATCAGATTGTCATCTCTGGTCACATTAATTTGGTGCTCCAGAAAAGATGCAAAAGTTATTACCAAGGTAAATACCACCTTTTCAGAATGGTAATCAAGATATACAAAATAACATCAAAAAATCTACTCAGAATAATTTCATATTACTATTGTACATACTTTTATGCCAAAACCAAGCTGGCCTTACCAGTTTCCAAATAGTTTCCACACATTGTTTTATTCACTCGAGTCCCTCTCCCTGCAAAATTCTTCCCCTGATTCTTTTATAATGTGTATGTGTGTGTGTGTGTATGCATACACACATTTATATATAAACCAATACTACACATCTTTAAAACTCTTCCCAGAAGTCACTTGCACAAATGCTTTCCTGATTCCCCTGACCTGTCAGTAGTGGTTTTTTTCTAAAACATTCTAGCAAACATAATGTTTATAACCTCTTTTGTCACTTATGTCAGTTTTACCCATTTTCTAGTTCTTTGCTGTCCAGATGGAAACCAACAGACAGGTGTAGCTATTAAATTTGCATGAATTAAAATTAAATAATGTGCAAAATTCAACTTTTCTTTCACTTGAGCATTATTTCAAATGATCAGAAGCTTGTGGCTTCTATATTGGACAGCATAGATGTAGAACACTTTCATCATCACAGAAAGTTATACTTAAAAGCATCATTCTAATTGTGTAATTTAGATTTGCTTTACAGGATATTAGTAGATCCTATATGCTCCAAAGTTCTTGTGCTCAGAAGCTCAGCTTTGACATGGAAGAGTTTCAGTAAACATGGGTTGAATTAAGTGGGTTATTTAATTATCAGTTCAGTTCAGTAGCTCAGTCGTGTCAGACTCTTCGCGACCCCGTGACCGCAGCACGCCAGGCCTCCCTGTCCATCACCAACTCCCGGAGTCCACCCTAACTCATGTCCATTGAGTCAGTGATGCCATACAACCATCTTATCAACTGTCGTCCCATTATCCTCCTGCCCTCAATCTTTCCCAGCATCAGGGTCTTTTTCAATGAGTTAGCTCTTTGCGTCAGGTGGCCAAAGTATTGGAGTTTCAGCTTCAAAATCAGTCCTACTAATGAACACCCAAGACTGATCTCCTTCAGAATGGATTGGTTGGATCTCCTTGCAGTCCAAGGGTCTCTCAAGAGTCTTCTCCAACACCACAGTTCAAAAGCATCAATTCTTAGGCACTCAGCTTTCTTTACAGTCCAGCTCTCACATCCATACATGACTACTGGAAAAACCATAGCCTTGACTAGATGGACCTTTGTTGGCAAAGTAATGTCTCTGCATTTTAATATGCTTGTTTAGGTTGGTGTTATGGTCTTCTTGACAGACCGGAAACTGGGGACAGGAGTCAACGAAAAGAAGGACATGGGGGATGAAAGTCTCTAGTAGAACAAGTGTGCTTTATTCATGGCAGCGTGTGTTTATATATTGTTATACAAGGAAGCTTTAGGCTGAAAAATAAAGTTGAGTAAAAAACACCGAAACCAGACACATAACAACAGCAACTAAGGGAGTAACAATAGTCATAGGTCCATAACAACAGTAACTAGGGGAATAACAATCATCACAGGGCCAGAAGACAATCCATGTATTGGAAATAGGAACATGACTAAGTAGTTTTACAAAAAAGTTAAAAAGTTACTGAAAGGAATCCATGTATGCGTTCCACCTCATGGCCTCAGTCCTGAGAACTACGTGCAGCTCTGCTTGTTCCTGTTTTCCAGGAACTGATAAGGAACAGCGGGCCTTTGAGAAACAGAAAATAACATATAGGATTCCTTAAACGTTCCCTGACAGGTTGGTCATAACTTTCCTTCCAAGGAGTAAGCATCTTTTAATTTCATGGTTGTAATCACCATCTGCAGTGATTTTGGAGCCCCCCAAAATAAAGTCAGCCACTGTTTCCACTGTTTCCCCATCTATTTCCCATGAAATGATGGGACTAGATGCCATGATCTTAGTTTTCTGAATGTTGAGCTTTAAGCCAACTTTTTCACTCTTCTAGTTCACTCTGCCGTAAGGGTGGTGTCATCTGCATATCTGAGGTTACTGATATTTCTCCCGGCAATCTTGATTCCAGCTTGTGCTTCTTCTAGCCCAGCGTTTCTCATGATATACTCTGCATATAAGTCATATAAGCAGGGTGACAGTATACAACCTTGAAATATTCCTTTTCCTTTTTGGAACCAGTCTGTTGTTCCATGTCCAGTTCTAACTGTTGCTTCCTGAACTGCATACAGGTTTCTCAAGAGGCAGGTCAGGTGGTCTGGTATTCCCATCTCCTGAAGAATTTTCCGCAGTTTATTGTGATCCACACAGTCAAAGGCTTTGGCATAGTCAATAAAGCAGAAATAGATTTTTTCTGGGTCATATCTTTAAAATAAATTAATCAAGTCTAATGTTTATTTGTTGATAATTTTTAAAAATTTAATATCTTTTTAAAGAGTTGACATTGCATTTAAATCCCAAAGCTACAATGCAGAACAAATCAACCATGAAATGTGCAAATAGCTTATGGAATGGATTGAATTCAGAAGAGTACACTTAAGATTTAGTTTAATTTCTCACCCATCCTCCAACCCCTAGACATTAGACATTTTTGGAAGGTATTTTGTATCCTATTTCTTTGCATTTTGGGTAGATCCCAGAGCTTTGGGGTTATTTTTGACTATGAGTGAAAGTCTCTCAGTCGTTTCTAATTCTTTGTGATCCCATGGACTATAGGCTGCCAGGCTCCTCTGTCCATGGAATTCTCCAGGCAAGAGTACAGGAGTGGGGAGCCATTCCTTTCTTCAGGGGATCATCGCAACCCAGGGATTGAACCTGGGTCTCCTGCAATGCAGGCAGTTTCTTTACCACTGAGCCACCAGGAAAGCATTTTTGTGTGTAACACTATTTTTATATTTAGTATTTTAAAAGTTTACTCCAAAAAATCTTAGTAGTTGCTACTGTTAGGTAGTTAGAATAAGAAAAATGAGTCTAAAATGGTGGTAGCTAAAAGACAAAGAAGGGAAAAGACCGTGAAGATAGAACAAAGGAAGGTCCAAGGACCGGAGTGAAGACCTCAGGTAAAATAAACAGCCCTCCTGGCTAGCCCAATTTACATAGGGTAGGCTCAGGGGGAGGAGAAAAAACATATAAAAAGAGGAGCCAAAATTGAGTGGGGGGAGAAGGGAGGAGGCATCTCTTCTCTTCATGTCTTTTGGGTCCAGCCAGCCTCATGCCTAGAGGATGTATATTCCTTTGCTTTTTAAAAACTGAGCTGTAACACGGAGCTGTAACAATGGTCTGTCAGTTCAGTTCAGTTCAATTGCTCAGTCGTGTCCGACTCCTTGTGACCCCATGGACTGCAGCACACCAAGCCTCCCTGACCATCATCAACTCCTGGAGTTGACTCAAACTCATGTCCATTGAGACGGTGCTGCATCCATCACTTCAAATTTTTGCTGCCGAAACAGAACTGAGGAAATTACACACTCCCCCAACACTGCTTTAATTAATGAAAGGTTATGTTCTTCTGAGTCAAGGTACTTTTATTTATCTAGAACTCAGAGAAGAAACAACAGATTCACACTACAAAGGAAAAAGTAGTGTGCTATATTAAGCACTTAGGAAATGAGTTGATTTAATTAATGCTGATTTTCTAAGTACAGAAAGAACCTTGCGAAGTATTCCTAACACTAGCAAAATTGGCAAGAAAGAATAGTTCACACTTATAACTAAAAAATGTAAAATGCCTACGTCAGTAAATCCCAGAAGATGTCATTAGGGACAAATCAGTAACTTCACTGGTGTTCAAATATCTCTGTGACTCCACTCCTAAACTCTTCATGTGGACCGTGTGGTGTGTGACATGGGTGGTTCAGGGATTCTACCTTAATGTTAATGTACTAATTCTGTTAAAGTGCTAATTACCATAAAGTATGCACAGCATTGTTCTGGGAAGAGTGGAACCTGCTGGTTTTCTTTACTGCTGGTTAATGCAAAAATCATCTTTTTCAAATTAATCCATAAAAGATCAAGGAGAATAATGCTCTCACTTGGGGGTGTCTACCTCTTAAATTCCTATATTAATCAGCTTTCCTGTGGTGTCAAACAAGTCCCAAATCTCAGTGACTTGTAACAACAAATGTTTATTTCTCCCACAGTCCCATGTTAGCAGCTCCACCATGGCTGTGGGCTGTGGCTTTGCTCCATGTGCTTTCTCATACCAGGAACTAATCAAGAACAGCAGCCCTTCCGTGGGACACTACATCATTATTGTAGACAAGGGAAAAGGCTAAGAGGCAGAGCCATATCATTCCACTGCCCTTAAAGCTATTATCTGCATGTGGCATTTGCACTGCATTGGCTAAAACAAGCCAGGTGACCAAGTTGACCCGGTGGCCAAGAGCCTTCAGCCTCTAGGGTAGCTCAACAAGTTTCATGACAATGGGTGAGAAAGCATAATTATCCTACAGGGAAGGGAATGAGTCATGGGAACCATGATGCAATGACCACAAAAGCCACTTAGCACTATTATCTTAAGTCTCTCTTTCTCCCAGTAAATAATGCTGAATTTTGTAAGGTTTGCAGTTCTGAAGCCTGTAGTTTTTAACTCCTAAGTTAAGTCCTTGTTAATGAGTTCAATTTTATCCCTCTGTTTCTGTTCGCCTGTAGGACACAGGAATTTAATCCATCTTTTCTCTTTCTAGACTGACCTACTGACCTACTAGATATTGAGCCCAATTGTCATTTTATGTAATTCTCCCAGAAATCTCTGAATATTCACATAAATGGAAGGTCTGAGAGGCTAAAGAAGTTGTCAGCTTTCTCACTGCTAGAAATTAATGTGTCCAGGATGTGAATTTCACAGACTTTCTGACACGTCATTAGTCAGTTCAGTTGCTCAGTTGCGTCCAACTCTTTGTGACCCCGTGGACACATCATACTACCTGCTATATGGACTTGCCTTATCCAGGAACAGGAAAGGCCAGGAATGGGCTGGTTGGAGAGGGATTCGCAAGATCATTTCAAGGCCTTGATAGATGTTGAGTTCTTTCACTCTGCATCATATCAATTCAGTTTAGTTCAGTCGTTCAGTCATGTCCAACTCTTTGCGACCCCAAGAATTGCAGCATGCCAGGCCTCCTTGTCCATCACCAACTCCCGGAGTTCACCCAAACCCACGTCCATCGAGTCGGTGATGCCATCCAGCCATCTCATCCTCTGTCGTCCCCTTTTCCTCCTGTCCCCAATCCCTCCCAGCATCAGAGTCTTTTCCAATGAGTTAACTCTTCACATGAGGTGGCCAAAGTACTGGAGTTTCAGCTTTAGTATCATTCCTTCCAAAGAATACCCAGGACTGATCTCCTTTAGAATGGACTGGTTGGATCTCCTTGAAGTCAATGGGACTCTCAAGAGTCTTCTCCAACACCACAGTTCAAATAAAACATATCAAAACAAACCCCCATCCCACACCAAATACAATTTTCAGGCAAACAGTTTTTGAAAGGATGCTTATAATTTTACCTTTGAAACCATTTTGCTACAGACAGCATTTGATTTGTGGTTGACTATGGTCTGTCAGGAGACTGGAATGCAAAAGTAGGAAGTCAAGAAACACCTGGAGTAACAGGAAAATTTGGCCTTGGAGTACAGAATGAAGCAAGGCAAAGGCTGATAGAGTTTTGCCAAGAGAACACACTGGTCATAGCAAACACCCTCTTCCAACAACACAAGAGAAGACTTTACACATGGACATCACCAGATGGTCAACATTGAAATCAGATAGATTATATTCTTTGTAGCCAAAGATGGAGAAGCTGTATACAGTCAGCAAAAACAAGACCAGGAGCTGACTGTGGCTCAGATCATGAATTCCTTATTGCCAAATTCAGACTTAAATTGAAGAAAGTAGGGAAAACCACTAGACCATTCAGGTATGACCTAAATCAAATCCCTTACGATTATACAGTGGAAGTGAGAAATAGATTCAAGGGACTAGATATGATAGAGTACCTGATGAACTATGGATGGAGGTTCGTGACATTGTACAGGAGATAGGGATCTACACCATCCCCATGGAAAATAAATGCAAAAAAGCAAAATGGCTGTCTGGGGAGGCCTTACAAATAGCTCTGAAAAGAAGAGAAGTGAAAAACAAAGGAGAAAAGGAAAGTATAAGCATCTGAATGCAGAGTTCCAAAGAATAGCAAGGAGAGATAAGAAAGCCTTTCTCAACCAACAGTGCAAAGAAATAGAGGAAAACAACAGAATGGGAAAGACTAGAGATCTCTTCAAGAAAATTAGAGATACCAAAGGAACATTTCATGCAAAGATGGGCTCAATAAAGGACAGAAATGGTATGGACCTAACAGAAGCAGAAGACACTAAGAAGAGGTGGCAAAAATACACAGAAGAACTGTACAAAAAAGATCTTCATGACCAAGTTAATCACGATAGTGTGATTAACCTAGAGCCAGACATCCTGGAATGTGAAGTCAAATGGGCCTTAGAAAGCATCACTACGAACAAAGCTAGTGGAGGTGATGGAATTCCAGTGCAGCTATTTCAAATCCTGAAAGATGATGCTGTGAAAGTGCTACACTCAATATGCCAGCAAATTTGGAAAACTCAGCAGTGGCCACAGGACTGGAAAAGGTCAGTTTTCATTCCAATCCCAAAGAAAGGCAATGCCAAAGAATGCTCAAACTACCACACAATTGCACTCATCTCACACGCTAATGAAGTAATGCTTAAAATTCTCCAAGCCAGGTTTAAGTAGTTCATAAACTGTGAACTTCCAGATGTTCAAGCTGGTTTTAGAAAAGGCAGAGGAACCAGAGATCAAATTGCCAACATATGATGGATCATCAAAAAAGCAAGAGAGTTCCAGCAAAACATCTATTTCTGCTTTATTGACTATGCCAAAGCTTTTGACTTTGTGGATCACAATAAACTGTGGAAAATTCTGAAAGAGATGGGAATACCAGACCACCTGACTTGCCTCTTGAGAAACCTGTATGCAGGTCAGGAAGCAACAGTTAGAACTGGACATGGAAAAACAGATTGGTTCCAAATAGGAAAAGGAGTACATTAAGGTTGTATGTTGTCACCCTGCTTATTTAACTTCTATGCAGAGTACATCATGAGAAATACTGGACTGGAAGAAGCACAAGCTGGAATCAAGATTGCCGGGAGAAATACCAATAACCTCAGATGCAGAAAGTGAAGAGGAACTAAAAAGCCTCTTGATGAAAGTAAAAGAGGAGAGTGAAAAAGTTGGCTTAAAGCTCAACATTCAGAAAATGAAGATCATGGCATCCAGTCCCATTATTTCATGGCAAATAGATGGGGAAACAGTGGAAACAGTGTCAGACTTTTTTTGGGGGAGGCTCCAAAATCACTGCTAATGGTGATTGCAGCCATGAAATTAAAAGATGCTATTCCTTGGAAGGAAAGTTTTGACCAACCTAGATAGCATATTCAAAAGCAGAGACATTACTTTGCCAACAAAGGTCCGTCTAGTCAAGGCTATGGTTTTTCCAGTGGTCGTGTATGGATGTGAGAGTTGGACTGTGAAGAAAGCTGAGCATCAAAGAATTGATGGTTTTGAACTATGGTGTTGGAGAGGACTCTTGAGAGTCCCTTGAACTGCAAGGAGATCCAACCAATCCATCCTAAAGGAGATGAGTCCTGGGTGTTCATTGGAAGAACTGATGCTAAAGCTGAAACTCCAATACTTTGGTCACATCATGTGAAGAGTTGACTCATTGGAAAAGACCCTGATTCTGGGAGGGATTGGGGACAGGAAGAGAAGGGGATGACAGAGAATGAGATGACTGAATGGCATCACTGTCTCGATGGACTTGAGTTTGGGTGAACTCTGGGAGATGGTGATGGACAGGGAGGCCTGGCGTGCTGCAATTCATGGGATCACAAAGAGTCGGACATGACTGAGCGACTGAACTGAACTGATGGTCTGTCAACTATCATCGTGTATGCTTAGGGAATATTTTAGAGTAAGAAATTCCAACTTCCAAAATTATATTCAAAGGTATTGAAATTGGTATAAATACTACATTTGACAACACAATTGACATAGTGTTATATTTGTAAATTTCATTTTAAAAATATATTTATTTCATTGAAATATAATTTCTTTACAATATTGTGTTTTTTTGTTGTACAGGAACATAAAGCAGTTATGTATATATATATATATACATATTTCTCCTCCCTGTTGGGCCTCCCTCCCATCCTCCATCCCCATCCACCTTCCCTATCCACTCTTCTAAGTCATCACAGAGCACTGAGCTGAGCTCCCTGTGCACTTATTACTTTCAATTTTTCAGTCTTCTTATATTATTTGGAGCCATAAGTATTTTTTCCAGGACTAAAATATTTAGCCAGGGTAGGGGGCAGGTAATCTCTAAAATGCTCATAGATTCCAGGATTTGTGCATATACTACCCAATGGATTAAATGCTTTATCCTAAAACGATTCTGGGTGAGGAAAAACACAACCTCAAAACGTGGAATCCAGAGACAGTTTTGAGAAGAAATTAAAAGTCAGATAATGTTGAAAGATTAAAGAAGAGAATCTGTGTGTAAGACGGCAGGACAAAAGCAAGCGACTTGAGATTAAACCTGAGGAACAGGATTGAGTGGGAGAAGAACAGAAAGAGATGCCTTCACAGTTTGATGGCTGCAGACACTGGCCTCTGGGGAGATGGGAGCTGCTGAAAAGCTGGCTTTTAAGTTTAGGACAGTTTTGTGGTTGACCCAGGGCAAAATTGTGCCTTCAACTTTCTGGCCCCAAATGACTGCCCCTTCCCTGATCCAGAACTCCTGAACTGATACCATTCTCACCCTGTCTGTTTTTCCAAAAGGTCTGTAGCTCCCTTTCTGGGCTCCTTTCAAGAAGCCTTCTTCCTGAATGGTCCCCAGGGTTCCTCCGTTGGGCATTTGGGTGTCCTGTACTTTCAGTGAAGGGTCACTGATTCTGATCCCTGAAAAACCTATTTCCTCTTCTTGACTTAACTTGTCTTGATGCCTCTCAATTTAACTTGTCTAATGGAAACTGTCTGTTCAGTTGTTGAGGCAATTTCCTTCAGGGGTAAAGCTGCACTTCTGCTCTCAAGATTCAGTGATTTCCATATCCTACTCTCATTGTATTACTCTGCAACATAAATTCTATTACTCTTAGAGTCATGTGACCTCAATGATGAATGGATTTCTCTGGGACTATGATGGAGCATCTCAGACCTCTGATGTATTTTATTTCCCACTGAATTCATGTTTCCAGTCTGAAGAAGATATCACTAGGTTTCCACTTGATTTCTTAAGCAAAAATAATTAGTATACAATTAGTAAAATTGTTTCCATGGTTTCTCCTTAATGATAAATCAGGTGATTTTTCCCCTAATTCCAGCAAGAAAACTTCTGGAATCTAGCCACTGCTTCATATATTTATAAAAATGTTTTTTCACCTTTAGTACATTGGTTGATGAGGACCGAGATTATGAGTTTGACTCCCAGGTCTAATCTCATCTCTTCTTCATTATGAAACATAAGCGCAGCCTCAACTGTCCAGGTATCAGAATAGGAAGATCATCCTCTGAGTCTGGAAGTGATCATGCAATTTGAGACTTCATGAGAAAACATCACAACCATACCAGCCACTAGACACATGAGGCCACTGAGCACTTGAAATGAGTCTAGTATAACAGAGGAACTACTTCCTGAACTTTATTTTAATTTTAATTAATTTAAGTTTAAAATTGACATTCACAATTCACTTATTGGAAAACTTTTGTGTACAACTTGTTACATGGAATACCTTAGTATATGAACCTATTTTTATAAAGTGTATGAAATCAAAACACATCAAATATTTCCCCACCCCAAATTTAGTGTCCAAACTGAGATGGGTTAAAAGAGTAAAATAGCAGACTTCAAAGACTATGAAAAAAAATGTAAAATCTATCTACCTGTATATAATTTTATATTGATTTCACACATATATTTTATTGGTTAAATAAATATATCATTATTACTATATTTTGTTATATAGATTAATGTATTGTTAAAATATATTAATATGTTAAATTAATATATTTAAATATACATTTGCTAGATGGTTATATGTGTATATAAAATATATAATTACTTAAATATATACATGTAAAATGAATATATTTTAGGACAGTTAAAATGTCATTACAATTCATTTTACTTATTTTTTTTTACTTTTTAAATGTGATTCTAGAAAATTTTAAATTACATATGTGACTCATATTTATATTGAACAGTGCTTCTCTACTACATATTTATGTGAATCCTTAGATCAAAGGTCCCCAACCATTTGGCATCCAGGCCTGGTTTCATAGAAGATAATTTTTCCTTGGACCAGGGTTGTGGGGGTGGAAGGTGGGGTGGCTTCCAGATGATTCCAGCACTTTACGTTCATTGTGGACTTTATTTCTATTATTATTACATAAGCCCCACCTCAGATCATAAGGCATTAGATTCCAGAAGCTGGGGACCCCTGCTCTGGATTGATGAATAAACATAATTTTTAATGATCAAATATTATGTAAACTTTTTAATAGTGTTTTTTCCACTTCTCAATGTCAAGAACATTTTGTCATACGAATAGATGTTCATCTGCAATCTCATTGGGACTAAAATAAATGAGATCCTTGTTTGCTGGGTGAGCTTATTGCTGAGCAAATTATATGAGTTGAATCTCCATTCCTTAATTAGACTTCTTTCTTAAACTATTGATGACAGAGAGCTAGCAGGTGGGGGAGCTCTGAACATTCAATGAAATATGTCTTTTAGGAATCAGAGTAGAGTCTTGGATGAAAGGAGTGTTTGAGAGCTAAGCCTTTCATATTACACTTGCCCTGGTCCCAGTAAGAATAACACTATATTGTCTGTCCATAGTAGCTATGGGCTATTCTCTTACAACCTTATAACCAAGCAATAGTACTATTTTTAGGAGATGACTCTGTAGAGCTGACAAATCATGATGTAGCCAGACTGCCTCTAAGCAACCAGTACAAAACAGATTGATGGAACTTGCTGTGTTTAAAGTCTTATAAGAGAATGGGGAGTAATAAAGTCTCAAAATAGACTTTATTATAACAAACTTTCCCCCTAAATGTCGACTTTTGAAGTTCAATTCAAATATAGCAAATATGGACTTCTCATAAAGAATAATTATTTTGTACATATGCCTACATATACTGGCATAGAAAGGCTTAGTTACTTCACAAATTTTCAGATCCTGAAACAATAATAAATGGCACCCATATGTCTTGTATAATAAAAATTGTCCAGAGTTGATATTCACTATTAACACTACTCCTCAGAGAGGTAGCATGCTAGGTGGAAAAGTCATCAATGTCTAGTGTCTCAAAGATATTTAAATCCTGGATCCACATTTATGGTTGCACAGCCTTAGAACGTAATTTAAACTTCCTATCCAACCAGTCCATCCTAAATGAGATCAGTTCTGGGTGTTGTTTGGAAGGAAAGATGCTAAAGCTGAAACGCCAATACTTTGGCCACCTCATGCAAAGAATTGACTCATTGGAAAAGACTGATGCTGGGAGGGATTGGGGGCAGCAGGCGAAGGGGACGACAGAGGATGAGATTGCTGAATGGCATCACTGACTCGATGGACGTGAGTTTGAGTGAACTCCGGGAGTTGGTGATGGACAGGGAGACCGGGTGTGCTGCAATTCATGGGGTCGCAGAGTCGGACACGACTGAGTGACTGAACTAAACTGAAACTTCAGATTTCCCATTTGTAAAAAGAAACGATAGTCAATGCCTTCTTCTTTAATGTGAATACTGAATTTAGTATTGCATTCAGTGAATTCTCTCAATCATTTGTTATGTAATAGGCACATAGTAGTTGATATATGGGCTTCCCCCATGGCTCAGTGCTAGAGAATCCACCTACAATGTAGGAGATACAGGAGATGCAGGTTCCATCCCAGGGTTGAAAAGATCCCCCGGAGGAAGAAATGGCAACCCACTCCAGTACTCTTGCCTAGGAAATCCCATGGACAGAGGAGCCTGGTGGGCTACAGTTCATGAGGTTGCAGAGTTGGACATGACTGAGCACTCATGCAACAAAAGCTGATATACGGTAAGCAATCAATAAATATTCCTTTTTTTCTACCTCATGTTACTTAAACATCTCATGTCATTACATTAGAGAATATACAGGTAAAAGAGCAGAGAGAAGAAGAAAATAGAAATCAAGCATGATACCCTCCCACAACAAACTTTTAGGGCTATATAGTTTGGGTTTTTCTTTTTTTTCTCATTTCATTTGTCTGCAATAATTTAAAGAAGCCATTTCAGTGGGAGTTTACTGCAGCATAGTAATTTTATTTTTCCTTTAATTACGCCAATATTTGTGGTCATCTGAACACATGTCTGGAAATTCATGATGTCTCTCCTGCATATTTAATGTTCATCTACAAAGATGCCATATGAGAAATTGAATCTCTACATTCAAGAATTAAACAACAAAACAAGACCAAAGTATGCACCTATTTTGAAGATACACATATCGTATTAAAAGACACCTACATTCCTAATTGAACATATAAGTAGTTTTAAGAATTCAGGTTTAGTTGACTGACATACTGTTTTGTGTTGTAGAAAGTGACCTATTTGTTAAATTTGATTTACAGTTGGGTATTTTCTTTCTGTGACTTGGAGATTAAACTTTGTTTTTCAAGTTGCAAACATTTTTTAAGACCTTCAAAATCTTAGGTGCTTGGTCAAGCACTGTATCAGAGTATCTAACAGATAAAAGGCTATGCGTTGTATGACAGGGTTTCCTTTAAGGTAGTGAAAACAGACTGTTGGTCCCCACACCCAGAGTTTTGGTCTCAGCATGTCTGGATGAGATCTCGGAATCTGTTTTTCTGACAAGTTCCCTGGTGATGTTGATCCTATTAGTCTAAGGACCGCACTTTGAGAAACATTAGTATTGTGGCTTCCCTGGTGGCTCAGCTGGTAAAGAATCCACCTGCAATGCAGGAGACCTGGGTTCGATCCCTGGGTTGGGAAGATGCCCTGGAGAAAAGAAAGGCTACCCACTCCAGTATTCTGGCCTAGACAGTTTCATGGACTGTATAGGTCATGGGGTCGCAAAGAGTTGGACATGACCGAGTGACTTTCACTTTCACTTTGCAACTCCTGCACTAACGGCAATCAAGAACAGACAGTTAGTGAAGGGAACTACACAAACGAGGCTTCCCTGGTAGCTCAGCAGTAAAGAATCCACCTGCAGTGTAGGAGCAGCAGAAGTTTTGATCCCTATGTTGAGAAGACTCCCTGGAGGAGGGTGTGGCAACCCACGCCAGTATTCTTGCCTGGAGAATCCCATGGACTGAGGAGCCTGGTGGGCTACAGTCCATAGAGTCGCTGAGTCTAGCAACTTAGCATGCATACTTAAATAAGAAAAGATTTTTGAAGATATACAGGAGTTGCTTGATTTTTACCTCAAACTGCTTACTGTATAGCAAGAGTTAGTGTCTGAAACATATGCTATTTGTACAGAGAACAGTTGTGCTCCAGTTTTTCCATTAATTGGTATAATTCTCTTGGGAAAGTCACTTTTTTTTTTTTTCTGGGTCTCAGTATTACCTGTATAAGGTGAGTTTTGAATATTGGTAAACTATGAAATTGTAAATCACCATACTAATAAAATTTGTTTTTTTAGTATAAGGGAGAAGTGAAAAGAATGGGAGCTTAACTAATGTTCTTGAGGAAAATATACACAGTATAAGCACTGTTACAAAACAGGAGGGCAAGAATGAGTGAGATGAGCCATGGGGCACAGCAGTTGGCTGAGGCAAAAAGGCCCTCAGGCCCAACTACTCGGTCGCAACTTTAGAAAACAGTTGCTGAAAATCTGGGAATGAACTAAAAGAGTTGTACTGTAACCTTGCTGTCCAAATGAGGGTACCAGCAAGGAAGCAGTAACCAACCAACCCTGGACACAGCAGGACTCCTGCTCAACAGCGACACCATGTGTCAAAGACTGACAATAGCTGCGCTGAGGGACTGGGTAGTTCTCTGTCTGGGTCTTAAAGAGGACTGACTCCCTTTGTAGTGAATAATTCCTAGGAGTTCTTGAATAATTTTCTGGAGAGAGTGAAGCCTTAACAGAGAGACATTAGACTCCTTCATCAAAGGCAGTTGGATTTAAAGTTATTCTAGAAAAAATAAATAAATGTGACCATATTTGTACACTAAAAATTGTTGATTTGATTCATGCCTGAACTATTAATATATTATTTGTTTCTGCCATAAGGAGTAGAAGGCAGGACACAGCCTTCTATATCTAGAACCTGTAGAGGCCAAAATAATCAGACATTGTCGCAGGCCTCACTCTGTTTTCATGTGTGTCTATGGATGCTAAGGATGGCTGGAATGATGTTAGGTATTAAGGAGTACGTCAAGGCTGTATATTGTCACCCCGCTTATTTAACTTCTATGCAGAGTACATCATGAGAAACGCTGGACTGGAAGAAACACAAGCTGGAATCAAGATTGCCGGGAGAAATATCAATAACCTCAGATATGCAGATGACACCACCCTTGTGGCAGAAAGTGAAGAGGAACTCAAAAGCCTCTTGATGAAAGTGAAAGTGGAGAGTTAAAAGTTGGCTTAAAGCTCAACATTCAGAAAACGAAGATCATGGCATCTGGTCCCATCACTTCATGGGAAATAGATGGGGAAACAGTGGAAACAGTGTCAGACTTTATTTTGGGGGGCTCCAAAATCAGTGCAGATGGTGACTGCAGCCATGAAATTAAAAGACGCTTACTCCTTGGAAGGAAAGTTATGACCAACCTAAATAGCATATTCAAAAGCAGAGACATTACTTTGCCAACAAAGGTTCGTCTAGTCAAGGCTATGATTTTTCCTGTGGTCATGTATGGATGTGAGAGTTGGACTGTGAAGAAGGCTGAGCGCCGAAGAATTGATGCTTTTGAACTGTGGTGTTGGAGAAGACTCTTGAGAGTCCCTTGGACTGCAGGGAGATCCAACCAGTCCAATTCTAAAGGAGATCAGCCCTGGGATTTCTTCAGAAGGAATGATGCTAAAGCTGAAACTCCAGTACTTTGGCCACCTCATATGAAGAGTTGACTCATTGGAAAAGACTCTGATGCTGGGAGGGACTGGGGGCAGGAGGAGAAGGTGACGACAGAGAATGAGATGGCTGGATGGCATCACTGACTCGATGGACATGAGTCTGGGTGAACTCCGGGAGTTGGTGATGGACAGGGAGGCCTGGCGTGCTGCGATTCATGGGGTCGCAAGGAATCGGACACGACTGAGTGACTGATCTGATCTGATTAAGGGTTTGCTGGATGGTTTCTCTTTCTGGGCAGTAAACAACTTGAACATTCTTCTACCATGTCTAAACCTAGAAATTCTGGGTAAAATGTAACCAAAAATCTTTAAAATGCATGGTTGAGCTCTCAAGGGGGGAAAAAAAAGGAATTCTATAGTGTCTTCAAATAATAAGATATTAAAAACTAAAGCTATAAATACAAAATAACACTGAGGCTGTCCAGGAGGGAGGAGGGTTTCTAGTCCCAGTAACCATAAGTCTGGGGTCTTAGCATCCATGTGAACAGAGAGTGTGAAGCTCTGATACCAAGAGATAGAAATGAAAATAAGATCACCACCCTAAGCTCCCCATCCAGTAAAGCAAGAACACTTGAAAGGATGGTCTAGAAAAAATATCAAGCTGCTAGAAAGGATAAATGGTTTTGTCTACCTGAATAGGAAAAAACCTCTCTTCTGACTTTGAAAGTTGTAGGTCAAAGAAAAAAAAAAAAAAGAAAGTTGTAGGTCTTTCCATAAGTAGTTTGAGGTTTGAAACAGGATGAAAATTATTTAGTCTGGGAACCCTCAAGCTAGGAGATTAACACAAAAGTTAGTCCCAAAATGCTAATATCTTCAGTGTGCCTGACTAAAGCAAATTGGAAACCTTTTTAGAATGGCACATTCCCAAGCCAGGCTGTGGAGAATTTCCATGGATGAAGATAAGTTCACAATTTAAAATTACAAAACCTGAAATAATCTTTCATCAGGGAATGTTAGGGCACAAAAACAGGAATTTTAGACCCATAAGAATTAAAGGAATGGAGGAGCAGAACATCATTTCAGGAGGGAGGCTGAGGTGAAAAATAGGTCTGTCCTGTGCAAATGGCAATGGCTATGAATGGCTTCCTGGGCTGGTGTGTTGAGAGGACACTTGAGGCTCCGTGGAAAAGCCAAATTGTCACAGGTAGTGTTCTCTTCCTACTGGAAAATTTTGTCTAACTTAACTCTCTGGATCAGCGATGCCAGGACCTAGCAAGTAGTTTGTGATGAAAAAGCATATGACTGAAAGAAAAAAAAAATAGCAGCAAACTGTTCTAAGTCCTCCATAATGCCTCCTTCAACTTTTTCTTACATGTCTCCATTGCACTTTGTACCTCCATTAATTATAATTTATCTGGGGATAATATTAAAAGTTTATGAATCTTCCTCCAGCACTAGGCAGTGAGCTTCTTAAAGAAAAAAATAGATGATATTTTATTCAAATATATATTCCTCGGGCCCATCAAAGTATTTAGCACAGGGTATGGGTTTACTAAAAGTGTACTAAATTGAAATGAAGAAGAGGAGTGAGCTCTGAGAGTCAACAGTCACAAGGTAGGGACTTCCCTGGTGGTCCTTGGGTAAGCCTCCATCCTCCCAGTGCAGGGGGCATGAGTTCAATCCCTGGCTTGGGAACTAAGATCCCACATGCCTCACAGTGAGGCCAGAAAAAAAAAAAAAATCACTAGGTAGAATCATTTTTCGGAGAAGGCAATGGCACCCCACTCCAGTACTCTTGCCTGGAGGAACCCATGGACAGAGGAGCCTGGTAGGCTGCAGTCCATGGGGTCGTGAAGAGTCAGACACAACTGAGCTACTTCACTTTGATTTTTTCACTTTCATGCATTGGAGAAGGAAATGGCAACCCACTCCAGTGTTCTTGCCTGGAGAATCCCAGGGATGGCGGAGCCTGGTGGGCTGCCATCTATGGAGTTGCACAGAGTTGGACACGACTGAAGCGACTTAGCAGCAGCAGCAGCAGAATCATTTTTAGCATAAGCAATCACTTTATTCTTTATATTGTCTTCCCAGATGAAAACCATTCACTTTATCCAAAGCACCAAAGGGGGAAAACAAAACAAAACAAAACAAAATTTGAATCACGTGTTTATTTTTGTATCTCTCCCTCTCCTAGCACCTGTCACTGTTCTTGGTAGATACTCTTAGCATATACTCTTGACAGATACTTGGTATCTGTTCTTAGCAGATACCCAACAAATTCTTGATAAATGATTGGTAAATCAGCTTTTTCAAAACAAAGCTTCTTTAACTCTTTGCTAAGCTATCTGTCTTCCTGCAATGTCAGAATCCATGGCCAAAGTAGTGATACCAGCTGGTTAGAAGCACTGAAGACAACAATCAGGCTTCAGAGGACAGTCCCAGGGGGGCACAGGAAGTCAACTGATGAGAGGGTCAGCAGCCCAGCTGCCTCATATGCACCTAAAAGCTACTATTTTTACTCCTCACGAGATATTTTCCACTTCAAAATTGTTGCCTTTTCCCCCTTGATATATCTCTTACTTCCCAATTAAGTTTCAGGCTTGCTTTCTTCCAGTTTCAACCCCAAATTCCCTCCCCAGAGATATCTCTCCAAACATGGTTTTATGAGGAAGGCTAACAGACCTGGCCCAGAGGGTGTTAACAGTCCTTTTGATATGGATGAGAGCACAGATGGCCTTCTCCCCTCCAAGGAGGGCTGCCAAATGGGCAGCCGCTTTAAATAGACAGAACTCAAGTCCTGCCAGCCTTGCCCTCCTCCCCTTCATTATACCCCACATCCGAAATCTCTATCCATCACTCACACTCCTGTTTGGTCTGGACAAGGGAGTGACTTTGGCAAGACTCTCAGAATATCCTTCATGAACTCTGGCATTCCCCCGTGCGGTCCAGTCAACCACAGTGGATTAGTTCAGTTTCCCCTTTTCATGGAATTTTAGGAATTAGTGGACAAATTTGGAGACATGCTGTGGAGAGATCAGATTACTTAGAGTGGCAGAATTGAAAGAATAAGGAGAGAAAAAAGCGCCACATAAGAAAGGGCATCTGAGTAAAACCTTGAGGGAGATGGGTAAAGACATTCCAGGGGGACAGGGAAGAGCATACACAAAGATGGGGATGGTGGGAGGTGGCCATGGGGTGCATCATGAGTCCTGGTTTGAGTAAAATGTAACAAATATAATAGGGTGACTGAAGACGAGAAATAACAAGTGATGTTAATAATTTGGTTGGGGTTAAATGATCAGTGTAAAAGAACTGCAAACTTACTCTGTGGCAATAACCAAAACCACAGCCCTTTGAGTATATACGATGTGCCAAGTTCAACCATAGCCACTGAGGTTACCATGATGTCTCAGACACGGGCTCAAGGGCCCCTCTAGAAACCCACAGTGTAATATCTACTCACTAGACTCCTGAGAAACACATATTATAAAATAAGGCTAATTTACCCTGTGCCATTAACCAAGTCAGAATCTTCCAGAGGCATGGGGTTAGGGTGAAGGGGAGTGACAGGGGTGGAAGCCAGAGTTTGGGGTTAAGGATGAAGGGGAGTGACAGGGGTGGAAACCAAGAGGCTTGGGGTTAAGGGTGAAGGGGAGTGACAGGGGTGGAAGCCAGAGGCGTGGGGTTAAGGGTAAAGGGGAGTGACAGGGGTGGAGAAGCTAGCTCAGTGTCATTGCTGGAGGAGGTGAATCCTTTTTTTCTGTTTTTAGCTTTTGAATCTGTTCACCTATTTCCCCTAGTTTCTAACTCTGTCAACCACCAACTGTTCTCTTTCTGTGAGTTCAGGTTCCCCCCTCTCCCCAGTATATTAATGAGATCATACAGTGTTTGTCTTTTTATGTCTGAAGTACTTCACTTAACATAATGCCCTCAACATCCTTCCATGTTGTTGTAAGTGGTAAGATTTCCTCCTTTTTTGTGGTCAAATAACAACTAAGGTCCGTCTAGTCAAGGCTATGGCTTTTCCAGTGGTCATGTATGGATGTGAGAGTTGGACTGTGAAGAAAGCTGAGGGCCAAAGAATTGATGCTTTTGAACTGTGGCGTTGGAGAAGACTCTTGAGAGTCCCTTGGACTGCAAGGAGATCCAACCAGTACATTCTGAAGGAGACCAGCCCTGGGATTTCTTTGGAAGGAATGATGCTAAAGCTGAAACTCCAGTACTTTGGCCACCTCATGCGAAGACCTGACCCACTGGAAAAGACTCCGATGCTGGGAGGGATTGGGAGCAGGAGGAGAAGGGGACGACAGAGGATGAGATGGCTGGATGGCATCACCAACTCGATGGACATGAGTTTGAGTGAACTCCAGGAGTTGGTGATGGACAGGGATTGCATATTGCAATTCATGGAGTTGCAAAGAGTCAGACACGACTGAGCGACTGAACTGAACTGAACATTCTATTGTACATTTACACCATGTTATCCATCAATCCACTGGAAAGGTTGTTTCAATGTTTTGACTATGGTAGATAATGCTGTAATAATCATGAGGATGCAGATAACTCTTCCAGACAGTTGTTTCATTTCGTTTGCATACATACCCAGAAGAGGGATATCTGGATCATGTGGTAGTTTTATTTTGAGGAACTTCCGTACTGTTTTCTATAGTGGCTGTACATCATCAACACTTGTTATCTCTTGCCTTGTTGATGATAGCCATGCTCATTGTGTTTTTGACTTGCCTTTCCCTGATAATTAGTGATACTAAGCACCTTCTCATGTACCTGTTGATCATTGGAAAATGTCTATTCAGGTCCTTGGCCTATTTTAAAAATTGGATTTTAATATTTTATGATTCATTCCTATCACTATTGAATTGTATGTGTTCCTTATATATGTTGAATATTTATCCCTTATCAGATATGTGGTTTGCAAATATTTTCTCCCATTCTGTAGGTTATCTTTTCATTCTGCTGACTATTTCTCTTGCTGTGCCAAAGCTTTTTAATTTCATGGAATCCTACTGACTTATTTTTGCTTTTGTTATTTTGTACTTTAGAAATCACATCTAATAAAAATCATTGTGAAGACCAATGTCAAGAAGCTCTTTCTCCATGTTTTCTTCTAGGAGTTTTATGGTGTCATGTCTCATATTTAAGTCTTTAATCCATATGGAGTTAATTTTTGTGAGTAGAACAGGGTTTTTTGTAGAACAGGGGTCCAGTTTCATTTTTTCAATATGAATGTCCAATTTTCCCAGCACCATTAATTGAAGAAAATATCTTTTCTCCATTGGATAGTTTTAGTTTCCTTGTCAAATATTAGTTGAGCATGGGAGGAAGTGAATTTAAATTGGACTTTGGAGAATGAAATAATCAGAGGTTTGGGAATTGATAGGATGTGTGAGTAAGAGAAGAGGTATGGTTAAGGAACAAAGCAAGCATGTTTGGAAAAGTGCGATATTGGTAAATATTTGACAACCAGCTGGAAGGCAGTGATTTATAGCAATAGAAAGTTTCTATTGTAAATGTTTCCATGATAGTCAATTTCAAGCTACCAATGTAAAGTCAACGCAAAATCTCTGACAAATGATCAATCAGCGTTTATGAGCCTATTGAGGTTGGACCCAGGGCACAACTGCTTGGTTTGAACATATTAAATTTCAGATGACTGTCAGACATCTCAGATGGAGGTTAGTCACATAGTTATTAGAATTACTGGTCAGGGGTGGTCCTAAGATGGTGGAGGAATAGGATGGGGAGACCACTTTCTCCCCCACAAATTCATCAACAGAACATTTGAACGCTGAGTAAATTCCATAAAACAACTTCTGAATGTTGGCAGAGGACATCAGGCACCCAGAAAAGCAGCCCATAGTCTTTGAAAGGAGGTAGGAAAAAATATAAAAGATAAAAAGAGAGACAAAAGAGGTAGGGATGGAGATTCATCCCAGGAAGGGAGTCTTAAAAAAGAGAGAAGTTTCCAAACACCAGGAAACACTCTCACTGGCGAGTCTGTGGCAAGCCTTGGAACCCTAGAGGACAATATAACCAGGAGGAAAAATAAATAAATAATTAAAACCCACAGATTATGTGCCCAATGGTAACTCCCAGTGGAGAAGCAGCACAGACACCCGCATCCACCACTAGCAAGCGGGGGCTGGGCAGGGAGGCGGGGGCTGCATTGCTTAGAGTAAGGACCAGGCCTGAATGCCCCGAGGGCAATGTGAGGGAACTAACTTGAGATAGCAAACCAGACTGTGGGATAGCTACCACGTAAAAAGGCCTAACCTAAGACACTGTCAGGCCTGCTCACAGAACAAAGGACTGACTAGAGCTTTGCGAAAAGCCCTAACCTAAAACACCACACGGGTGCAGGAGGGCCAAGAGGAGCTACTCCACGTTCAAGGTGAGGAGGGGTGCCCGTGAGGATATACCCCTCATCCAAGGTAAGAGAAACCCAAGTAAGAAGGTAGGTGTTGCGAGAGGGCATCAGAGGGCAGACACACTGAAATCATAATCACAGAAAACTAGCCAATCTGATCACATGAGCCACAGCCTTGTCTAACTCAATGAAACTAAGCTATGCCATGTGGGGCCACCCAAGATGGGAGGGTCATGGTGGAGAGGTCTGACAGAATGTGGTCCACTGGAGAAGGGAATGGCAAACCACTTAAGTATTCTTGCTTTGAGAACCCCATGAACAGTATGAAAAGGCAAAATGATAGGATACTGAAAGAGGAACTCCCCAGGTCAGTAGGTGCCCAATATGCTACTGGAGATAAGTGGAGATATAACTCCAGAAAGAATGAAGGGATGGAACCAAAGCAAAAACAATACCCAGCTGTGGGTGTGACTGGTGATAGAAGCAAGGTCCGATGCTGTAAAGAGCAATATTGCCTAGGAACCTGGAATGTCAGGTCCATGAATCAAGGCAAATTGGAAGTGGTCAAACAGGAGATGGCAAGAGTGAACATCAACATTCTAGGGATCAGCGAACTAAAATGGACTGGAATGGGTAAATTTAACCCAGATGACCATCATATCTACTACTGTGGGCAGGAATCCCTCAGAAGAAATGGAGTAGCCATCATGGTCAACAAAAGAGTCTGAAATGCAGTACTTGGATGCAATCTCAAAAATGACAGAATGATCTCTGTTCATTTCCAAGGCAAACCATTCAATATCACGGTAATCCAAGCCTATGCCCCAACCAGTAATGCTGAAGCTGAAGTTGAATGGTTCTATGAAGACCTACAAGACCTTTTAGAACTAACACCCAAAAAAGATGTCCTTTGCATTATAGGGGACTGGAATGAAAAAGTAGAAAGACAAGAAACACCTGGAGTAACAGGCAAATATGGCCTTGGAGTATGGAATGAAGCAGGGCAAAGGCTAATAGAGTTTTGCAAAGAGAATGTACTGGTCATAGCAAACACCCTCTTCCAACAACACAGGACATCATCAGATGGTCAACCGAAATCAGATTGATTATATTCTTTGCAGCCAAAGATGGAGAAGCTCTATACAGTCAGCAAAAATAAGACCAGGAGCTGACTGTGGCTCAGATCATGAACTCCTTATTGCCAAATTCAGACTTAAATTGAAGAAAGTAAGGAAAACCACTAGACCATTCAGGTATGACCTAAATCAAATCCCTTATGATTATACAGTGGAAGTGAGAAATAGATTCAAGGGACTATATCTGATAGATAGAGTACCTGATGAACTATGGACAGAGGTTCATGACATCGTATAGGAGACAGGGATCAACACCATCCCCATGGAAAAGAAATGCAAAAAAAGCAAAATGGCTGTCTGAAGAGGTCTTACAAATAGCTCTGAAAAGAAGAGACGTGAAAACCAAAGGAGAAAAGGAAAGATATAAGCATCTGAATGCAGAGTTCCAAAGAATAGTAAGGAGAGATAAGAAAGCCTTCCTCAGCGATCAATGCAAAGAAATAGAGGAAAATAGAATGGGAAAGACTAGAGATCTCAAGAAAATTAGAGATACCAAGGGAACATTTCATGCAAAGATGGGCTCAATAAAGGACAGAAATGGTATGGACCTAACAGCAGCAGCAGATATTAAGAAGAGGTGGCAAGAATACACAGAAGAACTGTACAAGAAAGATCTTCACAACCAAGATAATCACGATGGTGTGATCACTGACCTAGAGCCAGACATCCTGGAGTGTGAAGTCAAGTGGGCCTTAGAAAGCATCACTATGAACAAAGCTAGTGGAGGTGATGGAATTCCAGCTGAGCTATTTCAAATCCTGAAAGATGATGCTGTGAAAGTGCTGCACTCAATATGCCAGCAAATTTGGAAAACTCAGCAGTGGCCACAGGACTGGAAAAGGTCAATTTTCATTTCAATCCCAATGAAAGGCAATGCCAAAGAATGCTCAAACTACCACACAATTGCACTCATCTCACATGCTAGTAAAGTAATGCTCAAAATTCTCCAAGCCAGGCTTCAGCAGTACGTGAACTGTGAACTTCCAGATGTTCAAGCTGGTTTTAGAAAAGGCAGAGGAACCAGAGATCAAATTGCCAATATCCGATGGATCATAAAAAAAGCAAGAAAGTTCCAGAAAAACATCTATATCTGCTTTATTGACTATGCAAAAACCTTTGACTGTGTGGATCACAATAAACTGTGGAAAATTCTTCAAGAGATGGGAATACTAGACCACCTGACTTGCCTCTTGAGAAACCTATATACGGGTCAGGAAGCAACAGTTAGAATTGGACATGGAACAACAGACTGGTTCCAAATAGGAAAAGGAGTATGTCAAGGCTGTATATTGTCACCCTGTTTATTTAACTTCTATGCAGAGTATATCATGAGAAACGCTGGGCTGGAAGAAGCACAAGCTGGAATCAACATTGCTGGGAGAAACATCAATAACCTCAGATATGCAGATGACACCACCCTTATGGCAGAATGTGAAGAGAAACAAAAAGCCTCTTGATGAAAGTAAAAGAAGAGAGTGAAAAAGTTGGCTTAAAGCTCAACATTCAGAAAACGAAGATCATGGCATCTGGTCCCATCACTTCATGGGAAATAGATGGGGAAACAATGGAAACAGTGTCAGACTTTATTTTTGGGGGGCTCCAAAATCACTGCAGATGATGATTGCAGCCATGAAATTAAAAGATGCTTACTCCTTGGAAGGAAAGTTATGACCAACCTAGATGGCATATTCAAAAGCAGAGATATTCCCTTGCCAACAAAGGTCCATCTAGTCAAGGCTATGGTTTTTCCAGTAGTCATGTATGGATGTGAGAGTTGGATTGTGAAGAAAGCTGAGCACTGAAGAATTGATGCTTTTGAACTGTGGTGTTGGAGAAGACTCTTGAGAGTCCCTTGGACTGCAAGGATATCCAACCAGTCCATCCTAAAGGAGATCAATCCTAGGTGTTCATTGGAAGGACTGATGCTAAAGCTGAAACTCCAATACTTTGGCCACCTCGTGTGAAGAGTTGACTCATTGGAAAAGACCCTGATTCTGGGAGGGATTGGGGGCAGGAGGAGAAGGGGATGACAGAGGATGAGATGGCTGGATGGCATCACCTTCTCGATGTATATGAGTTTGGGTGAACTCCGGGAGTTGGTGATAGACAGGGAGGCCTGATGTGCTATGATTCATGGGGTCTCAAGAGTCGGACACGACTGAGCAACTGAACTGAACTGAACTGAAGACACCACCAGGCCTGCTCATAGAACAAAGGACTGACTAGAGCTAGCTGGCTGCAGACAGGCCCTTTCCCCACCGGAGACAGTCAGGTGAGGGCAGCCAGAGCCAGAAGGGGGCAATCGCGGCCCCAGATAGGCATCATCTACCAAACTGCAAGCAGGCTTTGTTGTTATCCAAGACTTCTTGGGATTCTGGATGGTCAACATCCACCTGAGAAGGTGCGCCTGTTGTACACCCAGAAAACCTAGTGGCAGGGACGGGGCAGGCGATAAGTTGCAGCAACTTTGCTCGACAAACACCTGGTCACCTGAGCTGCTCAGACCTGGGAAGGGCACAAACACAGGCCCAACCAAGTCTGTGCCTTTGTGGAGTACCCGAGTACCTGAACCTGAGCGGCTTAGACCTGGGAAGTGCATACAACCCAGGGCCGGCCTCAGACAGTTCCTAGTAGAGCAGGAACTTAAGCTAGAGCTTAAGCAGTGTAGACAGGGAAAGCACACACGCCGTGAGTGGGGGCAAACCCAATGTGGCTGAGACAGTGCGAGCACACGCCAGTGTTATTTGTTTGCAGTGTTCCTCCCTCCCCACAGCACGACTGAACAAGCGAGCCTAAAAAAGTGTCCACCACCGCCCCCTTGGGTCAGGGCAGAAATTAGACACTGAAGAGACCAGCAAACAGAAGAAGCTAAAACAAACAGGGAACTACCTTGGAAGTGACAGGTGCAATAGATTAAATCCCTGTAGTTAGCACCGACTACATAGGAATGGGCCTATAGATCTTGAGAAATGTAAGCTGGATCAAGGAACTATCTGAAAATGAACTGACCCCACACTGCCCACAACAACACCAGAGAAAGTCCAAGATATATTTTTACTATTATCATTCTTTAAATTTAAAAAAAGAATTGTTAGTTTTAAGTCCTCTATTGATCCTTTAATTTCCATTTTTATCACCTACTATTACTTTGCAAAAAAAAAAGACCCTATTTTTTAAAGCAAACTTCATATATATATATATATTATAATTTTTGTGACTTTGTTTTTTTTTCTTTAATATTGTATTTTTGAGAATCAAACATCTACTCTAGATTTTTAATCTTTGCTTTTTGGCATTTGTTATCAATTTTGTATCTTTAAGAACCCAATCTTCAGTACCCATTTTTATTTGGGAGTGCAATCACTGGCTTGACTGCTCTCTCCCCCTTTGGATTCTCCTTTTTCTCAACCAGGTTGCCTCTATCTCCTCTTTCCCCCTTCTCATCTCTACCCAACTCTGTGAATCTCTTTGTGTGTTCCGGACTGTAGAGAACACTTAGGGAACTGATTACTGACTGGATCTGTCTCCTTTTGGTTCCCCTCTTTTATCTTCCTGGCCACCTCGGTCTCCTTTCTTCCTCTTCTCTTCTCTGTGTAACTCCATGAACATCTCTGAACGGTCCAGACTGTGGAGAACACATAAGGAAGTGATTACTGGCTAGCTTGCTCTCTCCTCTTTTGATTCCCCCTCTTCTCCTCCTGGTCACCTCTATCTCCCTCCTCCCTCTTCTCTTCTCCATGTAACTCTGTGAACCTCTCTGGGTGTCCCTCACTGTGGAGAAACTTTTCATTTTTAACCTAGATGTTTTATCATTGATGCTGTATAGATGGAGAAGTCTTGAGGCTACTGTAAGAATAAGACTGAAAACGAGACGCAGGAGGCTTAAGTCCAAATCCTAAGAACACTAGGGAACTCCTGACTCCAGGGAACATTAATTTACAAGAGCTTATCCAAAAGCCTCCACACCTACACTGAAACCAAGCTCTACCCAAGGGCCAACAAGCTCCAGAGTAAGACATACCATGCAAATTCTCCAGCAACACAGGAACATAGCCCTGAGCTTCAATATACAGGCTGCCCAAAGTCACTCCAAACCCACTGACATCTCATAACTCATTACTGGACACTTCATTGCACTCCAGAGAGAAGAAATCCAGCTCCACCCACCAGAATACCGATACAAGCTTCTCTAACCAGGAAACATTGACAAGCCACCTGTCCAATCCCACCCACAGCGAGGAAACTCCACAATAAAAAGAACTCCACCAACTGCCAGAATACGGAAAGGCCACCCCAAACACAGCAATATAAACAAGATGAAGAGGCAGAGAAATACCCAGCAAGTAAAGGAACATGATAAATGCCCACCAAACCAAACAAAAGAGGAAGAGATAGGGAATCTACCTGACAAAGGATTCCGAATAATGATAGTGAAAATTATCCAAACTCTTGAAAACAAAATGGAGTTACAGATAAATAGCCTGGAGACAAGGATTGAGAAGATGAAAGAAAGGTTTAACATGGACCTAGAAGAAATAAAAAAGAGTCAATATATAATGAATAATGCAATAAATGAGATAAAAAACACTCTGGAGGGAAACAACAGTAGAATAATGGAGGCAGAAGATAGGATAAGTGAGGTGGAAGATAGAATGGTAGAAATAAATGTAACACAGGAAAAAAGAAAAACGAATTAAGAGAAATGAGGTCAATCTCAGAGACCTCTGGGACAATGTTAAGTGCCCCAACATTCGAATCATAGGAGTCCCAGAAGAAGACAAAAAGAAAGACCACGAGAAAATACTTGAGGAGATAATAGGTGAAAACTTCCCTAAAATGAGGAAGGAAATAATCACCCAAGTCGAAGAAACCCAGAAAGTCCCAAACAGGATAAACCCAAGGTGAAAACCCCAGTTCAGTTCAGTTCAGATGCTCAGTCATGTCTGACGCTTTGCAACCCCATGAATCACAGCACGCCAGGCCTCCCTGTCCGTCACCAACTCCTGGAGTTCACCCAAATTCAAGTCCATCGAGTCAGTGATGCCATCCAGCCATCTCATCCTCTGTTGTCCCCTTCTCCTCCTGCCCCCAATCCCTCCCAGCATCAGAGTCTTTTCCAATGAGTCAACTCTTCACATGAGGTGGCCAAAGTACTGGAGTTTCAGCTTTAGCATCATTCCTTCCAATGAACACCCAGGATTGATATACTTTAGAATGGACTGGTTGGATCTCCTTGCAGTCCATGAGACTCTCAAGAGTCTTCTCCAACACCACAGTTCAAAAGCATCAATTCTTCGGTGCTCAGCTTTCTTCACAGTCCAACTCTCACATCCATACATGACTACTGGAAAAACCATAGCCTTGACTAGACAGACCTTTGTTGGCAAAGTAATGCCTCTGCTTTTGAATATGCTATCTAGGTTGGTCATAACTTTCCTTCCAAGGAATAAGCGTTTTTTTATTTCATGGCTGCTATCACCATTTGCAGTGATTTGGGAGCCCCCAAAAATAAAGTCTGACACTGTTTCCCCATCTATTTCCCATGAAGTGATGGGACCAGATGCCATGATCTTCGTTTTCTGAATGTTGAGCTTTAAGTCAACTTTTTCCCTCTCCTCTTTCACTTTCATCAAGAGGCTTTCTAGTTCCTCTTCACTTTCTGCCATAATGGTGGTGTCATCTGCATATCTGAGGTTATTGTTGTTTCTCCCAGCAATGTTGATTCCAGCTTGTGCTTCTTCCAGCCCAGCGTTTCTCATGATATACTCTGCATAGAAGTTAAATAAGCAGGGTGACAATATACAGCCTTGACATACTCCTTTTCCTATTTGGAACCAGTCTGTTGTTTCATGTCCAGTTCTAACTGTTGCTTCCTGACCTGCATATAGGTGTCTCAAGAGGTAGGTCAGGTGGTCTGGTATTCCCATCTCTTGAAGAATTTTCCACAGTTTATTGTGATCCACACAGTCAAAGGTTTTTGCATAGTCAATAAAGCAGATATAGATGTTTTTTTGGAACTCGCTTGCTTTTCAATGATCCAGAGGATGTTGGCAATTTGATCTCTGGTTCTTCTGCCTTTTCTAAAACCAGCTTGAACGTCTGGAAGTTCACGGTTCACATATTGCTGAAGCCTGGCTTGGAGAATTTTGAGTATTACTTTACTAGCATGTGAGATGAGTGCAATTGTGTGGTAGTTTGAGCATTCTTTGGCATTGCCTTTCTTTGGGATTGGAATGAAAACTGACCTTTTCCAGTCCTGTGGCCACTGCTGAGTTTTCCCAAATTTGCTGGCATATTGAGTGTAGCACTTTCACAGCATCATCTTTCAGGATTCGAAAGAGCTCAACTGGAATTCCATCACCTCCACTAGCTTTGTTCATAGTGATGCTTTCTAAGGCCCACTTGACTTCACATTCCAGGATGTCTGGCTCTAGGTCAGTGATCACACCATCGTGATTATCTTGGTTGTGAAGATCTTTCTTGTACAGTTCTTCTGTGTATTCTTGCCACCTCTTCTTAATATCTGCTGCTGCTGTTAGGTCCATACCATTTCTGTCCCTTATCGAGCCCATCTTTGCATGAAATGTTCCCTTGGTATCTCTAATTGTCTTGAAGAGATCTCTAGTCTTTCCCATTCTGTTATTTTCCTCTATTTCTTTGCATTGATCGCTGAGGAAGGTTTTCTTATGTCTTCTTGCTATTCTTTGGAACTCTGCATTTAGATGCGTATATCTTTCCTTTTCTCCTTTGGTTTTCACATCTCTTCCTCTCAGAACTATTTGTAAGACCTCTTCAGACAGCCATTTTGCTTTTTTGCATTTCTTTTCCATGGGGATGGTGTTGATCCCTGTCTCCTATACAATGTCATGAACCTCCATCCATAGTTCATCAGGTACTCTATCTATCAGATCTAGTCCCTTAAATCTATTTCTCACTTCTACGGTATAATCATAAGTGATTTGATTTAGGTCATACCTGAATAGTCTAGTGGTTTTCCCTACTTTCTTCAATTTAAGTCTGAATTTGGCAATAAGGAGTTCATGATCTGAGCCACAGTCCATACACAAAAATAAACTCAAAATGGATTAAAGATCTAAACATAAGACCAGAAATGATAAAACTCCTAGAGGAGAACATAGGCAAAACACTCTCCGACATAAATCACAGCAGGATCCTCTATGACCCACCTCCCAGAATATTGAAAACAAAAGCAAAAATAAATAAATGGGACCTAATTAAATTAAAACCTGCAAAACAAAGTAAACTATAAGCAAGGTGAAAAGACAGCCTTCAGAATGGGAGAAAATAATAGCAAACTAAGCAATGGACAAAGAATTAATCTTAAAAATATACAAGCAACTCCTGCAGCTCAATTCCAGAAAAATAAACGATCCAATCAAAACATGGGCCAAAGAACGAAACAGACATTTCTCCAAAGAAGACATACAGATGGCTAACACACACATGAAAAGATGCTCAACATCACTCATCATCAGAGAAATGCAAATCAAAACCACAATGAGGTACCATTTCACGCCAGTCAGAATGGCTGCGATCCAAAAGTCTACAAGCAATAAATGCTGGAGAGGGTGTGGAGAAAAGGGAACCCTCTTACACTGTTGGTGGGAATGCAAACTAGTACAGCCACTATGGAGAACAGTGTGGAGATTCCTTAAAAAACTGGAAATAGAACTGCCTTATGACCCAGCAATCCCACTGCTGGGCATACGCACTGAGGAAACCAGAATTGAAAGAGACACGTGTACCCCAATGTTCATCGCAGCACTGTTTATAATAGCCAGGACATGGAAGCAACCTTGATGTCCATCAGCAGACAACTGGATAAGAAAGCTGTGGTACATATACACAATGGAGTTTTACTCAGCCATTAAAAAGAATACATTTGAATCAGTTCTAATGAGGTGGATGAAACTGGAGCCTATTATACAGAGTGAACTAAGCCAGAAAGAAAAACACCAATATAGTATACTAATGCATATAGATATGGAATTTAGAAATATGGTAACGATAACCCTGTATGCAAGACAGCAAAAGAGATACAGATGTATAGAACAGTCTTTTGGACTCTGTGGGAGAGGGTGAGGGTGGGATGATTTGGGAGAATGGCATTGAAACATGTATATTATCATACGTGAAATGAATCGCCAGTCCAGGTTTGATGCATGATACAGGATGCTAAGGGCTGGTGCACTGGGATGACCCAGAGGGATGATATGGGGAGGGAGGCAGGAGGGGGGTTCATGATGGGGAACATGTGTACACCTGTGGCGGATTCATGTCAATATATGGCAAAACCAATACATTATTGTAAAGTAATTAGTCTCCAATTAAAATAAACAAATTTATACTAAAAAAAAAAAAAAAGAATACTGGAGTGGGTTGCCATTTCCTTCTCCAGGGGATCTTCCCAACCCAAGAATCGAACCTGGATCTCCTACATTGGCAGGCAGATTCTTTACCACTGAGCCACCAGGATATCAAATTATCACACTGTGTACTTTAAATATATTACAATTTTATTTGGCAATCACACTTCAATAAATCTGAAAAAAAAACTCAAAAAAAAAAAAAAAAGAATTACTGGTCAGTTGTTCCAAGGAGAAGCTGAGCCAAAGGGTCTTCGAAGCCCCAAAGTTTTGCTGTATCTAGGGGAGAGTAGCTTCATGCCCCTCTTCAACTAAAGTAGCTCAGCTGAAAATCTGCTTTATGCTTTAAAGGTACCACTTCACTAGTTTAGAGGCACCAAATAAAAATATTTCAGGAAATATTCAAATTAAAAGATAACTTCAGAAAAGCACGTTGTCCAATACATCCTTAGAATTACTTTTCCAAACAGCCTAAGGCAAACTTCTAGGTTCTTCAGGGCGATTATAGTATTTCTCATAATCACTTACTGCCACCTGCTGGTTAAAGAGAAGCACTGCTGCTGCTGCTAAGTCACTTCAGTCGTGTCTGACTCTGTGTGACCCCATAGACACAGCCCACCAGGCTCCCCAGTCCCTGGGATTCTCCAGGCAAGAACACTGGAGTGGGTTGCCATTTCCTTCTCCAATGCATGAAAGTGAAAAGTGAAAGTGAAGTCACTCAGTCGTGTCCGATTCTTAGCGACCCCATGGACTGCAGCCTACCAGGCTCCTCCGTCCGTGGGATTTTCCAGGCAAGAGTACTGGAGTGGGGTGCCACCGCCTTCTCCGAAGAGAAGCACTGTTGATGGGCAAATTGTATAGCAAGAACCAAATAAACTCTATGTAGCTATCGTTTCTGGAGAAGGCAATGGCACCCTACTCCAGTACTCTTGCTTGGAAAATCCCACGGACGGAGGAGCCTGGTAGGCCGCAGTCCATGGGGTCGCTAAGAGTCAGACACATTTGAGCGACTTCACTTTCACGTTTCACTCTCATGCACTGGAGAAGGAATGGCAACCCACTCCAGTGTTCTTGCCTGGAGAATCCCAGGGACGGCGGAGCCTTGTGGGCTGCTGTCTATGGGGTCGCACAGAGTCGGACACGACTGAAGTGACTCAGCAGCAGCAGCAGCTATCGTTTCTGGGCTGTTTGTCCTGTGTTTATCACTGTTGTTGTTAAAGCAAACGCCAGCAGAAAAAAATAGTAGAAACCGTTCAGAGAAATATGCCAATGGAATCGGCAGCCACCCTAGCCGTTTAGAGAGCTTCCACTTGCCTGGGGAAGGTCTCCACTGATTGATCAAGACTTCAGTGACTCTTGTGATACTGGAGAAGGCACGTCTTTAGGATACTCTTGCGAACAGCTCCTTTCAGTGTTCAGTGCTCTTACAGATACTCAAAATGCCAGACAATGCTCCCCAAGGAATTCCCATGGCATCTGTATACCTAGTTCATGTGCATTCTATGACCCTAATATTTCCTAAAGTGAAGAGATCCTATGATGATATTTCACTCTATTTGACTAAGAGATCTAATAATATTGTAAAGGTTTTGATTTTCCACTTCATCCTATCAATAAAATGAGAGTCACCTCATTTTTTTTTTTTTGGCAAAGTGATTACAGCTTGTCAATTCTACATAAACACAATGGCAAGGGCCAACTGTAGTTGGTGATTTGGTTTTTTTTTTTTCTTACTTTAATTCATAAGGATGAAGACTTTGTGATAAGAAGAAAAACAATAACCGAGAGAAAATACAAAAGATATTTTTAAAGCAATTGGTCAAGTAATTGTTAATGTGATCACTACTTTTCATATAGTCACTAAATGACTTTTCATATACTCACTATATTAAAACACACAATAGTGTGTTTTCTTTGTACTGAAGGGGTTCAGAATGACTCTCCTCACAATGAATCCCTCCACTCTGGTGGGTAGATTATTTTGTACTAAAAGCGATGGAGACTCTGTGGATTCAAGAGAAATTTTGCCCCTTCTGTAGGTTAGAAGAATTTAAATTAGGAGTCTTTCTCAGAATTAGAATTATTGCCAGGGATCAATTTTATTTAAGTGGCCCATCTATGTGGCAGGGAAAACATACAATTACCCAACATCTGCTCTTCTTATTGTCCTGTAATGACCTTCCTGTCCTTGGAAGGCCCTGACCCTAACTCGGAATGGCATACAGATTTCATTTCACCTTTCTGTCTTTGAATTGCTCATGTTCGAGGAGCCCCCATAAGTTCAAAATTAAATTTTGCTTTTCTCCTATTTTAGGACTTCCCTGGTGGCTCAGATGCTGAAACATCTGCCTACAATGTGGGAGACCTGGGTTTAATCCCTGGGTCGGGAAGATCCCCTGGAGAAGAAAATGGCAACCCACTCCAGTACTCTTGCCTGGAAGATCCCATGGACGGAGGAACCTGGTAGGCTATAGTCCATGGGGTCAACAAAGAGTCGGACACAACTGAGCTACTTCACTTTCCACTTTTTCTCCTGTTTATCTGTTTAAGTTTCATGTCAATTTGACTATTAGATGAGCTGAAAGAAACTTTGAAGAGTAGAGGAAAATTCTTCATAACAGTATTGTTTATTATTTTTCTAATTGTTTTATATAAACCTACTGTTTTTACACACACACAAAATGGATCCTCATCATAAACATAGCAACTAAGGTTCAGATTTAATTTGACTGAGAAAAATTAAACAAAATGGCATTTCTACCAACCAATATTTGTCAAAAAACCTACAGTTAGCATTATTTTTAAGGATGAAAAAATAATGTTTCCTTGTTAGAATTGGGAACAAGGTAAGGATACCCATTCACCACTGCTATTCAACATAATACTGTAAGTTCTAGTCAGAGAAATAAAACAAAAAAGGAAATTAGAAGGAATATAGGTTGGAAAGGAAGAAATATTACTGTTCTCATTTATAGATGGTATGATTATCTACATAAAAAATTCTAAGAAATCTATTTGAAAAAATCCTAGAACTAGTAAAAGAGTTCAGAAAAATTGCATGATACAAGATCAGTATACAAAAACAAATTGTATTTCTATACATTAGCAATGAACATTTGTAGATCAAAATCTTAAATACAATACTATTTACAGATGGCGGGAAAAAAATCTGAGTGTAAATCTAATAAGTTAGTGGTAGACGCTCAGTCTTGCCCAACTCTTTGCGACCCCATGGACTGCAGCCTACCAGGCTCCTCTGTTCATGAGATTTTCCAGGCAGGGATACTGAAGTGGGTTTCCATTCCCTTCTCCAGGGGATCTTCCCAACCCAGGGATCAAACTGAGGTCTTCTGCACTGCAGGCAGATTCTTTATCAAATGAGCTACAAGGGACATGATAAAAATGAATATATAATTTAAAAAAAACCAAAAAACAGAAGATGTAAATAAATGAAGAGGCATATTGTGGTCATGGATTGGAAAATATGTCAATTCTCTCCAGATTGATGTGTGTGTGTGTGTGTGTGTGTGTGTGTGTGTTCAGTTGCCTCCTATGCTTTGTAACCCCATGGACTGTAACCCACCAGGCTCCTCTGTCTATAGAATTTTCCAGCCAAGAATATTCGAGCAGGTGGCCGTCTCCTACTCCAGAGGATCGTCCTGACCCAGGAATTGAACCTGCATCTCTTATGTCTCCTGCATTGGCAGACAGGTTCTTTAACACTAGTGCTACCATACGTTCATTGCAATTTTTGTAAAAGTTCCAGAAGATATTTTATTGGTAAGGTCAAGGTTATTTTAAAATGATTTGGAAAAGTGAAGTAATTAGAGTAGTTAAAACAATTTTGAAGAAAAAATATAATCACATGGGAGGACTCACCCTACCGATTTTAAGTCTTACTATTTAGGTTCAGTAAACAGACTGTGCTGTGTCGATGCAGAGAGAGACACCTAGATCAATGGAAGAGAACAGAGAACCCAGAAACAGAGCCATAAAGATCCACCAGATTGGCTTTTGACAAAGGTATGAAGGGGATGCAACGGAAGAAGGATACACTTCTCAACATATAATGCTGGAGCAACTGAATACTTGTAGGCAAAAGTATTAACCCTAACCTCAACTCACATTATGACCAACCTAGATAGCATATTCAAAAGCAGAGACATTACTTTGCCAACAAAGGTCTGTCTAGTCAAGGCTATGGTTTTTCCTGTGGTCATATATGGATGTGAGAGTTGGACTGTGAAGAAGGCTGAGCACCGAAGAATTGATGCTTTTGAACTGTGGTGTTGGAGAAGACTCTTGAGAGTCCCTTGGACTGCAAGGAGATCCAACCAGTCCATCCTAAAGGAGATCAGTCCTGGGTGTTCTTTGAAAGGAATGATGCTAAAGCTGAAACTCCAGTACTTTGGCCACCTCATGTGAAGAGTTGACTCATTGGAAAAGACTCTAATGCTGGGAGGGATTGGGGGCAAGAGGAGAAGGGGACGACAGAGGATGAGATGGCTGGATGGCATCACCTTCTCGATGGACATGAGTTTGGGTGAACTCTGGGAGTTGGTGATGGACAGGGAGGCCTGGCGTGCTGTGATTCATGGGGTCGCAAAGAGTTGGACACGACTGAGCGACTGATCTGATCTGATCTGAAACTCACATTTTGTACAAAAATTAATTCAAAGTTTTGGATCATAGGTTTATATGTAAAACATGAAATGGTAATGCTTTTTCAAAGAAATCACAGGAGAAAATCTTCAAGACCTAAATGTTTAGTGAAGGGGTCTTAGACTTGACATCAAAAGCATGATTCATTTTTTTAAAAAGTAGGATAAATCAGACTTTATTGACACTAAAAGCATTTTAATTTTGCTAAGTAAATGCATCAAAATTTCTTAACAAATCCCTGTTAAGAAGTGGAAAAGACAATCTACAGATGGAGAGAAAATATTTCCAAGCCTACATATCTGATGAAGAATTCATATCCAGAATGTTAAAGGAATTCTCAAAATACAATAGTAAAAAAAAATAATAAACCATTCAATCAAAAAATAAACAAAAGACATGAAGGATATTTCACTAGAGGACTTACAGGTGGCAAATAAAGACATTAAAACATATTAAAAATATTAGCAAATAAGGAAATGCAAGTTAAGATCACTATGAGATATTGCACATCTGTTAAAACAGGACAAATGAAATATTAACACCCAGTTTGTTGGCAAGGATGAAGGAAAACTGGATCTTTCATACGTCACAGGTGGCTATGTAAAATGGTATGGCCACCCTAGAAAATAGTTTGGCAATTTCTCAAAACAAACAAAAAGCCTCTAAACATACACTTACAATATAACTCAATAATTGTCTTCCTGGAAATTTATCCCAGAAAAATCAAAACTTATGTCTAAACAAAAACCCATGCATGATTCTTCATAGCAGTTTTACATGTACTAACTAAAAATTGGAAATAACCAAATGTCCTACAACAAAGCTAGTGGAGGTGATGGAATTCCAGTTGAGCTCTTTCAAATCCTGAAAGATGATGCTGTGAAAGTGCTGCACTCAATATGCCAGCACATTTGGAAAACTCAGCAGTGGCCACAGGACTGGAAAAGGTCAGTTTTCATTCCAATCCCAAAGAAAGGCAATGCCAAAGAATGCTCAAACTACTGCACAATTGCACTCATCTCACACGCTAGTAAAGTAATGCTTAAAATTCTCCAAGACATGCTTCAGCTATATGTGAACCATGAACTTCCTGATGTTCAAGCTTGTTTTAGAAAAGGCAGAGGAACCAGAGATCAAATTTCCAACATCCTCTGGATCATCAAAAAAGCAAGAGAGTTCCAGAAAAACCTCTATTTCTGCTTTATTGACTATGCCAAAGCCTTTGACTGTGTGGATCACAATAAACTGTGGAAAATTCTTCAAGAGATGGGAATACCAGACCACCTGATCTGCCTCTTGAGAAATTTGTATGCAGGTCAGGAAGCAACAGTTAGAATTGGACATGGAACAACAGACTGGTTCCAAATAGGAAAAGGAGTACGTCAAGGCTGTATATTGTCACCCTGCTTATTTAACTTCTATGCAGAGTACATCATGAGAAACGCTGGACTGGAAGAAACACAAGCTGGAATCAAGATTGCCGGGAGAAATATCAATAACCTCAGATATGCAGATGACACCACCCTTATGGCAGAAAGTGAAGAGGAACTAAAAAGCCTCTTGATGAAGGTAAAAGTGGAGAGTGAAAAAGTTGGCTTAAAGCTCAACATTCAGAAAACGAAGATCATGGCATCCGGTCCCATCACTTCATGGGAAATAGATGGGGAAACAGTGGAAACAGTGTCAGACTTTATTTTTGGGCTCCAAAATCACTACAGATGGTGACTGCAGCCATGAAATCAAAAGACGCTTACTCCTTGGAAGGAAAGTTATGACCAACCTAGACAGCATATTCAAAAGCAGAGACATTACTTTGCCAACAAAGGTCCGTCTAGTCAAGGCTATGGTTTTTCCTGTGGTCATGTATGGATGTGAGAGTTGGACTGTGAAGAAGGCTGAGCACCGAAGAATTGATGATTTTGAACTGTGGTATTGGAGAAGACTCTTGAGAATTCCTTGGACTGCCAGGAGATCCAACCAGTCCATTCTGAAGGAGATCATCCCTGGGATTTCTTTGGAAGGACTGATGCTGAAGCTGAAACTCCAGTACTTTGGCCACCTCATGCGAAGAGTTGACTCATTGGAAAAGACTCTGATGCTGGGAGGGATTGGGGGCAGGAGGAGAAGGGGACAACAGAGGATGAGATGGCTGGATGGCATCACTGACTCAATGGACATGAGTCTGAGTGGACTCCTGGAGTTGGTGATGGACAGGGAGGCCTGGTGTGCTGCGATTCATGGTGTCGCAAAGAGTCGGACACAACTGAGCGACTGATCTGATCTGATCTGAAATGTCCTATCATAGATGAGTAAGGTAGACTCTTGAACATTCATAATAAGAACACCAGTTATCAATTAAAAAGGACAAACTAGTGATTTATGCAACAACTTGAACAACTTGGATGGACCCCAAGGATATTGTACTGCGTGGGGAAAAAAGGTAACATCAAAAAATTACATACTATATGAATTCATTTATAACATTCTTGAAATGACAAAATACCTTAGTATATTTCCTTCATTTGATTTCCATGATTTACATGTCTGTGTCTTGCTATTAGACATTATGTAGAGGACAATGCCATCTTTTACAGATTAACAATGTCAGGTGTTAGGGATGCTGGAGGAGGTGGGGGTGACTCTCTGAGAATATACTGCGCTGGGAGGTCTGTGGTGATGGAATACTTCCCTATCTTGATTGCCGTGAAGTGAAGTCGCTCAGTTGTGTCTGACTCTTTCGGACCCCATGGACTGTAGCCTACCAGGCTCCTCCATCCACGGGATTTTCCAGGCAAGAGTACTGGAGTGGGTTGCCATTTCCTTCTCCAGTGGTGCTTACCAAATCTAAACATACGATAAACTGACACAGAACTATGCACACACTTTATAACATTATCAACTTCCTGTTTTGGAGCCACAATCACTGGGAAAACTGGGTGACAGAGGCAGGGGACTAACTATACTACTTATGCAACTTCTGTAATTATTTCTAAGTAAAAAACTGTTCTTAAAAAAATTCAACTAGAAAAAAAATGGAGAATATATTAAAATATATAACTAATGTATCTGTACGATCATATCACTTCGTCTTAGAGAATTCTAAGGATAGGAATCCAATTTACTAATTGCACTTCTGCTAAACCTCTTTACTGCCTCCTTTATGTCCTCATTCTTATTCGCTAGTACACAGACCACTTCCATCACACTGATAACACTTTACTGATGCAAACTCAACTGCTTTTTGATGTAAACTTTAACTGCTCTTTAGTGCTGGAATCTAACAAGTGCAGCGGCTGCAGTCTTCTAGGCTCAATGAACATTAAATTTCATTTAATAATTTACACGTCTATGTTAATCTGCTTCTGCTGTTGCTAAGTCGCTTCAGTCGTGTCTTCTCCATATGTTACTCTATTAGATGCCAAACTTAGATCCACACCAATGTCATCTTTGAAAACTGTTTAGCACAGCTCCTGGCACCTGCTAGGGTTAACTGAAAGTTGGAGGATGAGTGAGCCATACCCAAATGAACTGTGCATTCATTTTAAGAAATGGAAAAATGATAAGTGAATAATTATAGATAATGGCTCTGGGAGTTTAGTGTCTCTATAGAAAATATTTTGGTAAATAAAAGCACTTAATCTTACATGGGGAGAAGGCAATGGCACCCCACTCCAGTACTCTTGCCTGGAAAATCCCATGGACGGAGGAGCCTGGTAGGCTGCAGTCCGTGGGGTCGCTAAGAGTCGGACACGACTGAGCAACTTCACTTTCACTTTCCACTTTCATTCATTGGAGAAAGAAATGGCAACCCACTCCAGTGTTCTTGCCTGGAGAATCCTAGGGACGGGGGAGCCTGGTGGGCTGCCATCTATGGGGTCACACAGAGTCAGACACGACTGAAGCGACTTGGCAGCAGCAGCAATCTTACATGGAACTTTCCTGGTGGCTCAGCAGTAAAGAATCCGCCTGCAATTCAGGAGAAATAAGTTCAATCCCTGGGTGAGGAAGATTCCCTGGAAGAGGGAATGGCAATCTACTCCAGTATTCTTGCTAGGAAATCTCATGAACAGAGTAGCCTGGTGGGCTACAGTCCATTGGGTCACAAAAGAGTCAGACAGGCTTGAGCAACTGATCAACAAATCTTACATGGAACGTGTTTATTCCATGATCAGCTCATTCCATGTCCAGCTTATTCCATGACACGACTTTGCCAACAAAGGTCCATCTAGTCAACGCTATGGTTTTTCCAGTAGTCATGTATGGATGTGAGAACTGGACTATAAAGCAAGCTGAGAGCCAAAGAATGGATGCTTGTGAACTGTGGTGTTGGTGAAGGCTCCTGAGAGTCTTTTGGACTGCAAGGAGATCCAACCAGTCAATCCTAAAGGAATCAGTCCTGACTATTCATTGGAAGGACTGATGCTGAAGCTGAAACTCCAATATGTTGGCCACCTGATGCAAAGAACTGACTCATTTGAAAAGACCCTGATGCCGGGAAAGATTGAAGACAGAAGGGAGGAGAAGGGGACGACAGAGGATGAGATGTTTGGATGACACCATCTGCTCAATGGACATGAGTTTGAGCAAACTCTGGAAGATGGTGAAAGACAGGGAAACCTGGCGTGCTGCAGACCATGGGGTAGCAGAGTCGGACACGACGGAGTGACTGAACTGAACCGAACAGTTCTAATATGGCCAGCAGGGGGCGAACTCCTCTTTAGTGTTGGAATCTGAAGTGCAGCGGCTGCAGTTTTCTAGATTCAATTTTATACTATCCAGGAGAAGGCAATGGCACCCCACTCCAGTACTCTTACCTGGAAAATCCCATGGATGGAGGAGCCTGGTAGGCTGCAGTCCATGCGGTCGCAAAGAGTCGGACACGACTGAGCGACTTCACTTTCACTTTTCACTTTCATGCATTGGAGAAGGAAATGGCAACCCACTCCAGTGTTCTTGCCTGGAGAATCCCGGGGACTGGGGAGCCTGGTGGGCTGCCGTCTCTGGGGTCGCACAGAGTCAGACACGACTGAAGCGACTTAGCAGCAGCAGGTTTGTCATAGCTTTCCTTCCAAGGAGCAAGCGTCTTTTAATTTCTTGGCTGCAGTTACCATCTGCAGTGATTTCAAAGCCCAAGAATATAAAATCTGTCACTGCTTCCACTTTCCCCTCTTCTATTTGCCATTAAGTGATGGGACTGGACGCCAGGATCTTAGTTTTTTGAATGTTGAGTTTTAAGTCAGCTTTCTCACTTTCATCTTTCACCGTCATCAAGAGACTCTTTAGTTCTTCTTCACTTCTTGTCATTAGAATGGTATATCATCTGCATATCTGAGGTTATTGATATTTCTCCCAGCAGTCTTTATTCCAGCTTGTGAGTCATTCAGCCTGGCATTTCTCATGAAGTACTCTGTATATGTGCTTCCCTGATAATTCAGTTGGTAAAGAATCCACCTGCAATGCAGAAGACCCCAGTTCGATTCGTGGGTTGGGAGGATCCCCTGGAGAAGGGATAGGCTACCCACTTCGGTATTCTTGGGCTTCCCTTGTGGCTCAGTTGTTAAAGAATCCACCTGAAATGCAGAAGATCAGGATTCAATCCCTGAGTTGGGAAGATCCCCTGGAGAAGGGAAAGGCTACCCACTCCAGTATTCTGGCCTAGAGAATTCCATGGACTGTATAGTCCATGGGGTCGAAAAGAGTTGGACACAACTGAGCAACTTTCACACACACTCTGCATATAAGTTAAATAAGTAGGGAGACAATATACAGCCTTGTCAGCCTCCTTTCCCAATTTTGAACCAGTCAGTTGTTCTATGTCCGGTTCTAACTGTTGCTTCTTGAACCACATACAGCTTTCTCTGGAGACAGGTGAGGTGGTCTGGTATTCCCATCTCTTTAAGAATTTCCACAGTTTGTTGTGATCCACACAGTCAAAAGCTTTAGCATAGTCAATGAAGCCCAAGTAGATGTTTTTCTGGAACCCTTTCTTTCTCCATGATCCAATGAATGTTGGCAACTTAATATCTGGTTCCTCTGCTTTGAAATCCAGCTTGAACATCTGGAAGTTCTTGGTTCACATACTGCTGAATCCTAGCTTGAAGGACTGAGCATAACCTCACTAGCATGTGAAATGAGTGCAACTGTACTGTAGTTTTAACATTCTTTGGCATTGCCCTTCTTTGGTATTGGAATGAAAACTGACGTTTTCCAGTCTGGTGGTCACTGCTGAGTTTCCCCATGATACATTTTTGCATTAAAACCTAAGACATAGTAGCTTAAAATAATGATTTAATATTTCTCATTACTCCTTGGGTATGCTCAGCTGGGTGTTTCTTTTGATGGTCTCCTTTGGGGCTGATCATACAGCTGCAGTTATCTGGCAGCTCCACTGGAGTTAGACCACCAGATGGCCTCACATTCTTGTTTGGGCCCTTAGAACAGGCTGTGAGTTCAGCCTCTCTCCTATGTAGTCTTTCATCACTTAAAAGTTAAGCACTGACCTCCTTACATGGTGGTAGGAGCATTTTCAGAGCTGAAACCATAAGCCGCATGGTGACCACATCAGTGGACAACCTCACTAGTGGAAAAAAATCACTTCTGCCACATTCGGTTGGTCAAAATAAGTCACAAGTCTAGCCCACACTCAAAGGATTGAGCAGCAAAGTCATATTGAAAAGAGGCATTCAGAGTGGAAAAAACCAACAATCTACTCCAATGGTTAAATAAGGACATAATAGGAGGAAAACCAGTGAAACAGAGAAAGAGAAAATATAGTTGACAGATATATGAAATCTCCTTGGTCTGCACTAAACTGGAGAAATAAGTCAAAGTCCAAAATTATCCAACATAGGATTTTTTAACCAAAGATGAAGTGTACAGTTCTCTGAGACCCAATCTCTGAAGAAGGAAAGATCCCAAATATCATAGAAAGTCTAAGACAACCTCAATCCATCTCTACCCTGCCCTTGAGCATCAGACAATTGAATAGGATACAAAATTAGTCCTCCCTGACACAGTAGTTTAAAGGAAAACACAAACAATTCTCAGATGCAACTAGATGACTGCTTCATCTTAGAATAATATACAATGAGTAATATAAAACTAAATGGCATTAAACTCAGCAAATTACTGCAGGATAAAAAAGGAGGAAGGGTGAAGGAAGGGAGGGGGGTTAGGGTTAGGAAGGAAGGATTGTAGAAAGGGAGGAAGGGAGGGTTCATTTCTTCTATTTCATCTAGAAGAAAAACACAGAGGTCAAAAAAGCGGGAAGAAATGTTTCACATTACAGAACAGGTTAATAGAAATATGAATCCAGAAAATAAACTTAAGGAAGACATAGTAGAACAATAGAAGGATTTTTAAAAGAGGGGATAACAGGCTCAAAGAAGTAATAATATAGAAAAAATAAATTACAAATAAAGAAGAAAAATATTGCTGAAAAAATGGGATCAGGATCATGTAAAGATGCTTGAAATACTCATAATGTTTGAAAATACAAAACTAAAAGATTAATGCAACGATCAAGAAATTAATAAACTAGAAAGAATGTTGTCACTGGGACCCTGCATTGATGAGTGCTATTTTCCTCCTTATATTTTACAATATATATTTTTTAAAATTTTATTTTATTTTTAAACTTTACATAATTATATTAGTTTTGCCAAATATCAAAATGAATCTGCCACAGGTATACATGTGTTCCCCATCCTGAACCCTCCTCCCTCCTCCCTCCCCATACCATCCTTCTGGGTCGTCCCAGTGCACTAGCCCCAAGCATCCAGTATCGTGCATCGAACCTGGACTGGCAACTCGTTTCTTACATGATATTTTACATGTTTCAATGTCATTCTCCCAAATCTTCCCACCCTCTCCCTCTCCCACAGAGTCCATAAGACTGTTCTATACATCAGTGTCTCTTTTGCTGTCTCGTACACCGGGTTATTGTTACCATCTTTCTAAATTCCATATATATGCGTTAGTATACTGTATTGGTGTTTTTCCTTCTGGCTTACTTCTCTCTGAATAATAGGCTCCAGTTTCATCCACCTCATTAGAACTGATTCAAATGTATTCTTTTTAATGGCTGAGTAATACTCCATTGTGTATATTTCTTTTTATTTTAGAAATTTAAAAATATGTTGTATATTTTACAACATATTTTTAAATTTCTAAAATAAAAAAGAAAACTATCAATTAGGAAAATTTATTAAAAAATTTTTTTTGATATGGACCATTTTAAAATTCTTTATTGAATTTGTTACAATATTGCTTCTGTTTTATGTTTTGGTTTTTGGCCATGACATATGAGGCATCTTAACTCCCCGACCAGGGACTGAGCCCACACCCCCTGCACTGGAAGTGTTAACTTCTGCACCACCAGGGAGTCCCAGGAATTATTACATTTTTAAGACAGGTTATAGGAAGTAAGGAAGTTTGGGGAGGTGATCTGAAACCGGAGTTTCAAACAAAGGGAAGAGATTCGTGAAGAAATAAAGTCAGGAAATAAAAACCAGTCACTTTTTTGTTCTCTCCCATAGTGAGAGAAGATTGTGAGGGAGTCAGAGGGGCAAACGCAGCAGGGTTAATTCTTTAGATAAATAGAAGGACACATGCATAGTCAAAGCAGAGACATGGGATCATTCAGAGGTAGGAATCAGAGATGTGTGTGTGAGAAAGAAGGTTAATCATTAAGAAAACAAAGTCCTCCAGGCAGTGAGGAGTCAGGTCTGGGGAAGAAAAGAACCACACTTCCTCTCTGATACATTAGAAGGAAGTAGGATCAGAAGGAAGTTGGATCAGGTGTGTGTGTATGCAGAAAATGGAAAGGAAGATGATAAAAGACAAATGTCTTGTGCAGTATGGCAGAATTCAAGTCAGAATGTGCCTTCTGGAACTGCGTTAGCATTGCCACGGCAACCAGCAGTGTAATGAGTGAATGGCATGTATAAACTATTAATCTGTATCTAGTCAATATCCCTCGGTACTGG